>NC_065452.1:22336086-23541086 GCF_917563875.1 Diabrotica virgifera virgifera
AATGACCCATTTGAAGCGTTAATTTCTTGGAGTAGTGTATCCGTGGTGAAATGATTGTGAAAAGTAATACTTTTAAGTACCTAGGATCGATGTTACAGTGTAATGGGGAAATAGATGAAGATGCATAAAGTCGAAATAGGGTTGGATTGATGAAGTGGAAGGAAGCGAGTGGTGTGTTGCGTGGGAGAAAAATTCCAATGAAGTTGAAGGGAAAATTCTATAAAACAGCGATAAGACCGGCTATTATGTACGTAACTGAATGTTGGGCAGTTAAAAAGAAAGAGGAACAGCTAATGGGGCACCACTGAGTTCACTCCCGTCTTGAGCAGGTAGTTATTTTATTAGTCGAGTTCACTCCCGACACTATTCGAATTCACTCCCGAGCGATTTTACAATAAAGTATGATTTAAGGATATTATTTTTCTGAAATTTAAACATTGTTGCCAAATAGCACTTTTATCGTAAAGCAATTCGAGAAGTTTTTCCAGACACTAAACTTAAGGGATGCCTGTTTCACTTGCGTCAAAGTTGGTATAGAAAAATTCAACAGGTGGAACTGCCCCACGAATATCAGTTAAAAAACGGTGCAGAAACAACTAAATATACATATAACATGTATTTGATTCACCATTTCTCAAAGCAGAGGACGTTGGTGATTGCTTTGCCATAGATCTTGTTGCAATTCAACCAGAAGATGAAAGAGAAAGAGTGGTTAAGTTTAGTGACTATTTCGTTGAAACCTATATTGAAGAAACATCAACATTTCCTCCTTACATATGGGCTGAAAATTCTTCGTCTTTACAAAGGACAACAAATGCATGCAAGTCTTTTCACTCTCGCTATAATGCTTCATTATACAACACATCCAAATTTTAACCAGTTTATTTATGTTCTTCAAAATTTTCAATTAGATAATTATATCAAACTTCAAAGTATAGATACCGTTGTGAAAGTGTACGATAGAAAAGTGATATTGAGAAAAAACTTAAAGATAAAAATTTGAAATAACTACAAAATAACCGCCTTACCAATTTTGAATTTATAAAAAATATATCATATGGTGTAAAAAAAAGTAAGCGGGGCAGTTACAGCAATTTCATATTTACTGTAATATATGTATTCAATGAAACTTAGTGACCAAATATTAACAAGAACATAACAATGAAACTTTGTTTTCTTGAATGTGACCAAGTTGCATTTTAAAAAATTATCCCAATTAGATGTAGATCTGCAAGAACGTCTAATAATAAATATACTTTTAAACGAATGATTTGTCAACAGTGTCCCGATTTTAAGGTATAATAGTTACTTATATTTTAACGGCTTAAAATCGCCTGGGAGTGAATTCAAACATTACCTTTTACGTATGTCAGGTAATATCCATATTTTGGGAGTGAGCTCAACTCGTCCCCAACTAATGCTTGTGGCGGAAATGAGAATGCTTAGATGGATGAGTGGACTGACAAAGAACGGTAAAATCAAGTAAAATAAAAATGAGTATATTAGGGTAAGTGTAGGGGTAACACCATTCGATGCCAAAATGGGAGAGCATGGGTTAAGATGGTTTGGTCATGTTCAACGTCGAGACGTTAGTTACTCAATATGCAGAATTGCTGAACTGCAGGTTTCTGGAAAGATTAGGACAAGAAGACCAAAAAAGACCTGGGGAGACAGGACATGTCGGTAAAGAGGATTGATATTGATATGGAATAAGATAGAAACTTATGGAGAAATGCATTAAGGGAAGTCGATCCAGCATAGGGATAAAGGCAAAGAGAAAAATAAGAGATAGTCAAACTGCGAATAGGGAAAGGTTTACACAATTATGTCTTGGAGAAAGTCATATAAAAAATTAGAGAGTACAGCTTACCTTGTCGAATGATCTTAAATAACAACAACCCGTTCGTAACTTCCCTTCACCATTTCAGATGAGGTCATCTGATTTTGACTTCTAAATTTAAGAAAAGGAATCCGGGGAATTTTTCAATTTGTGTTAATTTTATTACAACCGGTTCACAAAAATTTTTACTTTGAGGTACATTTTTACTGAAGCGTCTGTTGCGATCATCGTTGAGCGATCGTCACTGAGCGATGATCGTGGTTTGCTGCTTGTGTGGTTTGTTAAGGAGCATCTTTGAATGAAGCGTCTATCGCGGGACCTGCTAGCGTTGATTGTTGGTGACTGGTCTGGGAGCAGACACAGTCGCAAACGCTAAGCGATTACATACAGAGAGGGGCTAAATTATGGAATAAATTCATTTTCTCTAAAATGGACGACTTTGGAGAAAAATCCCAAAACAGGTCGATTTTTATTTTTAAATTACAATTTTTTGGCATATATTTCATACTAGTGACGTCATCTATCTGAGCGTGATGACGTAATCGATGATTTTTTTAAATGGACATAGGGGTCGTGTGATAGCTCATTTGAAAGGGTGTTCAATTCTTTATTCAGTAATATAAACATTAATATCGTTATTTATACAAAGTGGCCAAAAAAATAATTTTTGAATTAAATTAATTCACGCAAAAAGAAGAATGTATGCAATTTATTTAACTCAAAATACATTCTATTGCTGTCAGAAAAGAGAAAAAAAAATGTTTATTTGGCAAATAAACATTGCTTTTCGCTTAAAATAAACATTGCTTTTCGCTTAAATTAAATGTTAAAACTGCCAAGAGGTAGAAGGGAGGCTCTTTGTGATTTAATATAAGCGAAAACAAATGTTTATTTTTGAAATAAACATTTTTTTCTATTTACTGACAGCAGTACAATGTATCTTGAGTATAAATTACACACATTCTTCTTTTTGCGTCCATTATTTTAATTCAACAATGATTTTTTTGGCCACCCTGTATAAATAATGATTTAAATGTTTATATTACCGAATAGAGAATTGAACATCCTTTCAAATGAGCTACCACACGACCCCTATTCCCGTTTAAAAAATCATCGATTACGTCATCACCCTCAGATGGATGACGTCACTAGTATGAAATATATGCCAAAAACTTGCAATTTAAAAACAAAAAACGAATTTATTCCATAATTTAGTACCTCTCTGTATAGTGACGTGTGTATCCTGTTTTACTAAACTTAACACAAAATCAAGCTAAATAGTAGAGGATCCGATATAACAACGCCTTTCACCGATCTGTTTAATGGATAAAAATTATTGGATACGTAATATAGTGTGTTAAAAATTATAAAAAACAAGGGATGTTCGAGAACAAGGATAATTTCGTCCAGACTATAATTAATTAATAATTAAAAATGACTTTTTTTTATAAATTCTACTAAAATTGTTTCGACGCGGGCAGATATTATTTTAGATTTTTTGGTTCATTCGTAACAAAAAATTTCTTTTGTAATTTTTCTCGTTTCGTTTTCGATCAACTTAAGAGAAACTTCGAGTTTCGAGTTTTCGCCAATTTAAAACTTAAAAATGACGATTTTGAAGGCCCAAAAAACACAAGTAAAGGAATCTTTGTAATCAACAAGTATCTAAATTCAAGTTTCTTCTTCTATCAGGTCACGAGATAAGAATTTTTGTCATATTTTATTCTAAATACATTTTTTTAATTGTTAATGAGGAAGGTTCCTTACGGGAAGATGCGTGATTTGGCTGCATTAATAACTAAAAAACAATGTTTTAAAATGAAATAGGCCCAAAATACTTATCAAGATCTGATATAATAAGGTTGAAACTTGAATTTAGGTACTTCGTAATTTCAAAAATGATATTTTTTACTTACATTTTTTAGCCTTGAAAATCGTCATATTTCGTTCGTTTTTCAGTTTTAAATTGTTTATAAACGATCAACTTAAGAGAAAAATTACAAAAGAGCTTGTTTCGAATGATAAAAAAATCTAAAATAATATCTTCTCGGGCGGAAAAACATTTAGTAGAATTTATTAAAAAAGTTATTGTTTAATTATGTATTATTAATTAATTATAGTTTGGACAAAATTATATCGGGCACCCCTTGTTTTTTATCGTTTTTAACATACTAAATTACATATCAAATAATTTTTATTCAAGAAAGTCAAAGTTTTCAACCTAATAAAAATATTCAAATTATTTAAAAATATCCAAAATATTTCTAAAAGATATTAAATTGAAACTTAGGTATTAAATTGAAACTTAGATATTAAATTGAAACTGCCAAGCCAAGACAGGATATGAAACAATACATGGAGGATTAGGCTTTGGAACTAGAAATGAAGCTGGAGATGACATGCTAGTATTAGCAACAGCATTGGATATGGCGATTGTTAACACATTCTTTAAAAAGAGAGAAACTCAACTTATTACCTACAAAAGTGGACAACATCAATCCCAAATAGACTACTTCATGATAAGGAAAGAAGACATACGTGAATGCAAGGACTGCAAGGTAATAGTTAGTGAGACAGTAAGCCAACAACATAAGCTGCTTGTTCTGGACATCGAAGTAAAAAGCGAAACTAAACAAAAATATCGGAGAGGACCACAAAAAATCAAGTGGTGGATGCTAAAAGATGAGAAGGAAGGTCTATTCAGGGAAAGAATAGTAGAAAAAATATATTGGAACATGAAAGGAAGCCCTAACACAATTTGGAGAAAAATGGCCAATATTATTAGAGAGACGGCTATTGAAATACTTGGGAAAACGTCAGGAAAGAAGTTTGAGGATAAAGAGACTTGGTGGTGGTCAAATGAAGTACAAGGAAACATAAAAGAGAAGAGAAAATTATATAAAAAGTGGCAAGAAACCAGATCGGACATATATCTTCAAAACTATATGGTCGCCAAAAAGGAAGCGAAAGTAGCAGTAGCAAAAGCTAAAGCAGAAGCGTATTCAAACCTATACGATCAACTTGATACCAGGGAAGGCGAAACGAAGATATATAAAATAGCCAAACAGAGAGCAAAGAAAGCAAAAGATTTTAATCAGATTAGATGTATCCGAGATGAAAATAATAAAATACTAGTTCACGAAAGGGATGTCAAAAAGAGATGGAGAAAGTACTTTGACAGCTTATTAAATGAAGAATTTGACAGACAGCCTGTAGAGTCAAAGGAGACAGTAGCAGCAATGGTCACCAAAATAACCAACGAGGAAGTGGCTCAAGCGCTTCAAAAAATAAAGAAAGGAAAAGCGGTAGGACCAGATGATATTCCTGGGGAAGTATGGAGAGCATTGGGAGAGACAGGAACAAGGTGGCTAGCAGGTCTATTTAATAGAATTATGGTAGTTGGACAAATGCCAGACGAATGGAGAAGCAGTATACTGGTACCTGTTTACAAAAACAAGGGAGATATACAACAATGTACAAACTACAGGGCTATAAAACTGCTTAGCCACACCATGAAAATATGGGAAAGAGTAATTGATAGACGGATACGTGAAGAGGCCGAAATATCCGAGAATCAATTTGGCTTTATGCAGGGTAGATCAACAACAGATGCAATTTTCATTATAAGGCAGTTGATGGAAAAATACAGGAGTAAAGAAACAAACGCTCATATGGTATTCATTGATTTTGAGAAAGCATATGATAGAGTTCCTCGAGAGATTCTGTGGTGGGCACTCAATAAGAAAGGAGTCCCTGGTGAATATGTAAAGATTGTGAGGGATATGTATGAGGGAGTAACGACTAGTGTTAGGACAGGTGTGGGAGAGACTGATAAATTTCATGTGAAAGTAGGATTGCATCAAGGTTCTGTGCTTAGTCCGTATTTATTCTCATTAGCTTTGGACCAGATAACAGCGAAAATACAGGGTAACATTCCATGGTGCTTAATGTATGCTGATGATGTCGTGTTAGTAGGAAATAGTGAAAGAGACTTAGAACAAAAACTGGAACAGTGGAGACAAGCTCTAGAGGAAAAAGGTTTTAAAACTTAGTAGGACAAAAACAGAGTATTTGGAATGTTCATTTAAAGATGGAGCTACTACAAATAAAATGGTATCTTTGGATGGTGAAATGATTGTAAAAAGCAATAGTTTTAAGTACCTAGGATCGGTATTACAGAGTAATGGAGAAATAGATGGAGATGCATGCAGTAGAATTAGGGCTGGATGGATGAAGTGGAAAGAAGCGAGTGGTGTGTTGTGTGACAGAAAAATTCCAATGAAGCTGAAGGGAAAATTCTATAAAACAGCCATAAGACCAGCTATGATGTACGGATCTGAATGTTGGGCACTGAAAAAGAAAGAGGAACAGCGAATGCATGTGGCGGAAATGAGAATGCTTAGATGGATGAGTGGAGTGACAAAGAAGGATAAAATTAGAAATGAGTATATTAGGGGAAGTCTAGGTGTGGCACCAATTGATGCCAAAATGAGAGAGCATAGGTTAAGATGGTTTGGTCATGTTCAACGTCGAAACGTTAACCACCCAATACGAAGAATAGCTGAAGTGCAGATTCCTGGAAGGAGTAGGAGAGGAAGACCAAAGAAGACCTGGGGGGAGACGATAAGGCAGGACATGTTGGTAAAGGGGATTAACATTGATATGGCCCAAGATAGAATTGTGTGGAGAAATGCAATTAGGGAAGCCGACCCCGCTTAGGGATAAGGCAAAGAGAATGATGATGATGATGAATGATGATGATGATTAAATTGAAACTTATTGGACCATTTTCCTGGTAACACCTCCATGGCTTCTAAAAATTGCAAGCCACATGGATGCTGAAGCGAAGAAGACAAGAGGGAATTCTAAAACTTGCAATTCACGACCCCGTCTGTTCAGCTGGTAAATTCCAACGGAAAATGGACCTCAAAGGAGAATTACTCCTTTGAGTAACATAGGTCCATTTTCCGTTGGAATTTACCAGCTGAAAAGACGGGGTCGTGAATTGCAAGTTTTAGAATTCCCTCTTGTCTTCTTCGCTTCAGCATCCATCTGGCTTGCAATTTTTAGAAGCCATGGAGGTGTTACCAAGAAAATGGTCCAATAAATTTTCAATGAATACCTTTTAGAAATATTCTGGATATTTTTAAATATTTTGAATATTTTTATTAGGTTGAAAACTTTTACTTTCATTTAGCAGATGTCGCTAGGCACCTACTCCATAACGTCACACATAGGTCGATTGAATGGATTTACGCGGCCAAAATTATTTTATAGCATATTTCTACTAAAACTGGTGCAAATCAAAGAAAATATTGTTTTTTAAAATTCACATGCATTTCCTTGCACTAGCTGGGATCTCTTTTGATATTTGTGAAGCATTCCTTTTTCACGAGCCTGTAATGTCTGCTGCATGAAAGATAGCTTCACCATCAAGCAAAGAACGTATTTCTTCTGTTTTTCTTTTCATCCTTTCACTGGAGTCCTCAAATAATTTAGGAAGCCACCTGGTTCCATTTATTTGTTTTCTACAAGTTTTAGATGTTCCATTTAACCAGTCTTTATTTGCTTGAAGAAATACCGCATCTTTTCGTCAGTCTTTAACCATTTTTCTATCATCGCCGTTTTAAAATCTCGAAATCTTTGTTTTAAATTGATTAAATTATCAGATATAACAGTTTAATAAGTTAATTTCCAAATATTTTAATTTGTCCTCTAGAGTAGGAAAATCTTGTAGCTCCATTTGGTCTCAGAGATATTTACGGATTACTATTTTTAGGCCAGAGCAGTCACCAGATGTAGTTAAAACAAAAAAAATCGCAATTATTATATTTAAAACAAATATGTAGGTACTTTTATTTTTGTGACGTCATCCTATATAGCAAAATTAAAAACCCCTGTATTTCTGGCATCCGCAGCTATAGTATTTTTACTACAAAAGCGATATTACGTAGGTCAAAATTTTTGACGTAAGAGAACTGTCAAAACATTAGAATGTGACTCTTCATTATTGCCATGTTTATTAATAAAAATTTTTGACGTAAGAGAACTGTCAAAACATTAGAATGTGACTCTTCATTATTGCCATGTTTATTAATAAACATGGCAATAATGAAGAGTCACATTCTAATGTTTTGACAGTTCTCTTACGTCAAAAATTTTGACCTACGTAATATCGCTTTTGTAGTAAAAATACTATATCCGCAGCTAAATTGTATTCCATTAATTAGCCAAATATATGCAGTATGCTATAAAATAAATAGTATTGCTCGATCGGAGGCGATAATGTAACTAAATGTCTTATAAACATAAAAATTAAACAAAAATGTCACTATAAAACGGATTGTTTTTGACTCTCTAAAAATAATATAAAATAACAGTAAACTTTCTAAAAATATTTCAAGAAATATTCATTCTTACATAATTTATTCGATTCCATCACAATCGCTTTGAAAAATAAGGTGAACATTGCAAAATGTCACAATTTTTAAAAAGTTGACTACTAAGCTAAGAAAACAAAAATTCACGAACAGCTACATGCGTGCGCATTCGCACGTGCACACGTGCGCGGTGAATAGTTCTAGAGTGGGGATAGTAATTTTTTGTTAAGACAAACCATCAGGTGTCTCAGGACGTGTCTTGAATTTTTCACGTCACTTTTGAAATTTGACTTTTGGCCGGCTAATTATTTAAAATCAACGTATGTGCGTCAGTTGCAATGCGGGGATAAACTTTCGGAGTTTCGTTACTTGGGGCAGAGAGCAGTAAACCTAAGCCTCTCTGATGATGACTCCAATTAGAGTCGAAAATCGTCGATTTAGAGTGCTAGTTTGCGCTCTCTGTAAGTGAAAAATAACACAGTTTGGCCTTCGCATTGCAACTGAATAAAAATGGTATACATTTTTAATTTTTATTCATTATAAGAGATCGGACTTTGAGAATGAAATAAAGAGCAGGGTAGAACAAGCCAGAAATACTTTTTTGAGGCTTCGTAAATTTCTGAGTGATCGCAAGTTGGACTTCAACCTCCGATACAAGATGCTAAAGTGTTACGTTTGGCATGTGCTCTTGTACGGAACGGAAGCATGGACGGTAAAGGCCAGTTCCATTAATAAACTTAAAGTGTTTGAAATGTGGTGCCTGCGTCGAATGCTTAGAATATCATGGACGGACAGAGTCAGAAATGATTAAGTACTAAGAAGAGCGGGTTTACAGGATAGGTAACTTTTTAATTATGTTAAAAGTAAGAAGACTGCTTACTTAGGGGCACTATTTATTACGAGGAGAACGATACACTTTTCAGCAACTGATACTCGAAGGAAAGATAGAGAGTAAGAGGGGTCTGGGACGTAAAAAGATGTCATGGCTGCGTAATATTCACCAATGGACAGGTATCCACAGCTATGAAATGCTTCGCAATGCTGCTAAAAACATAATTATTTAATCCTGCATATCTAACATTTCACCTGACAAGACAATATAGGGTGGACGCCTACGCACAAATGCATGGCACCTTAAGAAGAAGAAGGTCGTTGTTATATGAGATCTTAGACTAGAAGTGCATTCAATCGGAAGAACTGTGAAAACTAAATATCATCTCCAAATAAATGGTTGTTTATCAAAATTTTGAAGTATCCTCCTTTTTGTCTTCTTTTAATAGTGCATGTTTTTCTAATCTTGGAGCACTTAACATTTCCAACGTTTGTTCTCTATTTCTTCTGCTAGCAGGTATTTTAACAATAATTGTTTCCTTTTACATACAGTCCCTGGATAAATTATGATGACCACCTATGAATTTTTACAAAAATCAACTATTCCACTAGGTAGGTACATCTCGTTTAAAAATTACTTTTAAATTTAATTTTGTTATGTAATGTTAATGTTATACATATTAACTATAATACATATATTTAATAATAAACAGGAATAAAAAATTTATAATATTTTGTTGAGCTCCTGACCTTAATCCCATAGAAAATGTTTGTGGGCTTTTAAAACAAGAAATTTCCAATGAAAAGTTCACCAACAACGTTTAGTATAGGCGCCAGAGGGTCACCGTGTCCTTTTCAATTCTGATGGACAAACTCAACGGTTTCTTATGGATTTTTGGCTGCTGATTACGAATTTCGAGGGTGGATTTCGATCCGAGTGGTCAAAAAATTGTTATAAACAATTTAATTGTTTATAAGGCTCTGCCTCATAAACTAAAAGAGATAAAAAATAATGTTTCAAATAAAATTTGTTCGTTAATAAAAAACGAAGAAAAAAACGTTTACTAAACTTAAATCCAACAATTATAACTCAAGATATGGTAAAATTAGTGCACAATGCAAATTGCAAAATAAGTATTTTTCGAAGCTTTATCGATCGTAACTCGGCTTCAACGCATGAAAATGAGCCTTAGAAGGTCTCACTTAGAAGATCTTCATTAATAGGCTTCCAAACAAAGTTTGTTAAATTACTTTATCTTCATTTGTTTTAAAATTATACCCGTTTGAAGTGATAATTTTCTTAAAAAAATTGTGCATTAATTTGTTCATAAGGGTTTCAAGTAAATTTGAGCTGTAAACATTTATACTTTAATTAACAATACTGATAGAAGAACTCAAAAGGAATAATTTGAGCTTAAGAAAATGTTCGTAAGTTTATTTTTGGTCAAGATATCGATATTTTAATGGCGCGCTATGAGGCGCAACATCGGCTCACAGTCAAGTAATTTTCGACGCTTTATCGATCGTAGCTCGGCTTCTACGCATGCAAATGAGCCAATATGGGATATCCATATAAAAATGGATCGGGTTATTTTGCAGCATCATCATTGGATATAAAACGAGCATTTATGTTGTGGCGGCATACACACAATTGACGTGCCTTGATGATGCTGCAAAAGAACTAGATCCACTTTATATGGATACTATCCACTATCCACTGGATATCTACATGATATAGATTATATCTATATCATATAGATAATTAGGCTCTTAAGCCCCAGAAAGTTTTAGTTTTACTGCGTACAAGGGCAGACTTAGTACCACCATAAAAGTTGCTCTAAGAACTTATGCAGATAAAAAAGCTGAGATTCCCTGTATATCTCGATTCAGATGCATGAAACAAAAAGTTTGTAAAAATAGTATTAATAAATAATAATATCAACTTACTTTTTTAGTTATATTTCTGAAATATTAATTTTTAATGTTTTTCTCATTTAGTACAAAAAATAGAAGACAAAGTAAATAGAATGAAAGGTGATACGAGGTTACAGTATGATGATTTAATTATAAGAATTATAGAATAACATTTTATTAGGATCTTCAAAAATGAAAAATGAAGATAACGTGTATATACATGAAAATTATAATTTACCGCGTGAACCTTTACGCGGTGAGCCGATCTTGCGCCTCAGAGCGCACTATTAAAATATCGATATCTTGGCCAAAAATGAACTTACAAACATTTTCGTAAGCTCAAAATGTTCCTTTTGAGTTCTATCATTATTGTTAATTAAAGTATAAATGTTTATAGCTTAAATTTGCTTGAAACCCTTATAAACAAATCAATGTACAATTTTTTTAAGAAAATTATTACTTCAAATGGGTATAACTTTAAAACAAATGAAGATCAAGTAATTTAACAAACTCTGTTTGGAAGCCTATTAATAAAGCTTTAAAATAAGATACTCTAAGGTTCATTTGCGTGCGTAGAAGCCGAGTTACGATCGATAAAGCTTCGAAAAATACTTATTTTGCAATTTGCAATTTGCATTGTGCACTAATTTTACAATATCTTGAGTTCTAATTGTTGGATTTAAGTTTAGTAAACGTTTTTTTTTCTTCGTTTTTTATTATCGAACAAATTTTATTTGAAACATTCTTTTTTCTCTTTTAGTTTATGAGCCAGAGCCTTATAAACAATTAAATTGTTTATAACAATTTTTTGACCACTCGGATCGAAATCCACCCTCGAAATTCGTAATCAGCAGCCAAAAATCCATAAGAAACCGTTGAGTTTGTCCATCAGAATTGAAAAGGACACGGTGGCCTCTATTTGGCGCCTAGACTAGTTGTTTTGATTTGCAAACTAATATATATTAAAGCAAAGTGAATTTAAATGCATTCAAAGTATGTCAAGTTTTGTACAAACGGTAATCATAGCTAAAGGGGACTTTAGGGGAAAATATAAATATGTAATATTTCTATGGCTGTTTATTATTAAATATGTATATTATATTTATATTATATTAATATATTAAGCCATAAGGACAACGAGAAGAAGAAGATTAATATATTTTGATAATAAACAGCAATAAAATATTTGAAAATATCACATATTTATATTTTTTAATATTTTGTTGAACCCCCTTTAACTTTGATTGCCGCCAGTACCCATCTTGGCATACTTGGAATGCAGTTAAATTCACTTTGCTTCAATTTTTCATTGTGGTTCTAATGATACATATTAGTTCTTCAATCAAAACAATTTTGGCGCCTTTTTATAGGAAATTTCTCGTTTTAAAAGCTCCCAAACATTTTTTAAGGGATTAAGATCAGGAGCTCAATAAACTATTAAAAACAATATAAATATGTAATATTTTCAAATGTTTTATTGCAGTTTATTATTAAATATATTATAGTTAATGTCTAACATTAACATTCCATAACAAAATTAAATGTAAAAATATTTTTTAAACAAAATGTACATAATGGAATATGTAGTTGATTTGTATAAAAATTCATAGTTGTTCATAATTTGGCCAGGGACTGTACGCTTATTGCTGCAAAAAAATGTTCACTAGACAACGGACAACTCACTAATCATCGCTCCAGTAAAAACGTACCTTTAGCTGTTTTTAAAATTCTTCAACATAACAGTAATAAAAAAACCTACTAGAGAAAAATACACAAAATATACGGCAACACTTAAACTCCTAGCAAGCAAACCGAACCCAAGCAGTAGGCACATTGACAACTGCAAACGAAAAGACAAAAAAGAAACGTACTACTGAAAATTTCTCAAAAATGTTTATTGCAGTAAATAAATAATTCCATAGTGGCAACCAGTCTTCATAACAATTATTAACTAGTTAAATTATTAACTAAAAAGAGTAGACGAACTTTCAGTTATATATAAAAACAAAAAAAAAGAGAGCATGGAAAACTATTAATGAGTAAAGTTAATATAAATGAGTGGATTTAAAACAGGAGCATTTTTTATCATTAATTAATTGTTAAGAACTACATAAACCCCATATAAATCCTACATAAAAAGCATATAAAAGTATAAAATTTTGTATTGTACCTACATTAATCCTTAATTTCTTTGGTATAGTACATTACGATCAGTAAGTGACTAACGAATCAAGTATCTGATACAACAATACATTCCGTAAGTGTACGACGAAATGTTCAGTCAATTATTTCTCTAGTTTCCCTCTATTGATCAGTCTGACAGAAGCTGCCCAAAACCTTGTTAAATATATCTTAAACTCGATGCACATTTGCCTCTTTTCAAGCCGCGTGCACGCTGCGAGCAAGCTGAGTGCAATCTCTGGCGGTTCAGCAGCGCATGAGTTGTATTTATTCACACGCTCTAGTTGAGCCGCAGCGTGCAAGCTACATACTTGCAAGCCGTGTGGACCGAGAGCAAGCTAGTTTCTGCTACGCCGCCACGTGCACGCCGCTTGAAAACAAGTCAGGCGGTTTGGCAGTCTGTGCTGGGCAATCATTTAGTACGCGTTGACCGCGCGATCGATTTCAACGTAGACACAGAGCTGTTTATTTATGGAGTGTATTGACGCAGAGAAACCGATCAAATGTGTATTGACGGAAAACTTGGCTTGAAAACAAGCAGCGTGCACGCAACTTGAAAACACGCAAGTGTGCATTGAGCTTTACCGTTTACTGTACCTTGCTGAATTTCAGTTCTACCTATATTTTTTCCGCGCCGGAATTTAAAATCTGATATATGAATATAAAAAATAGATGAAACAATAGAAGATGTAAGGTCATAATATAGAGATGCAAAAGCTAACACACACCACATTTTAGTAATTAGACCAGACTGTATCGTCGCCCCCGTTAGGTAAATTATTCCTATTCGTTTTTTTACACAAACTTACTCAAAAAGAGCCTTATAACAAATCCACAGGGTGCAGGTAGGTGCCGCGGTCGGGAAATTGTTTAAACAATTCTTTTAAGCAAATTAAAAAAATCAATATTTTAACTTTTTTTTTACAATTTTTCTTATTTTTTTTATTTTTTGGATTATTCTGAGAAAAAAAGTCTCTTGTGATTTTTCTCTAAAATTGATAGTTGTAGAATTATATGTAATTTAAAATTTTAAAAACGCGAAAATGGTCATTTTCAAGACTTAGGAGAATATTAGGAGGAAAGAGAACAGAGGAAGGGTATATAAGAAGGACAAAAGAGGAACTTTATAATATTTGCAAAGAAACACAAATAGATAGCGTACTAAAACCAAGAAGGTTGCAGGGGCTGGGCCATAGAGAAAGAATGAACGAAGAAAGAGTGGTCAATAAAATAGCATGGAGAGTACCAGATTATAAAAGAAAGAGGAAGACTACGAAAGCGATGAAGAGAGGCGGTAGTAGAAAACCTAAAAGAAAAGGGAATAACAGACTGACAAATAACAGAAACCTATGGAAAAGAACAACAAAGCTCTGGGCCTAAAAGGCCTGTAAAAAAGCTACCTATATATGAGTCCACTAGATGCAAAACTCTGTATTTGCAAAAATTGAGTTTCAGCTGACAGTTATTTGTTACATGTTGTAGCTATCTGCTGATGTAGACATTCACCTGCAAAGTAAGGTATTTGCTAAGAAATAATCATTAGAAATCTTGAGTCAGATGAAAAACTCTGTATTTGTGAGCCTATGCCATTTGCATAACTGTGTAATTGCAATTGCCAATCGCTTACATTGTTTGAGTCACATGACATGTCACATGTGCCCATGTCAATTACTCCATCATACGACATTCTGACATAGGGTTCAGCAAGTCTATAATACGAAAAGGGAAAAAGATTTCTTTATTTGAAATCTAAGTTACAGTAGATTTGATGTTCATTGAAAGGAGATAAATCGTCCATAGACACTCTCCTTAGAAAACATTTTGGTGAAAATTGGAGAGACCAGCCGAATCTCACATTTTATAAAATAATAGATATTACTGGCGTACAGACACATAATAATGAGAGTGCTGAAAATGATCATATTGACGATGAGGATCCAGAGCTTAAGAGTTTAGGAATTAATATAAATATATACACATAATTTGTAAGACTTTTTGTACTTTGGATAAAAATAAACTATTTACTCAAAGTTTACTTCCACATGCTTTCTTCCTTATTACTAACACAAGGTTTGTTCGGTGATCGTTACATGGACGATTTCTAGTTGTGTTGGAACAAACCTACATTAGGTTTGGAAAACAGACTAATCCAAGAGCAACTAATATCGTTAATGGTTGATTATCATGTATTTGCAAATGTTAGTTGCATAAATCTGTATTTACATAGCTCACTTTCAAAACTCGGTATTATCAATTTTTTTCTTCCTTTCCTAGCAAACACAATAGCTTTCTAAGAAAAAATCATTATATTTTACCTAATAAAGCATTTATCTATCACAAAAAAGTACCATTTATTAAATCTAAGGTTTTTTGCAAAAGTCACCAGTTTTTTGCAAATAACTCAGTTTGACTTAAACAGTACATACAAAGTTTTGCATCTAGAGGACTCATATGTGTGGAATATGGTAGGTCGAAACCTAAATCGATTGCCATGTAGTCCAGCAAACTTAGAAAACCGGTTACATGCCATAAGAAGAATCTGAATGAGTATTTCGCAATATGGCATAAACCACTTCATTCGATCCATAGGAATAAACCACAGGAGCAGAGGACATGATAATAATCAAAAACGATTTCTCAAGACCCTTCCATTATAAAAATGGAGTAAGACAGGGTGATGGACTATCGTGTCTCTTATTTAACCTGGCATTAGAAAAAATAAATCGAGAGTCCCAGATTAATACGAATGGCACTATGTTTAACAAATCAGTACAAATTGTCGGATACGCAGATGACATAGACCACAGAATCCACAGAATCTCTGACTGAAACATTTCGGTCGTTAAGAGCATTTGCACAGAGAATGGGACCAAATATAAATGTTCAAAAGACCAAATATATGTGTTGAACTAGGTCAAGCAACCCGCACCTACAAGAATAATTAACGACCTAGAACTGAAAGATGTCGACACCTTCATATACCTAGGCTCGCTGCTAACTAAAGATAACAATATCAGTGAAGAAATTAAAAGAAGAATAGTGCTCGCCAATAAGTGTTACTCTGCCTTAAGAAGACAGATGGCCTCAAAACTACCTAGACAAATTAAATTGACTATCTATAAAACACTAATAGGATCAGTGCTAACATATGGTTCATAAACTTGGTCACTTACACATAATGACCAAGAACTGCTCAAACGTTTCGAGCGAAAAATCCTACGAAGAATATATGGAGGGATTGAGTTGTATAGAAGTTTTGGAGAACCTGACATTGTAAAATATACGCCTTAGATGGATAGGGAACGTAATCAGGCGAGAGGAAGATGCCATAGTCAGAAAAGTTTTTGGCCGAAGGGGGCCGATAGGACAACGAACAAGAGGAAGACTTAGGTACCAAGACAACAAGATATTTCTACTATCGTCAGATTAAAAACTCGACACGGGAAATATGAGGCACATCTGCACAAATTAGGAATAATTAATTCATCAGTCTGTTTTTGTGATAATGTTTCGATTAGAGATTTAAACCATATTTTCTTGGAATGCAAAATTAACGAGAGATATATAAATCAACTATATTACAATTTACGACAAACACAAGTTCATTTTCCAATTAGTATAGAATATCTACTAAATTATCATAAAATGGAAATATTTAAATTACTCATAAACTACTTGAAAGAAACAAATATAATCATTTAAGTGAAATACGTATAAATATAACAAAACTAATAAATTGAGGTAAAAATAAAATAAAAATCTGTGGCTAACGGACTCGCATCCAAGCCATTTTTTCACACACACACACACACAAGACAACTTATTTTAAAATTTATTGGAATAAGAGCATGAGAAGAGTTGCCAAAGACAGGGACGAATAGAGGATTGTTCTGAAGAAGGCTTTGGCTCATAAAGAGCTGTGATCTCCATAGAGTAACTGAGTATCTAGAATATCAAGGAGGAGCTACTCATGAATTTTTTGACAAAAATGACGTTGCAGATTTGTTTATAACGTTATCAAATAATAAGAATTTTATGATGTATAATTCCATAAATAAATATTTAAAAATATATTTGTCCTTTTAGGTGTTGCATTTTTTTTGGCTATCAGTGTAATTCACATATGACTTTTCAATCCTCAAAAATGCGTATTTTAGCATTTTTTGGATTTTAAATCGCTTATAACTCACAAACTATCAACTTTTGAGAAAAATGACAAGAGACCTTTTTTATTTTATGGGCAAAAAACTTTGAAACAATATTTTTCGGGTCAATTAAAGTGTTTTTGGCATTTGTTTAAACAATTTCTGCCCAAAAATTTCACCCGGCACCCTTCAGATTTGTTTAAAGAAGGTATTTTTGAACAGGAATCCGCAAAGAAACCGAATCAGAAAATTTTTCATACTGAAACAACCTCACAACCTGGACTAGAATTTTACCCAAGATATTAAATTAAAAAGTTGTTTCAATTTTATTATAAAATTTTAATAAAAAACAATTTTACAAAAACTAGGTTTTGGAAGCAGAAAGATATAAAAAACACATTGTTAGTTTTCCACACTCTATATTGATTAAGTCGCCTCACCCATAAGTAATCAAAACATAATCAAAAGTAATAATTGGCGTTAGCTAAAAGTAGCGTTAGTTAGACGGGTTCTGACCTGTTCGGAGTGATGTCCATTGAGCGATAGGTACTTGGCTGGAGACGAGAGTGTACAGGATACTCTAACCCGTTACCCAAACTACAAAAAGTTATAAAAAATTATGATGACGTATCCTTAGTATCTACACAAGATAATACAAATGATTTTTTTATTAATATGAAAAATGGTTAGTCACGGAATATTTGTTCGATTTGTTATTAATGTTAAACTCTACTGTTATCTTTGCACCAAAATTATATTTTCCATAAATATACAATTTTTAAATATGTTTTTTTATTATGAAATAAATTGATAGACTTACAATCAATTTTAATTTACTTCGGACAACCGATTTCGCTTTCTACCGGAGTAAATAAAAATTTATTGTGAGTACATATTCATTATGGACTCACATATGCAACCTGTTCAACATATTTTTTTATATTTCAACAAACAATGATATATACAGCGTGTCTATTTAAGTTGGAAACAATATATGGGAAACTTTTTTATTATTAATTTTACGAAAAAAAGTTATTCTTCATAAAAGTTCTGCATGCTCTAAAACCTAAGACTCAATCATTAAATATCAAATTTTATCAATATTATACGAGGTATGTCAAAAAATATGAATTTCGTTCAAGGGTAAAGTACGTTTATTTCTCTGAATATCGAAAATTCTTATTATGAAAAGTTGTTTGGAATTAAAAACTAAGATCAAATATGCAATTATATGCTTCTACTTAAAAAAAATATTTTCCAAACTTTTCTCAAATTTATGGATACTTAACTTCGTTTTTATTTATTACACATAAGCTAACTCTTTTATTATTACTTTTACAAAAAAATGTATTCTTTATAAAAATCTCTGTATTTCCTAAGCCCTAAGATGCAACCATCAGATATCACATTTTTTTAATTTTATACGAGGTATGTCAAAAAATTTGAATTTCACTCAGGAGTAAAGTACCTTTATTTGTCACAATATTGAAAATTGTTATTACAAAAAGTTATTTAGAATTAAAAACAATGTTTCAGTGTTCAATTACATCCTTCTAATTAGAATATTGTGAAATATAAAGGTACATACTATACTCATGAGCGAAATTAATATTTTTTGACACACCTCGTATAAAATTAAAAAATATTGATATATCATGGTTGTATCTTAGTTCTTAGACCACGCAGAGCTTTTTATGAAGAATAACTTTTTTTCGTAAAATGAATAATAAAAGAGTTAAGTATCATATATTTGTAATAAATAAAAACGATGTTGGGTATTCATAAATTTGAGAAAAATTTGTAAAATATTTTTTTTTTCAATTAAAAGCATGTAATTGCATATTTGATCTTAGTTTTTAATTCCAAACAACTTTCCATAATAAGAATTTTTGATATTCAGAGAAACAAAGGTATTTTACCCTTGAACGAAATTCATATTTTTTGACATACCTCGTATAATATTGATAAAATTTGATATTTAATGATGGAATCTTAGGGTTTTGAGCATGCAGAACTTTTTATGAAGAATAACTTTTTTTCGTAAAATTAATAATAAAAATGTTTTCCATATGTTTCCAACTTAAGTAGACACGCTGTATACAATGTAGTATTTAGTCACATCAAACATGTAACTATATCTCACATTAAAATACTGAAAATTTTTGTTTTCAATTTTCCACAAAATTCATTACAAATTAGTGGCACTACAGCTGTTTCTGCAGAGTGCCTTTATCAAGTGATGAATTTTTATTATGCCTCTACAGTTTATAGTATTTAACTGAATAATTTGTGGAGCGGAGAGCTGTTTCTCTCAAGTTGGTCATTCAGAATTAAATCTGTATTTTTCTAGATTCTACATGAGAGTTAACACTTTGGTTCCCATATGAATCACCGGTGATACATCAGCTTCAGTCGCTGTTATACCGGCATAAATTTGCATGGACTTCTGTCTGGTACCAAGCACACTGCGCTTATAAATTTATTCTCCCATTCGTAGGTGTCGCTCTGGACGACTTAAATATCATATCGGAATAACTTTTAGGCGGGATTTGCTTGTGATCACCGGTGATTCACATGGTATATGAATGAACCAAAAGAGTATAGTTTTCGTATTTTTCGCCTAGTACCCTTCTGATTTGTTTAAAGGGTACATTTTTGAACAGGAATCCGCAAAGAAACCGAATCAGAAAATTTTTCATACCGGAGCGGCCTCACAGTATGGACTAAATAGTTGCCTAACTGCTACGGCGCTATGTTTGGAATGTTTTCAAAAAAGACAGTAAGATATTTTTTATCTGTTAAAATATATCTTTTTTTCTGTAACTTTTTATAATAAAATAATCAACAAACAATGCGTGATTGTTTTAATTGCAGTCGTCAAATAATGTTATTTTCTTATTACTTTTGCAACTTTACTTAGATAAATCACCCCTGATGCCCACTTGTCCGACATGCTATTAGGTTCACTTACATCCCATCGGCACACTCTGTTTGTCCGATTTTATATACCAACGATATTAATGGTCATTTAAACTATACTCTGCATGGTATCACCGGTGATACACATGGTCCAGAAATAAACCAAGAAGATTGATCACCGGTGATACATATGGTACCACAACGCAGAATCATCACAGTATCATTGGTAGCCAAAGTGTTAAAGAAGATAATATAATAGACAAAAAATTTAATACACAGTGTAAAAAATTAAACAATCTAATTTACAATAGCAAAACACCCAATATTCATATACAAAAATTTTTCGAATTATAGTTTTCAATAGATTTATGAATTTAATAGATAGTAAATTCAGTTATAGCGAGATACAACTTTTATATGAAGGATTTAAACAAAATTTGTCCCAACAGAATAATAAAAAAAATTAAGTAGAATATTTAGGTGTAAAATGTTTTAAATAAAACTGCCAAGAACATAGAAAAAAGTGTCATACATGATATGTGTGGTGAAACTAAAAAGTCACATTAAACATTTCAAAGCTAACATTACTATTGCTATAGGCACAATAGACTATAATAACAAAACAATAGAATAACAATAAACAAAGGTAAGAGTTGACAACCAGGACACCCAAGATATCAAAATACAGGGAGGAGTCCGTCAGGGTTGCGTGCTGTTCCCACTACTCTTCAATTTCTACAGTGAAGCGGTATTTCAAGAAGCGCTCTCAGATTCAATAGAAGGTATATCTATCAATGGAGAAGTTTTAAACAACTTACGCTTTGCAGACAATACAGTAATAATACCGGATAACAAAAATGATTCACAGAACGTAATGCAACGCCTTAATGAACGCTGTCATGAGTACGGACTGAAGATGAATTTAAAGAAAACTAAATGCATGATCATGACTAAATCAGCCAATTAACTATTGAAGATACTGTAATTGAGAGTGTGGATAACTACAAATACTTAGGAAC
Source organism: Diabrotica virgifera virgifera (assembly GCF_917563875.1). Classification (NCBI taxonomy): domain Eukaryota; kingdom Metazoa; phylum Arthropoda; class Insecta; order Coleoptera; family Chrysomelidae; genus Diabrotica; species Diabrotica virgifera. The sequence continues at coordinate 22,357,316 of NC_065452.1, forward strand.
ATGGATAACATCAAATGAACACCAAACAAAATCATTCATTAAACTTAAAAAGTTTCTTTGTTGTCGGGATACAAGGTTAGAACTACGCCAAAAGATTTTGGAAGCGTGGACATTAAAACAAGTCCATCTGAATAAGTTTTCAATTTTGGTATTACAGAAGAATCATACGAATATCATGGATTCAAAGAATATCAAACGAGGAAGTAACTAGAAGGATAGGAAATAAACCGGAAGCAATATTAACTATAAAACGACGAAAACTTGAGTACTTGGAACATGTGATGAGATGGCAAAATACTCATTATTACAACTTATTATGCAAGGCAAAATCCGAGGAAAGTGAAATGTGGGAAGAAGAAGAACATCCTGGCTTAAGAACTTAAGGGAATGGTTCGAATGCAGTAGTGCAGAGCTATTTAGAGAGGCAGTCAACAAGGTCCGCATTGCCAGGATGATTTTCAACCTTCGATAGAAGATGGAACTTAAAGATGAATTAATTAAGATGAACTTAATTAAACAAAGATCCGACGGAAAAGTAGCAAAAACAAATTAAACTGGCCTTAGAAAATTCAAAATCCTTAATATGAATCCACAGCCTCCTAACTTATACTCTTTTATTAAACTACACAAACCTGACTACCCAATAAGACCTGTAGTTTCTTTTTATCCAGCTCAGTCATATAAAATTTCAAAAAAAAACTGTTAGAGATTATTTTAGATTAGAATACACTAAATTTCCACCTAAATTTACCGTAAAATAAACAATAGAACTATACTGCAATCACAATAAAGATGCACTAGAAATAACCAAACCAAGACACGTTGAATGTTACGAGGAGCACTCCCGAATCATGATTTACAATGTACATATGTACATTGTAAATCCCAAATCATGATTTACAAAGTTTATCATGATTTGGGAGTGTTCCTCGTAACATTCAACGTGTCTTGGTTTGTTTATTTCTAGTGCATCTTTATTTTGATGTTAGTATAGTTAATAAAATACATTTTCAATTACCCAACAACTCCAGATTAATTTCATTTGATGTATAAAATATTTTTCCTAGTATTATTCCTACAGAACCTTTTGTTCTTGTAAAAAAACCTTTTAGACCATAATATTACAAATCCAATACTTACATTTGAAATTTTACATCTTTGAAATTTGCATAAATCAGGATTATTTTGAATTTAATAACCAAATATATACAAACATCATGAGCAATTAATTATTTAAGCTCATTACTGTCAGGATATTTTTATGGACTATCTAGAAACAAAGATTTCAAAACACCCTGTATTCAAACAGTTTTTATATTGGTGGAGATACGTGGACGATATATTGGTATGCTTTACAGGAACTAACAGGCAACTTGACCATTTTTTTGCTTACATTAATTCACTCCATAGTCACATTGAATTTACAATAGAAACAGAACAGAATCAATCCATAATTTTCTAGATTTAAAAATTATCAGACTTGAAAACAAACATGAGTTCTCCATATTTCATAAACCTACCCACACCGACACAACTATACACGATTCATCATCCCATCTTACATGCATTTCCTTCCCAAACATCCCAAAGTTTGGCATATTGGACTCTTCTACAAAATTAAGAAGCTATTTCCATATCCCCACTTCCTGTTACTAAAATCATACCTAACCAATAGACACTTCCTTGTCAGACAAAACCAAGAATACTCTTCTCTGAACGCCATAAAATCAGGGGTACCACAGGGCGGTGTACTCGGACCTATCCTGTATTTGTTGTACACAAGTGATCTTCCTACTACACCGATGGTTACAATAGCCACATTTGCGGACGATACAGCTGCTCTTTCTTCACACGAAGACCCAAAGATGGCATCAAGACAACTTCAAATCTGCCTTAACAAGATACAAAAATGGCTGTCGAAATGGCGCATGAAAGCTAATGAACTAAAATCTACACATGTAACATTTACACTCCGTAAAGAAACTTGCCCACCAGTACAACTTAACAACAACAATTTACCTCAAGCCGAAGATGTAAAATACTTGGGAATCCACCTAGACAGAAGACTAACATGGCGAAAACATATTTTCACTAAACGCAAACAGTTAGGACTAAAACTAAGCCGTCTATATTGGATTATCGGCAGAAACTCGAAGTTGTCTCTAGAAAACAAACTACTGGTCTACAAAGCCATTATAAAGCCCATTTGGACCTACGGTATCCAACTCTGGGGAGCAGCTTCTAATAGCAACCTAAATATAATACAGAGGTTCCAAAACAAGACGATAAGGCTGATTCTTGATGCTCCATACTACGTACCCAACTACGTGATCCAACGAGACTTAGCAGTTCCAACAGTGCAAGAGGTGATAAGTGAATATAGTGCAACATATCGCGAAAGAGTGTCTGAACATCCTAACGAGTTAGCCAAGCGGTTGTTTGAAGACTTACATGAACATGAAGAAAGAAGATTAAAAAAATTCAAACCAAGAGACTTAATTAATAGGTTTAAGTAATTAGTAATGTACATATCTTTGTAAATAATAACATATTGTAAATATTAGAGGTAATGCCACAAAGTTAGCAATAGCTACATTATAAAACAGGGTGCTTAATGGAGCATCATGTACATGTCATAATCATTTATCAACAAAGACGCTTATTGTCATTACTGATAGATTGCAGAATAAAGGAGTTAAAAAAAATCTTACACAACATAAATGGGCAGTCTATCATAACACGTTACATAGATTAACAGAAATTTCCATGTCAAAAAATAACTTCGGGATAGAATTGAATACCATTAAGCTAATAGCATTAAACAATGGGTACAACGGACAAACATTAAACAAAATTTTAAACCAAAAACGATATAAGGAAGCCCTGAAATTAGTCTTTTCGCCACCAGAGAATTCCAGTGCCTTCTGCTCAATTACATATACAGACAAGATATCAACTAAAAAAGCCAAACGCATAAAAAGAAAGGAATCACACCAGCATTCAGAACAAACAACACCTTAAGCAAATTTAATAAGAACAACAAGAGCCAAAAGACAAAGAACTTACACAGTGGGGTATACAAACTTGTATGTGGTGACTGCCCAAAAACTTACATCGGTCAAACTGGTAGGACCTTTCACAAACGTATGGCAGAACACAAAAGGGCTTTTCATAATAGAAAAACAGATTCTACGTACGCACTTCACCTTCTAGATCATAATTATTCTTTTAACTACTAATTTCAAATTCTCCATATTCAAAATAAAGGCCGTAAGCTATAAAAATGAATAACCATTTCCAATTTCGTTGCAACACGAAACCACAGCCGCATCATTATTCCAGTTCAATCAGAGAGTGCAGCAAGCACCGCTACCGGTTTCGAAACTTATTAGTCTCTCATCAGGAGACATATGCTGCTCTCTCTGACCCAACTAGGGCAAACCCCGGCGTGCAGTCACGGATCGCAACGAACGAAATGGCATGGATGCCCTAGCGGCATCTGCTAGCAAAAGACTAAGTTTTCAATCTAATAGCACATAAAACATCACCAAAAAATGTTGTAAAATTCCCTCATCTTCCTTAGTCTCAGCATCCGTTATGGCTTGCAAATTGTAGAAGCCTCGTAGGTGTTACCAGAGAAGGTTCCCATTGTTTTCAGTCTGTTTGGATGTGAACAACATTTTTGGTGTTGTTTTATGTGCTATTAGATTGAAAACTTACGTCTTTTGCTGACAGTTGCCGCTAGGGCATCCATGCCATTTCGTTGTTGCGATCCGTGACTGCACGCCGGGGTTTGTCCTAGTTGGGTCAGAGAGAGAGCAGCATATGTGCCTCCTGATGAGAGACTAATTAGTTTCGAAACCGGTAGAGGTGCTTGCTGCACTCTCTGATTAAACTGGAATAATGATGCGGCTGTGGTTTCGTGTTGCAACGAAATTGGAAATGGTTATTCATTTTTGATTCACATGTTTACTTACTCTGATTGGAGTACGAAGGGAACCATTCTCGTTGGAAATTTACCGCGCTGAGCAGATGGGACGTGAATAATTATAAATTGTAAAATTCCCTCATCTTCCTTAGTCTCAGCATCCGTTATGGCTTGCAAATTGTAGAAGCCTCGGAGGTGTTACCAGAGAAGGTTCCCATTGTTTTCAGTCGGGTAGGATGTGGAACAACATTTTTTGGTGTTGTTTTATGTGCTATTAGATTGAAAACTTAGCCTTAAGCTATCTTTATTAGAATCTATGCAAATTTAAAATACAGATATAATTCTGAATGACTAACTCTTAAGACAAACAGCTACCCACTCCTCAACTTATTCAGTTAATATAACTCGACAATCACCACGTTTTCAGTTTTTACTTTGACTTATTATCTATTTTACAAAACGAGATTCTTTTTTATCACGCAATAAATTGTTATTACCTTAAACCTTTAATATCAATAACTATAAAGTTTATTTAACTAATAAACAAAAAATGATCCTTCAACAGTTATGGCACACACATTTTTAGAACAAAATAAAATTTACAATAATTTTATATTGTCTCCTGACATTGGTATGTGCAGTAGGTACCATTTGAATTGAATTACAAGTTTTTAAGAGAATTTTCCTCGCTTTGAACATATGTATAAGGTTTTGAACACACTGTTTACACACTGAACTTATTTATAAACTCAGTGAACACACTGAGTTTATAAATAAATAAAAAAAGCGTGGCTCTCTTTTGACAGAAGTGAATACTTCTTATAGATTCGATTAATTTTGTTTATTTTTATATATTTGTTTATAAGAAGATAAAAACAATAAATGGATTGATTTGATGCCATTTTAAAATGTTTCCATATTTATAAATTTAATAAACAATATTGTTTACTTTCAATTTTTATTAATATGTATACGGGATTAACATATAGTGTAAAAATTAAATCTACTAATATCTCTAATAATCCACCTTGCAATAAAAGTACTAGTTTAATGTCACAAGCTTTTCACTTGTGGCTAAGTACGATCCTGGCATCTGTCAGATTCGTCAATAATTACATGAAATAATTCTCGACACATCCAATACACTATGACGTCATAATTGACGAGTCACTGAAAGAAGGCTCTGAGAAGCACAATATCTAAAATTGATTTCTAAAGAGAGCAGGAATTTTTCATGGATGGTTTCTTGTTGGAAAGTACCTGGGTCATTCCATATCAACTCAACACACCTAAATTTCTACCCCTCTTCAGATTTGGTTATGATTTGGAATACACGACATAGTGGCTAATAAGGGAAACAAGAATACAAAATTTTAAATTTTTATCTCAAGCCGTTTCCGAAATATGGTTATGTAAAGTTTTCCAAAAAAATCCAAAACACCGCGACCATACTTCATTGCAATGGTTGTAGAAGCTGTCCTAATTGAGCTAGAATGCTGGGAGAGGTGTCATTGTGCAGCATTTTTAAAGTTCTTTACACTGATATATACAACATGATATTATGATAAACAAGTTTTTCTCGAACAAAAAAAATATGTTTTGATTAAGTTTTTTCCAAAAAGTACATAATTTAAAATTTTCATAATATTCCTACAAATAGATAGTACTGTTGTTAATAACATATAAACATTTTATCATGGGATGGTGATGGGTTAAACATAAAAAAATTAATTTCACAAGCTGGCGACTTTAAGGAAGAATCCTGAAACAGGTCGATTTTTATTTTTAAATTGTAATTTTTTGGCATATATATCATATTAGTGACGTCATCCAGCTGGGCGTGATGACGTTATCGACGATTTTTAAAATGAGACTATAGGTCGTGTGCTAGCTCATTTGAAAGGTTATTCAATTCTCTGTTCAGTAATAGAAACATTAACATAATTGTTTATACAGGGTGGCAAAAGTTTTTTTAAATTAAATTAATTGACAAAAAAGACGAATGTATCTAATTTATTTATTCAAAATAGCTTTTACTGCTGTCAGAAATCAGAAAAAAATGTTTACTTCACAAATAAACATTGATTTTCGCTTAAATTAAATGTTCAAACTTTCAAAATGCAGATGTTGGCGGGAGCTGGCTTGAACTTTGAATTTAAGCTAAAAGCAATGTTTATTTGTGAAATCTGTGAAACATTTTTTCTGTTTTTTGGCAACAGTAAAATCTAGTTTAAATTAAATAAATTGCATACATTCTTCTTTTTTTGTCAATTAATTTAATTAAAAAAAAATGTTTTGCCACCCTGTATAAATAATTATATTATTGTTTTTATTACTGAATAGATAATTGAATAACCTTTCAAATGAGCTAGCACACGACCCCTACCCTCATTTAAAAAAATCATCGATTACGTCATCATGCCCAGATGGATGGCGTCACTAGTATGATATATATGCCAAAAAATTACAAATTAAAAATAAAAATTGACCAATTTCGGGATTTTTCCTTCAAGTTTCCAACTTCCGAGATTACTCGTTTATTCCTTTCATTTGCACCATACTATATGTGTGAAATTAATTTTTTTATGTTGAATCCATCACCATCTTGTGTACCGTAACATCATGTTGTATATATAAGTGGAAAGAGCTTTAAAAATGCTGCAAAATGACACCTCTCCCAGCATTCTAGCTCAATTAGGACAGCTTCTACAACATTTCCAAAAAAGTACGGTAGCGGTGTTTTAAATTTTTTTTGGAAAATTTTACATAACCATATTTCGGAAACGGCTTGAGATAAAAATCTAAAATTTTGTATTTTCCTTCCCCTAATCATCCACTACGAGTACTCTAAATTTTAACAAAATCTAAATTGGTTAAGAAAAAAATTAATTCAAAGTGTGTTGATTTGACCTGGAATAGCTCACCTATTAGGGGAGTGCATATAGATTTTAACTTCGGAAAAAAATCAAACAAGATAGAACTTTTTGTAATTTCATTAAGAAATGTTTAATAAACAACATATCAAAAAGTTCTACTCGAGAAGTGGGTGCTTCATTTTTTATTAAACAAATATACTGCGAAATTAGATGTTTTTTTAAATAACTCCGAAAATATAAATTTTAGAAAAAAACTGACTTGACCATTGCAAAATTCAGAAAATTTTACAAAAAAAACCTTATATAAAGATTTTTCTAAAATTAAATCTGCAGCTTCTATATTTTTTATTTTTAACGCTAAAGTCACCCTTCTCACAAACATTGGCGCACTGTAAACTAGCGTACGGCGAAGTGCACGGTTGAGTTATTTTAATGTAATTTTTTAACTAATGGATCAAATGAAATTTTACAAATTGAATATGAAAGAAGAATAATTAAGCTATCTTTTGGTTATAATAGAAAGAAATAAAATGTATGGGCATAAGTAAGGTGTGGGCGGAAAATGAGCCTTACATGAATTTTGTTTAAAAATGATTTAAAAATGTGTAACTAATACAATTTTTCTTATAAGACTCTCAATTTTGCACAACTTACCTTTCAAGCATCTCGCTAAATGATGTTTCATTAAAAAAAAATCTCAAAAATTTAATTCAAATAATATGACGTCTCAAAAAATGTAATTTTTGAAATTTTCGTAGTTTTATAGAATTACCACCAATTTAACACGGTATTACTCAAGTTTGAACAGATCTATTACAGTTTTATAAGTGCTTTTTTAAAGCTTAGGATGTAATCTTTAAAATGAACTAAATTATTTTACTATAGAAATGAAATAAACTATTTCTTTTTAAGAAAATTAAGAAAGATAACAAAAATGTAATACAAAAACCGAAAATTACCAGCTAAAAAAATGTTCATACAACGTGATCAAAACTTTTTTCTGTAAAACTTACCTAAATACATTTAATAATAAGCTTCAACAATAATAAATGTTCAGCAAAAAAACTTTTTTTGGCTCTTATACAGTATGTCTGCTTAACTTAGAACCTATTGATAACTTTTTTATTATCATTTTTTCGAAAAAAAGTTATTTTTGATAAAATACTCTGCATCGTATATAATCTAAGAATCAAATCAAATATAATCATCAAATATCAAATTTAATTAATGTTATACGAAGTATGTCAAAAAATATGAATTTCACTCAAGAGTAAAGTACCTTTACATTTCCCAATATCGAAAATTGTTATTAAGAAAAGTTGTTTGGAATTAAAAACTATGTTTTAATATTCAATTACATCCTCCTAATTAAAATATTATGAATAATAAAGGCACTTAACTCTTAAAAAAAATTTAATATTTTTTACATACCTCGTATAAAATTTAGAAAGTTTGATATCTGATGGTTGTATCTTAGATTTTAGACCAGGAAGAGAATTTTATCAAGAATAACTTTTTTTCGTAAAAGTCAAATAAAGTAGTTATCATAATTGTAATAAAATGATGATGAGTATCCGTAATTTGAGAAGAACTTGAATTTTTTTTTCGATTAGAATGATGTAATTGTATATTTAGACAGTTTCTAATTTCAAACAACTTTTCATAATAGCATTTTTTGATATTCTGGAATATAAAGGTACCTACTTTACTCTTTAACGAAATTCATATTTTTGACATAACTCGTATAAAATTGATAAAATTTGATATCTGATGGTTGAGTTTTAGATTTTTGACTATCCAGAGCATTTCATTAAGAATAACTTTTTTTCGTAAAATTAATAATAAAAAAGTTTTCCATGTGGTTCCTAGCTACGCAGACACACTGTATAAGAGCTTCTGTATAAGAATTTTCAGTAGTAATTGCACAAGAGCTCTAAAATTATTGAATTTTTCCCGAGTGACACTTTGACAGTTTTAATTTCACGAGCCAAAGGCGAGTGAAATTATGTCAAAGTGTCACGAGGACAAAAATTCTATATTAATTTTAGAGTTCGAGTGCAATTTGTTGCGATTATTTCATGAATAAAACTGTTCAAAACCAAAATTTTATTGTAATTTATTTATGTAAGTACAAATTAGTACAATTAAACACAAAGTTTTTATAAATATTTGACGATTGAAAGTCATCACTTTTATAATTTTTAAAACATTAATTGTCATTAATGTCACTGAATGTATTTTTTCGTAGCAACGAAGGGCATCTGACGTAATATACTTTACGACGGGCAATTATCAAAAATTATCAATTTAATTCAGATTTCTGTAGCTTTCTATTGGTCAGAATCTCCTATGAATGAAATAATCAAATTGCAATGCCATATTCGGATTCAGCATAATCAAAAACAAAATAGAAACATATTTGATCAAAGTAAAATGATGAATTTAACGATATTTTTAAAATTATTTATACAAAACAATTGTTATTGTTTAAACAATTAATAAACAATTAGCGGCCAAATCTGCGAGTAGAACTTTTTACTTTAACATGTATATAAACAAACAAAAAGTTTTTGAAAAATATAAGCTTGTTTGAATTTTTCCGAAACAATGCATGTTTTCGTTCTAATTGCACTCCCCTATATTATGGGGGTTGTCATAAGTTTACAAAAATGAGTGAAAACTATAATTTTGATATCCGGATGACAGTAGACTAAACAGTTAACGTAACTGTTGATGTAACGGTAACATTTCTCGTTTCCTGTTCTTATTATTGAAATCATTATGCTTAAGCCTGGTTGCTACTCATGAACTGATGTATTATATATATTTTCTAAATGCCGAAAGATAAAATACTTGTTAAATTCCAATTATATTTACGATTCAAAAACAAAAAATATAAGTTGAATGTAAATAATCTTAGGATTTGTAAGAATTTGGAAATATACCCGTTTTGCTTTTAATACGTTTGTTCTTCAACTTGCTAACAGAAAATCAATAAATAAATACTCTATACATCATTGGTTCAAATTTGAATTTGATACACCCTGTAGGAAGGACAAGGTACAAGGGTGTATATACATCAAAATCTAGTTGTAGTATTATGTTTTGTTAACACTTTGTATTTTGAATTTTCCTGATATCTTTAAAAACAAAGAAAATACACGGTTTTATTCTTTAACATGTGTTGTAACTAAAACAATACTAAATTAACGATAAAAAATAACAATAGTTACCAAAACTTTAAAAACAGAAAGAACTATAACGTAAACTAATATCGCGTGTTCTCTCTCTAATTCTAATAACAGCTTCACATCGCTTAGGTATGCTGGATATTGAGCAGGCTATTTGATTTTGGTGTATTTAGTTTCAGATAGTAGATATAGTTATTATCTACCGACAATATCCCATAAGTGATCAATACGATTCATTTCGAGACTGTCAGGGGGCTAATTCAATATCTGAATATTTACCTCAGTTAAATATTAAGTAACGACACCAAATCCGTTCTTGCTGTCAAGGAAATTCCACCTCAAAACATCAGAGAGCCTCCATTAAACAATCCTGTCCCTCTTATGTTGCGCTATACATAACGTTCACCTGGGCCCTGATTCTAAATCAAATTTCGACCAAAAACAAGTCGCTTTCAATATGGCGACGGTTGAAATGCGATTGTGCGAGCCTTGTGGATTTTAGTTGAACTAACGAAGTGACGTCATGAAATAGCGACTATCGAAATTAATAGCGACTTTAAAAAGGGTGTTGATATTATAATTTCGACTGTCGAAATTATTTGACACGGAGATGAATGAATGGTCAAAAGCGAGGTTAGGTTTAGTTTAGATGTGTTTTGTTTATTTCTTGCAAGGAAAACTAAAGCAAAAGGTATTATAATATAGCTGGGTTTAATTGAAATTTGCTTGTTTTGAGGAATTAGATAGAATAGTATTAAATTAGAAATATAATAATTGAGAATGTCCACAACATGAATCATCAACTCAATGAAAGATGTAAGGTAATAATCTGGGAAAATTAGTAAAAAACAAGGAAAATTAATTACCAGCTATTTTATTGCTGGACATGCTGAAATCAAATCTTAAGGTTTCCTATATTAGTAATATAGCTGTGCAAAGTCCACAGAAAGTGTGCTATTTTGGTTATAAACAAATTAGCGCTCCGAAATCTTTTTTTATATTATTGCTCTATAGGGCTTTTCATTCACAGTCATTTGTTTCGAGCTTCTGTCATGTGTCACATAATATTAATTTATCTACGTCGTACGTTATTGGTATGTACCAATGATACAAACCAAAGACGTATGACGTAGATATATTAATATTATGTGACACATGACAGAAGCTCGAAACAAATGACAATCGGTGAAAAGCCCTATAACTCCGAAAATTTTAATTTTAAACCTAAACACTCACATAAAAATTGACAGTAATTTAATTCTGCACATTGATAATTTATTCCAATTTCCTTCGACGGAAATTTTCCTCGGAAAATTCGGGTTTTCCAAACAAAATCTTTAATTTTCAACTAAAATTTGAGGGAAGTAATTATTTATCAATAATTAAATAATTTGGTGACAGTGACATAAATCTTTTTTGTTATGAGTGTCTTGAAGATATGAAAATTTGTATGTACAAAGAGGACCGGAATTAAAAGGTATCTAATGGTTCAAAGATTAAAATCCTGTTGTTTATAACTCGGTCGCAAATGCCGGTCAAATTTGACCGGCTATATCTGGAATCAGTCCTCGCAATTCAATTTGTTTTTCTTCGAAAAGGACACAGAAGCCGTGCCCTTTTCAACAGCGTTAACTTAATTTAATTTAATCTAATATTTTCTGAGGGGTTCTATTTGTTTATAAGCCAAAAAATTGATTCTTTATAACATTCCTGAGACCGCTCAAATGGTACAATTTCAATCCTGTAAGGTACGTTGAATAGGTATAGTGCTTTTTTATACGAAAATCATAGTTATTCTGGTGTATCATAATCTTGCTGGTTATTATTTCGACCGAAATTTTTTAATTAACATTTTAATTATTGCTAAACTATTGGTCAGATTGTCGCCGGTCTCCTGATATACAGAGAGGGGCTAAATTATGGAATAAATTCATTTTCTCTAAAATGGACGATTTTAGAGAAAAATCCCGAAACAGGTTGATTTTTATTTTTAAATTAAATTTCTTGGCATATATTTCAAACTAGTGACGTCATCCATCCGAGCGTGATGACGTAATCGATTATTTTTTTAAATAGGAATAGGGTTCGTGTTGTAGCTCATTTACAAATGCGTTCAATTCTCTATTTAGTATTATAAACATTAATATCATTATTTATACAGGGAGGCCAAAAAATTTTTTGAATTAAATTAATTGACGCAAGAAGAAGAATGCATGTAATTTATTTAACTCAAAATACATTCTATTGCTGTCAGAAAATAGAAAAAATGTTTATTTTGCAAATAAACATTGCTTTTAGCTTAAATTAAATGTTCAAACTGCCAATAGGTAGGAGGGAGGCTGTTTGTGATTTAATTTAAGCGAAAAGAAATGTTTATTTGTGAAAAAAAACCTTTTTTTCTATTTTCTGACAGCAGTACAATGTATTTTGAGTTAAATAAATTACATACATTCTTCTTTTTGCGCCAATTAATTTAATTCAAAAAATTTTTTTGGCAACCCTGTATAAATACCTAATGATATTAATGTTTATATTACTGAATAGAGAATTGAACGCCCTTTCAAATGACCTACTACACGACCCCTATTCCCATTAACAAAATTATCGATTACGTCATCACGCTCAGATGGATGACGTCACTAGTATGAAATATATGCCAAAAAATTATAATTTAAAAATAAAAATCGACCTCTTTCGGGATTTTGCTCCAAAATCGTCCGTTTTAAAGAAATGAATTTATTCCATAATTTAGCCCCTCTGTATACTCTACTATAATAAATCTTTCATGTCATCAATTATTTAATTATTGATAAATAATTAGGTACGTCCCTAAAATTTTAATTGAAAATTGCAGATTTTTTGGGAAAACTCGGATTTTCTGAGTAAAATTTTTTTGAAGGAAATCGGAAAAAAAATAACTTTGTGCAGAACTAAATTAGGGTGAATTTTTATTTGAGTGTTTTTGGCTCAAAGGAAAAATTTTAGGAGTTACAGACCACTAATTAAAAAAAAAAGAAGATTTAGGAGTGCTAATTTGTTTATAAATAAAATAACACACTTTCTACGGACTTGTCATACCCCATATTACTAATATATGCAATCTTAAGATTCGATTTTAGCAATAAAATAGCTGGTAAATAATTTTTCCCAAAAATGGCATTTTTTCGATAATTTTCCCAGACTATTCTCGTTAACAAATTCCAATAAACCTGAGCGCCAACCCAAATTCTGAGCAGTCTCAACATGATAAGGTTAATATCCCCAGTTGTAACTAATATCGAAATGAATAAGAATCGCTATACTCTGCGGCTGTCATGGCGGTGTCGAAATGAAATTGCGACTGTCGAAATGAATTAGAATCAGGCCCCTGGTCGATAAATATCTCTTATAAGTGTCGATCAGAACTGTTTACGTTGTGTGTTTTCTGTTTTAAAGTTTTGTTAACTGTTGTTATTATTTATTGTTAATTTAGTATTGATTCAGTTCAAACACATGCTAAAGAATAAAACCGTCTACACTGATCAGCACAAAAAACCGCCACCCCACAAAATGGGTCATTTTTGATATCTCGAATTTCCTAAACCTGTTGTCCGATTTAAGTGATTTTTTAATATGTTATAGCCTTATTCTTTAACAATATAGCTGTAATAATATTGTTGCAGACAGGTAAATTATCATTGTATACCAGGTGTACCAATCAAACTATGATTTTTTCTCAAAGATCACCATACCCTGTGGAATATTCTAGCATTTATAAAATACTGAAATTAAAACCCAACTACAGCCTCAGGTTTTCTTAACATTCTGTTTTTTTATTCATTCGCTTATGCTGGATAATAAAAAAAGTTAGGTACTTTAATAACTAGCCATGTTCTTCATCAATACAGGGTGTTTCTAAATAAATGCGACAAACTTTAAGGGGTAATTCTGCATGAAAAAATAATGACCATTTGCTTTATAAACATATGTCCGGAAATGCTTTGTTTCCGAGATACGGGATGTTCAATTTTTTCTTACAAACTGACGATTTATTTATTCCTCTAAAAACCGGTTGAGATATGCAAATGAAATTTGGTAGGTTTTAAGAGGTTGTTATTGCCCATTTTTTGACATACAATTAAGAATTTATATACACCATTGGCGTGCATGCGGTTAATATTACCCGTCATATTACCCGTATGCGCGCCAATGGAGAATATAAAATTATAAATTGCATGTCAAAAAATGTGCAATAACTGTCGGTTAAAACCTACCAAATTTCATTTGCACATCTCAACTGCATTTAGAGCAATAAATAAATCGTCAGCTTGTAAGAAAAAATTCAACATCCCATATCTCGGAAACGAAGCATTTGAGTACATATGTTTATAACTCAACCTGTCATTATTTTTTCATGCAGAATTGCCCCGTAAAGTTTGTCGTATTTATTTAGAAACAACCTGTATTGATGAAGAACATGGCTAGTTGTTAAAGTACCTAACTTTTTTATGGTTCAACATAGCGAATGAACCAAAAAACAGATTATTAAGAAAACCCGAGGCTATAGTGTTGTTTTAATTTCAGTATTTTATAAATGCTAGAATATTCCACAGGGTGAGGTGAATTTTGAGAAAAAAAACAGTTTGATTGGTACACCTGGTATACAATGATAATTTACCTGTCTGGCAACAATATTAATACAGCGATATTGTTAAAGAATAGGGCATATTAAAAAAATCACTTAAATCGGATAACAGGTTTAGGAAATTCGAGACATCAAAAATGACCCATTTTGTGGGGGTGGTCGTTTTTTCTGCCGGTCAGTGTATTTTCTGTATTTTTAAAGATATCAGACGAATTCAACAAACAAAATGTTCACAAAACATAAGAGACTAACACGATTTTGATGTATACCCAGCCTTGTACCTTATCCTCCCTACAGGGTGTCTCAAACTTAACATAAGAAAAATATTTCTTTTCTTCGACCTGGTATACGCTTAAAAAGATGTCTTGAGTAAACATTTACTCAACAGTATAAATACCAAAGAAAAATTTAAAATATAAAAAAAAAATAGAGGAATTCGTTAATTACTTCACGAGAAAATCAACTTTAAAAATAAGCATAATTTTTGGTGGTGCAAAACTTTTGAGGTTAAGTTTATTACTTTATGTCAACAGGTCTCACTTCCGTACATCAGGATGGGCGATATGTAAGTATGTTAAGACCCGGTTTCGAAGGTTTCCAGATTAAGGTACGGTTTTAACTAAACATAACTTAAAAAAAATTCATATAACTAATTTCAATGAAAAAAATGACTGCTATTACGCCAACAGTAGCTACATCTACTGTTACGACTGCACCAAATGTTTTTTAACACTCAACATACCGCAATGCCAACTAAAACTAAGAATTTCTCCAACCTAGCACAACAAATTACTCTATGCATGCCATAACCATTAAAAAAACCATTGATTGTATTGTATAGGCGAAAGTGGTTTTTGTTTTTCCATATCTGTCCATTAGCCTACAGTATCAAATTCTTTGATGCAGTTGTAATAGTAGAGTTTAATTTAAGGTATTAAAAATATTTAGTTGCTTATTTTAGAGCCTTCTAAGTTGCTTATTATCACTAAAAATTTGGATTCAGAAGCTTCTGCTGAATGATCAGAAACAATGTGACGAAATTTATAAAAACAAAAAAAAATGTTCTATTCAAACTGATGAAATTGACTTTTTTACCGTTTGTTATATAAAAAAAAATAAAATGTGTAATATAATATACCATTCAAACTATTACTTTTTTGAATAGCCTTTGATAATTTGAATGGGATGGAAAACAACAAAAAAAAACAACCTTTTTGTCATTGATAGCTTGGTAAGTGACGTCAACATTCATATACAGTTTGAATGAAGAGTTATTGTATCCTTCAGTCATGTAATTGAACAGCAAATTGCTGCAAACTTATTTATCATTAATAACATATATCCATACAATGGTCTTCTACAATCTTTAAAGTGATATCTATCAATTACACAAAAATATATAATACCTTGTATCAAGAGGAAAAAACCATTTCATTGGGTCATCTCCAAAAACTTCTTGGAAATTCTTATACCTGCCTATATGGAAACCATACTTATCAGGTCCTACATCTCTAAAATTGGGTGGCCGGAACGCTTCTGCAAAATACAAAAAAGGTACTGTATATGTTGTAAGCATTACTAGACTCAAATATTTTCTTATTCTTCCTCTTTATAAGAGATTCTGCTAGTTCATTGACGGATTGATACCTCTATGGAAGGTTTTCACTCCATCTTTTGCGCGGTCGGCGATACTTCTTCTGCCGATTGGTGATTTATCTCGTGCTATTTTGACCACACGTGTCTCCCCCATTCTGGTTATGTGGTTGTTCCATTCTTTTTTTCTATTTAGTGTCCATTCGTTTATACACTGTACGTTACATTGTCTTCTAATATCTTCGCTCCTCTTTCGATCTCTCAGTGTATTTCCTGTAATTCTTCTCAGTACTCTCATCTCTGCCGTTTCCAGTAGTCTTTGTGTTGTGGCTGTATTGGGTCTTTTTTCTGATGCATATGTCATTATTGGTCTTACACTGGCTTTATAAATTCTTGACTTCATCTCTATGTTAATATGTCGGTTTCGTCATACAGTGTTATTAAAGCATCCTGTCAGTCTATTTGCTTTTTGTACTAGATTTCTCACTTCTTTGTTCAGGTCTCCGTAGCTGAACAATGTAATTCCAAGATATTTTATTTCTATTACTTGTTCAGTACTGATGCCATCATTTTCGATTTTCATCTGATTGGTTCTTTACTAATTACTATTGACTTAGTTTTCTGAGATTAAATTGTCAGATTGAATACTTTTGCTCTTATGTTAAATGTGTGGACTATATTCATCTTGGGCTATCAATATTTCGTCGTTTGCGTAACAGTATTTTTACTTGTTTGTTTCCCATTCGGTATCCTCTTCCTATCCAGTGTTGACGCTTTTAATGATTTCATCCATGATTAAATTGAAGAGCATAGGGCTCAATGAGTCTCCTTGTCTTATTATGTTGCTTATGTCTATAGGTTCTGTAAGTGGTCCATCTATTCTGACTTCCATTTTGTTGTTTTGGTAGATGTTTCAATCGTTTTTATGATATCTAGGGGAACTTCTCTATTATACAGAAGATGGATTACATATATGGATATATCCATTTCACTTTTATAATTGAGGGGACCAGATGCTAAGGGGTACAAGTGATACAATGGTTCAGTTGAGAAAAACGAAGTCAAAGCTAAATTTGCATAGTAAATTCTACAGCAAATTAATCACTTATAAACATATGTAGAATTAACTTTATACCTTTTATTTATCTAATTGTAATAGCTTTTGTAAAGTTAGTATTCATTCAAAATATTTGAAATTTGGAAAAAAACGTTCGCACTTGTACCTCTCTGCTTCAAATTTTGCACTTGTTTCTCTTTGCCACTTAAGTACCTTACGAATTTCTTAAATTCTTAAACTAAAATAAAAGAAAAATTACGTAAAAATTAAACATTTTTATTTATGAATACTTACTTGGTACATTTTGTGTTATTATTTCACTTATTTTGAATACTTTTTTAAGGGCTTGATTTGCAAAGATACTAAACAAATCACCAAAAATAATATCCAAGACCTTACAGGCAATTTAATTCACATGTATCTCTTTCCCACTAATTTTTTAATACTATCTAGTATTATTTTGTGCATTTAACTCAGTTTACAATATTTTGTCACTTGTACCCCTTAGCATCTAATCCCCTCAATTATTTTTGGAATAATCAATTTCACTTTTATAATGTTATTTTAATAATGATTAATTCATATTTTTGAATATGCTTCTCTTTATTATCTACCTCAAATTGTTTTTCAATTTAATTCCTTTTATATTCATTGGTAATTTATTCATTTTTTATTTATGTGCTCACAAACAACTAAAAAATTGTATTACAATTAAAAAAATGCTTACCCAATGTAGTTCTGTTCTCAATAACTAAATAACAGTGGTAACCAAACAATGAAAGTAAACTAATAGCAAACATCACTGCCACAAAAAACAAAAACAATATGTGGAACCGCCCCATGCCAGGCAAATCTCCCTAAAAAAAGTTAAAATTGTTGTGATGTGTATAACATTTGCATGTGTATGTATTGTAAGTCGCCAAATATTATTTTTTTAAGTTAAAAATGGGATGTGGCACCCTGGGACTGACCGAGGAGCGGAAGCCATTTTTCTTATTGTCTACGAACGGAGATATTTGATTTAATTTTATTTTATTTAAATTTGTTAAATTTTATTCAGTTTAATTTAATTTAATTTTATCTAATTTTATTAATTTTAGTTATTTTTATTTGATTTTATTTATTTTTATTTAATTTTCTTTAATTTTATTAATTTAATTTTGTTTAATGTTTTTAATTTTAATTAGTTTAATTTTATTTAGTTTTATTTAATTTGATTTCTTCTTCTTCTTCTTTAGTCCATTTCTATTCAACTTTGGACATAGGTCTTCCTCTTCTTTCTGTCCACGGTCTCCAGTTTTGTATTTTAGCATTCCATATTTTATCTTCCTGTCTCGCATTGTTGCCCGCAAATCTCCACGTTAACCCTGTTATGAAATATGTTTATGAAAAAACAAAAGATGTAGATCTTTGAAACACACTCAGTGATCAAAAGATCCACAGGTACTGGTTTAACGACCACTCGTACCAAATCAAACAAATGAAATAGAGAATGTGGAAAAATCCCCTTACGAATAATTCACACATCCACCATTTCGGGCTGGGAAAAATTTTTTGAATAGAATCAAAGATCCAAACACCAGTTCTTAGAAATGTGTTTCGCCCTCTTCAACCTCTCTGGGCTCATCAGATTTTTGTTTTTTCATAAACATTATCTTACTTACTCTAAAGTAATTAGGGAATTAAAACTTGAGACTGTCATTTTCAGGTTGGGCGTAGATTTACGCTCCTGCTATGTCTAGGACTCGAATGTTGTTTTTTGATTGGAATGTGTCTAAAGATATTCAACTTCTCATCTTTACTGATGAGCCCAGAGAGGTTGAAGAGAGCGAAACACATTTCTAAGAACTGGTGTTTGGATCTTTGATTCTATACAAAAAATTTTACCCAAAAATTATTCGTAAGGGGATTTTTCCACATTCTCTATTTCATTTGTTTAACCTGTTATATGTTCTGTTACATTTTTTACTTTTGTTTTCTTTCTTATCCATTTGTTCGATTTTCTGTCTTGCAGTTTTATTCCCAACATGGATCTTTCCATTTTTCTTTAAGATATTTCTATTTTGTTTATGTTGGCCTTTGAACAGGAAGGATGCACTGATCAAATACACTGAGGTCTTTAGGTATATTTCACCTGTATTTTGGGTATACTGGGTTTTTAGGTACTGTTGTATCTTTGTGATTTTTAATTACCATCTTAACTTTCCAAACGCTGCCCACGCCAAACTGAATCTTCTTTGTATTTGAATTGTTTGGTTCTCTTTATTAGCTTTGATTATTTGACCCAGGTATATAATATTTATATTTGTCAACAACTTCAATATTTACGTTATTTATATTTATTGTCATTTGTATTTGTCATGATTTTTGTTTTACTCATGTTCATTTTTAATCATATCTTCTCTGATGCTTGTGCTGGTTGAGTCAGCATTGGGGGTAGTTCTTCTTGGTTGGTTGTAATAAGAACAACATAATCGGAATATATGAGGTAATTGAGTTTCTTTCCGTTTATGTTGATACCCACGTCTTCCCATTCCAGTTCTTTAACGGCGTCTTCCAGAACTAAGGTAAAGAGTTTTGGGGATATTACATCTGCTTGTCTTGCGCCTCTACAGTTTGCTATGGGATTAGTTTTGTTTGTTTTATTTTCCCATTAGACTTTCATAGTTGCTGTTTTATAGATATTATGTACGAGTTGCCTGTACCTGAAATACAGGGTGTTTTAAATTCATGCGACAAACTTCAGGAGGTGATTGCTCGTATGAAATTAATATGGGTTCTTCCTATAACAAAATTTCCTCAGCCCAACCCTTAAGGGTGATATCACCCATAAAAGGTGGTAACTAAAATTGAGTTTTTATTTTTTTTAAATTTCAGTAAAGCTAGAAACTTGAAATTCTGTAATTTTCGTGCACTCGCAAAGGACTAACCACGTGTATTTTTTCAATATTCCTGTTACATTATACGGGGGTGAAATTAGCAACCCTTACTTTATTTCATATCAAAACTTTTTTTTCGAGACGAAGTTGTATGAAATAAAATTTAACTTAAAATCCTTGTTTTATTTAAAACTTTTTTTATTCTTAAATTTTTTTCCCAAAACCAATAGCTGCAGAGAAAAAAAATAAACATCATAATTTATAATTTTTTTAATAAATTGAGTGGAAAACAGTAAAGATGTAAAATGTAATACGATTCATAATAAATGCTGGAAGTGACCACCTCTAGCCAAAATACATGAACGTAGCCTACGTGTCATGGATTGCCGTACACGTTCAAAGATTTGAGGTGTATTTCTTATGGTGTCACACGCTATTTGAATACGATTCTTCAAATCGTTGATATCAACTATGGGTGTCGTGTAGACTAATGATTTAAGGTAACCCCAAAAACAGAAATCACAAGGATTTAACTCTGGAGATCGAGGAGGCCAATGTTGGGGCCCTCCTCGGCCAATCCAACGGTTGGGATATGTTAAATCTAAATGTTGCCTAGCAGTCCGACAGAAGTGTACTGGAGCACCATCGTGCTTGAACCACATGTTTTGTCTGATATTCAGTGCGATGTCTTCAGGTAGTTCAGGGAGATCATTTTGTAGAAAACTGGTGTAAGAAATTCCATTTAATGGCTGAGCCAGAAAATGTGGCCCAATTAAGTTATCCCCTACTATACCAATCCATACGTTCACTGAAAAAACATTTTGAAAATGGTGCTCTATAATCTCATGGGGATTCTCGTCTGCCCATACGTGATTATTGTGAAAATTTATGATAGCTACTCTTGAAAAATGTGCCTCGTCCGTAAACAATACATTATTTAAAAATTGAGGATTTTGTCGCATTTCGTGTGTTAACCATTCACAAAATCTAGCTCGTTGAGGAAAATCTCTAGGTAAAAGAGCTTGAACCCGTTGGATGTGGTAAGGATATAACTGCTGCTCTTTTAAAACTCGCCACACAGATGAATGGCTGATATTAAGGTGTTGGCAATTATTCTAGTGCTTGTTTCCGGGTGTACATCAATTTCATCTAAAATTGCTTGTTCTAACATTACATTTCTAACTGTCCGGAAACGACCAGTACTGTTTGAATTCCTTTTTAACATTCCAGTTTCGGATAAGCGGTTGTGAATACGTGCAAATACGGAATGATGAGGCGTTATTCGTTGCGGATATTTTTTAGCATAAAGACGTCTAGCTTGTCGACAATTACCATTTGCCATACCATACACAAAATGCATGTCGGCCATTTCAGCGTTTGTATACATGTTATAAAATAAACAATACACAGATAATGCAAAAATAACAACCTACAAACTTACAAGTAAACTTCGATGGGTAACTACCAACAACAGTGTTTGACATCAGTCTACTAAAATTTGAATAAACATTAAGTAAACACGGTAAATGTCGAAGTGACAGCAGCCTACTATTCTAAAACTTTGTAATTAAAAACATTAAGGTAGAGGTGGTCATTTCCAGCATTTATTATGAATCGTATCACATTTTACATCTTTACTGTTTTCCACTCAATTTATTAAAAAAATTATAAATTATGATGTTTATTTTTTTCCTCTGCAGCTATTGGTTTTGGGAAAAAAATTTAAGAATAAAAAAAAGTTTTAAATAAAACAAGGATTTTAAGTTAAATTTTATTTCATACAACTTCGTCTCGAAAAAAAAGTTTTGATATGAAATAAAGTAAGGGTTGCTAATTTCACCCCCGTATAATGTAACAGGAATATTGAAAAAATACACGTGGTTAGTCCTTTGCGAGTGCACGAAAATTACAGAATTTCAAGTTTCTAGCTTTACTGAAATTTAAAAAAAAAAAAATAAAAACTCAATTTTAGTTACCACCTTTTATGGGTGATATCACCCTTAAGGGTTGGGCTGAGGAAATTTTGTTATAGGAAGAACCCATATTAATTTCATACGAGCAATCATCTCCTGAAGTTTGTCGCATGAATTTAGAAACACCCTGTGTATTCTGCTGTTATTTAAAGCTTTTCTATCGCTCATATCTCGACACTATCGAACGCTTTTTCATAGTCTACAAAAGCTAAACATAAATCTAGGTTGTATTTATTTGCCTTCTCTATCAATATTTTCATAGCGAGGAGATGATCTATGGTACTAAACCCTTTTATGAAACCTGCTTGTTCCCCTGGCTGACAACGGACAGTTTAATTTGATTTAATTTTGTTTAATTTTATTTAATTGTATTTAATTTTATTAAGAAACACGCATGGGACTACGTTTACATGTAATGTACGGTCGTGAGATCGTTATATTTTATCCTTTCAGTCCATTAACCTATCCGCATATAAAATATACTGAGTCCTTTGGTTAACCGAAACTTGAAATTTTGAGGAAGTGAGCGACTTGGGTCTGCCGGGCAGAATATTTACAGATGCTCCTATACTACGGCACCAGAGTGCTGAAATCGGTTAGCCTTTGAAATACACAGCTGTCCCAAGTAGAAACACTGTAAGCGCCAATTCGAAAATTGTTCACCAGAGCAGGAAACGTGAAGGGCTCTGCTTTTCAAATTTCTATTTTGTTTAAAATAAAAGTGAATACACATTAATATAGCATAAAATACTCTTGTTTTTTAGCAAATATTTTTATGTCTGTTTATGTCTGTTATATCTTCTGTTCTCAGGCATCAAAGGAATAAGTTTCTGTATTATTTCATCTTTTTTGCTTTTACGAATACCTCGTACGTTGGTTTTCTGAGGAAAATTTGACACCACGAACCTGACTTGCAGGAATTCAAGCTCCTGATATTTTTCATCTTGGAAGTTGGTTTTGAATTTAAGGGAGCTAGAGCCTCGTGAAAAGTTAGCTTCTACTATGGGATTTATTAAAAATGTTTTCAAAGGATCATTTTCATCTCCCTTTCGATGCTGCCGTTTCTTTTTTGGCCATTGGAATGAAGTTTGTACTTGAAGTACATTTAAATTTTTTCGTGATTGTCTTATACATAACAGACAATAAATCTTGAAAGTCAAATACATCTCGTGTTTTTTTAATTTGTTGCTCAATGTTGCCATGAACACCATCTGCAGTCATGTGTGTATGACCTTTGGTAAGATACTTGAATGTTATGTTGTTTACATGAGAGGTATGGGTATCATTATTTACCATAATCGCTAATGCAGTAAACAAATACCAGTTTTTATTTTGGGCAGTGCAATTATCTGCCCAAAAAACAAAATTGTTCGTATCACGCTCTTCTTTAATTAAAGCATATATTGCATCGATGATGTTAAAAGCATCACGACCGCCAAATGCTTCATGCCAAACCACTGAATAGTTGGAACTTGATTTCTTTTTTAAAGAAGCGAAGACTTCATTAAAAACAACTAAACGACTTGTAAAAAAGACATCTTTGTTTCCTGGCATAATTGGTAAGAATAATACTTTTTGCAAGTCAAAAGAAAAATACTTAGTTTTATTAGTTTCTGGTAATTTTGCATCAATTTTGTAATATCTGTTAGCATCATCTGCTTTCTTTTTGTGTGCCTCCCATTGAGCTTTTTTGGTAGAAGATTCGACCGAGTTATCTATGCCTGTGCTGATTGCTTCTACAAATTTTTTGTACTATAAACAATCAGAGCATGAATCCATTTGGGGCATGTGTAAAGATATTTTCATTGTCTTCATCATTTTTCTTTAAGTTTCAATTTGACATATACCTGGGTGTGTAACGAGTAACGTTTAGTATGTAACGTGTAACGTTACACACTAAAAAATGTGTAATGATTGCAACTTCAACGGTCTTAGCGAATATAAACAACATAAATATAATTTTGATGATATCGACAGTCTTGAGTTTTGGCGAATGTAAACTCTATGATTCCCACGGTAAATCGCTGTAAATCCCAAAACTAAATAAAAACATTGTATATCCCGTATATACAGTGTTTATACTTGGGAATATGGATATAATGTGTTTTAAATTCGTAAAGTGAAGTTGGAATGTGATATACAGTGTTTCATATCAACCATAAATTGTGGTTCTGCAAAATTTTTTTTTTTCTTCGTAAATTGTAGATAATAACACCCCATATCCAAAAATGCAATAAAAGCGATTTTGAAAAAAAAAATGGATATACAGTGTTTCTACTTGGGGCAGCTGTACACTATTACGCTACAAACCCTCATTGATGTAGGCACCTATTAAATTATAAGACATCTATTAAATTATGGTAATTAAGTTTTTATTGCAATTAATATTATTGTAAGGTCCGGTTTCACCAACAACAAATAAACCAATGAATTATTCATCGAATAAAATTTATTAGAGGTTTATAGTTGTATTTTGTTTCAATATAACATTGATAATGTAACGTTAAACTGGCGAATTTACTTTCTTACAAATATTTACAGCGAGATTTTTATTAGAAGAGTAAGTATTTTTTTGATAAATAAGGAAAATAATTCTTATTTGACATTAGTAAAATGTAGAAATGTCAGTTTACTGTCGAATAACTTTAATCATAGAATAAACTACTATTTGACGTTGGTGAAACCCGCCCTAGTATTGTATATTTCAATTTATTGCTTGAAAAACAGGAACAAAAATGTCGAAACTGCAATAAACCTAGCATACTTAAGAATGTGTTTTTTGACCCTAACCCGAGAAAAAATAAAACAAAAATTATAAAAAAAATTTAGAATGAATAAAAAACAAATAAATATTTTTTATTTTTATTTATTTATCAGTACAGATATAATTACTCGTATACAGTGCGTCCATAAAGTAACGCATAAATTCATTATTAGCTAAATAAACAAACATTATTAGAAATTACCGAAGCAGGTCGATATTTGATTTTAATTTATGATTTTTTGGCATATATATCATACTAGTGACGTCATCCATCTGGACGTGATGATGTAATCGATGATTTTTTCAATAAGAATAGGGGTTGTGTGATAGCTCATCTGAAAGGCAATTTAATTCTCTATTCAGTAATATAAACACCAACATAATTATTTATACAGGGTATCCAAAATCAATTTTTTAATTAAATTAATTGACACAAAAAGAAGACTATGCGTAGTTTATTTAATTAAAAATACATTTTAGTGCTGTCAGAAAACAGAAATAAAATGTTTATTTCAAATATAAACATTACTTTTTGGTTAAATTCAATGTTTCAGCTGCCACCCACCTGCCTCTTGACAGTTTGAACATTTAATTTAAGCAAAAAAGCAATGTTTATTTGTGAAATAAAAATATTTATATTTATTTCTGTTTTATGACAGCAGTAAAATGCATTTTGAATTAAATAAATTACGCACATTCGTCTTCTTGTGTCAATTAATTTAATATAAAAAAATTTTTGGACACCCTGTGTAAATAATTATGCTAATGTTTATATTACTGAATAGAGAATTGAATTGCCTTTCAAATGAGCTACCACACGACCCCTATTCTCATTAAAAAATCATCGATTACGTCATCACGTCCAGACGGATGACGCCAAAACATCATAAATTCTAATAATGTTGTTTATTTAGCTAATATTGAATTTATGCGATACTTTATGGACGCACTGTACTCTTTTTATGAGATTGATCAGCAAATTCTTATTTTGATTAATTACTTAATTATTTTAATTATTACTTATGTAAAACAAAACCAAAATTAAATTGAATTCTCTAATAAATTTTATTTTCAGGGCTATTTTAATTTTAATGCATTACCTTAGGTTTGTGGCTTCTAGTATCTCTAGTTGCTTACTTCATCCAGGGACAAAACAGGGAAATTAAACACACTCGATGTCATATAAATGTTATAAATATTTTTTATTTATCCAATATACCATAAATATAAGATTTAAAAATTCTACTAAAATTTAATTCTGTTGCAACTTTTTCTCATCTAATAAATTAAGCTTTAATTATGATATCTCCTTTGTTTTAACAAAAATTTTATTTAAATAATTCGTTAGACTATTCTTACAAAAATACTAAAATTTACTTTTCTCCTTTTGAATTGATTACTTATCTCTTCTTTAAATTTTGGAATGACTAAATTATGCTATAGAAATGCTCAATACAAAAATAAACAAATGTGGTGTGGATATAAAAAAAAACTCTCTCCGTTTCACAAAAATTCTGACTAACCTTTTTGTTTCTTCTTTACTTCTTCTTCCTGGATTGCGCAGCCTTCGATTCTCTCACACTTGCTCCTAGGATGTAGCGAAAGGTCCTTCTCGTCCAAACTGCTTCACCAACAAACAAACAACGGGACTCGCTCGAAATCTCTATTCAGTTTTCTCTCTGCTTGATATCTTGTGCAAATTGATACCCACACAGAACACAGGAATCTCCTCGGACACAAGGAAAATTAACTTCTCAACTCGGTCAACGATTTCGTTTCACCACGATCTGCTCCCAAAGGCCAATTCCACCACTTTACACCGACTTCTCACTTTTTAAAAATTGGACTGTCCTCTCCAGATATTAATTACACAGTGACCATTTTTTCTCTCCTCAAAATCAGACTCAACACTCTCATCCCTTCCATCCATTATTCTTCGCCAATCACAAACATCCTGTCTACCCACTACATCCATGTTTTCATTTCTTAAGAACCCATTTATTTTGTATACAACTTTTCCATTTTGTTAAATTCTAGGAGATACCAAATTACTTTTCGTTGTTTCAATATGCTAAACAAAAAACCTTATATTCTAAACTCAATAAATTTGTTTATTGTCTCTCCTTCTACGAATCATTTACAAATGTCCTATTGTCGATTCCAACGCGAAATAAATGTACTTTCTAATTTTTACCGCATAATTGTATATCCGTTCAAAGAACCATTAACAAATCACTTAACGATTTCACTTTCCGCGAAAACATTGGTTACTAGCTAAATTATAATATTTACAATTTTTGGTCATATACAGGGCGATGAAAATATATGATCTCGTGGTCTCTGATATAAATTTATTTTCTAAACTTTTCCATTAAAATTTTAAAACAGTACTTATAAATAAATAAAAATAAAAAATATTTATTTTTTTTTATTCATTGGCGTTTTTTTATAATTTTTGTTTTATTTGTTTCTCGGGTTAGGGTCAAAAAACACATTTCTAAGTATGCTGGATTTATTGCAGTTTAGACATTTCTATAAAAAAAAATAAAAGTAAAGCAACAAAATGTACCTATGTATCTATAAAAATAATATTGTAGTACTTATGTTATGAAATAAGAAATTTATGACTATGAATCTGCAATCAATCACAAACAAGTCTGGCTAATTGGCTCTGCCAAAGACATTTTTCAGAAAAAAAAAGACATGTCTATTTCTCTTTTTCAAGCAATAAATTGAAATATAAATACACAATACAAACAATAATATTAATTGCAATAAAAACTTAAACACCATAATTTAATAGATGTCTTATAATTTAATAGGTGCTGAAATCAATTAGGGTTTGTAGTGTAATAGTGTATATTAAAGGCTAACCGATTTCAGCACTCTGGTGCCGTAGTATAAGAGTATCTGTAAATATGCTGCCACGCCACATATTTATTACTCCAATATATGTAAATGTATATCAACCGCGGTATGATAGAAATGCCACGCAACAAAATACATCGGAACAGCATGCGGCATAACTGCTGTGCCGCAGAACTTAAGCTAATTTTTTTAGTGCGGCACACCGTGAATGCCGCGTGGCGATTAACGTGTTAAATAATATAATGGATTGATTTGGTTAGTTAAAAAAGGTTAATACTAAAGTGATTTTTTACCAAAATGAAAATAAAACAAAACTGCTTACCTTCCAAAAAGAAATGAAGTATGTGAGTGATGTAAGGGATACATATATACAGTACAAAAGGGCATATCCCAAAAACAATAGAAAATATTTATAATTTGTGAAGGACACACAGTTATTAATCCATGGGCAGTGATGGTCCATCTTCAAGACACAAACCCCACACACAGAACAGTGATGTGCACGGTCAGGTTTCACTATTCTGCATTTCTCACAGACTCTTACTCCTCCGGTTACAGTTACATTTGTGATTGGTAAACGCCGAGCTAGATTTTCTAATATGCGGTTTTGATTTTCATAGTTATCAGAGCTACTCAGATAAGCATCAAAAATTTGATCCGGAATCGCAAACTGAAATAGATGTCAGTTCAATAAATATATTTTTACCAAGTATATCTACAAATACTTTATACAGTATCGGAAAGAATTTAAGGTGCTAGTGCACTTTAGAAAGCTAAAAATAAGCATGTTTTCAAGCATTTCTTTCTCAGTCCCTTTATTAAATATGAACATAAAACTCTTTAAGCCCGCCACTCACGTTCCTGCACTGCAGTACGATTTTGTCGAATGCTATAAAATTGAACGTAATTTGATCATGTCGCACCTTGAAAACCATAGGGCAGTAACTGCAAAAATCATAATATCGAGTTATGAGCATTTTAAGTTTTTGTAAAGTTAATTTTATTTCCTGTAGTTCCAAAAATTAAACTACAAACCTGATATTTGGTATAATTGTCTTTAATTTTGCATATTTTTATATAAATTAAGAAGTACATAAAATTTGCTAAAATTAATAGGTATTTTAGCACATACGGCCATATGTTTTTAAAAAATATATCAATTTTCGCAAATGACGCAGTAAAAATGCATATCAAATAACAGTTTTTTTATTTAAGATTGTACTTATTTATTACAAATTTTTAGTGTTAACACTTAATCAAAGTGTTGCATATTATAATCTGTCTGTTCGTCTTCTATTGTTGCATTGGTCACGTGCAAATCTGCATAAAACCTATGCTAGTGCTCTTGAATAACATTAGCCTTACATAGTGAGAGTCTACATCTTGTTTTTTGAGATGGCATATTCCTGGTGGGTGCGACTATGCTTTACTTAGTTCCATCTTAGCCACCATCCCTCGTTGTTTTTGCCTTATATTAATGGTTCTGAACTCTGTATCGTTAAAGCTTGCCTTAACCTGAAACTTATTTTTAAATGTCTTCTCCACCTAGTTCATCTTATGTCATTCCAGACGACAGATGACCTGATTTCCTTCTTCGTCAATGTTATAATTATTCCCCATTTCCTTACATCGTTTTTTAAAGTCCAATATATCCGATGTACACCTTTCATTAATTTTATATAAGGTTCACTCGTTTCTTTCGCTGTTTGAACTACTGTGAACCATTGCGCAGCCACGTAAATTGGTCATCTTTTAAAGCCTTTTTTTGTTTCTCAATCAAAGAGTGCACGTTATCTACTGTATTTTGGGAGTGACCCGTTATCAAAAATTTGTGGATAATTTTAGGTATGTTTTCAATTTCTGTACTGCATATTGATAAAGATAGACAATATACTTGTTCTTATTTCGCCCACAGTAGTTATCTGAGTATAATATTATTTCTTTTTCTCTGGCATGGTTCCTCAGAAATGGTAACAGGAACGGCGCTATTTCATTTGAATCACGATTAGCAATTCGCTTGAACCAAAGACAGAAGTGTCCTGCATTTGTGGTCCGGTAAAAAATTGTGAAATTAAATAATGTTGATAATCTGCTTTTGTAATAAAATAAAGAGACTTCGTCTGAAGGCGTCGGTAGTAATGATTGTTAATCAAAACAAGAAGTGATGCAATTGTTGGATTTTGCAGATTTTAAGTCGTTTATTTCTCTTTCCTATTGAGTTCCACTTCCTGACGGTGAGTATTATAGACTGTTTCTAATGTCGATTTATCTAATTAATTTCTGTAACTTTCTCACAGCAAGCAAAGGTATTTTTAGGCTTAAAGGAGTGTATATTAAATTCTGTGTGAAATATGGTTATCATCGTAGCGTAATTTCCGAACACCGAAACTTTTTCTTTGCAAAATTTTATATAATCGCGATGAATATCAGCAAGAGTTTTGTCATCGCTGACGAATTATCTGGTAGTTTGTTTCCTTAGGTAGTTAGATTTCACTCTAAGAATGGACTCAATGTAAATCTTCTTTGATTGATTCTTTTTCCATTCTTATGAGTTCCTCGCTTTTCTTTTGGGATAAACCCATCTGCAGTACGACGTTGTATATTAATTTGTTATAATCTTGTCGCTTATTTCCAGTGTTGCAATGAAATCTCTCTGCAGCACTCGTATGTTTTGTTGCATTTAAAAGATTTTTCCTTAGTACATCTCGCTTTTATTTTACGAGCGTGGGTCACATTTTGCACATATTGCCATATAGATCTAAGTTTTTGTTCCAATTTTAGAACCGTAGAGCATCAACTGCAGATAATGCCTGATGGTACAAAAAGAAGAATCGATTTTTGATAAAAGCCATAGGGATGTATCTTTCTGGTGCCGAACTTAAAATTTTTTTGCCGATTCTGCTATATAGCATTAAAAAATAGATTTTTTTTCCTATTAGACTGCATTCAAAGGTCATTTCATGAAAAATTGCAGTTATTGCCATATGGTTTTCAAGGTGCGATGTGGATTGTGCAAAAAAAATTATACATACTGTCATAAATAAATAAAGGCAGAGAGGAAGAAGAAGAAGAAAATCTAACTATCTAGATTCTAGATGTACAATAATTTGTATGCATAATTTGTCATTTTGTAATATGGTAAAGTAGTTCGTTTTTAAAATATTTAATTTTTGTATTCAACATGTAAAATAGGTACAGATTGGAATTACCCAGTATTTTATTGTTAGTTAAAAGTTTCTCTTTTAACAATGGAAAAATAATTCTATGATTTTTGGACAAATGTTTATAATATTACAGTTCGGCTAAATTTAATAGAAAGTGCTTCTAAGAACAATTCGCGGGTGAATGAGAATATACGAAAGACGTTTTGTCATCGGAGTTACCAGAACTATTTGGAAAAAGTCGGGATTTTCGATTTCCTAGAAAATATTAAAAGTACTGAAGATTGGAAATTTGGTCCGTTGAAATATGAAGAAGAGGCATATTTGTTTTGAGCAATAGAACTGAAGGGATGTCATTGATAGAAAGGGAAGTTGAGCCAAGACAGTTTTGGCATAGAGAGAAAAAGGCAGTCTATTCCCGATAGCTGAAAGGAGCAGTTTGTGTTGTTAAAAAAAATAAAAAGTGTCGGTCTTCGTTAATCAAAGCCTTATAGGCCCCGTAAACAAAAAGTACTAAATACATAAATGTTTTTTTAAAGTTAAAATTAAATTCAGTGATAAATGGTAGCAGTTGTACCCAGGTATTAAGATCTATATTTTTCTATATCAATATTCTCCGTGGCGAGGATTTCGGTTTTCTTTGGCTCATCGACGTCTACATAAAGACTCCAGTGTAATTTGACAGAAACTTTTACATAAACAATTTCGTAATTTTTTTAAATTAACTTGTATTTACCAGCTATAATCCATTATTGTACCTATACTGGGTAATTTTCTATTTAAAATAATTTGCTGTATTTTTCATGCTCTTTTACATTTACTTACAAAATCGTTTCAGATTATTGGTTTTACAATTTATGCTATTACTAAAATTTGTGTTTAATTCTTTGGTATAAACAATTTTTTAATATACGGTTATATTTTACTTTTGACTTTTATTTTTCCACGAGTTTTCTCTGAGTATTGGTTTTGCATTTCTGTGATTGGATGACGTAAAACCCTGAGATAATTTATGAATTTGAGCTAGCCCAATAAAAGATTTGCTATATTAATAATTAAAACTAAATATAAGTGTAATTTTAAATGCTTTCATAAAGAAAATAAGTAGAACCAAAACAATACATAATCATCGTTCCTCTTCTAGGTGTAGAGGGAGGTGCTTCTAGCCTTTGATAAGTTTTTTGCAAGATTTGCACTTATTTTGTAATATATTAGCTATGTCGCTGTTCCACTGTTGTATTGGTCTGCCTCTTCTGTTTTCCCTATTGATTTAGCTTCCCACACTCTTTTTACTAGTCTGTTACTGGCAATTCGTGTAAGATGACCGAACCATGCTAATTTATTCTCCTTTATTGTATCAAGTAACGGTTTATAAGCTACATTTTAAAATTATTTTGAAATATACAGGGTGTCCCAATAAATGGCGGCGTATCAAAGTTATATTTTTTCTTATGGAATACCCTGTATTTTATTGCATTTTTTAATTGTCCCCAAAAAATAAGGTATAGTTTCATAAGGCTTCCCTATACCTATGTACAGAGTGTTCTGAGTTATGTTGACTTTTCTTAAAATGTAAAGTTTTAAAAGAAGGCTTATTCTCAAGTTATTTAACAAATTATAAAAATATTACTTTTACATATAAATTGTTGGATATTGGTTGAATGAAATCCATGATTAATTATTACACATTTATCTACAGGGTGTTCAAAATTTACAGTTTCATTATTGAAGTATTCAATGTGTCATATGATGCTTATTTTAAATGGAACACCATGTATATTAATAAATAATTATACTTAACAAATTTACCTCTTTCGAATGGTATATGGATGTCCTATACCTAGGTCTCATAGTTCTTGCGTAATTTACACTTATTTAAATTATTAATCTGTAAATCGATTTTAAAACAAAAGATGAAGTTAATTAAATTGTCATTTTATGACAATACGGTCTGGTAATTATCTTATAAGTAATGCATTCCATGATTGATTATTACACATTTATTTACAGGGTGTTCAAAATTTACAGTTTCATTATTGGATTATTCAATGTAGCATAATATGATGGTTATTTTATTAGAACACCATGTATATTAATCAATGATTATACTAAACACAGGTTTCTCTTTCTAATGGTATATAGATGTTCTATAACTAGGAGGCATAGTTTTTGCGTAATTTACAATTTTCTTAAACGGTACATCGATTTTAAAAATATTTATAGTCACTCTCGATTTTTAAACCCATCATCTTGGCATAGTTGTTATAGAGTGTAGTTGTAAATAAATATGTAGGTATATTTTTATTTGCTGATTTGTAAAATAAATTTTTTCGTTATTGAAAATAACTAAATACATAACGAAACATATTATAGAATCTTAATAAAACAAATACATAAATAATACAAAATGAACCACCAATTAGTATAAGTAAAAAATTATCAGTTATGTAATACATGTTCAAAATGTTAATACAACAAGCGATTTTAAATGATTTGTTTACATTATTTAACATAGCTGGTGTTATAGACGCAAACGCATTCGAAATTCTTAATTTCATAAAAATATCTTCTGAAGTAGTAGAGTAGGAAGTGTAGCATTTACAATATTTTTAATATAACCCCATTTAAAAAAATCATCTTGGTCAATCCTGGTGACCTAGGTGGCCAAATATAGGTATGGACCGAATCTATCTATCCATTTATTTCTAAATTTTATGTTGAGGTTGTTCTTAACATCACGTCAAAAATAAGCTGGAACTCTGTCGTCCAATTGGAGCCACATGTTTGTTCGCACGCTAAGTGGAAGGTTTTAAGATGGATCCAAAAAACTTGTTTTAAGAAATTTAAAAAAGTTGCTCCATTCAGATTTTCGTCAAAAAAATATGGGTAGATAACGTATTCGCTCAGAATACTGCCCCAAACATTAACACTTCATCGATGTTGGCGATCAACAGTAAAATGTTTGTTTACTGTATCATAATAAAATGAAAGCTATGTCTATTAGATACACGATTATTATGAAAAGTAGGTAGATTCGTCTGTACACAATACATTCTTAAAAAAAATCAGGATCT
Organism: Diabrotica virgifera virgifera; assembly: GCF_917563875.1. NCBI lineage: Eukaryota > Metazoa > Arthropoda > Insecta > Coleoptera > Chrysomelidae > Diabrotica > Diabrotica virgifera. Next base: position 22,391,304 of record NC_065452.1, read on the forward strand.
TCTCCAAATTCTAAAGTCTATAAACGAAAAGTTAAACGTTCCTGTTCTGTCTAATGCTGGTGTAGTTGAGTTTTATACGGATGATAGTGGTTTTTCTTACGTATTCTACATACACTCGTTTGACTGATTTCCAATTGACACGAAATTTTTCACGTACATACTAGTATTTGGGTTTTCCGTAACAGAAAGCAGGATATCAAGTTCGTTGACGTCATCAAAAATAAATGGTTTATTTTTATTTAACTTTTCGTACCTATGCAACATTACCAGTAGCACGGAATCTATCGAAAAATCTCTCAAAAACGTCATTTTTGGGTGTCTTCTATCAGGATACTACTAAGAGACAATTTTAAAAATATTCCCCAATGCAAAGTAGCATGTCTACTCTTTCATAGATAGAGTGATTACTCATTTTTAGGAACAATTAAATTTGAATGTAAAAGTCATTTTTAAGTAAAAAAAATTTGAATATCATACACGGATGTTTATAGTTTTGATAATTACCAGACCGTACTGTTATAAACTGACAATGTCATACAATGACATTAATTAACTATATCTTTTGTTTTAAAATCGATTTACAGATTAAGAATTTAAATAATTGTAAATTACGCAGAAAACTATGACACCTAGGTATAGGACATCCATATACCATTCGAAAGAGGTAAATTTGTTTAGTATAATTATTTATTAATATACATGGTGTTCCATTTAAAATAAGCATCATATGACACATTGAATACTCCAATAATGAAACTGTAAATTTTGAACACCCTGTAGATAAATGTGTAATAATTAATCATGGAATACATTCAAACAATATCCAACTATTTAGATGTAAAAGTAATGTTTTTATAATTTCTTAAATAACTTGAGAATAAGCCTTCTTTTAAAACTTTACATTTTAAGAAAAGTCAACATAACTCAGAACATTCTGTATATAGGTATAGGGAAGCCTTATGAAACTATACCTTATTTTTTGCGGACAATTAAAAATGCAATAAAATACAGGGTGTTCCATAAGAAAAAATATAACTTTGATACGCCGCCATTTATTGGGACACCCTGTATATTTCAAAATAATTTTAAAATATAGCTTTTATCAACTTACAAACTATTCAATTTAAATTTTTTTGAAAATCTTTTACCATTTCGCTGTAATCTTCCGTCCCGTTAGTGGTGACTCACCCTGTATAAACAAATATATGAACGTTAAAAATTTGAAACTTTATTGTTTATTTATGAAGCATAACGTAAACAATTAACGTAAAAAGTGAAATTATCTATAGTTCATATCATTAGCTACAATCCGTAAAAGTTTCAAGTTTCTACATTGTAAAAAACAAGAGAATTTAAGCATTTTACATTAAAATAGTTTTTTTTTATTTAAACAATTAATAAACATAAAAATTTTTTTTATTGACTATTCGTGTATTGTTCCCGCGATTGCATATGTCTGCAAATTTTCATTCATTTGCATTGAAGAAAAGTCAGTCAAATTTACGTCTAAATATTTGATGCAAACTATTGAAGTAAAGAAAAGCGTTTAAAAATAAAATTATTTCTATAAAAATGCAATGAAATGAAAAGATATGGATATATTACACTTCTCCAAGAAATTAACGCACCACCACCTTAAAATGGGTAATTTTTGATGTCTCGAAATTCCTAAACCTGTTGTCCGATTTAAGTGATTTTTTTAATATGTTATGACCTTATTCTTTAACAATGTAGTTGTAATATATTGTTGCTAGATAGGTAAATTGTCATTGTATACCGGATGTACCAACTACCAATAAAACTGTGTTTTTTCTCAAAGTTCGCATCAAACTGTAGAATATTCTACCATTTATAAAATACTGAAATTAAAACCCAACTATAGCCCCATGTTTTCTTAATATTCTATTTTTTAATTCATTTGCTTATGTTGGATAATACAAAAGTTAGGTAGGTACTTAAACAACTAGATGTTTTTCATCAATACAGGGTGTTTTTAAATAAGTATGGAAAACTTTAAGGGGCAATTCTACATGAAAAAACAATGACATTTTGCTTCATAAACGTATGTCCGCAAATGATTTGTTTCCGAGATAGGCGGTGTTGAAATTTTTCTTATAAACTGACGATTTATTTATTGCTCTAAAACCGGTTGAGATCTGCAAATTAAATTTGGTGGGTTTTAAGAGGTAGTTATGTCGCATTTTTTAACATACAATTAAGGATTTAATATTCCCCATTGGTGTGCATACGGGTAATATGACCCGTATGCGCGCCAATGGCGAATATATAATTCTACATTGTATCTCAAAAAATGAGCAATGACTATCTCTTAAAACCCACCAAGTTTCATTTCCATGTCTCAACCGGTTTTAGAGCAATAAATAAATCGTCACATAGATTAAGAAACATAAGAGATAAAGAAGGAAATATATTAACTACAGAAAGAGAAATAATGCAAAGATGGAAGCAGTACTTTGAAGAACTAACGGAATGGAAACAATATCAACATGAAAGAGAGGAAGACATGATCGAAAATACAGAGGAAATGCAACAAATAACAAAAGAAGAAATTGCAGAAGCCATTGACAAACTAAAATTGGGAAAATCTCCAAGCCAAGATGAAATCACAGCTGAAATGTTAAAGTACATGAGTGAAAATTCAAAAGAAAAATTCCGAGAACTACTAAATGAAATAATCACAGCAAAGGAAATACCATCTGATTGGAAAACAGATATAATAGTACCACTGTTTAAGAAAGGAGACGCAAGAAATTGCGAAAATTATAGGGGTATTACATTGACAAGCGTTCCTGCCAAAATATTTAATAGAATAATTGAAAAAAGGCTAAGGGAAAAACTAGAAATAAAATTAGAAGAATCCCAGCATGGCTTCAGAAAAGGAAGGAGTACCCAAGATCTGATATTCATATTGAGACAAATAGGAGAAAACTATTGATGAAAGGCAAAGAGATACATATATGCTTTATTGACCTGAAAAAAGCTTTTGATAGAATAAGAAGGGAAGATATATGGAAATGTTTAAAGAAAAATGGAATAGAAAAGGATATGATAGAAATAATTAAAGCCTTATATAAAAATAAAAAAAATAAAAATAAGGACTCACAATCAAGAATCTGATGAATTCCAGGCAAAGATAGGACTAAAACAAGGCTGCGTACTAAGTCCATTACTTTTCTCAATGGTACTAGATGACGCAATAAAGCAATGCAAGGAGAAATCTAAAGACATGATATTGGGAAAATGAAACATGAACAATGTACAAATACAAGAATTACTATTTGCAGATGATATGGTATTGTTAGCTGTCACGGAAGAGAAACTGCAACAAATAATAAACACTTATATAAAAGAACTAAGAAAAATGAACATGGAAATAAACACCGATAAAAGTAAAACAATGGTTATGGCAACTACAAAAAAAGTGATAAAAATTAAGGTAGAAGGACAAGTGTTGGAACAAGTAAACAGCTACAACTACTTAGGTACAATTATTGAAGAAGATGGTAAAATAGACAAAGAAATAAACAATAAAATAGAAAAAGCAGGGACAATTTATAATACATTAAGAAATACGTTCTTTGGAAAGAAAGAGGTACCCAAAGAAGTCAAAACACAAGTGTACCAAAAAGTGGTTCGACCATCAATCGTCTATGGGAGTGAGTCGTGGACGCTAACAAAGAACAACACAAGAAAAATCAAAGCTACAGAGATGAGACTTGAGAAAATAGAAGGGGTCATACGAAGAGACAAAATAAGAAACGACACAATAACTCAAGCTCTAAAGATAAAACCCATAGAGACAATTATAGGAGAACGACAGTTAGGATGGTTGGGCCACATCCACAGACTAAACGACACAAGAATAACGAAAAAAGTATATGAAGTCAGAGTACAAGGGAAAAATAAAGTAGGTCGCCCAAGAATGAGATGGGAAGAACAAGTTAGACAAGAAGCAGAGAAGAGAGGACTGCAATGGAGTATGGCAAAACAATTAGCTCAAAATAGAACAGCATGGAAAAGAAGTATCAAAGAAGCACCACAAGATTAAAACATATGGACAGAAAGATGGGTCAAATAAGTAATTTATATTCATTAAAATTGTATAGTTAAAATAAAAGTATTGTATAATTATTAAAATGTATTGAAATGTAGATATTGAACTAGTTGTAAACAGCCTAATACCGAAAGGTACGAATGGGTTTAACTGATTAAATAAATAAAAAAATAAAAATAAATCGTCAGTTTATAAGAAAAATTTCAACAGCCCCTATCTCGGAAACGAAGCATTTGCGGACATACGTTTATGAAACAAACTGTCATTGTTTTTTCATGTAGAATTATGCCTTAAAGTTTTCCATACCTATTTAAAAACATCCTGTATTGATGAAAAACATGGCTAGTTGTTAAAGTAAACTTTTTATTATCCAACATAAGCGAATGAATTAAAAAACCGAACATTAACAAAAAATGGGGCTATAGTTGGATTTTAATTTCAGTATTTTATAAATGCTAGAATATATAGGGTGAGGCAGATAACTGGCCTATTAGAAATATCTCGAGAACTAAAGGCAACAGAATCATAAAAATTGGATTGAAGCGGTTTTGAAGGATGATCTATTAAATGAAAATATTTTCATCTCTTTTCAACTTTCGGTTATACCGGAAGTTGCTTATAACTTCGTTTTTTTAAATGGGACACCCTGTATATTTTTACATTTTTGGATTCTCCTCAATATCTTCTTTCTTAAAATATGAGGTTTTGTAATATTATTCAGGGTATTTTAAAAGATATTTACGTTTTTTTATTAATTTTGTAGCAATATTCACACCCTGTAGAATTGTAATAGTTTGACATTAAAAACTCTGCTTACGTTCAAGTGATTTTTAATATAGTCTACTATTGTTAAGAATCATTAGTAAAGCTAATTTTGAAATTTTAGTATATAGGGTTGGTCGAAACTCGGAATGAATATTTTCTGAGTTTTCTTAAATGGGACACCCTGTATTTTATTATTGTAATGAAATGATATTTTATGGTACTTTTTTATTTTATAAGTATTCCCTATACCTAATTGCTTTAAGTTGTGAGTTATTGGTGATCCAAGCTAAACATTAATTGCAACAAAAAATACGTAAAATTTTATTAGGTTGGCCGTGAAAACATTCAGTCACAAATAATTTTTCAGAAATAAATACATATTAATCCAGACTGATCCTTAAAATTACCAATAATGGTTTAGCAATCAAAATACCTACGTAGTTAAGATTGTTGGTGTGATTAACAATTAAGCACAAATTAAAGCAGTTAGGTATAGGTAGGGTTACCATACGTCCGGATTTCGTCCGGACAGTCCGGATTTGAAAGACATGTCCGGATTGGCGTCCGGATATGAGAAATGTCCGGATTTTTTTCTTTACTAAAAAAATGGAAAATCCTAGGCCCAACGGTGGGAAATTTCATTCTGCGCAGCACCTTAGGTCTAAAGTATGTTAAAACATAGGTGTATATGTATTTTAAACTGGCAGAGATTTTCGATGTTAGTTGCATATTGTAGCGAAACAGCTGTACTTTTAATTGTGCCATATGCATTTCGCATATATGTACAATTTAGAGGTAGCAACACAGTCAAATTCACATTTTACATTTTCTACAACCCCTTGGACTACCCCTGTCCGGATTTGGTCTTAATAAATTATGGTAACCCTAGGTATAGGGAATGCTTAAGAAATAAAAAAGTACCATAAAATATCATTTCATTACAATACTAAAATACAGGGTGTTCCATTTAAGAAAACTCAGAAAATACTCATTCCGAGTTTCGACCAACCCTGTATACTGAAATTAAAAATTTAGCTATACTAATGATTCTTACCAATAGTAGACTATATTAAAAATCATTTGAACGTAAGTAGAGTTTTAGATGTCAAACTACTACAATTCTACAGGGTATGAATGTTGCTACGAAATTAATAAAAAAACGTAATTATCTTTTAAAATACCCTGTATAACATTACAAAACCTCATATTTTAAGAAAGAAGACATCGAAGAGAATTCAAAATCTAAAAATATACAGGGTGTCCCATTTAAAAAAACGAAGTTATAAGCAACTTCCGGTATAACCGGAAGTAGCAAATAGATGAAAATATTTTCATTATATAGATGACTCTTCAAAACCCCTTAATTCAAATTTTCATTATTCTGTTGCCTTTAGTTCTCGAGATATTTCTAATAGGCCCTTTATTTGCCTCACCCTGTATATATGCTAGAAAAAACACAGTTTTATTGGTAGTTGGTACACCCGGTATACAATGACAATTTACCTATCTAGTAACAATATTATTACAGCGATATTGTTAAAGAATAAGGGCGCGTCCTTAGTGCACGCTTGTTTCCGAGTCAGAAAGCCGAGTTCGTGCGCAAATAATCCTTCGTATTTAAACGGGCCTGTGCCTGTCCAAAGTGAACCAGCGCGCTGTTATCTGTTATTAGGATTATTCGCACACGGGCTCGGCTTTCTGACTCGGAAACCAGCGTGCACTATGGACGCCCACTTAGGCTATAACACATTAAAAAAATCACATAAATCAGACAACAGGTTTAGGAAATTCGAGACATCCAAAATTACCCATTTTTAAGGTGGTGGTGCGTAAGTGTATATTACTTTGAAGAGTATAATTGTATCGGAAACAATGGGAGAGATTAAATGTCCAGCAAACGACGGCACTGTTGCCAGATTCCTTTTAGCGGGAATTTTAAAATTTGGTTTTAAATTTGACAGTTCTGTTTTCTCAACTCAAAAATCTTAACCTTACTTTTACAAGTGGTTAGGATTATTATGTATTTTATTTACATGTAAATATTGAAACAAATAATATTGTACTGTTTCATAATTTAAAACTCATTATGTTACAGTCTTTTCCAGTTGATAAAATTGCAAATCAAAAACTTTTAGGTAGGTACCTGTAACTTCCACATTATTATTTATTTTTTAAGTATTAAGGTTGATGTTGAGTATTTGGTAATACTAGATAATAGAGTAGCTCCAAAGTAAGCAATAAGTAGTATAACTGCCCACGTAATCACCTGTTATGTTGTTTTTGTAGATTTTACTGTGTGGATGGCACAAGAAGAAAGAGTACTTACAAGAACATGAAACATCTTATTATGAATGTATGCGATCCTCAAAAAATTATTCTACAAAGCAAGATCGAGAAAGAGCTTTAAAATCCCAAGGATCCTGCAAAATGTTTATTTCCTGTACTAGTCGAAGAATAATAGTATCTAAAAACATTGAAACTGATTGTTGTGGAGTAACATATTTTAAAACACATTATGACATGAGGATGATATAGAGTACTTACATATACCAAAATCAGATAAATATCTCTTCAAAGTTTATTTTGAGAGTTTTTTCAAAAATGTAAGTAAAATATTAAATATTTACACATATACAATATGTTGTTCTGAAACTATTTCCTTGTGGCATTTTTACAATTAATTAATGTATTTTGTATTTAGACAACAGCACCCGATTTGGGCATCGAAACGTTAATAAAATAATTTTTTTCAATTTAATTGTGGCTTATTTCCGATCTAAATAGTTAATATACAATATGTTTTAAAACAAAATTGTTACCACTAAACCACTTTTTAAATATTAATCATGAATATTTACAGTTTACAATTTTAAACTATCATAGTGTTTTTGATTCTCCTAATATACCTATATTTTACTTTTTAGTGCACTTCAGACTATTCAGGATAGCATAGGAGGTGAATTAAAAATAATTGATTTACTTACAAGAAAAGATATAACAAACATTAAACACCCTTGTGGCATTGATTTGAAAGATGGATATAGGTACAAACATGACGCAACCAGTGTTCATTTTTGGGTCGAATGTTTACAGACTACTCATGTCCAATATTATTTTACAAACAACAGGGCATACTAATGGATATTCATCCTGAATTTAACATTTATGATTTTTGTCTTATTTTCATGAATGCTGTGCCAAAATGAAATGTTAATTAAGTTTGGTAAATCTTTTATCGCAATAGATGGAACTCATGAACTCATTTCTTATGACTTTGAACTTACGACAGTATTAGTAAAAAATGAATTTAGGAATGGATTTGGTAATGCTTTCTTATTTTCAAATAGAAAAGATACCTACTTTTATTTACCAAGTTTTTTTTTAAATACGTGTGATGGTGTTATATGTACAGTTAAGTGTTTTCATATCAGACATAACTGACACCTTTTACAATGCCTGCTCAAATGTAACGGGTTCTGTTTCTAATAGACTGTTTTAAGTGCCTGGCACATAGATAGGGCATGTCAAGTAAATCTTAATAAAATATCTGATTCTGAAAAAAATCTTATGTATACAGATGTATTAATGATGTTTTAGAGAGTATCAATAGCTTTTTGGGTAGAATTCTAAGTGATGCAGGTACATACAATTTTAGTAAGGATTTCCAGTAGAACTACTGCAATAACATCCAACAATCTATTGTTATAGGAAAGGTTGTGGAATTAATACCAATATCATAAAATGTCCATAAAATTTTGGACAAAAGAGTATCCATCAGTTGTTATCAGTTAAGCTTAAAACTTGGCACACATAGAGAGCTATACTATAATATATTATATTATATCTCATATCGTTATATATATCATAATATATATTATAGTTCCGTGTATGCAGGCTCACTCATTACTACAGTGAGCGATATGAGATATAACAATAATATATTATAGAATAGCTCTCTGTGCATGACCAGATTAACACATTCAGTGACCATCTTGAACAAACGCCACTTGGCTGGTACCACATACTTAAATCATTTATTTAGTTACACAGTATTACTGACACAACTTATGCGTCATCAGTAACTTTGGTAAAACCTTCGTGACGCTACCCATACGTCATGGTCACCGAAAATTTTAAAGCTTGTTACCGAAGGTGGGGGGCTATACTAAAATATATATTATAATTCATATATTACCTTATGTATCCATAATAACTATATTTATTTTATGGAGCCTGAAGACCAAAACAAACATTTTCAATTGGGTGGTTAATGTGTTACATATGTAATGTCATGATTTATGTACTTTTAGCACTAACACATTTGTAGGTAGCAAATCATATTTGTTAATATTATCTAATTTTAATTGTTTATTTTGAAATAAATCTTTTAATCAAAAAAGTGTTGTTTAGTTGTGTACACCCAGCAAATATCCTGATGTAATACAGACGCCAATTGAATATGATGCTATAAAGATGTCTTTCTATGGTTAAAATTTCACAGCCTAAAGACGTCATTTATATAACTTCCTAGGACGTCACAAAATGCCCGCAATAAGAAAATAGAATTAATAACTCGCCTCGCCCCCAGGTAAAGTAAAGGTGCTGCGCCACTAAGAATGTTTTTTTTTCAATTTTTTTTTATTTTGTGGCTTTAGCGCTTAGCTATTTAGCCAGATACATGATGAGAAATAATATTAAAACTAATACAAATTAATACTAGTACATATTTTATTAATATTCTGAAAATTATATCCACTTAATACTAAAATAAAAAAGTGTCCATCTATACTATCCAACACATTTTCACTTTTGAAATCGTAAATCTCTATTGCCATTAAAAAATAATTTGTACTGTAAACAAGTACATAATATAAGTATATTTCTTGAGCTTCATTTTTTTTTCAAAAGACTGCACCACGAGTTTTAAATTATTATGACACAGTACATAATATTTGATTCAATATTTACATGTAAATAAAAAATAAAATAATCCTAATCACTTGTAAAAGTAAGGTTATGGTTATATTAATATTTGAGAATAAAGAACTCTCTTCCAACAGAACCAAAGTGGCATTAGGCTAATTTTAAAATTCCCGCTAAAAGGAAAAAAGTAAATCTGGCAACAGTGCCGTCGTTTGCTGGACATTTAATCTCTCCCGGAAACAATCGGCTTTATCGTTCGATTTAACACTCTGATGGGCGTTCATGCACAATGTGGAGGGGAGACTAGAGGTAAATATGATTGTTATCCTTGTCTATTAAATGAAAACGTAATGTTAGTATCTTTGTTAGATATCTCGCTAGTTTTGTAATATCAACCATAAACTTTTTCCGAATCTGTATATACAAAAGATTGAAATCTTACTTTACTAGGCACTCTTCCAATATCTGTAAAAATGGTTTGCCAGTAGGACCAAAAAAACATGAAGAAGAACATGTGGAAAAATATGAGATAAAATATTCTCCTAGGTAAGTCATCTACTGTCACTGAAAATAAGAAATGATTCAATAAATATTTAAATAATTCACTAAGCAAAAGGTATTTGTATATAATATATATACTTCTTCTCCAAGAAATTAACGCACCACCACCTTAAAAATGGGTAATTTTTGATGTATCTAATTTCCTAAACCTGTTGTCCGATTTAAGTAATTTTTTTTAATATGTTATAGCCTTATTCTTTAACAATATCGCTGTAATAATATTGTTGCTAGATAGGTAAATTGTCATTGTATACCGGATGTACCAACTACCAATAAAACTGTGTTGTTTTCTCAAAGTTCGCATCACACTGTGGAATATTCTAGCATTTATAAAAGACTGAAATTAAAACCCAACTATAGCACAATGTGTTCTTAATATTCTGTTTTTTAATTCATTCGCGTATGTTGGATAATAAAAAAGTTAGGTACTTTAACAACTAGCCATGTTTTTCATCAATACAGGGTGTTTTTAGATAAGTATGGAAAACTTTAAGGGGTAATTCTGCATGAAAAAATAATGACAGTTTGCTTTATAAACGTATGTCCACAAATGCTTCGTTTCCGAGATACGAGGCGTTGAAATCTTTCTTATAAACTGACGATTTATTAATTGCTCTAAAACCGGTTGAGATGTGCAAATGAAATTTGGTGGGTTTTAAGAGGTAATTATGTCGCAATTTTTGACATACAATTAAGGATTTAATATTCCCCATTGGCGCGCATACGGGTAATATGCCCGTATGCGCGCCAATGGCAAATATAAAAATCTTAATTGTATGTAAAAAATGCGCAATAAATACTTTTTAAAACCCACCAAATTTCATTGCATATCTCAACCGGTTTTAGAGCAATAAATAAATCGTCAGTTTATAAGAAAAATTTCAACACCCCTTATCTCGGAAACGAAGCATTTGTGGACATCGTTTATGAAGCAAACTGTCATTATTTTTCATGCCGAATTACCCCTTTTAAAATTTTCCATACTTATTTAAAAACACCCTGTATTGACGAAAAACATCCATTATTGTCCAACATAATCCTATGAATTAAAAAACAGAATATTAAGAAAACATGGGACTATAGTTGGGTTTTAATTTCAGTATTTTATACTAGATTATTCCACAGTGTGATGTGAACTTTGAGAAAAAAACAGAGTAATATTGGTAGTTGGTACACCCGGTATACAATGACAATTTACCTATCTAGCTACAATATTATTACAGCGATATTGTTAAAGAATAAAGCTTTCACATATTAAAAAAATCACTTAAATCGGACAACAGATTTAGAAAATTCGAGACATCAAAAACCCATTTTAAGGTGGTGATGCGTTAATTTCTTGGAAAAGTGTATATTACAGTTCAAAATTCAAATCAATTAAAGCAGTTTTCCTGCTACTCATTTGTTTCACTAAATATAATATAAAGTGGATAATCAAATTTTTAGAGCCACAGATTATTCAACTTTTTTAAAAACTTTTATATATAATAATTGTGCTGTATACAGTGAAGGGCAAAATAATGAAATAAATTAATTTTTTCGAGAATGGGCAATTTTTGAGAAAAATCCCGAAACAGGTCGGTTTTTATTTTTAAATTATGATTTTTTTGGCATACCTAAATATCATATTAGCGACGTTATCCACCTGGGCGGATGGCGTTATCGACTTTTTTTTAATGAGAATATGGGTCGTGTGCTAGGTCATTGGAAAGGTTATTCAAATCTCGATTTAGTAATACAGTATGTCCCTGTAAGTTGTATCCATATGAAAAAAAAATTTATTATTAGTTTTACGAAAAAAAGTTATTCTTCATAAAAAGCTCTGCATGGTCCAAAACCTAAGATTTAACCATCAAATATCAAATTTTTTGAATATTATACGAGGCATATCAAACAGTTTGAATTTCACTCGAGAGTAAAGTAGCTTTATTTTTCACAATATTGAAAATTGCTATTATGAAAAGTTGTTTAGAATTAAAAAACTATATGCAATTATGCAATTACATCCTTCTAATTGATTTTTTTTAAATTATGGATAATGGATAACTAACATTATTTTCAGTTATTTCAATTCAGATAACTCTTTTATTATTAATTTTACGAAAAAAAGTGATTCTTAATAAAAAGTTCTGCATGGTCTAAAACCTAAAATACAACATCTTATGTCAAATTTGATCAATTTTATACGAGGTATGTCAAAAAATATGAATTTCGCTCAAGGGTAAAATATGTTTATTTTTCACAATATCGAAAATTGTTATTATGAAAAGTTATTTAGAATTAAAAACTATGTTTCAGTATGTAATTATATCCTTCAAATTGAAATATTCTGAACTATAAAGGTACTTTACTTTTGATCAATATTTATCTTTTTTGACATACCTTGTATAAAATTGATAAAATTTGATATAAGATGGTTGTATTTTAGGTTTTAGACCATCCAGAACTTTTTATTAAGAATCACTTTTTTTCGTAAAATTAATAATAAAATAGTTACCTACCTATCAGAATTGAAATAACTGAAAAATAATGTTAATTATCCATATTTTTTCAAAAAAAAAATTTTTCAATTAGAAGGAATAATTGCATATTAGAATACAGTTTTTAATTCCAAACAACTTTTCATAATAGCAATTTTCAAAATTGTGAAAAATAAAGCTACTTTACTCTTGAGTGAAATTCAAACTTTTTGACATACCTCGTATAACATTCATAAAATTTGATATTTTATGGTTAAATCTTAGGTTTTGGACCATGCAGAGCTTTTTATGAAGAATAACTTTTTTTCGTAAAATTAATAATAAAAAAGTTTTCCATATGGATACAACTTACAGGGACATACTGTATAAGCATTAACATAATTATTTTTACAGGGTGACCAACAATTTTTAATATTTGTATTTATGTGTATAATTTGTTGAGGTAAACATTTTACTGCTAATAAAAAACAGAAAAAAAGGGCTAACTAATTAAAATTTGTTTTTGGCTTGAATTAAATGTTCAAATTGCCTGCCACCGTGTAATGAATTGCAATTGCTGTATCAATTAATTTAATTCAAAGAATATTTTTTGTCCACTCAGTATAATAATTATTATATTAATGTTTATATTATTAAATAAAGAATTTAATAACCTTTTAAATGAGCTGGACATAATCCCTATTCTCATTTAAAAAAATCATCGGCTACGTCATCATGCCCAGATGGATAACTTCATTAGTATGATATTCTGCTAAAAAATCATAATTTAAAAATAAAAATCGACCTGTTTTGGGATTTGTCTCCAAAAACGTCCATTCTCGATCAAAATAAATTTATTCCATAATTATGTCCCTCACTGTATCTAATACATTCATTCGTTTGTTTCCATTTTATCATGTTATAACACTTTATGGAATTTCAATAATACTCCAGGGAAATAAGCTAGAAATAGACCAAGTTCGGGAGACTGAAATATACAGGTAGCTGACTACTTTTTTAGTTATTGTAGACCCATAGGAAGAAAACCTACCTGTTTCCTGCCTAGAGATCGCGTCCGTTTTTTAATTATTAACAATTTAATGCAAAAATCGCGATTTTTTCGATTTTTTGCACTCGATTCAAAAGCTAAATAGTTGACATAAAATTACAAAATTTAATTTTTTAGGAACTTGAAAAACCTTCAAAATGCCGATTTTTGAAAATTGAAAAGTTAATTTGTTGCTACGCAAACTGCAAAATAAGTGAAAATCGTTATTTGTTAATAACTTTTACTAAAACTACCGTATAACTTTAGTGTTTCGCCCAAAGTTGGGCATTGGGGTACCTAACAAACCCTCATAATACAACAGCTAAATAGTTAACATAAAATTACAAAATTTGATTTTTTAGAACAATGAAAAAGCTTCAAAATACCGATTTTTGAATGTTAAAAGTCAATTTGTTGCTTCGCAAATTGCAAAATAATTGAAAATCAATATTTGTTAATAACTTTTACTAAAGTTAACTTAGAATTTTAGGGTTTCACCCAAAGTTGGATATTTTGGTACTCAACAAACCCTCAAAATTTGAGATCGATCCATTAATTAGTTTAAAAGTTACTCTACTTGTTTATCCCAGAGACCTTTATTTTGCAATAAGATAAGACAGAAAATAATGAAGATAGGGCAATTCTGCGTATGCCAAATGAAAGTAGAAAAGTGAGACTATCAAAATGTACTAAAAAAGAAAAAAAAATTATCTAATATAGTCAAAAATCCTAATGAAAATTTTTTGAAATTTTGTAGTTTATAAACATTTACGATAACTTGTTGTCAGTAGAAAAAATCATTTTACATATTCGAAAAGCTGATATTTTACACGAATTTTTAAAAATGTAGTTAAATTGTTGACTAGTCATGATAAATGAAGGGGGAGCCGGGAGCCGACAAATGCACGAGTTCAAAAACTAAAAAGGCAACTTGAAACTACTATCATTTTCTATATCTCGGGATCTACTGAATATATTTTGATGTTTCTTTTTTAATTTGTATGTAATTTTTCTGTACATTACAAATTAATATGCAATTAGTCTAGACATTTATTAATTAATAAACGGTCTAATTTGTAAACAATTTTTGAAAAAATAATTTTTCCAACTAGTAACTGTTTGAACTACATTTTTGAAAAATCGTAGAGGGTGCTGTGAAGCTACAATGTTTGTGCAATTTTTTTTAACAAAAACTACAAATCCCATTCTTTAAAATGGCATCAATGAGATTCCTTAATTATTATAAACAAATTAGCTGTGAATTAAAAAAAACATGGTTAACTTTGTCCCAAATGAACCCAGGCCAATTTTTTTTTCTACAGATTCTACGGATAATATTTTAAAAGTTATTCGAAATGTCTATAAACTACAAAATTTCAAAAATTTGGCATTAGGATTTTTGACTATATTAATTAATTTTTTTATCTTTTTTTAATACATTTTGATACTATCGCTCTTCTACTTTCATTTGACATACTCAGAATTGCCCTATGTTCATTATTTTCTGTCTTATGTTATTGCAAAATAAAGGTCTCTGGGATAAACAAATAGAATAACTTTTAAACTAATTTATGGATCGGTCTCAAATTTTGAGGGTTTGTTGAGTACCAAAATACCCAACTTTGGGTGAAACCCTAAAATTCTAAGTTAAATTTAGTAAAAGTTATTAACAAATATTGATTTTTATTTATTTTGCAATTTGCGAAGCAACAAATTGACTTTTACTATTCAAAAATCAAAAGTTTTGAAGCTTTTTCATTGTTCTAAAAAATGAAATTTTGTAATTTTATGTCAACTATTTAGCTTTTTAATGGGGTGCAAAAAATGGAAAATATCGCGTTTTTTGCACTAAATTGTTAATAATTAAAAAACGGACGCGAACTCTAAGCAGGAAACAAGTACGTTTTCTTCCTATAGGTCTACAATAACTAAAACAGTAGTCAGACACCTGGATATTTGAGTGTCCTGAGAAAATCCTTATTTCTCTGGACTATAAGCCTGACAAGTGAAAACATAACTGGCATGGTAATACGTGATTCAGACGGCATTTAGGTTATTATACACACATTAAAAATGCCTAACGAATGCCTTAGCCAGTAGTAAATTAATCATAATTTCAGTGTGATACGATTTCTCCATGATGATATCACACAAAAGTTAAAAAATGCACTAATTTAGTTGAAATTCTTAACATAAACTCTATAAAACATAAAAATCTAACAACAAAAAATGTGTTTAATAATGTTTAATAACCTGCGTTTCCTCCAGTAACATTAATTACAACTTGACACCGCCTTGTCATCATCATCATCATACAACCAAATTTGTCCTCTGTCGGACATAGGCCTCCTCAAGATGCCTCCGCCCTTCTCTGTCCTGCGCAGCTACAATCCAGTTTGTCGCTATTCTTTTAATGTCGTCGGTCCATCTGGTAGGTGGTCCTCCACGACTTCGCTTGTCTACCCTTGGTCGCCTCTCTAAAATCTTCTTTGTCCATCTGTTGTCTCTCTGTCTTGCGACGTGTTCTGACCATTTCCACTCCAACTTCGTAATGCGTGTTATGATGTCTTCCACTACAGTTCTTCACCGTAACTCATCATTTCGTATTCTGTCTCAAAGTTAGGCCAAGCATGGATCTTTCATTTTTTGTTGTGATACTTGTAATTTTCTTATTGATGCTTTAGTCAATGTCAGTGTTTCAGCTCCATAAGTGAGCACCGGAAGTACGCATTGATTAAATGCTTTTCTTTTTAGCTTTATTGGGATGTTTTCCTTGAACACGTCTCTTAGTTTGCCATACGCTGCCTATCCTAAAGCTATTCTTCTAGATAATTCGCATGGTTGGTTGTCTCTACTTATTTGTATGTCGCACAGTGGTTCCAAATGCTGAAAACGTGGTCATGAGGCGAAAAAAGGAGTCCCTATTTAGGGATTTTCATGTTTACATTTGTTTTCTCATACTATCGTAGAGTCCTAATACGCAGGTATGAGGATCAGACTGGATGTATTCTGGTTCACAACTCAGGAACAAGTGGGCCATGTGCGGGTTTATTTCGGCCGGCAGAGAAAGTGAAAAAGAACTCGTATATTGAAAACGCTATAAAACGTTTTGTAGTTTATCAATTTTATCGCTGTAAAGCAGATTCTTCTTTTTTAAGTATGTAGTAATGTAAGATGTAACTTAAATCAACATTTATTAACAATAAATGCCCTAAATTTGTAAAGATTCCAAGAGTACAAAATTCTGCATAATTCTGCGACTAATGTTTATTAATCTTAAAATATATAGTAAGGAGATACATAATCACTTTGGTTTAGCTGCCTATAACTGCCTATGCATTGCTGGCAGTTTGAATACAAAAGTGGGAAATGACGCATAAGGTAGTGTCGCCAAATAAGGCCAGTGTCTTAATTAGGCCAATTGCAAATATTTTCTTAAATATAGATATTATATATTAGAGGTCACCGTAAATGTCTTTCTCAGTCAAAATCGTCTACGCCATTCAGTCGGTATCACATAGCAGCGCCAAGTAGACTAGACACGTGTTTGTTACGGTGCGGAAGTTCGTTTATAAATTTTAGGTAAGTTATAAAATTACTAAAATGGTACTTAGTGAATATAAGACAATTATTTTTTCTTTGTAAAGCGATAGTAAATTAATACTTTTTAAGGAACTGGAACTGTTTTTTCTCTATATTGCTTTTTATTATTTTATTTTTATGTTAAATAAAAAAGTAGACAGTGTCCTAATAAAGCCAATTGTCCTAGATGTGTGTAAATGTGCGATATGTGTGCTTAATGTATTGACGAATTTTTGTTTTTAATATGAATAAAAGTTTCTTTCACTAAATTTTGTATTTGTTCTTTAATTCTTAGGTTTAAACTTTATTATCCACCTCAATTTGCGTAAAAAATGAAACAGGCCTTATTAAGCTACCAGTTCCTAATAAGGCCAAATATTCCAGATTTATTCAATGTTGAAATTTTATATTTCTTTATTTATTTGGTAAGCATTTTATCCTGAAATTAGATAGCTAAAATGTTAGGCCATACGTATACAAGAGTTTCCCCCCATATTGTTCCTGAATAAAATATTACAGATATTTAAACCTTAAGGTGGCCTTAATTGGCGACCTTACCTTATTACATGATTCTGGCGATTGTTGAGTATGTATGGGCAGTTGTACATAAGTAATAGGTTCTGAACATTGTACTTCATAAAGAAAACGTATTGGTAATCAGCAGCTTCAAAAGTCCCTTATAGTATAACATTTTAAACAAAAATGCGGCTAAAATAAAATTTTCGAAATTCTTTCGTCCATATTGGATCCGCCATTTTGTTTAAAAAAAAAGTAATGTTAGATTTGTAATCAGCTACCTTAACCTACCAAATTTGACAAAAAAGTTTCCTTTTTGATTGATATTTTCAATTTCTTTCCGCCATGTTGGATCCGCCATTTTGTTTTTCAGAAAAAATAATGCCAGATTCGTAATCAGCGATGCCAAAAACCCTTAAGAACGAAAGTAATTCCAAAATGTATAAACAATATACGCTTTTAAAGGTTCATGACCACGTTTTCGGCATTTGGAATCACTGTGTGTCGTGGCCCAGATAGATGTATTTGTCAACTGTTTTGATATGGCAGTTTTCTAGTTTCAATGGTCCGCCGCTAGGTACTAAATTGGTCATCATTTTAGTCTTCCCAAAGTTTATTTCCAACCCTACTTTTTGGGAAACTCGTAGTTCCTGCAGCATTTCGTGGGCTTCCTTTAAGTCATCAGTTATTAGAACTATGTCATCTGGAAATCGTAGGTGGTTCAGCCTTTCGCCATCAACATTCAAACCTCTGTTTTCCCTTTCTAACATCTGAAATGCATGCTGCATTACTGCATTGAATAGTTTTGGTTACATGTTGTCTCCTTGTCTGACTCCTCTTTGTACTTTTATTTTTTGAGTTTGGGTGTGGAGGTTTATTGCTGTTGTTGCATTTGCATTTATATATGTTGAATAATGTTGGAATATCGGTAGTGGATTATACAATCTCTCAAAGCTCTTAAGATGGCTACCATCTCGATAGTATCAAAGGCTTTTTTGTAGTCAACAAATACTAGAACTAGCGGCCAGTTGTACTCCACAGTTTTTTCGATTAGGACCTTCAGACAAGTTAGATGGTCATGGACTGTTTGTTTTCTTGGTTGGCATGTTTCTAGTTTGTTCTCAATTATGGCAGTGATTATTCGAGCAAATAATTTATACAGGTGGTTTAGAAGACTGATTAGCCTATAGTTTTCGAGGTCTGTTTTATCTCCTCCGCCTTGTCATGCTTAAGATTAAATTATAAATTTTGTTTTAATAGGATCCATTCCTGTCTAAGTAGAAACCATGAGGATACTGAGAACGTCAGAAATGAGAACGTTGAGGTCAATAACTGGGAAAACACTGAGATGCAGAATACCGAACGACAGAATAAGAGATCTCTGTAACATACAAGAGATAGTACGTTGGGGAAGACAGAGAAGACGAGAATGGACAGCGAGAGAATAGGCCGTATAGCCAGAGATTTGAAGCCAACAGGCAAGAGACCAATAGGAAGGCCCTTTAAAAGGTGGCGAGATAGCTGGCAATCAACATCACAGCTACGAATACAAGCTCAAAATCGGTTAAGAACAGGCCAAGAGGCCTAATGTAAGAAGAAGATTCCTGTCTAACATGATATGGAAGACCTTGTAATATGAACATTGTGCAGATGGAGTGCAATCATTTTCTGAAGCATCTCCCATGCTTGGTAGAAGGGATTAAGATCTGGCTATTGTGCTGGCCACTGTAAAAGTGTAATGTCTTCATTATAAAACAAATCTCTTATTGTTGCCGCATTATGTGGCCCTGCATTATCCTGCATGTAACGCAAATCAGGATCTGCAGCAGTGGCAAGTGGAAGGAAAACAGGTTCTAAGATGTCATCAATTTATTTATATTGATTCAAAGTGCCTTCCGCAAAAACGGAACAGTTCGATTATGAAAAATTATTTCAGTCCACATCGTAACTTGTAGACCACTATATAGACGAACCGAGTGAGTCTCTCTTGTCGACTAGGTCCTCTCTAAATTCTCACTTTTCTTGAATTATGGTTGAGAGAAAACCTAAACCTGAAAGTTTGGTCACATACAGTAATGATTTGGGTATTTTCCAAGGTCCCATAGAGTTCACGTGCAGTTATATCCACATTTTGACGAGCTACCACATACCGATCCTGTCGAGGAGTAGTTACACCTTGACAACCTCCATGTCTTTCAGCAACATTGACAAATTGTTCATATCGGCGCCACAGTTGCGAAATCGCGCTCCGAGACATGTCAAAATGACATGCAACATCAGCTGGTGAAAGACCAGCCTCAATCCTATTCACAGCACTTAACATTATGTATTTGTAATTTTAAAATAAATACAGGGTGATTGATTAGTGGGGTAAAGCTCGAGAGATCCGCTATAGTAATAGATGGCAATAAAAGTTAATAACAAAAATTGTAGAAAACTTTGAGATTCATATTACAAAATTAGTTAGAATGTTACAGGGTGTTCGGTAACCTAGTGGCAGACCAAACTTATGTTTTTTTAAATGGAATACCCAGTATTTTATTTTATATTCGAAATCTCCTTAACTGTACCATCACAAAAATATAAAGGTTTGTTAGGTTATACAGGGTATCTACAAAGTTATAACCAATTTTATATGAAAATCGTAACAAGTTCAACATCCTGTATAAATAAAAATAAGCACAACAGAAATGGTTTATTGGTGCCATATTTTTTTATTGATTGTCGAAATTTCCAGAAATGATTAATATTGCTAATTTTTTCTATACCGAATACAGGGTGAGTCAAAACGCAATTACATTATTTTCTCAGTAATTTTAAATGGAACACCTTGTATTTTATATTACTATTGAAAACTGCCATTACCGTACTTTAATTTTTATATAACATTCCCTATACCTAAATTTATTAGTTTTGCGAGATATTTTCATTTTTAGAGCAAATTATTAACAGGTGTCTAAATTTTTCCAAATTTTAAGTAAGCCATGACCGAATTGTTGGAAAGTGACAGTTCATCATGATAAAACTGTTATTGTGTTATTAAATAGTTGAGATGAATTTTACTATTGACACAGATTAACCCAACACAGATGCGAAAGCTATGCTATGATGCCGGTACAAAAATTGGTAACCTTGAAACTAAGGAGCACAGTTGTTGTGCCGGTGTTTGCACCAAGACAATTGATAACTTACAAAATAGTTCATTTGGTCTATAATACTTACTTTTACACCTAGTTTGATATTTACTATATTTACACTAAAAATTATGACAAACAAAACTTAACAAAACATTGGCCATTTAATAAGTTTCTGTATCCATAACAAAACAAGAGAAAGTTAACTAACTGTTAGAAAAGTGACAATCGTTAAAGATTTATATATAAATGGTTATTAAATTTCTGTGTATATTGAAAAATAATAAAAAGTTGCTTGGAAGTGAACACGATATAAATATAATAGGGTAATTTGGGAATTCTAGGTAGGTAAAAAAACAAGAGAAAGTAAACTAGCTACAAAACAAAACAAAACAAAGTTTTGTCCTTAACAAAACAAGAGAAAGTAAACTAGGTATTAGAAAAGTGACAGTCGTTTGGTGACAGTAATTTGGGAATTCCAGGTATGGCCTTTCAGAACAAAACCAGATAAAGTGTAGTTAATATAATGATTTTCAAGTTCAAGATGAGTTTTCAAGTGGATGTTATAATAGTGACAACTTTTAAAGATTATAATATGTAGATAGTCATTTAATTATATTATCAGTAGTAATTGCAAAAGAGCTCTAAAATTATTGAATTTTTCCCCAGTGACACTTTGACAGTTTTAATTTCGCGAGCCGAAGGCGAGTGAAATTATGTCAAAGTGTCACGAGAGCAAAAATTCTATATTAATTTAAGAGTTCGAGTGCAATTTGTTGCGATTATTTCATGAATAAAACTGTTCAAAACCAAAATTTTATTGCAATTTATGTATGTAAGTACAAATTAGTACCATTAAACACACAGTTTTTATAAATATTTGACGATTGAAAGTCATCACTTTTATAATTTTTAAAACATTAATTGTCATTAATGTCACTGAATGTATTTTTTCGTAGCAACGAAGGGCATCTGCCGTAATATACTTAACGACGGGATATTATCAAAAATTATCACCTTAATTTGCATTTATGTAGCTTTCTATTGGTCAGAATCTCCTATGAATGAAATAATCAAATTAATTTTCCAAAACCAGAATTTTATTAATAACATAACTATTTCATTTTTAATACATTATTGAATTAAGAAACAATATTAGCTTACAATACACAACAAACTATTTTAGAGGAGATTTCATAATTACCTGATAAGAGTTGTAGATAAGAAAATGTCAAAATTGGTAGGTACTTAACATGAAATTATATTATACATCAGTTTCTCAATGAGACACTTTTTTAAGATGTCGGATTAACCCTGCACGTGTATCACTAGAAAAATGGCAAACAGCCGTAATGATGTTTACGTTATCCTTTAATAATCCTTTAATAATACATTAATTACTTTTTCAGTAAGTATAATATAAAGATAACAGTTATAT
This sequence comes from Diabrotica virgifera virgifera, assembly GCF_917563875.1. NCBI lineage: Eukaryota > Metazoa > Arthropoda > Insecta > Coleoptera > Chrysomelidae > Diabrotica > Diabrotica virgifera. The sequence continues at coordinate 22,413,805 of NC_065452.1, forward strand.
TTTAGAATACGTGTGCTGAAAAAACCGAGGTCTGGTGATTACTTTTGAAAGTACCAAGTTCGATAACAAAGCGAAAAAGGATTAAAAAAATAACGGTAGCTAAAGTACAATCTAAATCAGGGGTGGGCAAATACATTTAGCGCGGGACAAAATTAAATTTTCAAAATATCTACCGAGCCGGATGACTATACAGTATGTACGCTAATGTTTTTGGTGGAGGTTTTTCTCTGCCCAAGAAATTTTTTTGACAAAAATACTATAAGTATCATTTTAAAGCATGTGGAGAAAGACATTTGACTTTTAATAATAACAAATTAATAAATGTGTACGAAAATTTTTGCGAGATACACCTGTATACCAAGTCACCTAGAGGACTCGATAACATGGAAAGAGTCCCACCAGAGTTTAATCCTTTTGATACCGTAGGTATCTGGGATGAGTTAATTTTCTTAGAGGGAGTGTGAGCCGTATGGCTAAATCTGGATAACTGTTAATAATAATACAAAGGATCCTGTATTTTTTTAATAACAAACTGTCTTTCTGGTGTGTACATGCGAACAATTTATTCCCAGTAAAATTACGAAATTTTTATTATGGTCCATTATATTAAGCAATAACAAGGATCCAGATAAAAAATAAACTTCAGAAATTCGATTAAGAATAGAATAATCAAGAGCAGCCTTTTTGAAGATGAGAAAATTTCTAAGTAACCAAAGATTCAATCTGCAAATCTAATATTGGATGGTAAAATGTTATGTCAAGTCAACCATCATAATAACAAAGGAGACAACTGGTCTGGTATGGTCATGTACGACGTCAATGGACGACGACAGGCTGCCAAAACATATTTTAAAATGGACGCCAAGGGAAAGAAGGAAGAGAGGAACGCCGAAACAATCCTGGCTAGGCGGCATTCAGAAGGCAATGTTGGAAAAGGAACCTTCACTCTGACGAATCCAACGAAGCTGGAAACTGGCAACCGGAAGACGGAGAACGCTATAAAAAACCGGGATAATAATAAAAATGATATGTCAACTCTCTTCTTCTTTATTGTATTGTTAATGCTGACTTAATGAAAAAGCTGCAAGCTTTTGAGATGCGGCTTTTTAGGGGAATTATGAAAATACCATGGACCGATCATATTACGAACGAAATGGTGTTGCACAGAATGGAAAAGAACAGAGAACTTTTGACCATCATTAAAAGGAGAAAGATATAATTTGAAATCAAAAAGCACACTAAATTTTCTCTTTTTTTTTTCACCTCTGTGATAAACATTATAAAATATTCAGGGACTTTCGGCCCTCGGTAATAATGTAATATTTCATTCTGCGTTTAAATTTTTCAAAAATACTTATTAGTTTTCTCAGGTTTCGAAAAAAATGAATGCATTAAGCTCTTAAAAAATTGCTTGCGGGATTTCTCAATGGGCCGGATAAAGTAAGCAAAAGGGCCGGATGCGGCCCGCGGGCCGGCTTTTGCCCACCCCTGATCTAAATATTGCTGCTAAGCCATCAAAATAATACAGAAGATTATTTCTGTAAAATAAAGAAATATTGAACATCTATTTAAACAAGTTTACTATTTTACATCTGAAAATAAGCCACTATAAACCATCTAAAAAATGATATTCCTTGACCCGTCTTAGATGAACACCCTTCACATTTACACGTATATCAAACCGTTTTTAAAAATATAACAAAACTATTTAAACACACTTGATAAATAGAAAAAATTCCCAATAATCAGCCCGTCAATTTAACACTACAATAAGCGCATGTACTGTCCAGGTTATTCAGGAACTGACAATAAGCGTAAGCCTACATACTAAGTGAGCTACTAAGCGACTACCCTTTTGGTAACTCAAAGTGGGAGGAGTTTACCAACACACGGTACCAGAGTTATCGCCAGGGTTTCGCATCTGTGTTGGGTTAATCTGTACTATTGAGGAAATGGTTGATCTGGCTGGATATTTGGGGAGTGCGATAAAAATGCGTTATTATCAGTAACCATTTATCATGAACATGAACGGTTCCCTAAAAGATGACAACCTACAACAGCAAACTTTGAAAGATTAAAGGATCAGTTTAACCGCCCTGGTTCAGTTACGTATAAAAAACACGAACTTGTTGTGTAATGTGTTGCTGGCAGTTCTGAAAATCCACATACAAGTATACGAAATATTTCCAAAGAAAAAGAACAATCTTACGGCTCTGTGCAAAAAATTCTTGCAAAAAAACAGAATGCACCTGTACCGCATTCAAATGCACCAAGAATTAATTCAGGAAGATTTTGAAAAGAGAATATTATTTTGTGAATAGGCCTTAGATAAAATTAACCAGCAGACAGATTTCTTGGATAATGTACTATTTGGAGATGAAGCTAAGTTTCATAAAAACGGTTCAGTCATGGCTTACTTAAAATTTGGAAAAATTTAGACACCTAATTAATAATTTGCTCTGAAAAATGAAAATATCTCGAAAACTAATAAATTTAGACATAGAGAATGTTATAAAAAAATTAAAGTGCCGTAACGTTACTTTTCAATAGTGATATAAAATACAGGGTGTTCCATTTAAAATTACTGAGAAAATAATGTACTTGCGTTTTGACTCACCCTGTATTTGATATATACAAAATTGCAATATTAATCATGTTTGAAAACATAAATAAAAAAATATGGCATCAATAAACCATTGCTGTTTTACTTATTTTTATTTATACAGGGAGTTGAACTTGTTACGATTTTCTTATAAAATTGGTTATAACTTTGTAAATACCATGTATAAAATAACAAACCTTTATATTTTTGTGATGGGACAGTTAGGGAGATTTCAAATATAAAATAAAATACAGGGTGTTCCATTTAAAAAAACAAGTTTGGTCTGCCACTGTGTTATCGAATACCCTGTAACATTCTAACGAATTTTGTAATATGAAGCTCAAAGTTGGATACAATTTTTGTTATTCACTTTTATTGCTATCTATTACTATAGCGCAAGGGTCACCAATTAGCGGACCGCGGTCCGCATCCGGACCGTGGGCTAGTTTTGTCCGGACCTCCATTAAATTCAGAATATAATGTTTGGCAATTTTGAAAATGTTTGGCTATGAAATTATGTACTACATTTGGGTCAACTTATGTGTGCGAAGCCGCTTTATCAGGAATGAACTTTATTAAAAATCGGTACCTATAGATCTCAGCTAACATATATGTATGAATATCTCAACTTCCTAATGAGAATCAGTTGCACTAAACTCACTCCAAACTTCAGACAGGCTATACATAATAAAAAATTTGATTTTTCTCACTGTTAATTTAATTTTGTAAAGAGTTTTTTTTAACGAAAACAATTTTTTAAACAAATTTAAAATTACGTTTTGGCCCGAAAAATATATTTTTAGGTTTCTTGGGTAATTCAAAACATAAAATGTCTCTTGTTATATTTCTCAAAAGTTAATAGCTTTCGAGTTAGAAGCGATTTAAAATCTGAAAAATGCGAAAATACGCAATTTTTATGCTTGAAAACTTATATATTTATGTGAATTATTAGTTTTCAGGTGGTCAAGTACCTGAATTGAAGTTTATACATTTAATTTCAAGATTTCAACGGGTAATCGGGGCTGATTTCAATATAGACCGTTGTTTTTTAATTGCAGCGCGTCGCACTTTAAGGTGCGTCTCTGTCGCACTTATACATATATGTATATGTACTTATGCGAAAAATTCCCAACAAATACTTGACATTTATTAAAATCTTATAATTTATTATAACCATAGTTGTTTTTAATAATTTATTTATTTATTCAATTAATTATTGCCAATGTGCTAATTAAATACTCCAATCACATAGTACGATACGCATCATAAGTATAGTGCAACGCGCCACCGGACTTAAGGGTCGAAAGGACGCGCATAATTAACAATTAAAAACATCGGTTTATATTAAAACAGGCCCCGATTACTCGTCAGAATCTTGAAGTTTAATGTTTAATGTTTAGGCACAACCGCAAAAATAATAATTTAAGTGTTCAAAGCTTCGAAAATGTGTATTTTCGCATTTTTCAGATTTAAAATCGCTTAAAACTCGAAATCTATCAAGTTTTGAGAAAATGACAGAAGATTTTTGTTGTTTAAGATGACCCCAAAATGAAAAACATATTTTCGGGGGGAAAAGGTGATGTTTTGAATTTCTTAAAAAAAAATTTGGTAAACAATTTCTGCCCAAAAATTTCCCCCGAAACCCTTCTGATTTGTTTATAGGGGATATTTTTTAACAAGAATCCGCCCAGGAACCGAATCAGAGAACAACCGGATACAGGTGGCATTAAGTCCGGACCGCGGAAGTGTCATAGGTTTTCAAAATGGACCCTCGGGGAAACTAATTGGTGACCCCTGACTATAGCGGATCTATTGATCCCACTAATCAATCACCCTGTATAGACTACCTTTAAAATTACTTCCTCCTAAAGACAAATGTGCATTTGCATGTGCAAAACATGAAAACAAGGCATAATGCACATAAGAATGGACAGAAAAAACCTATTCTATAGGCAACGGAGCCCATTTAAAAAATTTTAGGGGGGGCAGACGTGAAGATGTTGCACTTTATATTTTGTATACTTTGGATAACCATATATAATTTAAAGCACCCGAAAAGACAGGGGGTCACCCCCTCCCCTGCCCATGGGTATGGGCGCCCATGTCTATAGGGTCTCCAGGAAAATAATATGTTCTTTAAAGGTATAGGCTGAGTGCACCATTTAAAACAAAAAAGTCTTATAATATTTTTTTGTACTGTTTTAAAAAAATATTAATTTTAATCTATTTGATTATTGTCCACAGAAAAGCAAGTACAGCCAGCAATGTTGCGCTTCTTGTTATACTACATTAATTACTGTAAATCAGCTATCACGAATCATCAATTGGTAGGCATACTATTATGTACTGATACTGATAAAAGTGACAGAGAAAAAGCATGTTTGTTTTTATTAAATATCTGCATGGATAAATGCATTTATTCAATGAATCCAATTATTCTTTAATCATAAGTATGTAAATTTGATTTTGATTCAGAAGCGTGTATGTTTCTGAGGTCATACCTTTCTGATAGGTTAAATCAAGTCAAAGTAGGGAACAGTTTATCTGAGCCATTTATGTCGGCATCAGGGGTATCACAAGGTAGCAACTTGGGTCCTCTTCTGTTCGCTATATTTATTAACGATCTGCCTCACTGTGTGAAGTTTTCGAGAAGCCTGCTATTTGCAGATGATTTTAAGATTTTTCGAGAAATTTCAACTCTACAGGACTCTGAGATGCTGCAATGTGATCTGAACTCAGTAAGTCAATGGTTTGATGACAACAAAATGTTTCTAAACACTTCTAAATGTCATGTTTTTACTATCACTCGAAAAACACAATACGTGGAGAACCAATACAAAATTTCTAACACTGTACTTGGAAGAAAGAACACTTGCAAAGATCTTGGAGTAATGTTTCAGCAAAATTTGAGATTTAGTGAACATTATCGGATCATCATTGGAAAGGCATACAGAACTCTTGGCTTCATAATTCGTAATTCAAAATTTTTTAAAAGAACTGAAACTCTAATATCATTATACAATGCACTGGTAAGACCTCACTTGGAGTATGCCTCTATTATATGGGCACCACAAGCCGAATTCAATGTTGATCTGATTGAAAAGGTTCAAAAACGATTCTTGAGGTTTCTTTATGTCAGAAAGTTTGGTATCTATCCCTACATGATTTCCTATAATGCTATGCTAACTTGTTTTAAAGTTCAGCGACTGGATAATAGAAGACATTTTCATTCAGCCCTTTTTATATACTATGTTGTAAATCACATTAAATATAAATATTGCTTTTTTATAAATAATATTAAATTTCATGTTCCAAAAACACATTTAAGAATTAATAACAAACGACTGTTCTCAACTAATAAGACTGATTGTTCACCCATAAATAAGATGTTAGAAGAATGTAACCATATGATAAGTAACTGTGATATAGACTTTTTAAATTCTTCTGTGAAACAAATAAAAGTTGCTTCTGAAACAAATTTCTAGTCTACAAAAGTTGTTGTCGTAAAATTTTATTTAGATGTATTTATTTGTCTAGATGTATTTGTAGTGTTTTTTTTACTTGTTTTTACTTGTTCTATTCTGTTTAGGTTTAGTACTTAATATAGGAATTAGTTTTTAGCAGTAGTAAGCACTTTTTTAATGTAATAACAATTATTTTGTGTATTAAAGGAGGTTAAATAAATAAAATAAAAAAAAAATAATAAATTGTGTCAGATTATTTCAGCAACATCAAAAATTCATTATCACAATAATTGAACTTATATTTCAATTTCATCCTGGTTGGCATATACTAATGATTTTAGATGACCCCAACAATAAAAATCCATAACATTGGGTTCCGTCATTTTGGGTAACCACTGTGTCTATTTCTACCAATCTAGCGACAAGGAATAAGTGATGTCAAAGAAATTTTTAATGTTTGGTAAAATGTGCTGGGGGCCTGTCATGAAGAAGCCACATTTCACAGCGTATTTGTGAAGGTATGCCTTCAAAAAGTATCAGTAGAACATGTTGCAAAAAATTTAAGTAGGTTTCTCCATTCAATCTTCTAGGAAGTTTATATGGTAAAAGCAGATGATTACCAATAATCCTAGCCCATAAATTTATACTAAATTTTTTTCGCCATTTTCAACAGGTTTTTGTCATTCCACATGTGGCAATTATGAAAGATAAATATACCGTTTCTCGTAAAACAAGCTTCATCTGCACACAACACTGCATAGAATTTCAGGTTCTGTGACAATTTTGTTTTGAAACCATCTACAAAACCTTAATGCTCGAGATAAATTGCCTTGGTGTAAATCTTGTACTTGTTGGTGATGGTAAAGATGTAATAGTTGTTCTATAAATGTCTTATGAACAATGTATTTAGAAAGGCCAACCATTCTAGCCACAGATCTGATACTTACTCTTGGATTATTACTGACGATATCCAAAATCACATCTTCTGCAGTTAGTCTATGGTTACTTCTTGTTTTACCTCTAGTTTTTTTAGGTACCACACAACCTGTCACTAATAAACTTTGGGACACATTCACAAAAATTCGGGCATTAGGATGCCATTGTTCAGGATAGGGTTCAACATAAAGTCTAACAGCCCTATTACTGGCACAGTGAGCTTAACTGTATGTAATTAAGATATTGTGATACTTGCGAATCATCCAAAATATGATAATATTGATGTATTCTCGAGTTAAGGGTAATTACAACTATTTACAAAAGTATCTTCTCTATACTAAAATAAACGAAACTGCTGGGTTGCCAAATGTAAGTTTTAGTAAAAGAAATTTATTTTCATTTTTTGAGGCAACAGATGACTTTCTATAAGAATATATAAGAAAGTTTTCTTTTAAATGGTGCATTATACTGCCGTGCTTAGCAAAAACACTGTATCTGCAAAAATCTGAAAAAATGAAATTTTTACTTCTATCTAACCCAGAGGTGCATATCTATCTTATTTGCTTACTAAAAATGACGTAAGTTAAGCCAAAACACATTAAACGCGTCTTATTCCGTATCCTGTGTAAATGTATACGAATTCTTGAACTAAAATCGATTTTACTTGAATGTGATGTCTCTGCAGATACGGCGTTTTGGCTAAGCACGGCAGTATACCCATACCTTTAAGGAACACACTATTTTCTGGAACACCCCTGTTATATGTTTGGAATTTCTGTTTCCATTTCTGGGTATTTGTTTGGAATTTTAAAGACCTTTCAATTCTGCATATATGGTAACAATAATATTGTACTACTACTTTTATACCATGTAACAGTAAAAAATTACATGGGTATTTGAAAACACATAATACCAAATAAGCAAAATAAATATCAACATTTGGATATAAGTATATCAGATAAGCCAGTTACACACATGCCTGTAATTCAGGAAAGTAGCTAGCATGCCAGTTGCTGCCATAAGCCAGTAACTGTCATGCACAAAACCCATTTCCGAGTAATTAGCATGCCAGTAGCTTGCATGCCTATACTGGCAAGGCAAAAAAGCTGGGTGGATTTTTACACATGCCAGTGCCAGTAAAAAACGAGTGGTTTTCATATGAAAAATACTAAAGTGGAATCTGAAGCCGAACTAAAAATAGAGAAAAAATTGTTTTTAAAAATAAAACAATAACTTTTATTACCAAAACAAAAGATCTGATCTATACTCTAAATCACAACTCTCTCTCAAAAAAAAATTACTCTACTCTGCTACATACTGACATGCCTGTAACATGCGATCTCACACATGCCTGTGCCACTCCCCACGCATACACATTGCATCTCACAGCACTCTACTAGCATAAAAATTCAAATTGTTTGCAATTAGCTAGCATGCCAGTTAACGTACATACTTGCCAGTTTGGGAACAGTAGCTAGTGCTCGCTAGGTACTAGTATGCAAGTGTGCTAGTTACAGGCATGTGTATCTCCATCTTAAGCCAGTAGGTAATTGGCATGCACAAAACACATTTGCGAGTAATCGGCATGCTAGTAGCTTGCATGCCTATACTAGCAAGGCAAAAAAGCAGGGTAGATTTTTACACATGCCAGTGACAGTAAATGCTAGAGTGGATTTCATTTGAAAAATACTAAAGTACATATTTGTAATTAAAAGTTTTTGAGTTTCCAACAAAAAAAGGTGATCCATAGAAGGTCTTCGGAATTAATTAAACAAGCAAATATCACGATAGCAAATATTGATAAAAACATATGGCCACAGATATTGTTAGATTTTTAATAATGAATCTGAAGGGGAACTCGAAAAAGAGAAAAATTTGTTGTTAAGGCCATTCCTTCTAAAACATAACGGTGAATATCCTCTCTCTCAAAAATTTCTTTCTACACGTAAACGTTTACGTGCAGAAAGCCCAGATCAAAAATTCTGTTCACCTGTTATCGAGCCGATAGACAAACCGGACACCCGCTGGGTGGCAGTTAAGAAGCTAAACAATAAAACGATTAACTTGTGGTCATTCTTTTCTCCTTTTCTTCTATGGGTAGGTAATTAGAATGTACATTGTAAATTATTGTAGAAACGTGCAAAGTTATATTTTCGAGAACAATATTAATTTAGATTTGCATCACCCACCCCTGGAATTTGAGATAAAGATGACCAAAAGGCGCCCCAATGATGGTGGTTTGGTTAGTGACGGTTTTTATAGGGCCTTCAAGTCGGCTGACTATGTGAAAATAACTGATTTCTTGTCACAGTTCTGTTGGGATAATTTATTTTTAGGAAAAACACTGAATCAAATTGTAAATATTTTCTATGATATAGTTTACTTAGCTATAGAATTATTCATCCCCCTAAAAAGGTATTCAAAATGTAGATTCCCTCCTTGGTTCTCTTTAGAGTTAAAGAACCGGATAGTTGAGAAAAAGAAAGCTCACAAAAAATATCTTTTATCTAAATCAGTTCTGGATTATCAGACTTTTTCACAGCTGAGGGCTAATTGTAAATTGTTAAAAGCTGAAAGCTACAGAAATCATATTTACTTAACAGAATTATCAATAAGAAATAATTTGAAGGGATTTTGGTCGTTTGTGAATTCACGGAGAGGAAAGCCCTCTATGCCCGCTGTGTTGAGGTATGGTGGTGTTGAATCCGGTCATGGACCAGATATTGTAAATCTTTTTGCAGAATATTTTTCTACAGTATATTCCACTCAAATATGTGTCATACCCAGTGACTCACCTACATTTGGTCTTACTAATCTGACTGGTTTCAACATAACTATATCTGATATTTATCTAAAATTATCAGAACTGGATGCGAATAAGGGTCCTGGTCCTGATGGATTGCCTCCTAGCTTTCTCAAGAACTGTTGTTTTATATTATCCAGACCTCTTTTTCACATCTTTAATCTAACCTTAAATACGGGTGAATTTCCAGAATGTTGGAAAAATAGTTTTTTAACACCCATTTATAAAGCGGGAGATAATTCATTGGTGAATAATTACAGGCCCATTAGTATAATTAGTGTAATACCAAAGATATTTGAATGTTTTGTATGTGACTATCTTAAAGCTTCACTTGAAAAACAACTAGTAGACCAACAATTTGGATTTCGGAATAACAGATCAACCGAATGTAACACATTATTATTGGTGGACTTCCTGAGGAAGGCATTGGAGAGGGGTTGTAGGGTACATGCACTATACACCGATTTCTCCAAGGCCTTTGATCGGGTCAACCATAATATTTTAATATTTAAACTTAAACAAATGGGTGTTAATGGTCCACTTCTTGAGTGGCTGAGAACATACTTGATTGACCGAGTTCAGATGGTGCGTATCAGGGATTTTGTTTCCAGTGAGATTAAGGTTCATTCAGGAGTACCTCAGGGTTCACATTTGGGGCCCCTGTTATTTAACATATTCATCAATGATATACACCACTGCTTCCGACACAGTTCACCTCTGCTTTTTGCAGATGATCTAAAGTTCTATACAATTATCAACAATACAGAAGACTGTATTAATCTTCAACATGATCTTGATCGGTTGAGTGAGTGGTGTATGTTGAATGCCATGGCCCTGAATGAATCTAAGTGTCATGCTATTTCTTTTGGACGATCGAGAGACCCAATAGAATATAATTATAATATACAGAATATTCCTGTTGACTGGGTTACTGAAATTCGTGATTTGGGAATTAATTTAGACTGTAAACTTTTATTTGAATCACATTATACATCAAAAATTTCCAAATCTTTACAAATGCTTGGTTTTATAAAAAGATGCACTAGAGACTTTCAGAATATTGATGCAATTAAATTACTATATTGTTCTTTAGTTAGACCTCATCTAGAGTATTGTTCTTGTGTTTGGTCTCCATCTTACAATATTTACATAACAAAAATCGAGACAGTCCAACATAAGTTCTTAAGGTACATAGCATATAAACTGGGTATACCTTTTGAGTTAAATCAGTTAAATTATTATCAAATTGAAACCCAATTGGGTATTCTCTCATTGCGTGACCGACGAGTAATTAAGGATGCAAGGATGCTCTATGGCATAATTAATTCAACAGTTTTGTGTCCTCAGCTACTTGAGCAGGTTGGTCTCCATGTACCTCTCCGCAGAACTCGATTAAATCAAACATTCTATGTTCCTATCCATAGAACCAACTATGCATATAACAACTTTTTATCTCGAGCACTAAGATGGGCAAACACTCAACCTGATCTTGATTTCTTTGCACCGAAGTCTGAATTCATCTCTGGCCTCAGACGTTTGTTTGTTTGAGTAGTTGTTAGATATTCATTATTGTGATATATGAATCTGATTTATGTGTTTAAGTTTGTGATATTTATATTTTATTGTATTATTGTTTTATTATTACTATTTTATTGTAGTTTTATTATTATTGACACATGTATTATGTATATTGGACTTATAAACTTGTAATCTTATTGGGCAGTGTCCCGTTGAAAATAAATAAATAAATAAATAAATAGATTTCAAATTTTTAAATAAAACAAAAGTAGATAGGTACAGCGTACAGCATGATATTTTTAGGTCACGGTATTGCTGAGTTGGGTTTTTTTTTTTAAATATAATGTCTTATATTTTCTTTTGTTTTTAGGTCATTTTTTTAAGGACAAATTGGCTGTCTTAATTTAAACGTTGATTAAGGCTTGGAAATGTAATACATTTTTGTGAAATGTTGAGAATGTGGCGACACGATACTCTTGCCTCTTGACATATCCTAGACATATAAGTCTTTGTGACTTTATTATTTTAACTATATAGGATCTGGTTGGTTATATAATTCTTTCAATTCCTGGTTGGTTCTCACTGTCTAAAGTTCTCTGGTGCCATCCTTAACTGCTACGTATATTCCTCTAAGAATTCTTCTTTTTGCGATTTTTAAGTTTTGTTATTGTCCATGTTTCACAGGCATTCGTCATTTAGGTCTTATTACAGAATGGTAGATGCTTATTTTCGTACAACTGGATACATAATCTAATTTCAATATTTTTTTGTAACGCAAACCAACAACGATTGGCACTTTGTATTTTGTTGTTAATCATTGTTTATGAGTAATGTTATTATCAGATGTGATCGTAGCTCCCAAATGTTTAAACTGATGAACCCTTTCCTTTTAAAGTTGTTCTGGTGCATTGTAACGTTTTGCCCTATTCTGTCTCGCTGCCCCGTTCATGTTGTAGCTATATATTTTGTTTAATCCTCATTTATTCCTCGGATTGTTTTGCGGAATTTCTCAGTCTAATAAACTCTTCCTTGACACTGATCGTTGTATTTCCTACTACTATATCTATATATTTTCATTATATATTTCATTAATAACAATATCTTACCGTTGCCTTCCATATATGTCTTGAAATCCATATTGTATATTAAGCATAATTTACATTCATTCAAGAGAAATTCTGATTTACATGCATACTCAACTAGGAATGCCAATCAGTTTGTTACTGTTGGTCACAAACTATCCAAATTTGAGAAGTCCACAGATTATGTGGGGGTCAGGCTATATAATCATCTTCCAAATGAAGTTAGATCTTTGCATCCGGTGAAATTCAAAAGAGTTGTGAAAAGTATACTATGTAAACATGCATTCTACAGTGTAGAAGAATACTTAGCAACTAGATTGCTGTTATGAGTTCTGTCTAATATTAATAATTTTCATATTTATCAATGTACATTATGTTAAATCTAAAATTTAAGTGTATGTATAGGTATTTGATTATGTGTCTGTGACTATATTGTGTTGTATATCTGACGTGTATATCCATCTTTATGATGGCAGCTGTAAAGCTATACCAATAAAGTATTCTATTCTATTCTATTCTATATAATCGCCTAATCGGTGAAAGCTAGTATAATGCGAAGTACTTTTGTTATAGGTATATAATGTGAGGATAATGTAATATAATGCGAGGAGTGTTTCTGTGCTCGTTTTCCTCACAATACGCTCCAAAGCGATACTGAAGGGAAGTGAGGATAAGGTATCTCCCTGTTTGAGACTACCGTTGATTGTAAAGAATGTCGACTATTTTCCTTCAATTCTTACAGCACTCATAACTCCATCTACATATATATGCTTTTGTGATATTTATCAATTTCTTTGGTATTCCTAGTTCTACCATGGCATTCCACAGTTCCACTCGTATACTACTATCATATGCCTGCTTAAAATCTATAAAAAGCTGGTGTAGTGTCTTGATGCATTCCCAGTATTTATCCATTAACTGCCTAGAGGTATAGCACAAACTATACCTCTATAGTTTGTGCAATCCATCTCATCATTTATCACCTTTTTGTGTATCGGAATGATAACACTCTCCTTCCAGGAGGTTGGTAATTGATCTTCTTTCCAGTTTGGCAAATCAGCTTACGAAAGGCATGTGTGTCTCCTCTATTTTTCAAACATTCTGCAGATACAGTGTTGGTTCCTGCGCTTTGTGGTTTTTATGTTTATGGATAGCTCTAGAGTCTTCTTCGACTGTAGATTCTTCTACTATGGGTTCTGCCATAGAATACACACATTCCTTTCAGGTTCCAGCTGACATGCTCCCAAAATTATGTCTATGAAGCATAGCCTATAATAATTATGATTAAAATTAATTTGAAATCTCTGCCTACATAACTGCTGGGCGAATTGAAACGGATAATGAATTTAGGAACATGAAATATACATGAAATCAATAACAAACATGAACTGATAGTTAAAGATATGGAAAATGTAAAATTGAATATAATATATTAAATATATGTTAAAGACTAAGTTTTCACTCTAATCTAATGGCATATAAAACAACATAATGTTACTCTACATCCCACCAGAATGAAAACATATGAAAAATATGTTCTCACGGAAACAGAAAACTGCTAAGCAAGGTGATTACATTGAATCAATAGACGACGAACTGAACTCCTTATATGTGGCACCAAAAAACTAATTCGACTGATTACAAAGATTGTTAATATGTGTATAAATGGATACCCCGTTCCCAGCTAATGGAAAGCGGCATAAATTTCCTCATTGTACAAAACAAAGAAAAGCAAAAAAAAGCTATAGGATGCCTTTCTCTGGAACAAGAAAATAATAGAAAGATATAATTTAATATCTATGACACTGGTAAAAAGCATGCTTTTATACGATTGTGAAATGAGGCGATTAACAGAGAGAAATATAAGAAAGATGGAAGCCACGGAAATGGATGTAATAAGATGAACGCTAAGTACTTCGCTAACGTCTGGAAATTTACACAGAAAAAACAAAAATAATGACTCAGATGAGAAGAAATATAATCCCACAAAACATTATACATGAAGATGACATTGAAACGGTTGAAAAGTTTACATACCTGGGAGTAGAAATTGAATATATGCCGACGGATCAGAAGATGGAGAAATACGCAAGAGAATAACGCAGGCAAACAGAGCTTATTTTGGCCTCTCCCATATATTTCGGTCTAAAAGTGTCCACCGAAATACAAGGATGAGAATCTATAAAACCTTAATTCGACCAATAACATGCTATGGAAGTGAAACCTGGGTCCTGAAAGAAACATCCAAAAACAAGCTCGACACATTCGAAAGGAAAGTACTGAGGAGGACACTAGGACCTGTGAGGGAAAATGAAATCTTCAGAAGTAGATACAACAACGAGCTTTCTCAACTTTATAAGGAAACACCCCTGTCAGACTTCATTAGAATACAAAGATTGCAATGGGCCGGACATGTGATAAGAATGGGAGAGGATAGGCGACCAAAAAGAGCACAGAATGCTAGAATGCTGGGAAAGAGACCGGTTGGAAAGCCAAGAAAGCGCTGGGAAGACATAGTAAACAGCAACGCACAAGTCCTTTTAGGAGTCCGTGTATGGAGAAGAGCAGCCACAGACAGGCAAGGGTGGAGGCAAAAAATAAAGGAGGCCAGGGCTCAATTTGGGCTGTAGTGCCGTAATTTCGAAACGGGAGAGGATAAGAAATGAAGAAATTAGAGCACACATGAGAATATAAGGTACAGTCATGGATGACAGACAACGAAAGCAGCTCAAATGGTTCGGAAATGTCCAACGAATGAAAAACAGTAGACTCCCGAAACAAATAATTGCATTGTCACCTACAGGAATACAGAAGAGAGAAATACCTAAGAGAACATGGATGAAAAGAATAAGAGACTCAATGAGCTTCAAATCCAAAGAACTTAGAGAAGATCAATGGAACAGCCGAATTGAATGAAAAATGGGATCGGATAACGTCGAAAGACGTTCTAAACGGATTATGCATATCATATTATACATGATAATACATATAATAAAAAAGTTTATACAAGTAACACGTATTATAAGAATTTCAGTAGCATCATGAGCAAGATCAATAAAATGAAATTACATTTATAAATATAGAATTGTGTAATGTTTCTTTAGAGGGTGTTTTGAAATAAAAATTATAATAAAAATTTTGTCAAAAGTCTAAATAATCTTTGTCCATTCATAAGCACTAATTCGTTTTTGTACCTGTAATAACATTATTGATAATCCTACCGACAGGGTTCCTTTACCTGCTGGCTGGCCGCGGGCTGGATATCGACAACAAGGACAGAATGACGGCTGAGAGAGATACCTTTTAGCAAAACTTTGAGATTTTTAAAAAAGTTTAAACAAAATAGCTGCTTTGTGTTACCCTTTATGTTAAAAACAAAAACAGATTCAGAAAATGGGAAAAATTCTCTAGTGCCGTATTTAAATTTAAATTTTTTTACGTTAATTTTAAGCAAAAAAGTTAAAAAAAAAAACATATTGTTTAAACAATTTAATAATTGATAAGCAAATAGTGCACTAGAACTTTTTAATACCTTTCATATAAAAAAAGAATTATCTCAATATCTGCCATAGTTTTTGCCTTATTTTGTTTAAACTTTTACATTGGAATTTAGCTATGCTCAGAATCGTAAGGAACAGCCTTAATAATAAAAATGTCATTTTATTACCAAAAGAACAGATCTGGTCTACACTCTACATGAGAACCTTCGGCTAGCTACTGGTATGCCTGTAGCACGTATTTACACATGTCTGTGCCACTCCCCATGCATGCACATTCTATCTCTACATGCACAAGCACAGCATACTACTAGCACGAAAAATCAAATTGTTTGCGATTATCTAGCATGCCAGGAACTAATATGCTAGTTTACAAACTTGCCAGTTTGGAGGCGGTAGCTGGCGCTTGCTAGGTACTGTTAAGAAAGTGCTAGTTACAGACATAATGTGTATCTCCAGATATACATATCCAATATTTTGATATTTACATAAATATATTTTCGAACCCTGATTTTTACAATTATACTTACATAAACAAAGTTGAATGACATAGGCATAGTAGGACCAAACCACTATGGTTACAATAAATAAGACTGGTATCCATTTGACTGCTTTGAAACACCAGTAACATGGACCTTTATTATTACCCCCAGGTACAGCCATCACAATTATTTACATTATTTCTGTTAATCTACTTCACAAATTCATTTCTTGGAATCCTAATCATTGGAATATACTGGGGCGGGGTTAAATTCGAATCTAAAAAAGAAAAATGTAAAATCTCAGTAAAATGGATAATACTTACACTAACATTTATTAGTCATTAATGTTAATAGAAAATAGTTAAATTAAATTTTCATTAGATTATTTTATCTACTTTTTAGAATTTTTACACACTATTATAGCTAATGTCAATGTTATCTGTCATCTGTCATTCTTCTTTTTCTTGTTCTTGTCAGATAAAATGTAGTGGTAAGTAGTACGTATTCATGGAATCAGTATAATGGATGCTATACACGCTACGATAAATCGTTATGATTTCACGGTACCGTTTTTTATTCCATTTATTAAAATACATCAATAAAGGTACGTACATAAAAGTACATTAAAAAACCAAGAGAAGTCGATATGCTGCTTTTCTGGTAACATATTAATAATTACGCTGTGTCTAGGTACACGCTAACGTGTACGAAAATAAAAAAGTTAGGTACACGCAAATTAAACTTCATCAAGCAAGTGACGTCATTATGTGTTTAGTGATATGTTTAGTGTTTGTTTGATAGAAAAATATTTGTTATTAGGGAAAAGGAAGCAGAACTATTCAGATGTTCAAACTTAATTATTGTAATAAATCAATGTGTATATAAAAGCATATGTATTCAGGTAGGCAAAATAAATATTTAGTTGACATGACATGTACAAAACACTGTTAAAATAATTTTTATACATAAGTTAATTATACTTACCAGTTTATAAACCAATGCTGTTGTGTTTATTTTTATTTATACAAGGAGTTAAACTTGTTACGATTTTCATAGATAATTGGTTATAACTTTGTGAATACCCTGTATAACATATTAAACCTTTATATTTTTGTGATGGAGAAGTTAAGAAGATTTCGAACATAAAATAAAATATAGGGTGTTCAATTTAAAAAACATAAGTTTGGTCTGCCACTATGGTATCGAACGCCCTGTAACATTCTAACTAATTTTATAATATGAAGCTCAAAGTTTGCAACAATTTTTGTTGCTAACTTTTATTGCTATCTATTACTGTAGCGGATCTACTGGGCTTTATCACACTAACCAATTGTCCTGTATATTTTATCTTAATACTTCTGCTACTCTTAATCACGAATTTTTGTCTCTTATCTTTTTCATACTGTTTTAGAATGTTGTTAAACTCATTAATAGAACTAAATAATTGTCCATACTCCACAGTTAATTAAAAAAATACTAAACAAATAAAAAATAAGAAAACTCTTTACTATTAATCAATATTAAAGGGTAAACACAACGTGATTAGTGATTAGACAAATTCTAACCACACTCTGACACTCACCATACCAGATATTTTTAAATACCACAGCATACACGCAGCTCAAATTAGCGTGTACCAAAAAAACCCAGTCAGAGTGCACGCTAAATAGTGACGTCACTGATTTGATGACGTTTAAGCGTGTACCTAACTTTTTTATTTGCGTACACGTTAGCGTGTACCTAGACACAGCGTAATACGCAAGCATGAAAATTAAAATAACCCATGGAACGTAGGATATACAGACACAGAGCGCATGAGACGTATAGTAACGTGATCTTAACGTGACGGTTCTTCGTTGTGTTGGAACAAACCTATTATTAACTGATTACATAACAAAAAAAAAGTAGACTACCTAAACGCCTCAAAAACTAAAAGATTTCTTAAGTCGGAAACAAATTCTAATCTTCAATCTGTACCCCATCCTTCTATAATATATCAAAGGTTTCAATATTTTGCATTGATTTTTGTTTATAAAATTAAAAACAATATAGCTCCCGATTATTTTCAGCAATTTATTAATTTTCCTAATACACACATACACGATACTCGAAATAAAAATAACATATACTTTTCTAAAATGAATTATAGCAGCTCAATGAATTCATTAATATTTAGAGGTTTCAGAGAATTTAATGAATTGCCTAATGAATTAAAAGACTGTAGGACAGTTAAAAGTTTTAAAGATAAATTAAAGGTTTTCCTTAAAAATTTAAAGTAGTATGTATTTGAATTGGCGGTGAACGTGCACAATATTTTTGTTTATTTTTATTGACTTTTATTGGTTGGGGAACTTGTTAATTTGATTATAATTCGTTATTAATTTTGATTATAATTTGTTATTATTTTTTAATTTATTATTACATTTATTATTTTTTTTATTGAATTTTTTTATTGTGAATCATTGTATTGTATTTTAATTCGTTTTATATGTAAAAAAATGTATTTAAGTTAAATTTGTATATTAGGTTACCTATTTTGAAATAAAGATATCTATCTATCATATAATTGGCAAGGAAAAGGGGCGATAAATGAATAGACGTGGGGAATCTAAAATATGCATTCCGCAACACATCAATTTATCTAGGTAAAAATGAAACGAATTTTGCTTCCTATTACTCAATTCGTGAGTACGAAGATAAATAAAGACAGTTACGATTTAATTTTGTTTCAGAGGCCACCACCATCTGTTTATGTACATTTCGACCTCCTGATCTCTTCAGAATAGCCTGTGGTGTGCTCTGAATCGAAAACACGTCCAACTGTCAAGTAGGCAAATTAATACGAAATAATTTACAATTAGACGCAATAGCGACATCTATCAAAAGCAACGAGAAACCTTAAATTATATAATAACTCTATATATATACTATTTACTATTACCAACATGCAGATTGAAAATGTGGAAAATTTTACGTATCTTGGAAGTATCATAATAAAAAAGACAGCGGAGTTACAGAAGACGACATTCGCATGAGGATACAAAAAGCTTAACAAGCATTTCAGCATGCTCAACCCTGTGTCACCGCCTGTGTGGCTACAAAGACAAAGATCCGAACATTCCAGTCAAATGTCATGTCTCTTCTACTCTATTGATGTGAAACCTGAAAAGTAACAAAAACCCTTACCTACAGTTCTTTGTTAATAAATGCCTACGAAGAATTGTTCGTATTTTCTGGCCTAACATTAACAAAAAAGATCTGCTACACCTGAGCAAAAGAGAGTAGAAAATGAAATAAAGTTCAGAAAGTGGGGTTGGATTGGTCACACACTCTGAAAAAAGCTCCAGTATTTCAAAGACTGCCCTAGAGTGGAATCCCCAAGGAAAAAAATAAAGAGGTCGTCCAGCACAAACTTGGAGAAGATCCATCATCGACGAGAAAAGAGGTCAAGGAAAGTCTTGAATTAAGTTGAAGGCCTTAGCGCAAAATAGAACTCCATGGCGCGTTCTCACTGAAGCTCTGCTCCACAGGAGTTCCAGAACCTTATACAGTGCGGTGGAATAAGTGTTACCCCCCCCCCTGGTAACTTGTTTATTTTAAGAATATAAGCAAAACTCTCGGACAGGTCGATTTTTAAACTAATCATAGTATATTATAGCATCAACGTTTCGAACTTTACGCGAGCCCTCTTCAGGTGACAGGCATAACTTTGATTTTTTAAATGGTAAAGTACATCATGTGACACATAATTTAAGAGCTTGTCAAATACTGCTTACAAAAATGTATAATACTTTAATCCTTTTTTGGGACCGTAGGCGCAAAATTTCGGTCGAACTCTTTTTAACGCATTTATTTTTTTACAATCCTAAGAAAACTAATAAGTATTTTTGAAAAATTTAAACGCAGAATGAAAGATTAGATTATTACCGAGGGCTGACAGTCCCTTAATTAGAATAAACAAAAAGTTTCTTATAAGAAAAGTTATAGTTATAAAAGTAAAAAGTTATAAAAGTTAAGTTATAGAAAACTAATAAAGTATTTTTGAAAAGTTTAAAACGCAGAATGAAAGATTAGATTATTACCGAGGGTTAACAGTCCCTTACGGTCGGTTTCACGAAGTGGTTAAGAGATAACCTCAAAATTACCCCAAAATATGCGTTTCAGTTTCATAATTGTTACCCTTCTGGGTATACCCATAAGGGTAACCCACTCCAACCTCTGGTTAAAAATTCTGTGAGTTAACCATACTTCGCCGTTGACCTGAAACTAAAACGCATATTTTGACGTAACTTCTGGTTATCTCTTAACCACAAGTTAACTTTACTTTGTGAAACCGGCCGTTAGAATAAACAAAAAGTATCTTTTGAATGATATATTTGAAATTAAAAATCGCACTAAATTATCTCTTATTTTTACTACTGTGACTTATTAAAATAAACATTATAGGAGTTCTCAGGGACTTTGGACCATCGAGAATACTGTAATATTTCATTCTGATTTTAAAATTTTCAAAAATATTTATTAGTTTTTTCAGGATTCGAAAAAAATGATTGCATTTAGAAAGAATTCGACCGAAATTTTGCGCCTACGCTCTGAAACAGGATTAAAGTGTTATACATTTTTGAAATCAGTATTTTAAGAGCTTTTAAATGAGGTGTCACATGATGTACTTTCCCGTTTAAAAAAATCAAAGTTTAGGCTGTCACCTGAAGAGGGATCGCGTAAAGTTCGAAACGTTGATGCTATAATATACCATGGTTAGTTTAAAAATCGACCTATCCGAGCGTTTTGCTTATATTCCTAAAATAAACAAGTTAACAAGGGGGGGTAACACTTATTATTTTCAGGGGGGTTATAATTTTCATTGGTCGCAATGGCTTCAACTGACTATTAGCGGTCGTGGGATTGAGTAATATTCGCCTTGAAACAGAAAAAAAAACAGCGAAAAAATCTTAGCATCTAGTGTAAAGTTTGGCTGATGAAAGGAGAAGTTTATTCTCTTGTGAATTTGTTGAAGAAATTAAAAATGTTTCCAAAAATTGGCATAATTATAACGACAGCTTTATTAGCACTGGAGTCCACAATTCTCAAATGTTCAATAAACTACGAATACGCCGAACATTTTAAATACCTATTAAAATATTTTTTATCTTTTATATTCCACAAGCAAGGTTCACTATGTTACAATAACAATTGTTGCAGCCATTCGCGATTCCCCATTTTTATTTGATATAGTTAAAGAAACTCAGATCTATGCACAAACTGAATGATAAAAATGATAATACGAGATGGTTGCCAATACACGTATCGATAAAACTGCGCAGTTTCAATCTATTGAAATTTTTGTATTGTTCCGTTCATAGAATTTTTAAAAATCGTAGAAAACTCCAGTGCAGTTTTACCCCAATAACCATTTATCGTAGTGTGTATGGCGTCTTTTAAAGCCGCGTTAAAAACTCGATTTATAGAATCGACAAATCGATGGATGATCGATAGTTTCGGTTGAAAGGATGGGATGGATTATGGATAGTAAAATAATTATATTATATAAATAAAAATGATAAAAATAAAAAAAAACAATATACAACAAATATTTACTTTATTTTATTGATTTCTCATACTGTTTCTAGAGAGATTGATTAATATTTTTTAGCGCCACAAATTTTGGCATTAAAAGTTGGCAGCACTTCTTTTAGGGGAAGATAGAAGATACAACATCCTATTTCATATTCATCCCTATGAAATGGAAGCAAGCCATGATATGGACGTTCGTTAAATCTCTTCGTTAAAATAGGAAATTTTGAGCAGTTTTGTAGAATAACACTATTGTGCAACATTTTGCAAAAAGTTGTTTTTATTTTAGTAAACGAATGGGCTTGCAATAACTTGTGATAGCAACTTAAAATAGGATTACAACACAATATACCATAAGTACAAGAAAGGTAAGCCAGATATTTCAGACACAATAGTTTACTCTTTACTTCATTGTTCATTTATATTATCGGTCGTATTAATGAATTCTAAGTTCCCTAGATTGATAATATGCCAAGAAAGTCAAGTGTCATTTCATTTCCTAATATATTTGTTAATAAAATATTGGAGTTTTGATTTCAATTTGAGTGTTGGATGAACTGAAATATTTTTATATCTTTAATATTAGAATTCCATTTTAGTAAATAAAGATGAGCAATGCTAACAGAATGTCTACTGGAGCTCTTCCAAAATCTAATCCAATAACTGAAGACTATGAAATATCTAGAACAGTCCTGGGATTAGGAATAAATGGAAAAGTGGTTGAATGTTACTCCAAGACAACAAAGGAGAAATATGCACTGAAAGTAAGTTGCACTCAATATAGTTAGATCAGTTCCAATTGTACCAAATTTTGGAAAGTTCTTTAATTTTTTTGAAAACATCAATATTGCACAATGTTTACCTTTTCTTAGCTTTTTATTATACTAATTCATGATATACTTACATAAGATACCATGTTCAATATGTTTTTAAATTTCTTGCCTTATTATGTTAAAATAATGTTACTTAATATTATACACTCATGGACAAAAATATCAAATATTTTGAAATTATCATGTGAACTGAAATTGTTTATTCTGCAATCCTTAGCCCTACCTGTCTCATAGAAATATGATTCCTTTTCCAAATGAGATGTTTTAAAGTGTTGTCATATACATTCTTGATGGGATTTATACTAAATTTACAATCAAGATGCAGTAGAAATAAACAAACCAAGACATGTTAAATGCTACTAGGAGCACTCCCGAATCATAATTTACCATGTATAAACTTTGGAAATCATGATTTGGAATTTACAATGTATATACATTGTAAATTAAGATTCGGGACTGCTCCTAGTAGCATTTAAGGTATCTTGGTTTGTTTATTTCTACTGCATCTTGATTGTAAATTTAGTATAGATCTGTTATGTGCTATATGGAGTCCAATATAATCTTTTAAATTGAATCTCAAGGTAAATGAGTTTTACCAGGTTACTGGAAAGAAAGATTTCTTAAATATATATTTAAAGACGATGGGAATAAATCTTTTGTTAATACAGTAGACTCCCTCTATAACGGGAACTGAAATGGCAGACTAATTACCTTATTATTAGCGGATCTCATTATATGAGAAAACAATAATATTGTGCATACCACCACCACTGAAATGTTTTGATGCCTCTTACATAGTTTATTAGGTGTCGATCTAAAAATGACCTCAACAATGAAATTTGGCCATTGTAAATTGTAAATTTCCTACAGTATTCAATATTGGTCGATAGAAAAACAAGAAGGAGGAAGTTTATTACTGGCGGTGGAATTTTTTACAGCACTGGTCTCAATAAGCACACAGATGTTGGGCATTCCTGTATACAGCCAGTAATGGTATTTATGTATGGCTATCACCACGCCAAAACAGGTAAATATATTCTTTGATTTCATTTTTCCTCGTTATAACCAAAATGCCTCGTTACAGAGGTGTTACAGTTCAATAGGAAGTTCATGGGACATCTAGTGTACCTCGTTATAAGCAAAACCTCGTAATACCTGTGTTCGTTATAGAGAGAGTCTACTGTAATTATTGTCCTATTAGCGTCCTTGGTGTGACACCCAAAGTGTTTGAGAGTCTCATTTGTGACTTTTTAACTCCTTTATTCAAGCCTAAACTTATCAATCAAGAATTTGGGTTTAGACCCCATAGATCTACTCCTTTTATACTACTCCCCCAATAATAGAATCCCCCATTTTTTATTGCAGATTTGGATTTCTCACGTAAAAATAAGTAACTTTTATTCGAGACATTTTTTCAATTATGGATAGATGGCGCTATAATCAGAAAAACACTATTTATTAGCGCCATCTATCAACAATTCTAAAAAATGTTTCGACTAAATGTTACCTATTTTTTCATGAGGAATCCAAATCTGCAATAAAACATGAGAATTCCTATTTAAGATTTTAAAGTTATCTCCACCTCCAGGGTGGAGTGGAGGGTCGTGTTTGATGTTATTCGATAGGTTCTTGAAAAATATTAAACACATATTTTTTGGTTTTTATTTTTAAGTGCACTCTGGGCACCAGGAACCTCGGAGACCATCGTCGTCATGAAATTCATTTTCAGTGACCTCCAAAACCCCCAAATATAAAAATTGAACTCATTTCCGTCAATATTTTCTGAGTTCTAAATTTTTTATTTTCCATCTCTTCGAGATGCACTTTGAAAACGCATTTTCTCATGTACAAAAATTTTTGCTGGAGATCAATTTAGTTCACAAAATTGCCTGACACTCTCTCAAATCGAATGCAAAAAGTTGCATGACGATTCATCTTATTTATTTATTTATTTACGGGCAAGCCCTATTCAGATATAAATGTTACAGTGTTCTAAATTCTATAACATAATTATACAATTATATAACCTTAATGTTGACCAATTATATAACATAAATTATCATAATATAACAAGTGGTTTTTAAAGTGGTTTGAGAAAAAATAATTCTATAAAAAAAAGAATAAGATAACATTAGGTCAGTACAATTACAAACAAAAGATATCACCCAAATCAATTCAGAAATGTTCCAAGGTATAACGGTTTTGAGCCACCCAATACACACAGGTCATGTAACACTAATCACAATACAAAAGCTCTGGCCGAGGTTATTTAATGAATTAGCTAATCGTAGAGTTCTAGGAATAAACGCGCTCTAAGAATAATTGAATCTATGAAAAGAGATTGATGCACAGAGAGTATTGCACAAAATTCCCAGGTTTTGGGCCTTTTAGTGCTTCGTTGCTTTGCCTACTAGGACCTAATCCTAAATAGTCAGAAAAAATAAAATATATTACAGAAAACGCTGTGTCTAGGTACACGCTAACGTGTACGCAAATAAAAAAGTTAGCTACACGCGAAACGTCATCAAGTCAGTGACGTCACTATTTAGCGTGCACTGTTCTGTTTTTTTGCATACATGCTAACTTGAGAATACCGTGAGTGTCAGAATTTGTCTAATCGCATTGTGTTTATATTTTAATATTGATTAGCAGTTAAAGAGATTTCTTATTTTTTATTTGTTTTTGTTTAGTGTTTGTTTAAAGAACTTTTTATGATCTATAAGTTTTATTTGAATTATTTTTCTTTAAAATGTACAAGAAACGTTTTTTTTACTTTTTACTTTACTTTTTTTACTTCACGGATTTTTCGTCGGCTACTTCTCATATACCTTTTAGAACCTTTAATATTATCTGCATAAGATTTTTACGGGAAATCAATGATTTTTTCCCAGATATACTGGTGTAAAGATAGTGTAGAGAAGAGGGAGTGCTGAGTTGCCAAGAACAACAGTTTGTCCTTGTTACATTTAAGTTGATTTTTTTAATCAGATGAAGTAACTTTTAAAAGTGATGTTACCACTTCGGTAATGTTGATAGAACTGGCTTGCCCTGGGAGGGCAATTTGAAAATTTTTGTTAATTTAGTACAGCTCTCTGCATAGTCCAAGGCGGATCTGTTTTGAGATGGACGTTGAGAGGTGACTCATATTTTTTGCAGAAATTGCTTGGAAACAACTCGTCTAATAATATTTGAGTTATCCTCCCACTCACAAAGGTCTGGAACATTGTTTAAATATTCAAAATTTTAAAAAATAAAGGAAAAATTCGATTTTTTTCTTCGTTTTTTGATTATAACTTTAAAAGTATTCACTTCAGAGAAAAGTTGCACTGACATAAAAGTTGCGTAATTAAATTTCCTACAATATAGGATTGGTTAAAAATTTTAAAAGTTGTCACCCTTATTGCAAAATAGCAATAATTGCAAAAAAACTATAAAAAAACAAGTATTTGCATTTTACGGTTTTCAACCATTTATGCTACACTTAGGACATTCATATTTTACCCAAAAGAACTTTATGACATAATAAAACAATATTGTAAATTTCATTAAGATTGGTTACATAGATTTTGCAAAATAAATTTTGAAATCCAGGTTTCGCAAAAAAAATCGTTTTCAGATAGCAAGTTGAAATTTTTTTACGTATAGAAGAATACTGTACATTTCATTTGCAATTTGTAAAATTAAAATTGGTTAACTACCACGGCGTCAGGAATTTTTTTAAATAAACATTAATTTTTGGTGCTACCCGCAGGACAGCGGTGTTCGATTCACACAAAATGATTTCCACAAAAATTTCTTTAAATCCGTATATAATATACTATTTTCTAACTCTATATTTTGTTGTATTTTATTATCATAATTCTACAAAAGTCAAACTAATTTGATTATTGTTTGTGAAATAATAAACTTTTATTCTCTATATAGAAATAAAGGAAAAATTCGATTTTTTTCTTCGTTTTTTGATTATAACTTTAAAAGTATTCACTTCAGAGAAAAGTTGCACTGACATAAAAGTTGCGTAATTAAATTTCCTACAATATAGGATTGGTTAAAAATTTTAAAAGTTGTCACCCTTATTGCAAAATAGCAATAATTGCAAAAAAACTATAAAAAAACAAGTATTTGCATTTTACGGTTTTCAACCATTTATGCTACACTTAGGACATTCATATTTTACCCAAAAGAACTTTATGACATAATAAAACAATATTGTAAATTTCATTAAGATTGGTTACATAGATTTTGCAAAATAAATTTTGAAATCCAGGTTTCGCAAAAAAAATCGTTTTCAGATAGCAAGTTGAAATTTTTTTACGTATAGAAGAATACTGTACATTTCATTTGCAATTTGTAAAATTAAAATTGGTTAACTACCACGGCGTCAGGAATTTTTTTAAATAAACATTAATTTTTGGTGCTACTCGCAGGACAGCGGTGTTCGATTCACACAAAATGATTTCCACAAAAATTTCTTTAAATCCGTATATAATATACTATTTTCTAACTCTATATTTTGTTGTATTTTATTATCATAATTCTACAAAAGTCAAACTAATTTGATTATTGTTTGTGAAATAATAAACTTTTATTCTCTAAGTTAAAATATATGAACAAAGAAAGTTTTTGCTAAAAAAGTGTAATTTCAAAGGACAAATATGTGTTTTTATTTTGCAATTTATATCGAAATGTACTAAGTAAAAATTAAAATTTATCAATCATTATCAAAGGTCATTGGAATGCCCAATCAGAGCAAACATATCTGCTGTCCTGCGCGTAGCACCAAAAATTAATGTTTTATTTAAAAAAATTCCTGACGCTGTAGGTTAACAGATTTTATTTTGAAAATTGCAAATGAAAGGTACAGTATTATTCTATATGTAAAAAAACTCAACTTGCTGTCTACTTTATTTTCAGTCCTGCAACATTTTGAAAAAATGCATTTTTTTGCAAAAGCTGGATTGCAAAATTTATTTTGCAAAATCTGTTAACCAATCCTAATAAAATTTACAGTGTTTTTTTATTATATCATAAAGTTTTTCTGGTTAAAACATGAAGGTCCTAACTGTAGCATAAATGGTTGAAAAACGTAAAATGCGAATACTGGTTTTTTGCAATTATTGCTATTTTGCAACAAGGGTGACAATTTTTAAAATTTCTAACTAATCCTATATTGAAGGAAATTTAATTACGCAACTTTGATGTTAGTGCAACTTTTCTCGAAAATGAATACTTTTAACCCGGCACCTGCCACGTGGGGTGCTACCAGCACCCCATAACACATTTTTATCAAATATTTGGTATTTCAAGTTTGGTAACCGTGCTGTGCGTCATGGTAGCTTTCTATAATATTATATAGCATACATGTGTTAGTGTTTGAAGTGGTTATTTAGTGTCATTCTGAAATTATAGCTCTAAAGTCGAATTGGGGTGTCATCATCTGGCACTTTAAGTTTTAATTTTTATTTGTATTTTTTATAAACAGGTCAAATTTAAACTTTTTATTGAGATAACTGATTTAAATTATTAATATAGACTCTATACTCACTAAATCTTAATTTTTTTAGATATTTTACTTGACTTCATTTATTATGGCTTGGTACTTGATAATTTGCTTATAACACCCTTTTCATTTTATTTTTTAACTTTAATAACATATTAGTGGCTAATAAGTTAATAAAACATGTTTTTTTATATTCTTGTGTTACTCAACACATTATTTTGTTTTTTAAACAAGTGGATCACAGAAAATTTTTAAGGGGTGCTGTGAGCACCCCACGTGGCAGTTGGCGCCTTGCAAAGCTACGTGACAGGTGCCGGGTTAAAGTTATAACCAAAAAACCAAGAAAAAAATCGAATTTTTCCTTCATTTCTTGATATTTTGATTATTTAAACAATGTTCCGGACCTTTTTGAGTGGGAGGATAACTCAAATATTATTATATGAATAATTATTTTCAAACATTTTCTGCAAAAAAATATGAGTCACCTCTCAACATCCAAATGTACTAATATTTTTACAGATGCGTCCTGGTCTAGCATTACAGAATACAATCAAATAGCAACACTTATAAAGTTTTTCTCATATGATTCTGAAGCTATATTGCGAGGCATAGGGATATAGAATATTGTTCTGAAGCTGTTTCTTTGTGGCATCTAATGCTATTTCCGAAGTGGAAGTCGAAACGTCAATAAATTTCATTTTTAACTTAAATTGTGGCTTATTTCCCAATAAAATAGTAAAGGGATATAGAAAATTATGCTCATTTTCATAGTTAATTTTTTCGTGAACAGATTAACGGATTCCGCTATTAATTTTCGCTATTAATTCCTGATTAATTATTTATTATTATTTTAGATATATCTTTAATATTTACACAGTTGTGAAAAAGTTTACTCAAACTTTTTTTTGTACTTATACCGGGTGGAAGAAAAGAAACGTTTTTTTATATTAAGTTTGTGACACCCTGTAGGGAGGTACAAATCTGAGTATACATCGGAATCGTATTGTAGTTTTGTGAACATTTTGTTTTTTGAATGTCCCTAATATCTTTATAAAAAAAAGAAAATAGGTGGTTTACTCTTTCACGTGTGCTTTAACTGAAACAAAACTAAATTAACAATAAAAAATAACGGTTAACAAAACTTTAAAAACAGAAAGGCACAACGTAAACAGTTTTTATCGACAACTATGAGTTATTTGTCGACCAGGTAAGCGGTATGCACAGCGCAAAATAAAAGAGACGAGGTTGTTTAATGGAAGCTCTGTGATGTTTTGGGGTGGAATTTCCTTGAGAGTAAGTCCCGATTTGGTGTCTACGTGGATAAATCTTTAAATACCGAGCATCGAGAGGTGCAGGTACAAAACAAGAGGCTTAAGTGAGTGCGCAGACTGCAGACTTTTTAGTCGGCCGATAGTTTAGTCGGCTTCTTAATCAGTACAGAGAGGTATGCAGATGCGCACACTACACCGATTCACCGATGCATATCTCTCTGTAGTGATTAAGAAGCCGACTAAACTATCGGCCGACTAAAAAGTCTGCAGTGTGCGCACTCACTAAGAGTGATGTGAACCTGGTCCTTCGGCTCCGAAATGAGATCGTGTCCAGAAATCAGCCAAGAAGGTGTTAGCATCAGTTTTTTGGGATGTGAGAAGAATTTTGTTTGTGGATTACTTGCAAACTGGTAAAACAATAAATTCTGGATATTATTGTAACCTTTTAGAACAGCTGAAGGAAAAAAATCGTGAAAAAGACCCGGTTTACAAAAGAAAAAAATCCTTTTTCATCAGAACAATGCACCGTGTCATATGAGCACTTTAAAATGGCTAAAATCCATGAATTAAATTTAGAATTGTTGGAGCCTCCACCGTATTCATAAGATTTGGCCCCTAGAGACTTTCATATGTTTCAATACCTAAGAAAACTCATGAGTGCAAAGCCTTTTTCATCAAATAGTGAGGTCATAACAGCCGCGGAAGCGTATTTTGCAGCCCTCCCAGATTTTCATTTCAGGGATAGAATTTATAAACTGGAGTCTCGTGGGAACAAGTGTATTGATGTTCAGAGAGACTACATTAAATAGTAAAGTGTATTTCTTCTTTCTTTCTTTCTTCCCTTCCTTGTACCCTATCAGGGTGTCGAATTTGGGATCGCTATTTTAATTTACATTCACCCATCACTTCCATTCTTTTCTGTTTTCCGTCATTATTTTCAATGGACCGTGATAGTGTGACGTCAAAACGTCAAAAATTTTTCCAAATAAAGCAAACATCTGTCAATTGATTATACACGTGATTTGTATAATCATTTTTAATTTTATTTTGTTTTAACAATTATCTGCTCATTTTTTCTAAAGACACAACCTTTGTTAGTCATATCAATCATATTGCTTTTAATTTTATAAATGTCCCTACACAAAATCAAGGATTTACACACTACATGGTACTTGCTGCGTTTCTTTAGGTTCTTAACTTGTCCTATTTAGAAATATGGTGGGAAATATACTATGAGCATTGATTACAATCGCGGGTACACAACACATCACCATTTTGTAAAAATTAAACATCCTACAAGCAATGTATTCCAATTATAAAAACAAAAATAAACACCACGTGTGAATTGTTGACAGAGTTTTGTTTTGTTTGGAATAAATTTCAGAGTAGCCAACATTGATTTGACGTCACGACTATCACGGTCCATTCCTCGGGTGATTTTCCTTTAACTTTTCCCGCCTCTTCTACTTGCTGTATCCTTTTCTTGGTCTGCCTCTTTTTCTTTTTACGATCTTTGCTTCGTGGACTTTTCTTGTACTTCTGTTGGGTTGCATCCTCATCAAATGCCCATACCAATTCATTTGTCTCTTAGTTTATTCGTTATTGGTTCTTAAGTTGTAACTATTTCCATTTCTGAGTTTTTGCATTTTATCTTTATTTCATTATCTTCTTTGTCGATGATTATCATTATTTTACTTTTTCCCTCGTTTATTTCCGATTTTAGTTCTTCTATTTCCTCTACCCATGTATCCATTAGTTTCTGCATTTTGTTCTCGGAATCTGCTATTAGTACTATGTCGCCCGCATACATTAAGGACTCTTGTTACCGGTTGTAGTCTATGGTATCCTATTATTGTCTGTAGTTGGTTGGTTCTTGCTTTAGTTTTTCGTATTAATTCGTTCATTACGATTATGAATAGCAGAGGGCTGAGACTATCTCCTTGTTTAATATCTCTCTTCAAATTAAATTCTTCTGATCGTTCCCCTGTTATTTGTACTTTTCCTTTAACCTCTTAAAAATTATAGAAAGTACCTCTAAGTACTTTCTATAATTTTTATCAATCTGTTTGGTACATTTATTTCCTCAAGCATTCCCCTATAATTTGTCTATTTATCGTGTCAAATGCTGCTCTAAGGTCTATGAATGCTAATACCAGTTTCCCCCGTGTCTAAGCTTCTTTCGATTAGGTTCCTGATGATATATATTATGTTGTCTATATATATTTGTTTGTCTTCCTGGTCTAAAGGCCGCTTGTTCTCCCAA
Source organism: Diabrotica virgifera virgifera (assembly GCF_917563875.1). Classification (NCBI taxonomy): domain Eukaryota; kingdom Metazoa; phylum Arthropoda; class Insecta; order Coleoptera; family Chrysomelidae; genus Diabrotica; species Diabrotica virgifera. The sequence continues at coordinate 22,445,630 of NC_065452.1, forward strand.
TTTCATTTCTAATTATTGAATTAGTCTCTTCTCTATTACTTTCGTATACATTTTCAAGCATACCGATGACAGACATATAGCTTTGAGTTTTCGCAGTCTATATGTTCTCCTTTTTTGTATATTGGTACGATGATGTTCTTCTGCCAGTCTCTAGGGATTGCTCGTTTTTCCCACGCCTCTTTATATTATTGTCCATAGGCAATTTATTCCCTCTTCTCCCATGTACTTTATCATTTCCGTTTCAATTTCATCATCTCCTTCTGCCTTGCCTATTTTTATATTTGATATTCCTTCTATTACTTCTTCTCTACTTATTTGGTCTATCTCTGTGTTTTCTTGGCCTTCATTTATTACATTGTGTTCCTGAATTACTTCGGTATCAAATTTTTCCTCATAATATTCTTTCCATACCCTAGCTATTTGTTCTGGGTTTATTTGAATTTGCATTGATCCATCTCTTATTGCATTTATCTCCTTTCGTTTTCCCCCTTCATGTATCATATTGTCGTCCAAAAGTTTCTATTATTTGTTATATATCTTTCTTATAGTTCTTCTATAAATGCTTTTCATGATTTTGCTTTTGCTTGTGTGACTGTCTTTTTCACCAATAGTCTCTGCCTGTAATATTCTTCTTTATCTTCTTCTAATCCCGTTTCGATGTATTTTTTCCGGTACACGACAATTAGACTGAAATCATTAGACCGAAAGCAGTAGACCGAACTCATTAGACCGAAAAGCACTTTACCGAAACCTCAATAGACCGAACAGCATTAGACCGAAATGGTAAATAAATTTAAAAAGTTTGCAGTAAATTATGCTAAGATTTTGTATATCTGTCTTTTTGTTTATTGTATTTTTTTTGTATTATTTTATATATAGACTATGTAAATTGTTACTCTGTACAGTCTGATATGAAATAATTTTCATCCGTTAAACAAATAAGTGAAGGTAAAAATAAATTCAGGGTAGAGTGATGTTAACACCATTTTAACTGTTTATAATAACCATCCAAATAACATTTAGTTGTAATTACATTAGTCTTATCTCTTTTACTGCGACAAGTAAAAAGAACTGCTTTTCGGTCTTCTGCTGTTCGGTCTAGTGAGGTTTCGGTAAAGTGCTTTTCAGTCTAATGAGTTCGGTCTACTGCTTTCGGTCTAATGATTTCGGTCTCTTTACAGTAAACCATTTTTTCCATGCCATTTTCTTCTTTTTTATTTCTGTTTTCAATTCTTTATTCCACCACCTTGTCCTTTTCAATTGATTATTACATTTTTTGATTCCACATACTTCAGCTGCTGTTTTCTTTAATACTTCCCTGTAAGTATTCCATCTTTCTTCCATTGTCCATGTTTCTTTTTGGCACTTTATCTGCCTCAATCTTTTATTGGTTTCCTTCTCGTAAAGTTCTCGCACACGTTCTATCTAGTAAAGTGTATTTCAAACCATCAAATTGTGTTTTTCTTATCGAACCGCAAGACTTATTGAACAGCCTAGCATATGGGGCACCTTATATTAGATGAATAAAAAGAAGGTATTGGACTTCGCAAGTCCTAGGTTTTCACCCACGTGAATGAATGTTCTATATTTCAGTCGAAGCAATAATTTATAAAGAAGCTGGTTCAAAAGGTTGAATATGTAGTGAAATTAAAACCTGAACTAAATATTTGTACTCCTCTTGTCAATACGCCTTCATTGATATATCATATGTCTCGTTTTGAGATATTTTTGGAAAACTTCCGGTCACAACTTTTTAACCGGATGTGATATCAAAACCGGAAGTACCGGGTGTCCCAATAAGAATGGCTCTCGGCCATATCTCAGGAACCGTTTATAGTAGAGCTTTGAAATAAAAAATTTTATAACAAAAGTTGCCTTAGGAAAAGCCTGGAAATTATTTTCATAATTGTGGGACCACCGTTAGAGGGCGTAATTGAATATCAAAAATTAAAAAATCTAAATTTTACAAAATTTTCCTAATGAAGGGGCACTGGAAATCCTATCGTCGTATTCTTCATAAAATTCTACGCATATTTGATTTGACAAGTTTAGGTCTACCTTTGGAAATAAGAGGTGGGGGTGAGTGGGAACCTTGTTATGAAAAACTGGCTGTGAGTCCGGTTCTGCTTAATCAAATTTTGCAAACTTGGTCTTGTTGAAGACAGATCCTTTTCGTTAATGTAAAAGTTATGATTTCGAACCAACTTACTGAGTAATATGCCAGCTAGAAGGCGTTATTTATTTTTTTTTTTTTCAGAAATCTAGTGTTCCTTGGAAAATATTAAATACAAACATGCATTTTTAATACCATATTACAAAATTAGACAAAATTAGCAATAGTATAGCGAAAACCGCATGTTAATACCTTTTTTCTATCTCGAGATATCTTACCAAACGTGTAAATTTAAAAACATAACTGTTATTGTCACCGGTAAACGAAATAATTCATTAAAAGTAGTGTGCTATGGAAACAACAAAGAAACATTTTCCAGCTGTCAACGTATATTGGGTCTTTTCAACGCTTCTCATTTGTTTCGAGCCTCGTTCATATCTCGTATATTAATATTATACACGGATTATACGGCATATGACAGAGGCTCGAAACAAATGAGAAGCGTTGAAAAGCCCTATTACAAAGAAATAAAAACAACTATTTGACATAAACGTTCAAATTTTTGCCCATCATTTTCGTTGCAAACATTTACTCTTTCAAGAGTAGATTGAACAGCAGTCTCAATTTCTGCTCTCGATATGCTTTGAATGGCGTTTAGTATTCTCTGGATAATGTATTCTAGAGTAGTGTATGATGGGCAACAATTTGAATATTTAAGTCGTCACTAAGTAGTTCTTTTTGTTCTGTGTTATATTTAATTTTAATAGTATTGTTTCCCTTTATATTGTTGTTTTAATTAATTATATTTTTATACGTTGACATCTGGAAAATATTATTTTGTTTTTTTCCACAGCACACTACTTTTCATTAACTTAGTTTACCGGTGATAGTAACAGTTATGTAAAAAATTTACACGTTTCTCGAGATATCTTGAGATAGAAAAAAGGTATCGACATGCGGTTTTCGCTATTCTATTGCTAATTTAATCTAATTTTATAAAGTATGATTAAAAATGCATACTTGTATTTAATATTTTAGAAAGAAAACTAGATTTCTGGAAAAAATTAAATAACGCCTACCAGCTGGCTTATTACTTATTAGGATGGTTCAAAATTATCACGCTTACATTGAAGAAAAAGATCTGTCTTCAACAAGACCCAGTTTTCAAAATTTGATTTAGCAGAACCGGACTTACAGCCATTTTTTCATAACAAGGTTTCTACTCACCCCCACCTCTTATTTGCAAAGGTAGAGTTAAACTTTTTAAATCAAATATGCGCAGAATTTGATGAAGAATACAATAATCGGATTTCCAGTGCCCCTTCATTAGGAAAATTTTGTAAAATTTGGATTTTTTTATTTTTGATATTCAATTACGCCCTCTAGCGGTGGACCCACAATTATAAAAATAATTTCCAGGCTTTTCCTGAGGCACCTTTTGTTATAAATTTTTTTATTTCAAAGCTCTACTATAAACGGTTCCTGAGATATGGCCGAGAGCCATTCTTATTGGGACACCCGGTACATATTCGGTTTCTTTCGGTAGATTTTCTACTTCTAATTTAAAATTTGTACTTTTAGTTTGGATTTAGGAGAACGAAAAATTCAGGATTTAGCAGGTTTTGATTCTGATGGGCTCATATCCCATTTAAACGATGTCACTTCCGGTTGTAACTCCGAAGTCCCAACAGAGAAATTATTTACTCTTACTCTTACTTGAAACCTTATTTTTTCTTTATGTTCTATAATAGCCTAGATGATGTGATCTACACTGCGCGTCAGAGAAAAGAGGCCACCAAAAAATGGGTCATGTTTGATGTCTCGAATTTCCTAAACCTGTTGTCCGATTTACGTGATTTTTTTAATATGTTATAGCCATATTCTTTAACAATATCGCTATAATAATATTGTTGCTAGACAGGTAAATATGTAATTGATATTGTATACCGGGTGTACCAATCAAACTGTGTTTTTTTCACAAAGTTCACCACACCCTGTGGAATATTCTAGCATTTATAAAATACTGAAATTAAAACCCAATTATAGCCTCAGGTTTTCTTAACATTCATAGTTTTTTTATTCATTTGATTCATTCGTTTATGTCGGATAATAAAAAAGTTAGGTACTTTAACAACTAGCCATGTTCTTCATCGATACAGGGTGTTTCTAAATAAATACGACAAACGTTAAGGGGTAATTCTGTATGAATAAATGACCGTTTGTTTTATAAACATAATGTCCACAAATCCTTCGTTTCCTAGATACGGGATGTTGAATTTTTCTTACAAACTGACGATTTATTTATTGCTCTAAAACCGGTTGAGATAAATATGCAAATGAAATTTGGTAGGTTTTAAGAGGTAATTATTGCTCATTTTTTAACATACAATCAAGAATGTTATATTCACTATTGGCGTGCATACGGGTAATATGACCCGTATTCTGGGTAATATGACCCGTATGCGCACCAATTGAGAATATAAAATTTTTAATTGCATGTCTCAAAATGCGCAATAACTACCTCTTAGATACTACCAAATTTCATTTACATATCTCAACCGGTTTTAGAGCAATAAAAACACCCTGTATTGTTAAAGAACATGGCTAGTTGTTTAAGTACCTAACTTTTTTACTATCCAACATAAGCGAATGAGTCAAAAAACAGAATGTTAAGAAAACCTGAGGCTATAGTAGGGTTTTAATTTCAGTATTTTATAAATGCTAGGACATGCCACTGCACTGGGTGTGGTGAACTTTGAGAAAAAAAACACAGTTTGATTGGTACACCCGGTATACAATGACAATTTACTTGTCTATCAACAATATTACTACAGCGATATTGCTACAGAATAAGGTTATAACATATTAAAAAAATCACTTAAATCGGACAAGTTTAGGAAATTTGAGACATCAAAAATTACCCATTTTTTGGGTGGCCTCTTTTCTCTGACGCGCAGTGTATAATAACAACGGAGGAGATGTGATTGCGGACGGACGGACATACGTTTTCACCATTTTTTTTTAATGATGTAGAATGGGTGAATAGAATATTGAGTTATAAGTTTAAAACTAACAACAGTAGTATTCGTAGTATTTTTCATTAACTATGTATAATGTTTGTTTCTAGATATTGCCAGACAGCGCAAAAGGTTGGAGGGAAGCTGACTTACATTGCAAAGCTACTGGGTGCCGGCATGTCGTGGAAATCATTGATGTCTACGAAAACACATACAAAAGACACGCTGCCGTTTTAATGGTGATGGAATGGTAACTAATAAAGTACACATTTATTTTTCCTAATATTTTATCTGCATATATTTTAGCATGGAGGGTGGTGAATTGTTCCAAAGAATTCAGGATAAGGCTGAAGGAGCGTTTACAGAAAGGGGTAAGTAAATTTTTGTTAAAGTCTATTTGTTTGCAATTGGCAGCTCATTACAAATGCAAATCTGCAAATAAAAGTTAAAGGTTACGGTCAGGGGCATAAATAAACCATTGCCGCACGGATGTAATTAAAACCAGTAAGGTATTTTTGAAAAATTACAAGTTATGCATTAATGTGTTTAGTTACATAATGTGTACTTTAACAAAATAATCCATGAAATTAAAACATTTCATTTAATTTTTCACGTTTAAAGACGCACTACCTTTTACGGTAAGCTGGTCCCACGCCTGACTAACAAAAACATGCCGTGTTAGACCTACTCTGCAATTTGAAAATGAATCGGCCGGTTGTTTTGATGACCGCAATTTAATAGTTCCAACGTTCCCATAAATTCTCTATGAGGAAGTTTCTTTTCGGGACTCTTAGCCACGTTTTCAACATTTCGTCTCACTGGGCGCATCCTCTTACATTTTCTACACATCCTATATACATGTATGTAAACCCTGTCAGCCAATGACACATTAATTTAGACGGTTCTTCTTTTGACGTGCCATATCAGAATTATCGGACGTTGGTGATCACTAGAGAGCGGAATATATCGCCTGGTGAGAACAATAGTGACGAAACTTCAAAATGAACATTTAGAGATAATCGTATTTGAAGTTTTGATGAAACTGCTAAACAGTATAACTGACTTGTAGGTAATCATTTTGCAAAATTTTTCTAATACTGTGTTTTCTAGATATGTAAACCAATTAGTAGAAGTAATTTTATTTGAAGAAAAGATGGATATTGTATTTATTTTTGATTTTTTTTCTGCGTTACGCCATTATTGCATTATCGTAGATGTTTAATTTGATGTTTCGCCACTATACTTTAATACTACTATACTACAACAGTTTAGTTTCTGTTTTAAATAATTAAAAAATTTACTTTTAAAAATAAATTAAACGCATCAAATAAAATATTTTATTGTACACACCAGTTATGCGCAAAATGAAACTAAAGTACAATAGAAAAATAGATAAAAAAAAGATCTTAAGTAATAATTATGAAAACGATAAACATGATAAAAGATAAAAAGTAAGCAAAAGAACTATGAATAGTAAAATTAAATTCATCATTTCACTCACGTATGTTTCGTATTTCAAACTACTAAAGAAATTATTGTGGATAGAAGGAATTGATTTATTTTGTAAGACTTCTTTTTAGAAATGAATATTGGTTCTCGATAGTGTGGAATTAAACAATACTGATCCAAAGTGGATAGACGCTTTCTTGATTTGCTATTTCTAAGTACCTAAGAACGATTGAAACTGAGTTTCTCTGTAAGAAGTTTTATAAAAAAAAAACACAAAAGCAAAAACGACCACACAGTCAAAAGTGCTCATTCGCCACTATTGCACATTGTACTACTATCTTTAATAAAATATCTAATATTTCAAATACATGTAGACACGGCGTAATTACAGATTCGCCAGTATTGATATAAAGTTTGGTGTGCTTTCGTCGTTAATGCATCAAAATATTTGACAAATTCACAATACCATAAACACTTGTAGGCGCCCTCTAGTAATAAGGAAATTAAATAATTGTTAGCCGATATTGCACATAAAAGAGGGCATATTTAGATGTCGATTGATGGACTTAACTCAAAAACGTTAATTTTCGAGTTTCGCCACTATTGTTCTCACTAGGCGATATGCAAAGTGCATATAGATGCATATATTGCATATTTTCAGACAACAAACACAACATTGCATATTTAAGCTAAACACGATTTATTTTGCATCTTTTAAAAATAAATTATATAAAAGTTTAAAATTTTCCTCTCTTAGTTGGAATTTTATAACTTCGATATGAACGACCTCGTTATTTATCTATCTATCGCTCATCTGGACTTTCCCATTACTACCTGAATTTAAAAATTATGGGTGTTCCCAGAAAAATATTATTTTATTAGCGTAGCAGGTCGTAGGTACCTACCTGCTTTTCAGGGTCTAATAATTATTTTGTCAGTTTCCGGCCAACATTTGTTTAAAGTAAACGTTGTATCGTATTTAGTGTTTTTGAAGTGATTGGTATATATTAAATTTAAATATGTCTACCATTCAAAAAAGTGCTTGGATAAAGTGTTTTCCCGAGTTAAAGCTAAGTGGAGACAAAATCGTAAGTTACATTCATTTTCACATTTCATTTTTTAAATGAGGAACTGACAAACAAAAGCATCATGTCCCACAAAAGAAATTTTTCTGGAAAGAGTGTTTTTATTCGACAAATTCGCTTTTACTTCTATAAAGACGAACATAGAGAGAAGCATTGAAATACAAAAATCCATCAAATTGTAGACAATTCCGCTTTTGTTCTTCAGCTTAAGTAACGTACTTTGTTCTTTAAGTAACGTACAAATTGCTAAAGAACTTATGTTCATAAAAGTTAATTTTAGTTTTTTACCAGATCTAATAAAGTCATTAGAACAAAGGAATTTATAATTAAGTGATTCGGTTAATCTTGTTAACACTTTTCTGCTCATTGTCAAAAAATTCCCGGAAATTAGAAATAAATTAAAAAATGTTTTAGAAAAAAATGAGGGCTTCGATTGTTGGAGGAAAGTTGTACATATTTTTGAAGGCAACTTTTCTGAAGATCTTACGACTTAATATATTGTTTTATTTTTGAGTATTTTTAATATGCATTTGCATATTTAGACAAATTTAGAAAAAATACCTGCATATTTGTAGTAAAAGTAATGCATATATATGTGCATATTTTGGTAATGTTGTGTTGCATATATTCCGCTCTCTTGTGATCACCATTGCGAAGGCTTCTTGATTGTCTGCAATATGGAATATTTGTCCTGCATCTCATCCTGAATGTTTTAAGGGGGCTTAATAGGTGTTGCCTAATAATAAAAGTACCATACTCTTTTTTACACTGCACGTGGACTTCACACACAGTTGACTGATGACTGAAGAGGTATATGCAGCAGCAATTCTAAATCTCCACTACAATCAGAGTTATAGGAAGTTATTTAGAGGGCCGGTCTCATACACCGTGTGCGAGTAACGGAGGGTTAAGCTTCTTTAATTTAAAAATAAAATAATTATACCATAGTTTAAAACAAAATTACAAAATTCTGCTTAAAATGTTGATTTCAAACCATATCCCGTAACCAAGAAACTTGTGTTCCCTACACTTCTAAGGCCCTCTATTTTGCGTTTAAGGATCAGTTGTAGTATTCTACAGGGTGAGTCATTAAGAATGTCCAATCTCTGAATTGTAGATTCTAGACCTCAAAATATTAGGATTTAACCCAAATCACTTACATAAAATGTGGCTCGTTACTGAGATACAGGTTGTTTTATTTAAAAATTTAATGACTATTTTTACCCAGTACGTTAGAACTATTCGATGTATACTTTTCATACTAGGCAGAAATTATAGGTACTATACACGCTATAAAATTATGTTAAATAAACGTTTCTGGCTATTACCAGAGGCGTACGACAGGGGAAAGTGAATGTTGACCCTTTCCAAATTCTACGCCATTGGTGGAATTACCATTTAAGTGCAATTTTTCGATTCTTCAACATTTTCTACGTAAATAATATACTCTTCATTCGTAACGATAAAGTCATTAGTTTTCGAGATATTTGAAGTTAAACATGTAACGTCAGTTATTTTTGATTAATGTATTGTGCTGCTTAATTTTATACTTCAAATATTTCGAAAACTAATGATTTTATCGTTAAGAATGAACAGTATAATATTCACTTTTAAGAAACTAATCGAGTCGAAAACTAATGACTATCGTTAAGAATGAAGAGTATATTATTTACATAGAAAATGTCGGAGAATCGAAAAATTGCGCTAAAATGGTAATTACGCCAGGCAGAATTTGGAAAGGGTCAACCATTCACTTTCCCCTGCCTTACGCCTCTGGTAATAGCCAGAAACGTTTATTTAACACAATTTCATCGAGTGTATAATACCTACGCTTTCTGCCAAGTATGAAAAGGATATGTCGAGTAGTTTTAACATACTGGGTAAAAATAGTTATTCCTGTAACTCAGTAATGAGCCACATTTGATCTAAGTGAATTGGGTTAAATCCTAATATTTTGAGGTCTAGAATCTACAACTCAGAGATTGGACATTCTTAATGAATCACCCTGTATACAGGGTGATTGATTAGTAGGGTAAAGCTCAATAGCTCCGCTATAGTAATAGATAGTGCAATAAAAGTTAATAACAAAAATTTTAGCCACCTTTGAGCTTCACATTACAAAATTAGTCAGAATGCATGAACTGAAAGGAAGCCGCCCAATTTCTTTAGAAACATATTTGCTATCAAAAGTATGTCCATTGGCTTGTTTTATTTTATCCAGAAGTCAATTAAGGATTTCTTTTTAAAAGTGTCTTCTGTGAAATCGATGAATGTTTTCTGTAAATCCTGTAATTCTAACTTATTTGGTGGGCTTACTGCAAAACAATTTCTGATCCGGTCAAGTTTGGAATAATCTTCAGAGAAATATTTATTAAAACTTTCTTGAAGAGATTGCAAGTGATAAATTATATCAGCAACCACATATCTTATTCCAGCTATTTCGTTTTCGTCAAAAAATGATGACAGGGTCGGAAACGCAGAGACAACCTTCCCCTGCACTTGAGAACATAAGGAACTAACTTTTTCTTGAATGAGTTTATTTCCTCATTGGCTGTGAAGGGTGCTTGCTCTCTGAAGACCCATGTTCAGCGTGTTGAGTCTGTAATTATTTTTTTCAGCTAAAAGCATTAAAACTTCTGACCTCATGAAGAAACGGGTAAAAAATGGCACTTCCGCAGTCAAAGGCCCATTGTAATCGTTTGATTCACCCACGCGACGCGTACCACCTGAAACCTTTCAGCGTACCACCAGTGGTACGAGTACCACCGGTTGGGAACCCCTGCTCTAAGCAACAAAAACAGACCAATCGATGTGTGAATCAATTGTTAATTGCTCTTCGATTTTACGCTACAGGAACATTTCAAATATTATGTACTGGTGATCACTCGAATGTTTCGAAGGCAGCAGTCTGCTGCATTGTACAAAAAGTATCTCATTACATTTCTCTATTATGTCCTCCGTTTATACAATTGCCCCAGTATCACTTCCAACAAAATAAGTTTATTTTGAGGTTTCGGTTTTAACTTTGGAAATCGTTCTCAAGATACGGTCTTTTGAGAACTAGCAATTATTTCCCAGGTCACATGTTTCTGTTTGAACCCAAAACTGTGTATTTTTGTTTTCAATAATGTCTGCTCAAAAATTGAAATACGATTTCCTTTTTTCCTCTAAATAATTTTTGGTTTTTTCACGTTTTCTGCCCAATGTCAGTAATCAAACGAAAGATCATCCAATAACAATCTATTCACTCAGATTCAAAACAATTTTGGAATCATGTTAACTCATTGAATAAAAGCCATGGAATTCAAGTGTTATGCATTTTAATGACTTGTCAGCAGAATCAAGTGAGGAAATAGCAAACTTGTTTGCGAGCCATTTCTCCAGTGTCTATCGCTCAGACAAAGTTAATTTAAGTAACTACGATTTTAAATTAAAAAATTCAGTCGACATTCCGTTTATTCAATTTTCACTTTCTGAAGTCTTTGAGTCTATAAATGGTCTCAAGGATAAACTTAGTTATGGTCCTGATAACATTCCAACATATTTTTTAAAAAGATGTGTGTACAGTTTATCTAAACCTTTACATGTATTATTTAATTTATCTTTGAGACTACATACCTTCCCTAGTGAGTGGCGTGACAGTTATATAACTCTGGTATTTAAAAACGGTGACAGAGACAATATAAAAAATTATAGGCCTGTTGTTATGTTATCTGCCATCCCCAAACTTTTTGAATTAATTTTAAACAAATATCTTACTTGGCACTGTAGAAATCTCTTGATTAATGAGCAACATGGATTTAGGCATGGCAAATCTACGTCTACGAATCTTGTCTTATATCATGATTACATTGTCAGGGCTTTCGAAGATGGGTACCAAGTGGACTCTATTTATACTGATTTCTCGAAGGCCTTTGACACACTGATCCATTCTTTACTCATCTTTAAATTAAGATGTATTGGTTTTCCTGAATGGTTTCTTTCATGGTTGAGTAGTTATCTTGATGAAAGAGTTCAGTTTGTTGTTATAAAGGGTTCACTTTCGATTCCTATCTTGGTCAGTTCAGGGGTCCCACAAGGCTCACATGTGGGTCCTCTTCTCTTTAACTTGTTTATTAATGATATTTCTGAGGTAATAAAAGTTTGTCAGTTTTTGCTTTTTGCCGATGACCTTAAGCTATATTTCAAAGTTTCAAATCTGTCTGATTGTCTAAGGATCTAGGAAGACTTGACTTCTCTATACAATTGGTCTCTTTCCAATTGTCTCCAGTTAAATAAAGATAAGTGTTTTGTTATATCCTTTAGCAAATCTAAAAATAATGTTGTGTTTGACTATCACATTAATACAAGCGTTCTATCAAGAGTGACTGAAATAAAAGATTTGGGGATGTTATTTGACAGTTCCTTGTCATTTATCCCACACATTAACAATTTGTCAAATAAAGCATACCGTAATCTAGGTTTTATCACAAGAAACTCTCGAGATCTTTCTGTACCTACATATAGAATTTTATATCTTACTTTCGTCCGTAGCATCCTGTCTTATGCTTCTATAGTATGGTCACCATACTATTTTAACCATATTTACACCCTTGAAAAAATTCAAAATAAGTTTCTCCGGATTTGTGCTTATAGATTAAATTTAAAGAACATGTCTTCGGTGGAATTAAGGTCAAGGCTAAATATCAGTTCCTTAGAAGACTATAGAACTAAATGTGATTTAATTTTTCTCTATAAACTACTTGATCATACCACTGACTGTTCTAATTTAAGTCTTATCAACTTTAGATGTAGCACTAGAATTCTTAGAGATATGCCCGTATTTTCTATAAAACACTATCACACCAACTATGGCAAATTCTCTCCAATTAACAGGATTCAGACACTGGGAAATGACTTTAGTCAATCTTATGATCTGGTGGATACAAGATTTGTAAGATTAAGGCACTGCCTGACTGAGTATGTAAGGAATCGAAGATAAGTGACCTTTGCTTTGGAGTCTTCATTTCATTTGATTTTAATTGTCAGAGATTTTCATTTTAATAATATTTCCAGGAAGTTTAATTTACTTAAATTATAATCATTTGTTTAACAATATTTATTAATTATTTAATACTTACTTTAGTATTTGTGTTGTGGTTAGGATACCTTATTTTTGTTATTTGTAAAAATGGGGACATCCCGTAATAAATAAATAAATAAATAAATAATTACAGGTATTGTACAGGGTGTCTGCGTAACTCGGAACCATATGGGAAACTTTTTTAATATCAATTTTACGAAAAAAAGTCATTCTTTATAAAGTGCTCTGCATAGTCTAAAACCTAAGATGCAATCATCAGATATCAAATTTTGTCAACAGTATACGAGGTATGTCAAAAATATGAATTTCGCTCAAGAGCAAACTACCTTTATATTTCAAAATATCAAAAAATTTTATTATGAAAAGTTATTTGTAATTAAAAACTATATTCAAATATGCAATAACAGCCTTCTACTTAAAAAAAAAATTCTGAAATTTTCCTAAATTACCGATTCCGTACATCATTTTTATTTATTAGACATGTAATAACTCTTTTATGAATAATTTTAGGAAAAAAAGTTATTCTTCATAAAAATCTGTGCATGGTCTAAACCTTAAGATGCAACCATCAGTTATCCAAGTTTGTTAATTTTATACGAGGTGTGTCAAATAATATGAATGTAGAAAGAATTCTTTATAAATTCTTTCTAAATTCATATTATTTGACACACCTCGTATAAAATTAACAAACTTGGATAACTGATCGTTGCATCTTGAGGTTTAGACCATGCACAGATTTTTATGAAGAATAACTTTTTTTCCTAAAATTATTAATAAAAGAGTTATTAAATGTCTAATAAATAAAAATGATGTTCGGAATCAGTAATTTAGGAAAATTACAGAATTTTTTTTTCAAGTAGAAGGCTGTTATTGCATATTTGAATATGGTTTTTAATTACAAATAACTTTTCATAATAAATTTTTTTGATATTTTGAAATATACAGGTAGTTTGCTCTTGAGCGAAATTCATATTGTTTGACATACCTCGTATACTGTTGACAAAATTTGATATCTGATGATTGCATCTTAGGATTTAGACTATGCAGAGCATTTTATAAAGAATGACTTTTTTTCGTAAAATTGATATTAAAAAAGTTTCCCATATGGTTCCAAGTTACGCAGACACCCTGTATATGATTAGTGACAAAATAAATGCAATCTGCTTGCCAACGAGTATAGTTGATGGAAAAATCATTACACTAGGGGCCGGTTGTTCGAACGCAAATCAAGAAGTTGATAATAATTAAGTCCCCTTAACAACCATCAAATAAAAACACCCCTCATTCGTACGTCAATCAATTGATTGTAATCAATTATGTTAATTATCATTATGATTATTAACATAATTGATTGATTAATTAATTATTAATTAACATAACAATTATTAACATAAATGATTAATAAATCTCATAATTGTAATTAATTATGTTTTCAGCAACCCAAACAAAGTTGACATTGACAGTTGGTGACAGTAATTAAATATTTGATAATGATCAGTTGATTCCATTTTTGATTAGCGTTCGAACAACCGGCCCTAGAACTTATTCGACAAATAACTAACTGTGGGGTACAAATAGTTATTGAAACGCAATAAAATATAATCAACCAGTAACTATTATACTAAAATAGCACAAATAAAATCTTTCTATTTAGGTACCACGCAATATAATATGATATTTTCTACAGAGGCTGCCCAAATAATGCATGATATATGCTTCTTCTTTTGGCATCATAACCCTGTATGGGTCTTTGCCTGTCTGGCTATGTGCTTCCATTCAGATCTCTCTTGTGCCCTTCTCCTCCATTGTCTTATATTCATGGTTTTCAGGTCGTCTTCCACGTCATCCAACCATCTCGTCCTGGGCCTTCCTTTTTTTCGCCTTCCTACCGGTTTCCACTGTAATATCTCCTTTGTCGTTTTTGTATCTTCTTGTCGCTGAACATGTCCCAGCCATGACAGGCTTTGACTTTTAACAAATCTTACCATATCATACCCTTCATTCAGTTCATTAACCTCCTGTCGTTTCTCCTGATTCTCCACTTGCCGTCTTCCTCTTGCACAGGGCCATATATTTTTCTCAGTATCTTTCTCTCGAATGTCCTGAGTTGGGCTTCATCTTTTTTCGTCATTACCCAGGTTTCACCACCATAGGTTACTACAGGTCTAATCAGTGTTATGTGGTAGTCATTTTGGTTCTTTTGTCTAATAATTTCGATGTAATCAATCTTTTATTAGCATAGTGTGTACGATTTCCACTGGAAATATGTGCATTAATTTCGCTTCTTTCATTTGATGATTGATTTCTGGGCCCAGATATGTGAAGGCATCCACACGTTCAATAGTATAGTTGTCTAGGTAATAATATTATATATTATTTTCATTGTCAGGTGTTCTTTTGATGGTCATGTACTTAGTTTTTGTTTCGTTTATTTTAAGCCCTCTTTTTTGTGCTTCAGTATCAATTTCCTTGAACGTTTCCGTTAGTCGTGTCTTGCTTCTACTAATAATTATGGCGACATCGTCTGCATATGCAGTAATTTTATACTGTTTTGGTATTTATATGGCCAGTTACATTGGTTTTTCTGATGACTGCCTCAAGAACTAGGTTGAACAGCATGGTTGAAAGTGCGTCTCTCTGTCGCATCCCCATGTTGATGTCAAACAGGGGAGACAGTTCTCCTTCTACTCTAACTGCGGCTTTTGAGCCCTGCAACGTCATTTTTATGAGGCTGATATATTTTTTTGGTATATCTAGATTACAGAGGTCTTCCAGCATTTTGTCTCTTTTCACATTATCAAAAGCTTGTTTAAGGTCTATACAGGGTGTTTCATTAATAATTGTCCATATAGTAACTGGAGAAACCTTAGCACAAAATATGAATATTTAACCTAAAACACTTAAATAAAATGTGGTTCCTTACTGAGTTACAGGGTGTGTTATCTAAAAATTTAAAAACTATTTTTGCTCAGAATTTTAAAACTATTCAACGTATCCGTTTTATACTTAACAGGAAGTATCGGTACTGTACAAACTACTAAATTATGTTAAACAAACGTTTCTGGCTATAACCAGAAGCGTACGATGGCGGAAAGTGAATGGTTGACCCTTTCCAAATTCTACGCCACTGGCGGAATTGCTATTTTAGTTCAATTTTTGGATTCTCCAACACTTTCTATGAAAATAATATACCCTTCATTCGTAACGATAAAGTCATTAATTTTCGAGATATTTGAAGTTAAAAATGAAACGACACTGTCATTTTGATTAATGTATTGTGTCGCTTGATTAATGTCAACCAGCCAGTATCCCCTGTCGTACGCCTCTGGTAGTAGCTAGAAACGTTTTTTTATCTTAATTTAGTAGGGTGTAGAGTATCTACACTTTCTGCCAAGTATTATAAGGATACGCCAAATAGTTTAAAGTACTGAGTACAAATAATTTTTAAATTTTAATCATATGAATCATATCATAAATTAATCAAAATAAATGTGCTGTTTCATATTTAACTTCAAATATCTCGAAAACTAATGACTTGATCATTACCAATGAAGAGTATATTATGTACGTAGAAAGTATTGGAGAATCCAAAAATGGCACTAAAATAGTAATTCCTCCAGTGGCGTTGAATTTGAGAAGGGTCAACCATTCACTATCCCCTGTCGTACGTCTCTGGTAGTAGCTATAAACGTTTGTTTATCATAATTTAGTAGGGTGTATAGTAGTCGCACTCTCTTCCAAGTATGAAAAGGATACGTCAAATAGTTTTAAAATGCTGAGCAAAAATAGTTTTTAAATTTTTAGATAAAACACCCTGTAACTCAGTAAGGAACCATATTTTATGTAAGCGTTTTAGGTTAAATCTTCGTATTTTGTGCTAAGGTTTCTCCAGTTACTATATGGACAATTATTAATGAAACACTCTGTATACATATTATACAGGGTGTTCAGAAACTCTACCGACAAACGAAGACAGAAGATTCCTCAGATAATTTTAAGACAATATAACCAAATTCACCTAGTCCGAAAATGCTTCATAAGGGAGCTAGAGCTCTTTGAAGATGGCGTCTTTTAATTAGTTTTTCTTAAATACCTCCAGAACGCTTCCAGTTAGAAAAACGAAAATTGGTACACATATTTATCATCCAGAGATAAATCGATTCCATCCATTATGAATTTCTAGTACCAGTCATAGGCGTCCTTTTTGGGTGGGTCAACGGTTATTTTATCGCATAACTTTTTTGTCTTTTAAGCATTTTTGATACTGGATTATTCTAGTACTAAAAGGTACTCTTTCTTTATTAAATCGGTAGGACACACCATTTTGTATAAAAATCAATTTGAAAATTTTTCGTTTCCTGAATTAAAAAAAAATTGAAAAAAAAACTTAAAACAACTGTGTATTTTACCAACTTAAAGCCAAAGTAACTTTTAGTACTGGAATACCTCATAATTTAATAATCTAGTGTCAAAATTCTTAAAAATTAAAGACAAAAAAGTTATGCGATAAAATAACCGTTGACCTACCCAAAACGGACGCATATGACTGGTACTAGAAATTCGCAATTAATGAAATCGATTCATCTCTGGAGTATAAATAAACGTACCATTTTTCGTTTTTCTAAATAGTTTTTTTTTTTAATTTTTTTTGATATTCAAAAAACGAAAAATTTTCAAATTGATTTTTCTAGAAAACAGTGTATCTTATCGATTTAAGTAAGAGTACTTTTTAGTACATACTATAATACCTTACATTTTAATAATCCAGACTCAAAAATGCTTAAAACTTTAAAGCAAAAAAGTTATGCGATAATATAACTGTTGCCCTACCCAAAACGGACGCCTATGGCCGGTACTAGAAATTTGAAATGGATGGAGTCTATTTATATTTGGAAGATAAATATGTGTACCAATTTTCGTTTTTCTAAATAGAAGCTTTCTGGAGATACTTAAGAAAAACTAATTACCAGAAGCCATCTTCAAATAGCTCTAGCTCCTTTAGGAAGCATTTTCGGACTAGATGAATTGGGTTAAATTGTCTTAAAATTATCTGAGGAATCTCCTGTCTTCGTTTGTCGGTAGAGTTTCTGGACACCCTGTATAGTTCTATGTTGTATTCATAAGCTTTTTCTTGTATCGTTCTTACTCTGAATATGTTGTCTGTAGTGGCTCTATTTGGCCTGAATCCATTTTGGTAATCACCAATTATATTTTCGTATTCTGACAATCTATTGTAGATAATACCAGAAAGGATTTTGAATGTTACATTTAGCAATGTAATTGGTCTGTAATTCTGACATTCCATCTTATCTTCTTTTTTATATATTGGCTGTATAAGACCAACTGCCCATTCCTCCGGCATTTACTCCTTGGTCCATACCAACTTTATCAGGTAATGGATTCTTCCCCAGAGTTTGGATCCTCCATATTTCAACAATTCTGCCGAAAGTCCGTTCCTGGCGCTTTACTGTTTTTAGTTTCTTTATTATTTGAACTACATACTTCTTCATAACTCAGATTTTCAACGTGCTGCTCCGCCGTATAATATATTGTCTTGTTTTGATAATTGCCATTGTCTGCATTTAGGTTTTCCTCGAAGTATTCTTTCCATCTCATTATAATTTTTTGTTTCTCTGTTAGTAGTTCTCCGTTCTTGTCTTTGCATATTGTCAATTTTGATCTAAATGGCTGTGTGCTTTCTTTTATTCTTTTATAGAATTTTCTGATTTCGTGTCTGTTGTTATGTTCTAGGATTTCTTGTACTTGTTTTTTCAAAGCCTTTTTTTTCTTCTGCATATTCTAGTCGCTTGTATTCTCTGTTGGGTATAAATTTCTCTGCTATTTCTTGTGTTTCTTTGAAGTTGGTTAAGCCTAGATTGCCTTTTTTCCTCTACTGCAGTTCTGCATTCATCATCATACCATTCCGCATTTATTTGCCTTTTGGCTTTTCAGACAGTTTTCTCTGAAAATTCAGTTATTATTGTTTTTTAATTGTCTCCATTCTTCCTTTGCGGTATCTTCCTCTGTTTCCGTTAAGTTTTATTTGGAGAGCATTTTGACGAAATCATTACACTAGAACAGCGTTCCCAAACTTATTTTTCCGTGGCCCGGTTATTTTTGTGTTTATCCTTCGTTACCCACTATTTACATACTACATACTCACTACATACACTGGTGTGTGTGTGTGTGTGTGTGTGTGTGTATGTGTGTGTGTGTGTGTGTGTGTGTGTGTGTGTGTGTGTGTGTGTGTGTGTGTGTGTGTGTGTGTGTGTGTGTGTGTGTGTGTGTGTGTGTGTGTGTGTGTGTGTGTGTGTGTGTGTGTGTGTGTGTGTGTGTGTGTGTGTGTGTGTGTGTGTGTGTGTGTGTGTGTGTGTGTGTGTGTGTGTGTGTGTGTGTGTGTGTGTGTGTGTGTGTGTGTGTGTGTGTGTGTGTGTGTGTGTGTGTGTGTGTGTGTGTGTGTGTGTGTGTGTGTGTGTGTGTGTGTGTGTGTGTGTGTGTGTGTGTGTGTGTGTGTGTGTGTGTGTGTGTGTGTGTGTGTGTGTGTGTGTGTGTGTGTGTGTGTGTGTGTGTGTGTGTGTGTGTGTGTGTGTGTGTGTGTGTGTGTGTGTGTGTGTGTGTGTGTGTGTGTGTGTGTGTGTGTGTGTGTGTGTGTGTGTGTGTGTGTGTGTGTGTGTGTGTGTGTGTGTGTGTGTGTGTGTGTGTGTGTGTGTGTGTGTGTGTGTGTGTGTGTGTGTGTGTGTGTGTGTGTGTGTGTGTGTGTGTGTGTGTGTGTGTGTGTGTGTGTGTGTGTGTGTGTGTGTGTGTGTGTGTGTGTGTGTGTGTGTGTGTGTGTGTGTGTGTGTGTGTGTGTGTGTGTGTGTGTGTGTGTGTGTGTGTGTGTGTGTGTGTGTGTGTGTGTGTGTGTGTGTGTGTGTGTGTGTGTGTGTGTGTGTGTGTGTGTGTGTGTGTGTGTGTGTGTGTGTGTGTGTGTGTGTGTGTGTGTGTGTGTGTGTGTGTGTGTGTGTGTGTGTGTGTGTGTGTGTGTGTGTGTGTGTGTGTGTGTGTGTGTGTGTGTGTGTGTGTGTGTGTGTGTGTGTGTGTGTGTGTGTGTGTGTGTGTGTGTGTGTGTGTGTGTGTGTGTGTGTGTGTGTGTGTGTGTGTGTGTGTGTGTGTGTGTGTGTGTGTGTGTGTGTGTGTGTGTGTGTGTGTGTGTGTGTGTGTGTGTGTGTGTGTGTGTGTGTGTGTGTGTGTGTGTGTGTGTGTGTGTGTGTGTGTGTGTGTGTGTGTGTGTGTGTGTGTGTGTGTGTGTGTGTGTGTGTGTGTGTGTGTGTGTGTGTGTGTGTGTGTGTGTGTGTGTGTGTGTGTGTGTGTGTGTGTGTGTGTGTGTGTGTGTGTGTGTGTGTGTGTGTGTGTGTGTGTGTGTGTGTGTGTGTGTGTGTGTGTGTGTGTGTGTGTGTGTGTGTGTGTGTGTGTGTGTGTGTGTGTGTGTGTGTGTGTGTGTGTGTGTGTGTGTGTGTGTGTGTGTGTGTGTGTGTGTGTGTGTGTGTGTGTGTGTGTGTGTGTGTGTGTGTGTGTGTGTGTGTGTGTGTGTGTGTGTGTGTGTGTGTGTGTGTGTGTGTGTGTGTGTGTGTGTGTGTGTGTGTGTGTGTGTGTGTGTGTGTGTGTGTGTGTGTGTGTGTGTGTGTGTGTGTGTGTGTGTGTGTGTGTGTGTGTGTGTGTGTGTGTGTGTGTGTGTGTGTGTGTGTGTGTGTGTGTGTGTGTGTGTGTGTGTGTGTGTGTGTGTGTGTGTGTGTGTGTGTGTGTGTGTGTGTGTGTGTGTGTGTGTGTGTGTGTGTGTGTGTGTGTGTGTGTGTGTGTGTGTGTGTGTGTGTGTGTGTGTGTGTGTGTGTGTGTGTGTGTGTGTGTGTGTGTGTGTGTGTGTGTGTGTGTGTGTGTGTGTGTGTGTGTGTGTGTGTGTGTGTGTGTGTGTGTGTGTGTGTGTGTGTGTGTGTGTGTGTGTGTGTGTGTGTGTGTGTGTGTGTGTGTGTGTGTGTGTGTGTGTGTGTGTGTGTGTGTGTGTGTGTGTGTGTGTATGAGAGGTTCGAGATGCGAGGTGCGAGGTGCAATATGCGAGGTGCGCAGTGCGAGGGGCGATGTGCGAGGTGCGATGTGCGAGGGGCGTGATGCAATGTGCGAGGTGCGTGGTGCGATGTGCGTGGTGCTTGGTGCGTGGTGCTTGGTGCATGGTGCGTGCTGCGTGTTGCTTGGTGCGTGGTGCGTGGTGCGTGATGCGTGTTGCTTTCTGCTTGGTGAGTGGTGCTTGGTGCGTTGTGCGTGGTGCTTGGTGCGTGGTGCATGGTGCGTGTTGCTTGGTGGGTGGTGGGTGGTGCTTGGTGCGTGTTGCTTGGTGCGTGGTGCTTGGTGCGTTGTGCGTGGTGCTTAGGGCGTGGTTTGTGGTGATTGGTGCGTGGTGCGTGATGTGTGGTGCTTGGAGCTTGGGGCGTGGTGCGTGGTGCATAATGCTTGGTGCGTGTTGTTTGGTGCGTGGTGCTTGGTGCGTGGTGCATGGGCACCTTCTCTTGTACTTTAAATACAGTTAATTGCTACCTTGTAATGTTATATTTAGATTGTTCGAGTAAGTAATAAAAAATACCACAAAGATATTGACATAATGAAAACTGTCTTTAAATTGAAATATTGCATCCATAGCCGTTGGTGGATGTTGTTCTAAGGGCCGGTTGTTCGAACGCTAATCAACATTGATCACTATAAAATATTTAATTACTGTCACAACTGTCAATGTCAACTTTGGTTGGGTTGCTGAAAACATAGTTAATTATAATTATGAGATTAGTTAGTCAATTAACATAACAATTATTAACATAATTGATTAACTAATTTCATAATTCTCATCAATAATTATGTTTTCGGCAACCCAACCAAAGTTGACATTGACAGTTGTGACAGTAATTAAGTATTTGATAGTGATCAATGTTGATTAGCGTTCGAACAACCGGCCCTAAGAATAGTGAAATTTCTTCCATTAATTAAATAAGCCTTTTTAAAAAATTATCTCTTGATAGCCAACGAACTTCGCAGTGTAAAAGATGTTCATGTTCACTTGAAGATCTAAAGCGACGAGGCGAGGCGACCCGGCATTTTGCTTTCATGGCCCGGTACTGGGTCGCGACCCACCGTTTGGGAAACACTGCACTAGAACTTTTCGACGATAACTAACTGTGGCGTACAAATAGGGTTTGAAACGCAATAAAATATAATCAACCAATAACTATTCACATATTTATTTGTTGTTGGTGAAACTGGCACTTAGACAGTTATAATACTAAAATAGCACAAATAAAATTTTTCTATGTAGGTATCACGCAATATAATGTGATATTTTTTACAGAGGCTGCCCAAATAATGCATGATATATGCATTGCTGTTAAATACTTACATGATCGCGATATCGCTCATAGAGACTTAAAGCCTGAAAACTTATTGTATTCCAAACCAGGACCGTTAGGAGTACTGAAATTAACTGATTTTGGTTTTGCCAAGGAAACGTCATCTTTAGTTACTCTCCAAACCCCGTGCTACACACCTTATTATGTTGGTAAGTAATATTTGAACATTGTACTTTTATGCATCTTATGCCAGGTTCACAATTATAGTGTCTAGACTTATTATTCCAGGGTAATAAGGTTTTTTCCATGACACTTCAACAGCCAGGGAACCGAAGCGTTTTTTCGACAGGTAATACCTATAAGAACAAATTGTGACTATTTCCTGCGTAGGATCTGGCGGCCATTTATATTTATAAACAATTTAGTGTCAAAAAACGGTCTTTTTTCCTTTTTTCTTTTCCAAATTAATGGGAAACAGTAAGACTTATGGTTTTCTTAGTACAAACATCTTCAGGAGAATGGAAAAAGCTTTAAAATTGCTTATTACAAGGTTTAATACACTCATTTATTGTTAATATAATTGCGAAAAAAGGTCGAAATTTCAAAAAAATTAATTTCGCAATAAGTGTTGTAAAAATAAGTATAAAGCTTTGAAATTTTTGTCAAATGAGGGTTCTTTGGTGTTTAATATGTGACAAAAATTTCAAAGAGGTTCATTCAATTGTTTAAATTTTATTCAAATTGTTTATCTCAGAGAGCTTTTTTTTGCAATAACATAAGTCAGAAAAAAATAATGTTAGAACCATTCTACAGGTGTCAAATGAAAGAGCATAAGCTAAACTTTCAAATTGGTTTAAAAAAAGTGAATAAAAAATGCATTTATTAGTAATAAATAATTATGCAAAATTATGTTAAATTTTTCCTTATAAACTTTTTATTTTTTTTATAGAATAAATTATATATATTTATTACAATTTTGCATCAATTATCATATAAATAACATTACTTGGTAGTTATGCACCTAAAAAACAATAAAAAATAGATTTTTTAAAAAAAAAGTTATTCAAAAAGTTTAACGGATTCAAAAAAAGAAAAATTGACGATACTTTTGCATAATTATTTATTACTAATAAATGCAATTTTTATTCACTTTTTTAAACCACTTTGAAAGTTTAGTTCAGCGATACTCAACCTTTTTTTTCCCTGGGCCACATAGCAGCTATTGCCACAGCTTGCGGGCCGCAATCTATGTGAAGTAATATACAGTATGGTGCAAATAAAAGGAATAAATTCCTTATTTCGTAAGCCGGTGACTTTAAGGAAAAATTCTGAAACATCGATTTTTAGTTTTAAATTACGATTTTTTGGCATATGTATCATACTAGTGACGTCATCCATCTGGGCGTGATGACGTAAGCGATGATTTTTTAAATTAGAATAGGGGTCGTGTGTTAGCTCATTTGAAAGGATATTCACAGGATGCCAAAAAAAATTTTGATTTGAATTAAATTAATTGACACAAAAAGAAGAATGTATATCATTTATTTAACTCATAATATAACTTATTGTTGTCAGAAAACAGAAAAAAATGTTTATTTCACAAATAAACATTGCTTTTCACTTAAATTTATTGTTCGAGCTTCCACCCACCTGCCTCTTGTCAGTTTTAACATTGGATTTGAGGGAAAAGTAGTGTTTATTTGTCAAATAAACATTTTCTTCTGTTTTCTGACGGCAGTAAAATGTATTGCAAATTAAATAAATTACATACATTTTTCCTTTTTTTTTTGTCAATTAATTTAATTCAAAACAAACATTTTTTGGGCATACTGTATACTTAATTATGCCAATGTTTATATTACCATATAGAGAATACCATATTCTCATTCAAAAAAGATCGATTACGTCGGCGTCGTCACGCCCATATGGATGACGATAGTATGATATATATGTAAAAAAATCATAATTTAACAAAATCGACCTGATTCAGGATTTTCCTTAAAGTCGTCCGCTTACGAAATAACAACGTCGTCCAGGTGCGAATCAGTGTCAGGATAAGTAAACATTTTTTTGCATATTTCATTTCTGAATATGAGGATTCGCACAGGTATGGTGAAGCGAACAACGTGAGGAACAAGTAAGCGCAACTTTTGAGAGTTTTACAGTTATCCGGTACTAATTTCCAGAATTCTTCATATTGATTTGCGTCTCTTTTTTTTTAAACATTGCCTCCAGATTTGTATCATTTTTAAAATTAATTAGTTCATGTGACAACTTTGCGCTATTAAATCCCAACGGCCGCAAGCTGTACAGTAACGGCTATTTCTAAGTGCCAGGGATTTTCCATTAATAGAAGACATTTCCTAATGTTTCACAAATCATTAAATCTTTCCTTAAAGTCATTGCTCAAGACAACTAGAAAATTAGAAATAAGTAGCATAGTTTTCTGGAAATACATCAATTCCATCTTGTTGAGCTTTCACCAATGTCGAAAAGTTATGCAGATTTTTTATATTAATTTCCTCGATGTACATCTTTAGCTTGTCCACGAAAGCAAATACTTTTGTCAACTACGAAAATTATTTTATGTTTACCTTTTAATGTGTAAACGACGATTAAGTTCGCCAAGCTTTTCTGTTATGTCGCAAATAAATGCTAAAAGCCACCACCAACTATCTTACTTGAAAATTACTTACCTTCAACACGAAAAATCTCAGTTTTAAAATACTATTTACCATTTTAATTCTTATTAAATTGGTGGATTCTGCATCTGAGATTCTTCAATTTATCTTACTTGAGTTCAAAACAATTTGATCATTTACAGGGCTTTTTAGTTAGCTTTCGGGCCGCATAAAAAACGTTAGAGGGCCGCAGGTTGAGTATCGCTGGTTTAGTTCATGCTCTTACATTTGACACTTTGACTCTCTGGGATAAACAATTTGAATAAAATTGAAACAATTGAATAAATCACTTTGAAATTTTTGTCACATATTTAGCACCAAAGAACCCTTATTTGACAAAAATTTCAGTGCTCTATACTTTTTTTTGCAATAGTTATTGCGAAATTAATTTTTTTGAAATTTCGACCTTTTTTCGCAATTATGGTAACAATAAATGAGTGTAATAAGCTTTGTAATACGCCATTTCAAAGCTTTTTCCATTCTCTCGAAGATGTCTGTACTAAGACAATCATAAGCCTTACTGTTTTCCATTAATTTGAAAAAAAGGGAGCAAAGTCATTTTTTGACACTAAATTGTTTATAAATGAAAATGGCCGCCAGATCCTACGCAGGAAATGGTTACAATTTGTTCCTATAGGTATTACCTGTCGAAAAAACGCTTCAGTGCCCTGGCTGTTGAAGTGTCACGAACAGGGTATATTTCTGGCTTATTACCCTGGCCTATAAGCATAATTGTGGTATAAGCGGTAAATCAAGCAACAAACACAGCGTGGGTTTAAGAAGCTTTGAACTTTTAAAAGGCCCCTGCTAAATCAAAGAACCGTGCTAAGTCAAAGGACCGCGCTAAGTCGAAGGACCGTACGAATTTTATACGAGATTTACGGCATGCGGCAAAATAAACAGTACTGAAATTCGTATGCCACAAATGTGTATGTGTCAGGCGCCGAAACATTCTGAGTGGTTTCCGAACGTCGGCGTCGTTATAACGTATGTGAATGTCGTGATAATGTTAGGTGCTTCAGAATGGTTCTCTGTTTTGCAGAAAAATTTTTTATGGTGGAGTACTATTTTCGGTCATACGGAAAAGGTCACGAAAACGGTCCAAGCTTGAAATCAACAATGGTTTCAGCAGGACGGGACAACCTGTCACACTGTCAGGGAGTCTCTTCGTATACTGCGCGATCATTTTTGGAGTTGCCAATCGCCAGAACTAACGCCACCAGATGCGTACATATGGGGAATGCTGAAGGAGTCAGACAGATCCACCGTCTGCCATTTCGGAATTGCGGAATAGAATTAAAGATTTTTTCGTGCCAGACGCAGTGGCGGACCTAGAAATTTGCCTTGGAAGGGGAAATTTGCCTTAAGGGGAACTTCCAATGAAAAACCAACCAAAAGACATAAAAACGATAAACTCAGATTACATAAAAGGCATAAATAATAACTAGGCAGTAAGTTCCCTTAATCTTCCTAACTAGCGTGTTTATTGCGTTGAATTTGTCTTTCTGTGGTTTCGGTTTCTTTCAGCTAATATATTTTTATGTGAACAATTTTTTCTTCTTTAATTTTGGACCTTGTTAGGGGAAAATCTCATTTTTCCTCTCCGTAGATGCCACTGGCCAGATCGCATCTTTAACATCTGTTTTATCGGGGACGTGCGTCGTCGTGAATAATGTTTGCAAGGCTATATCATGTATACTAGATGTATAAATAATCATTAACATTTCAATATTCATTTCAGTAATGTTTATTTTGCCGCATGCTGTACATAGATAATTAGAGTTTTATAATCATACCAATTTTTATAAACAAAAGTTAGGCACATGAACATACAAAAAAGAATAAATAAGGCATATTATGAAATATTAATTAAATATTACATTACAAAATATAATACAGCTATACAAAAATATTAATGTGTAAGGTCAGTGTAATTATCACTATTATCTGCTAAATGAGTTACAAGACTTTTTGAAAATTATCTACATGAAGTTCGGAATTTTCAACTTTTTCTATAATATACAGGGTGTTTCATTAATAATTGTCCATATAGTAACTGGATAAACATTATCACAGAATACGAAGATTTAGCTTAAAACACTTAAATAAAATATGGTTCCTTACTGAGTTACAGGGTGTTTTATCTAAAAATTTAAAAACTATTTTTGCTCAGTATTTTAAAAACTATTCGACGTATCCTTTTCATACTTGGCAGAAAGTGCGACTACTATACACCCTACTAAATTATGATAAACAAATGTTTCTAGCTACTACCAGCGGCGTACGACAGGGGATGGTGAATGGTTGACCCTTCTCAAATTCTACGCCACTGAAGGATTTACTATTTTAGTACCATTTTTATATTCTCCAATACTTTCTACGTAAATAATATACTCTTCATTGATAACGATAAAGTCATTAGTTTTCGAGATATTTGAAGTTAAATATAAAACGGCACAGTTATTTTGATTAATTTATGATTTGATTCATATGATTAAAATTTAAAAATTATTTGTACCCAGTACTTTAAAACTATTTGGCGTATCCTTATCATACTTGGCAGAAAGTGTAAATACAATACACCCTACTAAATTAAGATAAATAAAAGTTTCTAGCTACTACCAGAGGCGTACGATAGGGGATAGTGGCAGGTTGACCCTTCCCAAATTCTACGCCAATGGCGAAATTGCTATTTTAGTGTAATTTTTTGATGTTCCAATACTTATGTAAATAATATACTCTTCATTCGTAACGATAAAATTATTAGTTTTCGAGATATTTTAAATTAAAAATGAAGCGACACAATACATTAATCAAAATGACAGTGTCGTTTCATTTTTAACTTCAAATATCTCGAAAACTAATGACCTTCTCGTTACGAATGAAGAGTATATTATTTTGATAAAAGGTATTGGAGAATCCAAAAATTGTACTAAAGTAGCAATTCCGCCAGTGGCGTAGAATTTGGAAAGGGTCAACCATTCACTTTCCCCCGTCGTACGCCTCTGGTAATAGCCAGAAACGTTTGTTTAGCATAATTTAGTAGTTTGTACAATACCTATACTTTCTGCCAAGTATGAAAAGGATACGTCGAATAGTTTTAAAATACTGAGCAAAAATAGTTTTTAAATTTTTAGATAAAACACCCTGTAACTCAGTAAGGAACCACATTTTATTTAAGTGTTTTAGGTTAAATCTTCGTATTTTGTGCTAAGGTTTCTCCAGTTACTATATGGACAATTATTAATGAAACACCCTGTAGAATACAATATGCAATTAATATGCTATTAATAAGTTGAATTACAGAAGCGCTTAGAGTAGGTGTAATATTTTTTCTCCTAATGCCAGATTTTAATTGATGCCACATGTGTTCTATATGATTAAAAATACAATAATATGGTGGCAGTCTTAAAATTGTACTACCCACAATTTCTGCAGACTTACCACAAACATATTTTTTTTATAGATAAGGTCCTTAAAATTGCAGTAATTCTTTTTTCTTATGTTTTCTCAAAATAAATATCATTATCGAACATGTAATTTTTAATAGTAAGTTTAGTACCATTGGCACAAGGAGCTATATTTAATTGTCTACTATAAGACGCATTGTTTATAACAATTACACTGTTTGGTAGTATATTTGGTATTAATTTATTTTTAAACCAGTCTTCAAATACATACCTCCGCAGTTGTGTCTTGGTGATAATCGACGCAAGATTCACTAATGTTTTCGGCAGATAAAGACAGGCAGTTTGGAACCCATCCGTCTGCTAATTGGGCGTGGAATATAGTTACGCTTTTCCTTTATTAGAAGGTGCTTTTCTTGCACAGTGTTCTTCTTCTTCTTTCTCGTATGTAGGCTTTAACACTAGAAAGCCGCAGGGGCCAATTTGGCCCCTGTATTACAGAAAACTGATGTAATTGGGGCATTGTTCAAATTTACGATAATAGTTGGTTCTAAATTAAGTGTTTCGAAAAATGTCCCAGCTAGTACTTGGACCACATGAGAAAGAATCTGGTAATACCACTGTTTTTTCCATGTTTTGAAACAATGATTCAAATTGTTTTATTTAAAATGTACTGTCTAACAATGATAATTATTTGGAGGATTTTAATTGAGTAATAGTTTTCTGAACAAAACTATAGTTTGATTTTATGAATTACACCACGACTGAACTGTTTATTTGCGGCATTTTCAAAGCACAATAATTATTCACAATTACGAAGACACGTGTTCACGGCTTATTTTACAACAAAAGCGAAATGGGCCGTCAAAATAAAAATTTTTACCTAGAGATATAAACTGGCTGATTTTGGAACCTTTGTAACGAAAACGTGACAAAACTGTGTACATAATAATAGGCCGCTCTTTTATTACTTACTACATTAAGGTACCCAAAATTTGAATATGTACCAAGAGATTATAAAATAAAATTAAATATTGAGATTTCCAAGCTACTTGTTACAGTATAATAAAAATATATGTATAGTTACAACCAAAATTTAAAATTATATGCACTTTATGCACACTTATATAAAAATATGCAAAATTGTAAATTTTTGCATTTTTTATGCATTATATGCAAAATATGCAATTTGCATATTTGCCTAAGTCTACTCATATGCCTATCGGTTAAAATTAAAAAACATTAACTATTTCTTTCGCATTAAATGAAAGATGGTTTATTTGAGACCTTTCTGGGTCTTGCCCTTGAATGGGAACAGCCTTTTCTAAATGATAATTTTCAACAGGAGCTTCTTCTGTATTATCGTTATCACAATTACACAGCCACATTCTAACAATATTTTTGGATGGCACTCTATTTGTGAACCTTCTATACATAAAAGTGTTTTTACTATATACAAGCATACGCTATTTTATATGTTGAAAATTTATAATATATAGAAAATTCGAGAGCCCATGTTTTTTAGTAGTGTATGCGTAATAATTTAAACTTTAAATACAAGTTATTTTTATTTATTTTCTTTATAGCTCCAGAAGTGTTGGGGTCCCAGAAGTATGATAAAAGCTGTGATATTTGGGCGCTAGGTGTTATTATGTACATATTGTAAGTTTTTTTTATTTTTATTTTTAGTGATTATTTACCAATCGCGATAATTTCTTATAGGAGTAGCAGAGAATGAGTATGTTAGCTTGCATTATATGCAAAATATGTACTCTGTTTTCTGAGTTAAAGGGATTTTTGCTTTCTACATTTAAAAAAGACTATTTTTAACTATACGCTATTAAAAAGAATTATATTTATGGTTATATTTTTTTAAACATTGTTAAGAAGGTTTTGAGGTATATACTGTTCATGCCAGTTACTGGCTTATGCTAGCAACTGGCATGCCAGCTACTTTCGTAATTTACAGACATGTGTGTATCCAGCTTAACGAATAAACATGTGTAGCAAACTGTCAGCAGCATGTTGCTTTGATTGCCAAAACTAAAAGAAGTCAATAACAAAAATATACCATTTATAGTTGGAGAGTAATCTTGGATTCTATGGTTAAATACGGTATGCGGCAAAATAAACAGTACTGAAATTCGTATGCCTCAAATTTGTATGTGTCAGTCGCCGAAATGCCCTGAATGGTTTTCGAACGTCGTTGTAACGCATATGAATGTCGTGATAATATTAGGTGCTTCAGAATGGTTCAGTTTTGCAAAAAAATTTTTTATGGTAGAATACTCTTTTCGGTCATACACGGAAAAGATCACGAAAACGGTCCAAGCTTAAAATCAACAATAGTTTCAGCAGGACGGGACAACCTGTCACACTGCCAGAGAGTCTCTTCCAATACAGCGCGATCATTTTGGGACTTGCCACTCACCAGAACTAACGCCACCAGATGCGTACACATAGGGAATGCTGAAGAGGTCAGATAAATCCACCATTTGCCATTTCGGAATTGAGGACTAGAGTTAAAGATTTTTTCGTGCCAAAGGCAGTTGCGGATCTATAAATATGCCTTGGGAGGAGCAATTTGCCTTAGTGGGGAAGCTACCAATGAAAAACCAACCAAAAGACATAAAAAGAGAAACTCAGATTACATAAAAGACATAAATAATAACTTATAGGCATTAAGTTCCCTTAATTTTCCTAACTAACGTGTTTGTTGGGTTAAATTTGTCTTTCTGTGGTTTCGGTTTCATGTCAGCTAATATATTTTAATGTTTGAACAATTTTTTTCTTTAATTTTGGACTTTGTTAGGGGGGAAATTTTCTCATTTTGCCGCCCCGTAGATCCGCCACATTTAACATTTGTTTTATTGGAAACGTGCGTCGTCGTGAATAATGTTCGCAAGGCTATATCATGTACTAGACATATAAATAATCCTAATTATTTCAGTACTGTTTATTTTGCCGCATACTGTATTATTAGTTTTGTTTTAGAGGGATTTATTGTTAATCTCCATTTATTTGCCCAAGATATTGTGTCATCCACCTGCCTTTGCAATAAGTTAATTGAGGCCATGAGAGCCAGAGTGTCCTAACTGCTTTTAACATTACTTTACATAATCAAAGAAAATGATCAGAAGCTAACAATGTCCGATTGTTTTAGTAGTTTTATGTTGACCAAGAATCATTATTGATAAACATACAATTACTAAAACAATCGGACATTGATAGCTTCTGATCATTTTCTTTGATTATGTAAAGTAATGTTAAAATCAGTTAGGCCACTCTGGCTCTCACGGCCTCAATTGTCTTTATTAAATTTTTGCCATAAGATATCACTGCCGTGTCATCAGCAAATTGTAACAAATTGGTATTGGTTAGTCTATTGTCGCATATGTCACTGCAATTA
This sequence comes from Diabrotica virgifera virgifera, assembly GCF_917563875.1. NCBI lineage: Eukaryota > Metazoa > Arthropoda > Insecta > Coleoptera > Chrysomelidae > Diabrotica > Diabrotica virgifera. Next base: position 22,477,239 of record NC_065452.1, read on the forward strand.
TTATATGGACCGTTCACTCTTGTTAGAGTATGGGTCGCTCAAATACTATGAGCTCTTTTAATACATTTCACGCGGCGGATTAGTTCGCTTTTCCTTTAGGACGTCGTTCATAGGTTGTGATGTTTTTTTGCCTTCTCTACTATCTTCTTCCACTCTCTCCAGTCCTGAATCTTTTCTCTCCAGTCTGGAATTTCCATCTTTGATATATCGTCTAGCAATTGATCTTACCATCTTATTTTTGGTCTTCCTCTTGGTCTATTTTTTACTGGTTTCCAGTTCATTATCTTCCTGATCAGTTCTTCTACCCCTTTTCTTTGTGTGTGCCCAAACCATCTGAGCCTTTGTGCTTTAATGAATTTTACTATATCTTCTCCTTCATTTATATTTATTATTTCATGGTCCATCAGCTTTCTATATTCCCCTGTTTCTGTCTTTACTGGGCCATGTATTCTTCTCATAATTTTTATCTCAACTATTCTTAACTTTTCTTTGTCTTTTTTCGTAAGGCACATTACTTCTGCTCCATAGGCTATCACTGGTCTAATTGCTGCTGTATATATTTTGGTTTTGTTTTTTTGCTCAGGTTTTTGTCCTTGAGCAGTCGGTGATATTTCCAATATACTCTATTACCTGCTTTAATTCTTTCGTTTATCTCTATACTCGTTCCGTTTTTGTCGTCCACCATCACCCCCAGGTATTTGAAGGAATCTACTCTCTGGAATGTATTTTCATCTATCTTTATTTCTGTTATTCTGTTTACATTGTCTCTTGTGCTTATAAGGTATTTTGTTTTATTCTTTTTAGGTTATGCGGTTACCCTCCGTTCTACAGCGACCACGGGCTGTCCATGTCACCTGGTATGAAAAGTAGAATCCGAGCTGGTCAATTCACATTTCCTGATGCCGAATGGAAACAGATTAGTCCTGACGCGAAGCATCTTATAACCGGAATGCTCACTGTTGATCCAACCAAAAGATTTACTATTGATCAGGTTATGAATAACCGTTGGATCGCGGTAAGACTTTCGAAAGAATAAAGCATAGTCATTGACTATGCTTTACGACTATTAGTCATAGTTTAATTTTTCGTCGTATTAAGGTAATATGATTACTCTATTTTAATACTATTGTATAAGGTAAGGTGCATGAAAACTATAGCTTTAAAATGTTACAGGTGAACCGAAATAGGAATAGACGTGAACGTATTGTGCGCGCTAGCAAATTTTAAATTACGACAGAGAGAGCTCATTTGATCGACAACCGCTTAGCTGTTGGATAGTTGTGGATGAGGAAACTTCCAAGAGGCAAGTGGTTGGCGGGAGCTGGTTTGAACATTGAATTTAAGCGAAATACAATGCATATTTGCCAAATAAACATTTTTTTTCCGTTTTCTGACAATGGTAGAATGTATTTTGAATTAAATAAATTAAATACATTCTTCTTTTTTTGTCAATTTTTTTTGGACACTGTATAAACAATTATGTTTTATGTTTTAAAGTCGCCGGTTTACGAAATATCGAATTTATTCCAGACATTTACACCATACTGTATAACATTTTCCTGTTAACATACTCAGACCAGATCTGTATGCCTTTATGCAATTCATCATCATCAGTGGCGTTACAGCTCTTTATGAGCCAAAGCCTTCTTCAGAACAATCCTCCATTCGCCCCTGCCGCTGGCAACTCTTCTCCATGCTCTAATTCCAATAGATTTTAAATCATTTTCTAGGTTGTCTTGGTACCTAAGTATCGGTCTTCCTTTTGCTCGTTTACCTAGCGGCCCTCTTCGTTCAAAAACTTTTCTGACTATGGCATCTTCCTCTCGCGTGATTACAAGACCTATCCATCTAAGGCGTGCTACCTTAATGAATTTTGCAACGTCAGGTTCTCCAAAACTTCTATACAACTCGTTGTAACGTCTGCGCCACAAACCTTGTTCTTTTATGCCTCCATATGTTCGTCTTAGAATTTTTCGCTCAAAACGTTCGAACAGTTTTTGTTCATTCTGTGTAAGTGACGCAAGTTTCTGAACCATATGTTAGCACTGATGTTATTAGTGTTTTGTAGACAGTCAATTTAATTTTTCTAGGTATTTTTGAGGCCATCTGTCTTCTTAAGCCATAGTAACACTTATTGGCGAGCACTATTCTTCTTTTAATTTCTTCACTGTCATTGTTATCTTCAGTTAACAGCGAGCCTAAGTATATGAAGGTGTCGACACCTTTCAGTTCTAGGTCGTCAATTATTATTCTTGTAGGTGTCGGTTTGCTTGACCTAGTGCAACACATATATTTGGTCTTTTGAACATTTATATTTAGTCCCATTCTCTTTGCAGATGCTCTTAACGACCGAAATGCTTCAGTCAGAGATTCTGTGGACCTACCTGTGATGTCTATGTCATCTGCATATCCAACAATTTGTACTGATTTGTTGATAGTACCATTCGTATTAATGTGGGACTTTCGAATTATTTTTTCTAATGCCAGATTAAATAAGAGACACGATAGTACATCACCCTGTCTTAGTCCATTTTTGCAATGAAAGGGTCTTGAGAAATCGTTTTGGATTTTTACCATGCTCTCTGCTCCTGTGTGTAAGTTCAGTTAATTGGAAAAAATGAAACGGTATGTGAAATTCTACCATAGCAAGTAGAAGTTCACCTCTATTAACTGAGTCGTGTGCGGCTTTGAAGTCCAAGAAGTGGGTGTCGACGCCGAACTCTAGGGTTTTTTCAAGGATCTGCCTCACTGTAAATATCTGGTCCGTTGTCAATTTATTAGGACGGAAACCGCAATGATATTCTCCCCCTATTTGTTCGGCGTAGGGGAAGAGTCTTTTGTACCAGGTGTCCCAATAAGAATGGCTCTCGGCCATATCTCAGGAACCGTTTATAGTACAGCTTTGAGAAAAAAATATTTATAACAAAAGTTGCCTCGGGAAAAGCCTAGAAATTATTTTCATAATTGTAGGTCCACCGCTAGAGGGCGTAATTGAATATAAAAAATCAAAATTTTACAAAATTTACGTAATGAAAGGGCACTAGAAATCCAATCATCGTATTCTTCATAGAATTCTATGTATATTTGATTTCACAAGTCTACCTTTGCAAATAAGAGGTGGGGGTGAGTGGGAACATTCTTATGAAAAAATGACTGTAAGTCCGGTTCTGCTAAATCGAATTTTGCATACTTGGTCTTGTTGAAAACAGCTCTTTTGCGTCAATGTAAAGTCTTATTTTCGAAATAGCCTCATAAGTAATATGCCAGCTAGTAGGAGTTATTTAATTATTTTCAGAAATCTAGTTTTCTTTGAAAAATATTAAATACAAGTATGCATTTTTAATCCTGTATTACAAAATTAGACTAAATTAGCAACATAATACCGAAAACCGCATGTCGATACCTTTTTTCTGTCTCGAGATATCTTAACAAATGTGCAAATGTGTAAAAACATAACTGTTACTGTCACTGGTAAACGAGGTTAAGGAAAAGTAGTGTGCTATGGAAAAACGAATAGACTCTTTCCAGATGTAAACGTATATAATTTATTAAAACAACAATAAGACAAACAACACTATAAAATATAACAAAGAAATAAAAGCAACTATGTACTTACTTAGTCTTAGTGACTGCCTAAATGTTCAAATTGTTGCTCATCATTTTCGATGCAAGCATTTACTCTTTCAAGAGTAAATTGAATAACAACAGTTTTAACTGTTTTAAACTTTTATTTATGGGAACGGATTAAAGACCTTGTTTTTGCCGCTAGCCCCACTACGCGAGAAAATATTATGTAGAATCTAGAGAATACGAAACGCCATTCAAAGCATTGAGAAAGCAGAAATTGAGACTGCTGTTCAATCTACTCTTGAAAGAGTAAATGATGAGCAACAATTTGAACATTTAGGTCGTCACTAAGTAAGTAGTTACTTTTATTTCTTTGTTATATTTTATAGTGTTGTTTTGTCTTATTGTTGTTTTAATTAATTATATACGTTTACGTCTGGAAAATGTTTCTTTGTTTTTTTCCACACCACACTACTTTTCCTTAACTTCCTTTACCGGTGACATTTACAGTTGTTTAAAATTTACACGTTTCTTAAGATATCTCGAGATATATAAAAAAGATATCAACATGCGGTTTTCGGTATTATGTTGCTAATTTGGTCTAATTTTGTAATACTGGATTAAAAATGCATACTTGTATTTAATATTCTCCAAAGAAAACTACATTTCCGAAAATAATTAAATAACGCCTACTAGCTGGCATATTACTTATTAGGCTATTTCGAAAATAAAAATCATACATTGACGCAAAATAACTGTTTTCAAGAAGACCAAGTATGCAAAATTCGACTTAGCAGAACCGGACTTACAGCCATTTTTTCATAAGGAGGTTCCCCACTCACCCCCACCTCTTATTTGCTAAGGTAGACTTAAACTTGTGAAATCAAATATGCGCAGAATTTTATGAAGAATAAGATGATTGGATTTCCAGTGCCCTTTCATTAGGTAAATTTTGTAAAATTTTGATTTTTTAATTTTTGATTTTCAATTAAGCCCTCTAGCGGTGGACCTACAATTATGAAAATAATTTCCAGGCTTTTCCCGAGGCAACTTTTGTTATAAATATTTTTTTCTCAAAGCTGTACTATGAACGGTTCCTGATATATGGCCGAGAGCCATTCTTATTTGGACACCCGGTACAATACGTTGGACAACACTTTATATGCCATATTGAGTAGAGTGATGCCTCTATAATTATCACACACCATCACGTCTCCCTTTTTGTGTAGAGGACACAGGACACCCAACTTCCAGTCTGTGGGTGTTTCTTTCTGTTGCCAGATTGCAATTATCAGTTTGTGCATGTGTTTCAAGAGGGTGTCGCCGCCGTTTTTGAAAAGTTCGGCAGGGAGATTATCCGAACCGGGGGCTTTATTATTTTTCAGTGTTAAGATGGCTTCTCTAATTTTTTCTTTGGTGGGGAGTGGCTGCCGATCATCTTCATTTATTTGAAGCCTGGGATCATCCATCTCACCATCTTCATGATTGCCACTAAGCAGTCCTTCAATATCTGTTTAGTATCTGTTCCTTTTTACTAATTATGGAGCCGTCCCTACCTTTACAGGCTATTATTCTGGGTTTGAATTCTTTGCTGCAGCTGTTTATCTGTTGGTAGAATTAAAATAAAATTTTCCATTGTGGTAGTTAACAATTTCCTTTAGAGCGTGTTCGTATCGTTCTTTCTTTTTTCTTCTAAACATTCTCTTTTCTTCTCTTCTAAGATGTTTCATAATCTTTCAGAGTTGATCTCATTCTGCGCTGCTGGAGTCTCTTATATGCTTCATTTTTTCGTTGGATTGATTCTACATTCTTCATTCTACACTCTTCGTCGAACCAATCTTCGTTTCTTTTGGTCTTGATATTTTTTAATACAGTTTCAGCCACTGTGTGCATAGCTTCTTTACATTTAGTCTAATGTTCTTTATACAATCACATAAACCGAAATATGTTAAATTTGCTATTGACTTCATATACATTATTAAAAATAAGATACATGATGTATTAAGGCCCTCAACATATCCAGATTTATTCTCGATAGAGCTTGTCTGTGGAGTACTAAAAAATTATGATGGAACACGAAATGTAGATCTCACTTTTAAATATATTTAAAAATTGTCGGATGAGTTCTTTGAAATATTTTCCGTAGAAGAGTGGAAAAAAATTATAGGCAAAGTGAAAATTTTATTGAGGAATATTTCATTTCAAAGGAGAGATTATTTGATGCTGCCATAGAGTCATGTATTATTAATTTATTATTATTATATAATTATACTATTTCTATAGTGTAAAAAAATTATAGTAACCGAAAAAGTGTTAAATATCCATTTAAAATTTACAAACTTTAAATATTACATGCAACTTGTTATAAACAATGATTCATGTAAAGAGCATTTCAAAACAAATCAGTCAATATTTGTAAGAACAGTGACAACTCTGTAATTTACGTCCCATATGAATTCTGCACCCCTTCACGGTTTGCGAGTATCTAACGTCTATTCCTATATCGGTCGAAGTGTAACAGATTTTGATCTCAAATGACTCGTTTATTATAACCCAATTTTGATAATACTTTTGAACAAGGAAAGGAAAATAATTTCAGATATACAGGGTGTAACAAAAACACAGGTCATAAATTTAATCGCATATTCTGGGACCAAAAATAGTTCGATTGGACCTAACTTACCTTAGTACAAATGTGCACGGAAAAAAAGTTACAGCCCTTTGAAGTTACAAAATGAAAATCGATTTTTTTCAATATATCGAATACTATTAGAGATTTTTTATTGAAAATGGACATGTGGTATTCTTATGGCAGTAGTATTTTAAGAAAAAATGATAATGAAATTTGGACACCCCATAAAAATTTTATGGGGGTTTGGTTCCTTTAAACCCCCCCAAACTTTTGTGTATGTTCCAAATTAATTATTATTGTAGCGCCATTAGTTAAATACAAGTTTTTAAAAACTTTTTTGTCTCTTAGTACTTTTTCCAAAAGTCAGTTTTTATCGAGATACATATTTGAATATTTGTCAAATCCACCACATATTTGTATATGGTTAAAAGTACGATTATGGAGACTTCGTAACAATATGAAAATTTATTTATGATTTACATTTTTAAGTATATTTTGAACCATATTAAAAAAGAAGCCACATCTCGATAAAAGATGCTTTATCAAAAAAATACAAAGAGGCAAAATAGTTTTAAAAACACTGTGTTTAACTAATGTTACCGCAGTAATAGTGTAATTGGCATGTACACAAACATTTGGGGTGTTTAAAGGAACAAAACCCTCATAAAATTTTTATGTAAACATATTAAAAAAGAAGCTGCAACTCGATAAAAACGGCCTTATCGAAAAAATACTAAGAGGCAAAAAAGTTTTAAAAATATTGAATTTAACTAATGGCACCACAATAATAATTTATTTGGAACGGACACAAAAGTTTGGGGAGGTTTAAGGGAACAAAGCCCCCATAAAATTTTTATGGGGTGCACAAATTTCACTATAATTTTTCTTTAACATGTTCTTTCCATAAGAAAGCCACATGTCCATTTTCAACAAAAAATCTCTAATGGTTTTCGATATATTCAAAAAAATTGATTTCCATTTTGTAACTTCAAAGGGCTGTAACTTCTTTTGTGTGCATATTTGTACTAAGGTAAGTTAGGTTCATTCGAACTATTTGTGGTCCCAGAATATGTGGTTTAATTTTTATGACCTGTATTTTTGTTACACCCTGTATATGCAGAAAAACAGAATTATTTTTTTAACATCTTGAGTTAAGACGCCCTGTTTTTTGTATCTTCTTCTTCTACACTACGCGTCAGAGAAAACGGACGGCCCACAAAATTGGTAATTTTTGATGTCTCGAATTTCCTCAACCTGTTGTCCGATTTAAGTAATTTTTTTAATGTGTTATGGCCTCATTCTTTAACAATATCGCTGTAATAATATTGTTGCTAAATAGGTAAATTTTCATTGTATACCGGGTGTACCAATCAAACTGTGATTTTTTCTCAAAGTTCGCATCACACTGTGGAATATTCTAGCATTTATAAAATACTGAAATTAAAACCCAACTATAGCCTCAGGTTTTTTAACATTCTGTTTTTTGATTCATTCGCTTATGTTGGATAATAAAAAAGTTAGGTACTTTAACAACTAGACGTCTTCTTCATCAATACAGGATATTTCTAAATAAGTGCGACAAACTCTAAGGAGTTTCTGTGGGTTTACATGAAAAAATAATGACCGTTTGCTTTATAAACATTGTCTGCAAATGCTTCGTTTCCGAGATACGGGATGTTGAATTTTTTCCAACAAACTGACAGATTTATTTATTGTTCTAAAAACGGTTGAGATATGCAAAGGAAATTTGGTAGGTTTTAAGAGGTAGTTATTGCGAATTTTTTGACATACGATTAAGAATTTTATATTCACCCTTGGCGTTCATTCTTTATTTTCTTTCTGACAAACATAGTTTGTATAGAATTAGTCATAAATATACATTGCTAAAAACTAAACACTAAACTAGACTAAACAAGACATAAAATGAAATGAATTTAAAAGCTAAATGAAATACAGCTAATATCTAAGATCTAAAAAATTCTTCGACTGTATAAAACACTTTTTCACATAAAAATTGTCTAAGATTCCTCTTAAATACATTTATTGAACTGGTGGACAACTGTGAGCCAATATGAGCCAGTATATTACCTGTATGCGTGCCAATGGTGAATATAAAATTCTTAATTGTATGTCAAAAATGCGCAATAACTACCTTTTAAAACCTACCAAATTTCATTTGCATATCTCAACCGGTTTTAGAGCAATAAATTAATCGTCAATTTGTACGAAAAAATTCAACACCCCATATCTCGGAAACGAAGCATTTGCGGACATATTATGTTTATAAAGCAAACGGTCATTATTTTTTCATGCAGAATTGCCCCTTCTGATGAAGAACCTGGCTAGTTGTTAAAGTACAGCTGGTTCCAAAAAAACTGATACGACTCTTAAAGCGTAGTTTGTAGAAAATTAGGCAGTGTATTTTGAAGGATAAATACTTATTATTTACATACTGTCACTGTCACTGCCAAATCTTAAAATTTGTCAGATAACTTATTCTGTTCAACCTCAAAAAATGGCTGTTTGTTTGTTTATTTTATTATTTGTCTGTCATAATAAATATAATATAATGTCAGACTAATCATACACTGCTCAAAATGATCAAAGAGTTGTATCAGTTTTTAAACGCTTTTATTTGGTTCAATCGTTTGCGTCAAATCTTTAGACGTTAATTTGACCGCCTTTTCTTGAATGCAAATGAATGAAAATTTGCAGACATATGCATTCGCGGGAACAATACACGAATAATCAATAAAAAAAATTTCCATGTTTGTTAATTGTTTAAATAAAAAAAAACGATTTTAATGGAAAACGCTTAAATTCTCTTGTTTTGTACAATGTAAAAACTTGAAACTTTTAATGATTGTATAGCTAATGATATGAACAATATACAGGGTGTAACGAAAATACAGGTCATAAATTAAATCACATATTCTGAGACCAAAAATAGTTCGAATTAACCTAATTTACCTTAGTACAAATATGCACATAAAAAAAGTTACAGCCCTTTGAAGTTACAAAATGAAAATCGATTTTTTCGAATATATCGAAAATTATTAGAGATTTTTTATTGAAAATGGACATGTGGCATTCTTATGGCAGGAATATCTTAAAAAAGAATTATAGTGAAATTTGTGCACCCCATAAAAATTTTATGGGGGTTTTGTTCCCTTAAACCCCCTCAAACTTTTGTGTACGTTCCAATTAAATTATTATTGTGGTACCATTAGTTAAATTCAATATTTCTAAAACTTTTTTGCCTCTTAGTATTTTTTCAATAAGGCAGTTTTTATCGAGTTGCGGCTTCATTTTTAATATGTTTGCATAAAAATTTTATGGGGGTTTTGTTCCTTTAAACCACCCAAATGTTTGTGTATGTTACAATTAAGCTTTTACTGCGATACCATTAGTTAAATACAGTGATTTTAAAACTTTTTTGCCTCTTTGTATTTTTTCGAAAAGGCACTTTTTATCAAGATATTACTTCTTTTTTAATATGGTTCAAAATATACTTAAAAATGTAAATCATAAATAAATTTTCATATTATTACAAGTCTCCATAATCGTACTTAGCCATATACAAATATGTGGTGGATTTGACAAATATTCAAAATATCTCGATAAAAACTGACTTTTCCAAAAAGTACTAAGAGGCAAAAAAGTTTTTAAAATATTGTGTTTAACTAATGGTACCACAATAATAATTAAATTGGAACGTACACAAAAGTTTGGGGGGGTTTAAAGGAACAAAACCCCCATAAAATTTTTATGGGGTGCCCAAATTTCACTATAATTTTTTCTTAAGATGCTACTACCATAAGAATGCCACATGTCTATTTTCAATAAAAGATCTCTAATAGTTTTCGATATATTGAAAAAAATCGATTTTAATTTTGTAACTTCAAAGGGCTGTAACTTTTTGTAAGTGCACATTTGTACTAAGGTAAATTAGGTTCAATCGAACTATTTTTATTCCTAGAATATGTGATTAAATTTATGACCTGTATTTTTGTTACACCTTGTATAATTTCACTTTTTACGTTAATTGTTTACGTTATGCTTCATTAATAAACAGTAAAGTTTCAAATTTTTTGCCGATTCCGACTACTTTTAATGTTAGTACACCATATGTTTTATAGATATTTTAATAAACATGACGATATATTTTAATGTTGGAAAAGTGTAAGACTAAAAAGTAAAAAATAAAAAAATATAAAAAAAAATTTTAAGAAACGCTTTTCTTTAGTTACGAGTGACTAAAATTAAAAATATAAAAAAAATCAACTAAAAAGCAAAAAATAAAAAAAAATTGAAAAAATCTAACACATTCGTTAAAGAAAAGCGTGGGGCGGAAACCGTTTATTCGATGAACACGCGCCACGCTTTTCTTTGACGGATGTGTAGATTTTTTCAATTTTTTTTTTATTTTTTGCTTTTTAGTTGATTTTTTTTATAATATTTTTAATTTTAGTCACTCGTAACTAATAAAAAGCGTTTCTTTTTTTTTCATATTTTTTTTTAGAAACCAGCTGTATCTAACTTTTTTATTATACACCATAGCGAATGAGTTACAAAACAGAATGTTAAGGAAACTTGAGGGTATAAATAATATTAATTTTTTAATTTCATTATTGTATAAATGCTGAATATTCCACATGGTGTGAAAAACTTTGATATAAAAAAACAGTTTGATTGGTCCCCCCGGTATACAATGAAAATTTACCTGTTTAGCAACAATATTATTACAGCGATATTGTTAAAGAATAAGGCTATAACATATTAAAAAAATCACTTTAATCGGACAACAGGTTTAGGAAATTCGATATATAAAATGACCAATTTTGTGCGCCGCCCGTTTTCTCTGGCGCGCAGTGTAGTTCTATAACCGTTATAGTCCAAGAGGCAGCGCTGAAAAATCTCTTTGAATTTACTAAAGCTAGATTTTTCACAGTTGATTACTGTGATAGTGTAAATAATCATACAGCGGTCGGTCAAGCGCAACGTAGAACAGGGGTTACTGAGAGGGTATCAAAGTTGCTTTCCTACGAAGGTAATTAAATCAATTTACTAAGGCTGAAAATCAGTACACACATTCTAAATTAAATATAAATAAAAGTTATTATAGTCGGTCAGCTGTATGACGGGACAGAGCCGGTCGGTCGGCCCAGTGAATGTACAGGATTATTCACTATACAGGGTGTCCCGGAAAATAGTGCGTTCCTTTAAGGTATGGATAGAATACACAATTTGGAACAAAAAAGTCCTATAGCATTTTTTTCTAAAGTTAACCGTTCCCAGAAAAAAGATTACATTGTTTTCCATATACCTGTATTTTAATGTTTAGAAATTTTAATTGCCTGGCAACATCGCGATCGTACGCACTACGGAATAATAACAGATCAGATAGTAAGAACTTATTTGTGATTTACAGTAGGTACATGTATTTAAAATAATCCAACCTAATATTACTTAATGTATTTACTATTTTTTTTTGTTATTTGTTACTATAAGTTCTTTTAAATGTATTGGAATACCTATTGCATAATTTTAAACGAATTACACATCTTTTAAAATAAAAACACATCTTTTAACTGAACTAGTAGGTATTATGTATTTAGTACGCTTTAAATGTGTTGAATGCTGAGGACTTTGACTAAATTACATAGTTCACAGTGGACATTAAATACACCAGATTGATAATGTGTCAGTAATTTGTTTACTTGTGAACTAAAATAATTAAGTTGTACTTACTTGAAAATAATTACTACACTTTCAAGAACACATTCCCTCATAACGACGAGAAATAACGGCAAAACATTTTAAAAGAAATTATAATAAGCCTCTCCATTTAGTGATCTGCCATAACCAATCAACAATAACATAATAGGTAATGAACTCACGATTCGAAAACATTTTCTGTATTGAAACTAAGCAGGATTCTTCCAAACTATCTGTTGTATGTTGACTAAAAAGAAGTCTACGTTTAAATTTTCATACCTCACAGAGTTGCCAGATTTGAATTTGCATACCAAAATGTATTTTAATTTTTTGGTCAAACGATTGCATTTAGAAAAAAATGTTAAGAGTTTTTTGCTTTACATGGTGCCCTCTACCTATACCTTTAAGGAACGCACGCACTATTTTCCGGGACACCCTGTATTTTGAGTCCCTTGTAAACTGCTTTATTTACAGAATTAGAAAAAAATGTAAAATACAAAAGTTATTCGATTTTTAAATTATGATATTTTGACATATATATCGTACTAGTGACGTCATCCATTTGGGCGTGATGACGTAATCGACTATTTTTTTTAAATGGGAATAGGGGTCGAGTGCTAGCTCATTTGAAAGGTTATTCAATTCCCTATTCAGTAATATAAATATTAACATGATTAATTATACAGGGTGTCCAAAATTTTTTTTTAATTAAATTAATTCTTTAATTAATAATTCAAAAAATTTTTTGGATACCCTGTGTAAATAATGATCTTAATGTTTATAATACTGTATAGAGAATTGAATAACCTTTCAAATGGGCTAGCACACGACCCCTATTCTCATTTAAAAAAAATAGTCGATTACGTTATCACGCCCAGATGGATGACGTCACTAGTACGATATATCCATATGTCAAAAAATCATAATTAAGAAATCGAATAACTTTTGTATTTTACATGTTTTTCTAATTCTGTAAATAAAGCAGTTTACAAGGGGGTCAAAATATAGTGAATAACCCTGTACATTCATTGGGGCCGACTGACCGGCTCTGTCCCGTCATACAGCTGACTGACTATAATAACTTTTATTTATATTCAATTTAAAATGTGTGTATTGATTTTCAGCCTTAGTAAATGGATTTAATTATCTTCGTAGGAAAGCAACTTTGATACCCTCTCAGTAACCCCTGTTCTACGTTTCGCTTGACCGACCGCAGTATGTTTCTCTACACAATCACAGTAATCAACTGTGAAAAATTTAGCTTTAGTAGATTCTTCAGCGCTGCCTCTCCGTCTATTATCGATCGTTGGATATCATGTTGGCTACCATATTCGCTATCGTGATTTTATTGACAGCAGCTCTGTATAATGATTTAGTCGATTTTCCGTACCATTGCCTTAGATTTTTCAGCCCGGATCAGTTCTTCTATCAGGACCACGTTTAGCTTGGATCTCTCCCAGAATGATTAGATGTAAAAGATCATATTGTCAAGGTGTATCATAATGTGACCGAAGTATTCCAGCTTCCGTCTCTTTGTTATATTGTCCAGTTGTGTTATTAGGTTCAGCCATCTAACGACCTCCTCATGTCTAACTCTATCGAACCAGCTAATTTTTAGTAGTCGTCGTATATCCACATCTCAAAGGCTTCCAAGCATTTAAGCATAACCTTACTTAGGGCGGATTTCTCATATTGAGTTCAACTCAAGTTTAAGCTGAACTTTTGGTGAACGTCAGTTAAAAGTCAAAATCGTCTTTCTTAATCTCTGTTCAACAGATTTAGCAGGTTAAACTGCGTTCAATCTGAACGCTGAATTTTAACAGTTATAACAAAAATATAACCTATTCTATTGGATTAAGTATAAAGATGAACGATAACATTGTTAGTATTTTTAAGGAAAGACAACTTTAGATTTAAACGGGATACACCACAGGCGGCTCTGAAGACTCTTAAAAGAAGAAACTTAACCTTTAACTACCCGCGCATCAAGTTATAACATAAGTACACGCGTGGCGTACTTTATACTCCACTTAAGGGGGGGGGGATATGGTTTGAAATATATTTTTTTTATTATTTCAAATAAAAGTGCATACTTTCAAGAATACTCTCTGAAAATTTCAAAATAATCGGAGTAAAATTACCAGAGATACAGGGTGTTGAATATCCCTACCTTCGACTCGCGTTGCCGCGGCTTCGCGCCATCACGCTTGAGCCTAGTGAGAAACGTTAAACAACTGTTCGCCTTCTCTTTTGTGGATTACTCCGCAATTCAAAAAACATATTTCAATGTGTATAACTTTACGATTTGTCAGACATATAAGAAGATGAAGATGCAGTTGTCAAAACTTTAAACGCATTTTTCCCAAAACTGCTTTTTCAAATGCGGTGGACATTGTAACTGAAAAACTACTCGGCCGATCTACCTGAAATTTTGCATAGATTTTCTTTAGACATTTCTTGAGGTAACAACGTCGAGATATTTTTCGTTTTGTGCTTATTTTTTGTTCAACAATATTAAATCTGTTGGTTTTCACAACATTTTTATCAAAAATTTCATATTTTTGACTTCTGAGTGATACCAAAAATTCAAAAATCATTAAAAATAAGAAAAACTCAACGTTGTTACCTCGTGAAACTCATAAGCCAATTAAATCTTTGTGAATTTTTTGTTTCGTATGATCCAGTGATGAGTTCTGATGTCCACCGCAAAATCCATTTTTTTAGCTGCCTGCCAAAATTTGTCGCCAATGGCTTATTTTCCAATATTTTGGATTGATTTTTTTCTTAAATATTCTTTGAATTGTACTTAATATGTTTATTTAATTTAAAAATAAAATAATTCTACCATAGCTTTCAAAAAAAAATTCCAAAAATGTGCTGATATGTTGATTTCAAGCCATCCCCCCCCCCTAAAAACAGCGGGTTTGTTTTTTTTTGAAAAAATACACTTAATTGTTTGTTATAAACCTTATTCAGCATCAGCGAATGCTTGGAGTTCCTTCTCAGTAAGTCAATTCGGATTTCTAACTCGAACCTGATCCCTTAAAAAATAAAATTGCTAATAAAAATTATTTGAAATGTGATTTTTTACATGAGAAAAAGTATTGTTTATCAAGAAAAATATATTTTGTGCCATAATGACTAAAAAAACAATTGATAGATGTACTTACATTACTACAATCGTGGCGTATTTTGTACACCATCGGAAACAACAAATAATAAACTGGTAATGAGGATGTTCACAAAAAATTAAAAGGTCATTTCAAACATGTAAAACGATTAAGAAACATCCTAGGAATAATTGTCTAAAATTTCAAAATAATCAAAAAAGTCTCTCTACAGGGTGATAAACTTCTGTGACAAAGTCCAATATATCTGTTATTACACAATATATGAAAAAAGTTGTTAATAAAAGTTATAGACACCTTTAATGTACACATTTTAAAATTAGTGAGAAATATACAGGGTCCTCCATAACACGGTGCTAAACCAAAGTTATGTTTTTTTCAACGGAACACCCTATATTTTATTCAAAATCTGGTTTCTCTACATTTTTCTGATTCTAGAGATATAACACTTGTATAGGGTTATACTGAGTGTTTCAAAGTTACGAGCACTTTTATTAATAAATCATACTGATTTTATCGCCCTGTATGTTTCTAACGGTGTAATATAAATTTATTTTTTTAATGCTTTTGACTGTCAATATTAAAGTAGTTTTGCAACAATGTACAATTTTTTTATAACTACACAAATTGTATACAGGGCAAGTCAAAATGTAAATACAAGATTTTCTTCATAATTTTATATGGAACACCCCATATTTTATATTATTTTTGGAAAGGTCTATCACTATACTTACATCTTTTAAATATTCCCTATACCTAAAGTTATTAGTTTTCGAGATATTTTAGTTTTATTGTCGATAACAACATGTATTACTTAGTTATTAATAACAATACTTTGATTTATTAAAAAAAATAAAATAAAAAAAAATGTTCAACGTACTTACTTCTTATGTTATAAAAGATGTTCAAAATGACCTCCCATAACATTACACAAGCCTGGAGACGAGTTTCGAAAGACCTACTGATGTTTGTAAGCATTTGTTGTGTGACACTTTGAAACGCGTTTTGAATCAATATTTTCATATCGTCAGCTATTGTTGGAGGTGTCCTATATACTACGTTTTTAATATAACCCCAAAAAAAGAAGTCAACTTCGTTTAATTCTGGTGATCTGGGTGGCCAGTGAACTGGCCCATCTCTTCCTATCCATCTTTCAGGAAAAGTTCATCGAGTTCACTGTTGACAAGTGCGTTGTGGTGAGCAGGGGCTCCGTCGTGAAGGTACCACATATGTTGGCGGATGTTTAATGGTACATTTTCAAGTAGAATAGGTAAATGATTCACTAGAAAATTTAAATAAACCTCACCATTTGCCGATTCTTTAAAGAAAAAAGGACCTATAACGTAATTGACTATGTGTCTTAGCACAGTACGGATTGGTTGTGGAATAATAATGAAAATTGTGTCTGTTTACACTACCATTTTTGTGGAATGTTGCCTCGTCTCCAAAAAAAAGAACAAACTTAAAAAAATCTCTCTGTATAACTATTTGTTGTTGTGACCATTGACAAAATTATACTCTTCGTTCGAAATCATCCCCAACAAGTTCCTGATGCATAACTTATATCTTGCTCTCTTGTAATATTTTGAATACTTGTATGAGGATTTTCTGTAACAGGCAGTAAAACATTTAATTCATTTTCATCCGTAATAATGATTTTTGTTTTTTCCTTTGCTTCATAAACAGAACCAGTACGATTAAACCTGTCTAATAAGTTGTCAAATGCTCTCTTATTTGGTTGTTGACGCTATGGACACCGTTCCTTATAAATTCTTGTGGCAACTAATGAGTTTTTGAAACACTATCCTAAAATCCATATCATGTCTGTCATTTCTTCACGACTAAAATTCATTGTTAAGTAACAATTATAACAATATGGCAAACAATTATAATCAATAACAAAAATAAAAACGTACAGATAATTAATATTTTACATCTGACAGTTCTTGTGTCAATTATTTCAAAGCCACCTTAAACAAGAACTTGCAGCAATTTATAGTTTCCATTTCTTAATTTTATTTTGTTAGTAGTTAAAATTAATATCGTTTTGTTAGTAAATATAAAATTGTCGTTATTGTATAGAATTTACCATAAACTTGGAGAAAAAATGAAATGCAGTCTAATTTTAATTATCATTAACAAACTCATTGGAGGTTTCTAATATTAAGGGTAATTAATTTACTGTAATAAACGTATCTATGAGTTATCAACAATAAAACTAAAATATCTCGAAAACTAGTAACTTTAGGTCTAGGGAATATTTAAAAGATATGTAAGTATAATGAAAGAACTTTTCGATGGTAAAATAAAATACAGGGTGTTCCATTTAAAAATATGAAGAAAATCTTTTAATTGTATTTTGACTTACCCTGTATACAATTTTTGTAGTGATAAAAAAATTGTACATTGTTGCAAAACTACTTTAATATTGACAGTCAACAGCAGTAAAAAAATAAGTTTATATTATACTGTTAGAATCATACAGGACGATCAAATCAGTATGTTTTTTTGATAAAAGTGTTCATAACTTTGAAACACTCAGTATAACCCTAGACAAGTGTTTTTAATCAGAAAAATGTAGAAAAACCAGATTTTGAATAAAATATGGGGTGTTCCATTTAAAAAAACATAACTTTGGTTTGGCACCGTGTTATGGAGGACCCTGTATATTTTTCACTAACTTTTAAAATGTGTATATTAAAGGTGTCTATAACTTTTATTAACAACTTTTTTTCATATATTTTATAATAACAGATATATTTAGCTTTGTCACGGAAGTTGATCATCCTGTATAAAAAATCTTGATTAGAAATCTAGCATTATTTTAAATTTCGAGAACTCTTCTCTATTGGCTTGACGTCACTAGTCGCATACCCCAGCGCGCGCCATTCCTCCTTGTTGTTTTATCAGGATTAAAGTGGAGTTTAATAGTGAATTTGTTTAGTTTCAAGTGTATAGACTGTTTGTAAGGACATATTTTGTGTGGTACAAATAAGCAAATAAAATGGAAGAAGGTTTTCAAAAAGCCGATTCGCATAATCTACCGACTGTAGACGTAACAATGGTGTCTGATTTCTTGGCCTCCTGTAAGGAAATAAATTAACCACAGAGTAGTGTAACCAAAACCAGCCAGTGAGTATTACTTTTAAATAATAATTATCCATTCAAAATCCATCATTATACCTTTAATTAGATTTTATTGCCATTGAAATATAGTTGTATTCAAGTCATTTTTATACATTAAAGACATTTTTTATTAAAACAAATTTTAGGCAATTCAAATATAACATTTAATTCTGTTATAAACATTGTGTTTGAAGTTTTATTGGTTCCAAATCTGGACCTCGGAGGTAAACTATACTGTCATTTTGAGCAACTGTCTTTAGCCTGTGTTTGCTAGAAAGTTTAGAGCAGGTAGTACTTAGGATGTTAATAAAAATGTGATAATGCCATAATTGGTGGTTTTAGATAATCCAACTAATAAAATAAGTAGATTAGAGGAACTGATTCACGATACGAGGAACGATTAGAGGAACTGATACGGACTTTCGACCCTGGGTAATAATGTAGTCTTTCATTCTGCGTTTAAATTTTTTAAAAATATTTATTAGTTTTTTCAGGATTCGAAAAACATTAATCAAATAGTATTTGACCAAGATTTTGCGCCTACCCCCTTAATAAATTTATCGGCTTAGGTATAAGAATACGTTGTAATAAAATAGTTACCGCTTAATATATTTTTCAGTGAATCCAAAAACTGTTTATGTACAATTCACTGCAAAGTTAATTGATGTCTAGTTTATAGGGTCTGTCAAGTAATAAATATTTTATTACTATGTTATGTTATGGGCACCAGTCTTTTTAGGGTTCCGACAAATTCAGAGGTCGTAAACTAGGTACTTTTTCATTTTTGTAAAAAGTTTTATTGCTATGCTAAGCTAACCCATTTCTTTGAAATGATAACATAAATTCAGAGGTCATAAACTAGGTACTTTTTCATTTTTGTAAAAAGTTTTATTGCTATGCTAAGCTAACCCATTTCTTTGAAATGATAAACAGAACAGATAAATGGTAACAGATATTTAGAGAAGTTCAAAATACGACTGTATTAAGAATTTTTATAATTTAGTTTATAACCAAGCTAACTTAAATTAATACATATCATAGAATTGGGTAAAAATGAGTAATTTAAAAACTTTTTATTTAGAAAAAGATACATAACTTGCAATAAAGTGATCTTCACAACAGAAAAACTTGGTTTTTATTGACACTTCCTTGATGTTCCTTCTAGCTGCAACAAACCATTTCTTTTTCTGTTTTAAATTGGTTGGAACGGTAATAAAAATCTTGTCAGAATTGTTTTTCGATGTATTTACACACCCAGGAACAAAACACCACTTATTTGGCTTCATTTTTTACTAATTAAATACGTAACGAACTGCACACATTCAAATCCACTTCGTAAATAAGTACATTGAAACCTGCCATATTCGGATCAATGTGGCGACAGACCGATCCCGATATGAAAAAATCCGGATATCAAGACCACTACTTCTTTTATAGTCTCTGAAACGTTTTCTCCTTCATACATTCCAGTAATCAACGCCGTCAATAACTTTCGTCGATAGACAGGTTTTATAGATTCTATAATACATTATTTCGCCATCCTTTAGTTCTTCTTTTAGTGCGTTGTCCAACAGCAGGACTGCCTTTCTCGGTAGATTTCGGTAGATCCGGACGGCGCAGAACCGTCCGGATATGGGGAGGTCCGGATATGACAGGTCCGGATATGGCAGGTTGTACTGTATACAGAACTAGCCCTCGATCACAGCCGGTACAACTACTGACGTCACAGGCCGTAGCCTAGCTGCAGGGAGCCGTTTTCCTAGCCTCCAAGAAAATCAACATTATGAACTCATTTATCTTAAAATATATACATTTTTTTAAACAGTTTTATGATTGCTACGTTTTTATATATCTTATTATGTATTGAATTTAACTATATTTAAAAATTAGTGAACATCCCTATTACGGCTTTCTCAGAACGCCGATTCTAACGAAACTAAAACCAGTTGTAAAGCACATTCCAGTGATAGGTTAGATAGATAAAGAAGGTCAAAAATTAAATTTTTAAATATATTTACAGTAGAATTCTTATAACTGGCATACAAAATACGCCAGCGCGTGTAGTTAAAGGTTAAGTCAGCCGATGGTGGTGGCCCAGAATCGAATTTAATCTAAAGCTGTCTTTACTTATTTTATTTTACTCATATTTGAGTAGGACCAAGGATGCAGAATTCTGTTGGAACTTTATCTAGAAACGCGGGCAGGCAACGAATGTATATTGTAGATTCTCCCATTGTCTGCTATTTATCGGCTTGTATGCTTTATAAATTTGTAAAAAGCTCAACCAATAGATAGTCACCAAGGATTCTGCATGCCGACCTATAGAGAATTTTATCTTTCAGTCAATTGAACTATAGAATAACTTAGTTATGAGAAATCGGCCCTTAGAGTCCACGCTTCCACTCCATACAGTAGGACTGGAAAGATATAGCAATATGTCATTTGAACGCGCGAAGGTTAATACAAAGATTGTGGCTGGAAAGTACGTTTCTCATTTTGACAACGTAGCTCGGACTTGTTCTATTCGGATTTTAATTTCTGCGGTTGGATCCCAATTCTCATTGATATTACTATCGAGGTACATGAATTTCTCTACTCTGTTCAGTGTGGCATCTCCGACTTTTATACGGTCATCCTGTTTATAATTTTGTTTGCTAACTATCATTTATGTAAAAAACTCATAACATGAAGTAAAAACCACTTCTATGTAATAGGTATATTTATTAAAAAATTTAAAAAATCCCAATGGATTGAATAAAATATGTCCAATTCAGAACGTTTTCGGACCTATCAGTCCATCATCAGTGAATTCAAATACTTGCTAAATAGCCCCAGAACCAAACAATGGTTGAAATTATAATTCAATCTACATTATGTTGAAGTAAAGTAAAAAAATCAGGCTAAACGCCGATGTTAAAAGATATAACCTCCGGAAACATGGTGAAACTCTATCAAGAAACTTAATCAACCATCTTAGGCCAACGTTGACTACCAAGTGTCAAAGGTTTGTAAGGAAGACCTTACAAATTCCTTACAAACCTTTGACACTTGGTAGTCAACGTTGGCTAAGATGGTTGATTAAGTTTCTTGATAGAGTTTCACCATGTTCCCGGAGGTTATATCTTTTAACATCGGGGTTTAGCCTGATCAATATTACTTCAACATAATGTAGATTGAATTATAATTTCAACCATTGTTTGGTTCTGGGGCTATTTAGCAAGTATTTGAATTCACTGATGATGGACTGATAGGTCCGAAAACGTTCTGAATTGGACATATTTTATTCAATCCATTGGGATTTTACAAAATTTTTAATAAATATACCTATTACATAGAAGTGGTTTTTATTTCATGTGAGTTTTTTAACTATATGGTATACAGCCAACCTAGGGAACTACTCTTTTTAATTTATCATTTATGTAGCTTTTTTAACATTAAGTTTTAATCCATACTGACCATAGGTTTGTTTTATTTTGTTCATTAGACTTTAAATTTAAAGGTCTTCTCCGCAATTAGCTAGCACTGAGGTATCATCGGCATATCTAATATTGTTAACGGTTACTCCATTCTCTTGTACCCAAGAAACTCTTAAACCCGAATTCTTCTTCTTCAAGTGCCATCTCCGCCACGGAGGTCGGCAATCATCATAGCTATTTAGACTTTGGAGAATTGCGCAGCAATGATATTCTGCATCTCCCTATGCTTCTTTCTCCTTGAATCTTTCCCTGCATAATGAGTTGGAGCAAGTTTTATCTCTCTCCACGTGTAATATGTCCGAGATATTACAATTTTCTGGTTTTGATTGTACTCGTATTAAAGACTTCCATTTCTTTATTCATCTTTCTCAGAACCTGTGACGTGTTCTGTCCATGATATTTTCAAAAATTCTTCTATATACCCACAACTCTAATGATTCCAGTTTTTTCGTTGATGCCGCATTCAAAGTCCAAGCTTTCATTCCATAAAACGTAGCACCTAGCCAACCTTTCTCTTAGTAACCTTAGATCTCTTGTGCGGAGCACTTTTCTCATTTTGTTAAAATTCGCTCTGGCGTTTTCTATTCTAATTTTAATCTCCTGGAAGTAATCATTTGTGGAGTTGATCATTGTTCCAAGATATGCATATTGGTCTACTCGTTCGCCATTGGTTCCGTTTATGAGGAGATTCTCGTTATTTCTTTGAGTTTTTGATATTATCATAAATTTTGTCTTCTTGATGTTCATTGTTAGACCGTATTCTTGGCTATATATCGCTATTCTGTTGACCAGTCTCTGAAGATCTTCAATATTTTCGGCTAAGCCGACAGTGTCATCCGCATATCTAATGTTGTTAATGGGAACTCCGTTCACCTTTATTCCAGCTGTCTCAATTCCCGAATTGAGTATTGATAATTCTGCCCTCTAACAGCGTGTATATTCTGCTATGTATTACTTGCTTCTTCTTGTCAAAGATACTTGTTGAATGAAGGATGATCCTTCATTCTTCATCGAACCAGTCTTCTTTTTCTTCTTCTTCTTCTTCTTCTTTTTCTTCTTCTTCTTCTTCTTATAATAGGCCTGTTGGCCTGTTCCTTACCGATTTTGAGCTTGTATTCGTAGCTGTGATGTTGACTTCCAGCTATCTCGCCACCTTTTAAAGGGCCTTCCTATTGGTCTCTTGCCTATTGGCCTCGAATCCCTGGCTATACGGGCTATTCTCTCGCTGTCCATTCTCGTCACATGCTGATTCCACTCTCGTCGTCTCTGTCTTCCCCACCGTACTATATCTTGTATGTTACAGAGATCTCTTTTCTGTCGTTCGGTATTCTGTCTGTCAGTGTTTTCCCAGTTATTGACCTCAGCATTCTCATTTCTGATGTTCTCTGTATCCTCTTGTTTCTGCTGTGTCACATCTTGTTTCTATCGCGTACGTCATGATCGGTCTTACACATGATTTGTATATGCGTACTTTCCCTTCCAGCCTCATATCTTTGTTTCTCCAGATGACATCCCTCAGACATACTGACACGTAATTGGCTTTATTTGCTTGCTTTCGGACTCTCTCTTTAACATCTCCATAACTACATATTTCGATTCTCAGATACTGGAATCTCGAGACTTGTTCAATTAGTTCGTTGTTAATTACTAATTTGCATCTTATGGGTTCCCTTGACACTACCAGGGATTTTGTCTTGGCTGTTGATATTTTCATGTTGTAGTTCTTCGCCACTGTATTGAAAGTTTGTGCCATTCGCTTCGACTGTAGGTTATCCTCGTTATCGGAGATTAAGATTGCGTCGTCAGCATAACAAAGGAATTTTTATTTGTTTTTCCGCCATCTTATATCCTTTTCCAGTACCTTTAATGTTTTCTATGATTTTGTCCATGACTAAATTAAAAAGCAATGGGCTCAAGCTATCCCCTTGTCTGATTCCCGAGTTGATTTCTACTTCCGATGCTATTTCATTCTCGACTTTTATTCTGGTTTTGTTCTTCGTATTAATGTCTTTAATTATCCTTACCATCTTGTTGGGCTGATTTTTCTCCTTTAGCAATCTTAACACATCTTCCAATCTTACACAATCTAAGGCCTTAGTCAGATCTATAAAGCACATAAATGCAGGTTTATTATATTCCAGTGCTTTCTCAGCAATTTGTCTGGCTATGAATATGGCGTCTATTGTGGACCTATTTTTCCGAAAACCTTGTTCCTCACTAATTGTCTATTCTTCATTTATTTTATTGGCAAGAATTTTTGTTAAGAGTTTAAGAGTTGTGCTCAGCAAGGTGATGGTACGGTAGTTGCTAGGGTCTTTGCTGTTTCCTCTCTTGTGTATAGGTATTGTTATACTCGTCCTCCGCTGGTCTGGTACACGCTGGCCACATATTATTTCTTGAAAGAGGATCTCTATGTTTTCGATTAAGGTTTCTCCTCCGTATTTCAGGAGTTCATTTGGTATCCCATCGGGTCCTGGTGCTTTTCTGTTTTTTAATTTACGTATGTTATTCCTTATTTCTTCTTTTGTGATTTCTAGTTCTGTGTCTATGTTGGATTCGTCTTCATTTCCTGTTTCTTCCTCTTGACGTCTTGATCAGTCTTGAACCAGTCTTGACGTCTCTTTATATGCACTATTCCTATACACTTTTTCGCCGTGTCCGACATGGCTATCTGTATGGTCTGCCATTCTTCTTCTATTTCCTGTTTGGCTGGATTTTCTAGCCTTTTATTTATTTCTTCTCCTAGCCTGTTTACTACCTGTTTCTCTTGAAGGCGCCCTAATTAGTAATTTAATCCGTCTTTTTAACAGGTTATGGAATTATTGGTACAGTTTGTCAAACGTAGGAAAGAGTTTGAAAATCTATTAATCGCCATAACGTCGCATGGCGATTCTAAGATTTTCAAACTCTTTGCTACGTTTGACAAAGTATAATTCTTGTTTTAATTTTGCTATTACATACTAGTGAATCTTGGTAACTGCTTCTCTGCCCTCCCCTGCAATAAATTATCGCTTTATCATGTTTTCCTGCTATTAGGACATGATCTATCGGATTTTTTACTTTTCTGTCGGGAGAAGTCCTTGTTACCTTATAAATGCCTTGATCAGTGGCGCACCTAGCATTTTCTTCTGGGGAGGGGGTTGGCTTGGGCCCCGAAATTTTTTTGTATTGTTTGTGAAAGACAAGTTACATTTTCCTACTACTCTTTATATACTTTTTTATTGCCTTGGGAAGGGTTTTAACCCCCAACCCCCCCCCTCAGGGGTGCACCAGTGGCCTTTATGATCAAAACTTCTGCTAGCTATTTTCATTTGATTCTATATATGTAAACTTCATCCCCTTGGTATTCATCTGTATATTTCATCTTTTCCGACTTTCGCATTTATATCTCATCAAAGGGATCACGATTATTCGTACACTTACCAAGTACATACTTGTCTATACTTGCAGAGGCGCTCAAACGATATGCACAAATAATTGGCATTTACTGCGACTATTATTTAGTAATCATACCACTGATTCATTTGTCAAAGTTTAAAGCCAGATGTTTATGTTCACATATTTGTAAATTGTACACGCCGTGTGAGCGCCCTGCTTGCCATCGCAATCGCAAAGCTCGTATACTTGCCGAGTAGCCAAATAATCGTGTATTTGCAAAGTACACGAGTCGTTTGAGCGTGCCTTTAGACGAACTGTACTAGTTAACACAAGAAGGAAGATTCCAGTCCATACTCCCAACTAAAATGGACCACAGCGATACCACGAACATGTATCATGGTCGCGATCCTTTTAATTTTTGGATTTCTCAAGCTCCGAAAAATGAAAAAAGAAAAGGACGAACCAAGCCGAAGACATCCCTGACCAAAGTCAAGAGTCCTCAGAAACTACACCAGAGTTTTGTTCATCGCTCACAAAATTACAATACAACAACCCATTACAGTTGTTGGGGACCATGGGGACCATTACAATGGGGCTGTTTCGTGGAGACTTGAGCTGCAGACTCTGTAGCAGAGTACCTGAAACAGTCAACGATATTTTGCACGACTGCGAGGCATTGGATCGCAGGCGACAAACGCTTTTCGGAGACAACGAAGTGACTCCAAATACAGGGTGTAACAAAAAGGCAGGTCATAAATTAAATCACACATTCTGGGACCAAAAATAGTTCGATTAAACCTAACTTAGCTTAGTACAAAAATGTGCACATAAAAAAGATACAGAAAATATATCGAAAACTGTTAGAGATTTTTATTGAGAATGGACACGTGGCGTTCTTATGGCAGGAACATCTTAAAAAAAATAGAAGTGACATTTGTGTACCCCATAAAAATCTTAGAGGGGTTTTGTTCCCCCCCAAATATTGAGATATTTTGAATATACAGTATGTCCCTGTAAGTTGTATCCATATGGAAAACTTTTTTATTATTAATTTTACGAAAAAAAGTTATTCTTTATAAAAAGTTCTGCATGGTCCAAAACCCAAGATTCAACCATCAGATATCAAATTTTATGAATGTAATACGAGGTATGTCAAAAAGTTTGAATTTCACTCAAGAGTAAAGTAGCTTTATTTTTCATAATATTGAAAATTGCTATTATGAAAAGTTGTTTGGAATTAAAAACTATATTCTAATATGCAATTACATCCTTTTAATTGAAAAATTTTTTTTTTTGAAAAATTATGGATAACTAAGATTATTTTCAGTTATTTAAATTCTGATAACTCTTTTATTATTAATTTTACGAAAAAAAGTAATTCTTAATAAAAATTCTGTATGGTCTAAAACCTAAAATACAACCATCTTTATCAAATTGTATCAATTTTATATGAGGTATGTCAAAAAAGATAAATTTGGATCAAAAGTAAAGTACCTTTATAGTTCAGAATATTTCAATTAGAAGGATGTAATTACATACTGAAACATAGTTTTTAATTCTAAATAACTTTTCATAATAACAATTTTCGATATTGTGAAAAATAAACGTATTTTACTCTTGAGCGAAATTCATATTTTTTGACATACCTCGTATAAAATTGATAAAATTTGACATACGATAGTTGTATTTTAGGGTTTAGACCATGTAAAACTTTTTATTAAGAATCACTTTTTTTAGTAAAATTAATAATAAAAGGGTTATCTGAATTGAAATAACTGAAAATAATATTAGTTATCCAAAATTTTTCAAAAAATTTTTTTTTCAATTAGATGGATGTAATTGCATACTAGAATATAGTTTTTAATTCCAAACAACTTTTCATAATAGCAATTTTCAATATTGTGAAAAATAAAGCTACTTTACTCCTGAGTGAAATTCAAACTTTTTGACATACCTCGTATAATATTCAAAAAATTTGATATTTGATGGTTAGATCTTAGGTTTTGGACCATGCAGAGCTTTTTATGAAGAACTTTTTTTCGTAAAATTAATAATAAAAAAGTTTTCCATATGGATACAACTTACAGGGACATCACAATCCAACACATATTTTTACATGGTTAAGTAGAGAGACCTATAAGAGAGATTATCGAGACCTGGTAATACTATTATAAAAATAATATTCTATAATCTTAATTAATTATTTAAAAATATATGTTGGACTTTACAAATGTTCAAAATATCTATAAAAACTGGCTTATCGAAAAAATACTAAAAGACAAAAAAAGTTTTAAAGTGTTTAACTAATGGTACCACAATAATAATTTAATTGGAACGTACACCGCTTTAGGGGGGTTCAAAGGAACCAAACCCCATACAATTTTTATGGGGTGCATTCTGTTTAACACTACTGTTATCACAATAATAATTGGAACATACACAAATATTTGGGGAGTTTAAAATGAAATTTTTATGGGGTGCATGAATTTCACTTTTATTTTTTTAAGATGTTCCTGCCATAAGAACGCCACATGTCAATTCTGAATAAAAAATCTCTAATAGTTTTTGATAGGTATATAGGAAAACATTTATTTTCATTTTATAACTTCACAGGGCTGTAACATTTTTTATGTGCACAATTGTAATAAATGTGATGTAATATATGACCTGCCTTTTTGTTACACCCTGTATATTTGGTATAATAATATACATACATATCTCTTGCACCTGTATAAGCTAGTACAGGCTTCCAGAATTCTGGAATGAGTATCATATAGGAATTGAAAATGTGCAATAGGCCAATTGGCTGCAGTACAACTTAGTTTTTTACGACGATTTTAGTTTATTTTTAAAGAATTATTAATACATATTTTTCTATTTCAGAGTTTTTAGTTAAAGTAGAACCTCATTAATCCGACTTTCGGTATTTCGACCATCCTGGTAATCCGACCTCCTGCCGATGGGACGTTGTACTACGTAGTACTTTTCGCGGAACCCTCTCATTGCTTAATTAGCAATTCTTTCAGTAGTGCTTCGAACTTAAATATATGTACTGCGTTTCGCGGTTACTTTGTTGTACAGACTCTTATGAAGAACAGTGTTGCCTGTTCTACGCCTGTATATTGCACAATACTGCACAATACCTTACCTGTATTTACCTTATCAGCATTACCCGAACATTTTAAACATCCGTTTAATGGGGTGTGTTCTGTAACATTTCTATTAAATTGAAGAGGCCTCTAAAATTTAACTTTTAACGGTCCTCTAAAACTTTTAGGTTAGATTGACATTCTATAAACACATATTATAGACTACCGCTAAAATAATTTTTTTTATAGGAATCGTCTAAAAGGTTTTGGAACAATTACGGCAACGTCGCATGTTTATTGTTTTTGAACTACTTTTAACCTAGAAATTGACCGCAAACTGACTGTCAGACGATAAAAATCTTAAGAAAGAAGAAAAAATTGACAGTTTGCTAGAAAATAATATTTATTTTATTCAATTATTTTTTAGTAAAACTCCAGTTAGATTTTCCAATTAAACATTTTTATTTATAAAGTTATTCATTAAAATATTGCTGAAAAATTGCATACTGTAATTCTTTTCCCCTTCTACACTAATTTTGGTCAAATGGTCTATTTTCAATTTCCTCATCTGCATCTGGTTCTAAACCTTCTGGAACTTCTAAACCTTCTGAATCTTTATAAACATTTGATACGTTTTGTAATGTACCACAATAATTTTAAATAATTTTACCTGCGTTAATAGGATTTCATTATTGCTTTGACAAACATCTTGATTTCAACACTTTTTCAATCACATTTCTAGGTAGGTAGGTAGGTACATAGTACCTACTTCCTTTGAAATGCTAATTGTACAATAGTTACTTTCAGGTCAATTACTGTTTATTTTTGTTGCAATCTGAACTCAGCTCTACAAAAAGAAACAAAAATTTGAATATTGTTATAGGTGTAGTGTGTCGATTGTAAAGTAAACTGAGACTAACTTTTCATTATTATTTATTACTTCTTCACCAAATACATTATAAAAAGCCATTTGCCATTTTTAAATGATTATCTCCATTATATTATATAAATAACAAACTACTATTCATAAGGTCTGTTCCCACCTACAGTCAAACTAGTCAGAAATCGTCAGCAAACAGTTGGCCAGTGCGAGAACATAATACAGTCATCATTGCTATCCCCTCTACTCGCGCTGGTCGACTATTAGGTGATAGTTTCTGACTGGTTTGACCGCTAGTTGGAACAAACCTATATAAACATAACCAAACAAAAATAATCAAACCACATTTAACGGACTGCTAAAAATTTAGCGGGTATGTTTTGACATTCTTGGACATGAACGGATGCATAATTTACAAAATACCAACATATTTTTAGCGGGGGCTAAAATTTTAGAGGTCTCTAGAATTTAACGGAAGTGTTACAGAATACACCCCAATTTAATTTTAAAATAGATTCAATAGTAAATTGTTAGAATGTAAAGTTAGCTTAACCCTTTCGCTGCGGATGACGTCAATGGACGTCATTCGCTTTTTAAGTCACAGGCAGATGACGCCTTTCTACGCCAACGACGCGAGCACATAACTTACTTTAGTATGTTGTCAACCTCAAGTGAACGACGCCTTTCGAGTCATCTGAAGTGAAAGGGTTAAGAACA
This sequence comes from Diabrotica virgifera virgifera, assembly GCF_917563875.1. Lineage (NCBI taxonomy): Eukaryota > Metazoa > Arthropoda > Insecta > Coleoptera > Chrysomelidae > Diabrotica > Diabrotica virgifera. The sequence continues at coordinate 22,506,950 of NC_065452.1, forward strand.
ACAAAGAATTGATACCGGTAGCCACAAAGAATAAATTATTCATTGTGGACCTAATTATAGAAAATAAGGTGGAATTGTAAATATGTATGTATATATGTAATTATGAACATTAGGCTTAAAAACGTTAGGATGTATAAAGGTAGTTAGACTAATAGTCGTAATAATTAAACAGAAGTTTAGGTGAAAACAACGCATGCACTTACATCGTACTAATTATCAGAGTAATTAACGTGAATAAGCAAAGAAAATTGGAAAGTGGATATTTAGTTAAATATTAATCACAGGCTAATTATAATATGCAAATGCTATATCGTTAACGTCGTATAAATCGTATCGTATGAATTAGTTAAAAATAATAAAACCGGCAACACTGACCTCCAAGGTTCCATAAGATTTACATCGGCCTATGATTCTCCTATTGCAAAGTAACTGGGAAACGCGCTATATATATCTATCGTTTATGTATTAATTTTATGTCCAAAAATGGAAAAAAGAAAAACAAAACAATAAATCTCAAGGGAAAGATACAGATTCTTGAACGGTTGGATAAAGGTGCGTTTTGAATTTGTATTCGTTGATTTTTACACATTCATTCTGGTTTTTTCCTTTTAAGTCGCGTCCTCACTGGTAAAAATTTGCGACCAGCTGTTCGTCGCAAATATTTGCGTGCCCGAGGTAAATCGTGCTAATGTGGACGTGTTCGTCGCATAAATCGGACGCAAGATTTTTCAACGCACACAACGTACACGCTCCATCGGTTGTCGGTTTTTGAGCGAAGATCAAAGGATTTGCGTCGCATATGGTTTGCAGTGTGGACGTTTATTTTGGTACAGAGTGTGTTTTTAAGTTACGACGTCTATTGGGATAATCATGTGCACTACTCATCCATCATGAATAACGATTTAATAATGAAAATTAAGTCAACATCAAAAACTCTTCCAATTTCTTGCCAAGAATCAACTGATTTGTTTTTGTTGTAATGAAATTTATTCTTTGGATCACATAGATTAGGATGTTTACTATATTCTTGGATTAATAGTAAAACATCTTCCTTGGATAAATCAATAATAATATTTATTATCCGTCTAAATAAAACCCAAAACAATTCCTTTATGTATTACACACAACCTGAGCAGACGCGCACAACGAACGATAAACAAATTTTCGATGGTCGAGCAATTAAATTTTCGACGCAAAATTTTGCGACGAGCCATATAAATTTTGTAAGAGGGATTTCAAACTTTTGTTAGGGTCACCTCCTGTTTTCATATGATTTTTTTGACTTGTTTTGTAGTAAATTCAGCTATTTATTTACTACAAAACAAGTCAAAACTTCCATATGAAAACAGGAGATCACCCTAAAAAAAGTTTAAAATCCCTCTTACAAAATTTATGAAAACGCAGATAGCAGGTATTGTCAGATCACCGACGATATGTAATTTAGCATGTTACTTTACTCCTCTTGATTCCATTTGGAACATAGGGTCTCTACAGTCCCCCTCCATTCATCTCTGTTTCTGGCCAGGGCTTTCACCTTTTTCCATGTTAACCCATTGTCTTCTGCTCTCTGGTAATATTTCTTTTCCAGGATGTCATTGGTCTGCCTTGTTTTCTTTTCCAGTTGGTTGGTAATCCAGGGCTTATTTGGTTATATCATCTTCATTTTTCCTTAATGTGTGTCCAATAAACTTCCATTTGCGTCTATTTATCGTTTTGGCTATCGGCTCTTGATTAGTTTTTCTCCAAAGTTCCTTGTTACTTATCCAATTTGGCCAATATATTTGCAATATTCGTCTAAGGGAGCTCGCAAACCAAAAGCGATATCCTTACATCGCATAACATACATTGCGAAAAGATACGCACTGAGTGTCACATCTGGTTTTCGGTGAACGAAATTCCACCGAAAGTCACCGAAGATTCACCGAAAACCAGATGTGACACTCAGTGCGTATCTTTCCGCAATGTATGTTATGCGATGTAGGGATATCGCTTTTGGTTTCCGAGCTCGCTAAGGCATCTATTTACAAATGTTTGAACCTTTTGTATAATCTTTTTCTCTATTTTCCAAGTTTCTGCTGCATATAGCAAAATGCTCTTTACATTTGTATTAAATATCCTGATTTTGGTTTTGGTTGTTAATTTATTGGACTCCCATGTTTTCTTCAGCATATAAAACGCATTTTGGGCTTTAGTTATCCTTCCATTACTTTCCTCTTCTATTCCACCGCTAGCGTCAATTATGCTTCCTAGATAGCAAAACTTCTGTACATTTTCTACTTCTTCTCCTTCAATGAATATACCCATTTCTCTTTCCTTATTTATCTTCATAAGTCTGGTTTTTCTTGTGTTAATCTCTAATCCTATTTTTCTTGCTTCTTTTGTCATCTTTTCTGTTTTTTTTTGCATATGTTGTCTTTTTTCGGACACCGGACATATATCATCCGCAAAGTCTAGATCTTCAAGCTGACCGAAAGCATTCCATCTAATTCCTGTTTTATTTTTCGTTGCCTTCTTCATGACCCATTCGATTAAGATCAAAAATATGGTTGGAGATAGAATACACCCCTGTCTGACTCCACTGTCTATGTTGATTGGTTCTGTGAGTTTCCCATTGTGCATGATTTGTGCGGTATAGTTTTCATAGAACATTTTGATAATTCTTATGTATTTTAATGGAATTCCATATCTCTTTAATATTTCCCACATTTTTTCTCTGTTAATCCGGTCAAAGGCTTGTCTAAAGTCAATGAAATTTATATAGATTTTGCTCTGCCATTCTATTGTTTGTTCTACAATGTTTCTTAATGTGTTAATATGATCTGTGCATGCTTTATTACTTCTGAAGCTCGCTTGGTTTGGTCTTAACAACTGGTCTATAGTTTCTTTCATTCTTTCTAGTATCATCCTTGTCAAGACTTTACTCACTGTAGAAAGTAGTGTTATTGCTCGCCAATTATTGCAATTCGTTTGATCCCCCTTCTTGGGTATCTTTACAATTATTATACCTTTTTCCAATCATCAGGTATTCTCTCCTCCTGCCATATTTTGTTTATTAGTACATACAGGATTTCTTCCGATGTTTCTCTATCTGCTTTCAGTAGTTGTGTGCTAATGTTATCTATTCCAGCTGCTTTCCCTCTTTTCAGCTGTTATATTGCTTTACTTACTTCTTTTTTGTGAATTCCGATTCGGTGAAGCTTAGTTCTTCCTTTATTTCTTCATGTTCCATTTCGTGTTCTATTATTCTGTTGGCATATACTTCTCTAAAATGTTCGATCCATCTCTCAACTATTTCCTTTTCATTCTTCAATATTTTCCCGTTTTTGTCTTTTACATGCTCAACATTCATTTTTCCGCGCGAGCTTAGTTTTTTCGTCGTTTTATATAGAGTTCCCATGTCGTTGTTTTTTGCTGCTGTTTCTGCTTCTATTAACAGTTCTTCGTTATATTGTCTTGTGTCGTTTCTCGCACTTTTTTTAACTTTTTTATCTTTCTATATTATCTCTAAATTTGTTCCCTATCTCTTAGATCATTTTTTAGCATTTTACATTTAAGTAGTTTCCTTTCTTTTATTTTTTCCCACGTGCTTCTCGATAGCCATGGTTTATTACTTCTTTTTTGTATTCCTATCGTTTCTTTTGCTGCTTGTGTATATGCATACTTGCATTTGTCCCACAGCTCTGTGTTGTAAGTTTTATTATATAATTCTCTTAACTTGGTCTTATAAAAAAAATTTAGTATGTTAACAATTACAAAAAACACAAGGGTTGCCCGATCTAATTGTGTCCTAACTATAATTAATTAATAATTAGAAAATGACATTTTTTATAAATTAAAAAAAAATTTCGACCCGGGCGTATATTATTTCAGATTTTTTAGATCATTCTAAACAAAAAAAGGTCTTTTGTAGTTTTTGTCTAAAGTTGATCGTTTTCTAGTTATAAACAATTTAAAACTGAAAAAAGAACGAAAGATGACGATTTTCAAGGCTCAAAAACATAAGTATAAAATATCATTTTTGAAATTACGAAATACCTACCTAAATTCAAGTTCAAACCTTATTCTATCAGTTCTTGATAAGTCTTTTGGACTTATTTCATTCTGAAACATTGTTTTTTAGTTGTTAATGCCCGTCTCCCCATAAGAAGCCTTCCTCATTAACAATTAAAAAAATATGTTTTAGAATAAATGGCTAAAATTCTTGATAGAGACCTGATAGAAAAAGGTTTGAACTTGAATTTATGATTACAAAAATGATATTTTTTACTTGTGTTTTTGAGCCTTGAAAATCGTCATCTTTCGTTTTTTTTTTTTCAGTTTTAACTCAAAAACGATCAACTTTAGAGAAAAATTACAAAAGGTTTTTTTTTGTTTAGAATGATCCAAAAAATCTAAAATAATATCTGCCCGGGTCGAAATTTTTTTTTTAAATTTATAAAAAAAAGTAATTTTTAGTTAGAACAACATTAGATCGGGCAACCCTTGTTTTTTGTAATTGTTAACATACTAAATTACATATAAGTTACGACAATAAAAAAAGTTACGATCAAAGATTTAATTTATACAGTAGCTTTAGCATGGAACGAGATTTCCCCTGAAACACTCAAAAAATCTTGGCGCAAACTTTGGCCAACGATCATGAACATCACTGAAACTGAAGACAAGGAGCTTACAAAATTATAAATTGCCAGGGACTTTCAAATTATAGATCCAGCGATAAAAACCAGTAACGTTGAAGAATGGCTGGCAAATATTGACGAAAATTACCTTGATTGTGGGGAATTGAATGATCAGGAAAATGTAATATCTGCCGGTTCCACATCAGAAGAAAATGTAGAAAATGAGGAGGAACCTGCACAAAATCCAAAAATCACTCATGCCTCCAAAGGAAGCCTTCGAGATCGCTTTAAGATACGTTGAAGTTCATGAAGATTGCAAATCAAGAGTTGTTTTATTGCTTCAATGATGGCGAGATAAAGCAGCAAGAGCACGAGAAACCGGGTTACGGCAAAAAATAAGCCAGTTCTTTAAAGACTAGTTTTTTTTTATATACAATATGTGGTTATTTTTTTGATTATACTTTTTAATTTAGTAAAGACGTTTTTTATTATTTCCGGTTAATATGTACTTTTGGCGGTCTGGCCCACCTCCTGGTCCCATTGGGGTTGGATTAGCGAGGTTCTACCGTAGTTAGTTAGTGTTTAGTTTTAGTTAGTATTTAGTTGATTTTTAAAGAATTAATACCTGTTTTTCTATTTCAGATTTTTAGTTAGTAGTAGTAGTAGTAGTTTATAGTAATTTTTTTGTATTTAGTATTTAGTTAGTGAGTATTTAGTTTATTTTTAAAGGATTATTACTTATTTTTCCTTATCTAATCCTAGTAGACCGTCGTGTTTCAATAAGAAGTTACAACAACGATTTTACCATTTTTTGAACGAGTTCATCTCTATTCCATAACGTATCTGGTTGTGTTTTTACAATTGCTATGAATTTCCTCTTTTTGATATTTAAAGAAGTCCGGCCTCTTCGCTAATATCTACAATCTTATTCATCAGAATCTGCAATTCTTCAACCGACCCTGCGATTACTAACGTATCATCGGCATATCCGATGTTATTTATAATTTCTCCGTTGACTTTAATTCCACTCGATGTCTCCTTTGGTGCTTTCTGAACTATCTCTTCTGAAAATAATAGGTTAAAAAGCAGCATCCCTGCCTTACCTTTCGTCGTATTCCTATTTCTTCTGATAGTTCGTTGCCAACCGTTACAGATGTAACTTGATTAAAATAAAGGTTTGATTTTAAATATCTTTCATATCTAGATTTTTATCTTGAAGTAGCTGTAGAAGACGATTATGTAGAACTTTTTCAAATGCCTTGTTATAATCAAGGAAACAGATATGAAGAGGTTGGTTAACATCCATACATCTTTGCGTGATACATTAAGGACAAACAAGACCTCTTTTGTACCCATTGCGTTTCTGAAACCGAACTGATTGTTACTAATATATTGCTCCAGTTTTCTGAAAATCCTTTGATGTATCATCTTGAAGAATATCTTTACGAGTGGGGTCATTAAGCCGATGACTCGTTAAGCTGAATACTCATCTATCGATTCGTACAATGACATAAGGGAGAAAATCGTCGCGGCACATCGCACCTCCGCTCAAACAGTGTCACAACTAAAAAAAAAACCGTCGTTTGTCGAGTTAAGACATTATATGTGATTGCTTTATTCAAAACAATCTGCGAATATGCTCAAGAAAAGTGACACCTTTATTTATCTTTTTGTAGTATTTTTTATTTAATTTTGTTACTTATATTTAAAGTTAGATCAATAAACAGTATAACTCTTTAACCAGATAATAATGATATTATGTTCTTCTAGAAACCACTTTTAATAAATTCTTCTTCTTAAAGTTCCCTCTCCTATCAGAGGTTGGATATCTCCTATCAGAGGTTGGATATCTCCTATCAGAGGTTGGATAATGGCTATGGTCACTTTGTTGGCTGCTGCTCTGAATAGTTGTAATGAACTACAGTTAAACCATTCTCTAAGGTTCCTCAGCCAGTAGATGCTTCTTCTTCCCATGCTTCTTGTTCCTTGGATCCTTCCTTGCATAATAATTCTCAGCAACTCATATTTTTCTCCTCTGGTAATGTGACCCAAATATTCCAGTTTTCTAGTTTTTATACTCTTCATAATGTCTAACTCCTTATTTAAACGTCGTAGCACTTCAACATTGGTAATCCTTTGAACCCACTGAATTTTCAATATTCTTAATGTTGTTCTGAAGCTATTTCCTTGTGGCATTTTTATGATTAATTATTTATATGGGAAATAAGCCACAATTAAAATGAAAAAAATAATTTTATTAACGTTTCGACGCCCAAATCGGGTGCCGTTGTCAAAATACAAAATATTACTAAAATAAACAAAAGTGTTGTTGCTAAGCAAAAAAATTCTTCTAATAATTTATTTAATCTCACTAATTTATATTGGCAATTCAGACATATATTCAGACATATATTTATGAGTTGCGTTCCTGGGACGACTTACTGAAAGATAGTTCATTCGATTAGTTGGGGTTAATTTCATGTAATCGAATGAACTATCTTTCAGTAAGTCGTCCCAGGAACGCAACTCATAAATATTGGCAATATCATTTTAAAGTCTTCTACTTTAAAATGTATAATATATGTCTGAATTGCCAATATAAATGAGTGAGATTAAATAAATTATTAGAATTTTTTTGCTTAGCAACAACACTTTTGTTTATTTTAGTAATATTTTGTATTTTGACAACGGCACCCGATTTGGGCGTCGAAACGTTAATAAAATTATTTTTTTCATTTTAATTGTGGCTTATTTCCCATATAAATAATTAATCATTTCAATATTCTTCTGTAACACCACATTTCGAACGCTTCTATTCTTCTTACGTGTTGTCTCTTCAATGTCCAAGCTTCCATTCCGTATAGAAATATTGAAAATATGTATCATCTTAGAGCCCTCAATCTGAGAGGCAACTGAAGGTCTTTGTTTGTCAGCATTTTTATAAATGCTTGCCTTGCAGTTTCAATTCGGACTTTAATTTCTTTGCTTTGGTCATTTTTGTATGTCTAACTTTTTCTATTTGGCAGTATTTGGGTTTGCTCTATCATTAACCTTTTATTTCCATGTTCTGTTTTTGAGACAATCATAAATTTGGTTTTTTCTTGTTTATTTTTAGTCCGTATCGAATGCAATAATCGTTAATTCTATTTAGCAATTCTTGTAGCGATTCCAGGGTGTCTGCCATTATAACGGTGTCATCAGCGAATCTTATGTTATTTACTATTCTTCCGTTTATAGAGATTCCATCCCTTAGCTCCGCTATCACTTCCTGAAATATGGCTTCACTGTACAGGTTAAACAGTAGCGGCGACAGAACACAACCCTGTCTTACTCCTCTCTTTATATCAATATTCTCGGATTTTTGTTCTTCTATCTTTATATTAGCCTTTTGATTCCAATACAGATTGATGATAATTCGTAAATCTCGTCTGTCTATATCTCTGTTTTTCAATAATTCTATTAGTTTTTCATGTCGGACCCTGTCGAACGCTTTTTAGACAAGGCGAAAACGGCGGGTTCTTTGGAGAAAATACTCCCATGAGATTTTTTTGCATAATCACATTCGTGAAACATTCCAGAATAAGATTCAAGAAGTCGCATACGCGAAAAGTGGTCCAAATTTTTTTTAACAATTTTTTTTAATCAAATTGCAAAAATCAATATTTTTGGCCGGAACATATTTTTTTAGGTTTATTGGACCATTCTGGATAAAAAAGGTCTCTTATAATTTTTCTCTAAAGTTAATCGTTTTCGAGGTAAAAGCATTTTAAAATTGAAATAAACAAAAAATGGCGATTTTCAAGGCTTAATAACTCGGTTAAAAGTTATTACTATGAAAGTCAGAAAGTAACTAAATCAAAGTTTAAAGCCCCCCTACAAGATCCTGAACAAATTTTTGTCATTATGTATTTGATTACTAAGCTGTTATTTTTAAGTAAAAATAATGAGCGCCATGCACGTATTAGGCGGCCGTCCATGATGAGTGCGAAAGAGATGCCATTCAGGCAGTCCAATGGCGAATCTCACTCGCACTCACATTTACAGCCGCGTCAATACTATCTTACCACTCATTATTAATAATTAAAAATAACAGCTTAGTAATAAATTAATGACACAAATTTCTTCAGGATCATGAAGGGGGGGCTTTAAATTTGATTTAGTCACTTTCTGACTTTCATAATAGTCATTTTTAACCGAGTTATTAAGTCATAAAAATTGGCATGTTCTCGTTTTTCAAATTTTAAATTGCTTATAACTCGAACACGATCAACTTTAGAGAAAAATTATAAGAGATCTTTTCTGTCCGGAATGGTCCGAAAAATCTAAAAAAAAATTTCTCCGGGCCGAAAACATTGATTTTTGCAATTTGATTAAAAAAATTGTTAAAATAGAATTGGACCACTTTTCGCGTGGGCGACTTCTTGAACCTTATTCTGGGGTGTCTCACGAATGTGATTATGCAAAAAATCTCATGGGAATATTTTTTCCAACGAACCCGCCGTTTTCGCTTTGTCTATTTTCGAAGTCGATGAAACAGGAATAAATATCCAGGTTCATATAAGCATCTTTGAGAGAAGACATTAACGCAAACAATGCCTCTCTTGTTCCAAGGCCTTTGCCGAACCCAAATTGGGTATCATCCATATCATTATAATTATAATTATGTATAATATTTTAATAAATAATATTTCGTAAATTTTTCGATATTTTATCTGTATAGTGTCACAACAAAAAAATATTTTGTAACATTTTTAGTCAACTTAATAAGCCATTTTATAGAGCTGCAAAAACTTAGTAACTTACAAAAGTAGTTATTGTTCTAATTTTAATAGTTTTTGAATTAAACCCGGACAAGCTCTAGCACTAATGGTAAACGTCATTTTCTCGACACTTTGCTTTTTTGACTTATGACACTGTTTGAGCGGAGGTGCGACATGCGATTTTCTTTACAAAAGAAAATTCAATTTTCTTTTGTAAAGATAGGGATATAAAATCCCGATTTTATATCCCTTTCAATGGATATAAAATCGTGACTGAACGTCTATTGAAATACAGCGGTCTATAGTTGTCTTTTGACATTATAATAATAAATTTAATTTTCAGCAATACGCTGCCGTCCCACAAACTCCTCTTCACACCAATCGAGTTTTGAAAGAAACTGTTGAACTTTGGCCCGAAGTACAGGAGGAGATGACCCGCTCGCTGGCAACCATGCGTGTGGACTATGACCAAGTTCAAATCAAAACGTTGGAAAACTCCAACAATCCCCTGCTTAATAAGAGGCGGAAAAAGAACGCCATTACAACCAACTAGTGCAATTTTTTTACGTTTATTTATAGTATTTTAATATATTACTTCTGATCTTAAATTAGCTTAAGTGCATTTATGTATTACTTGGACGCTGTTGTGCATCGTTTAAATCTATACAGTTTTACTTGCACCCTTAGAAATAAAGTTACTGTATAAAGATAAAATGTCAAAATAGAAATAGCATTACAACAGAAATATTTTGGTCCTATTAAAGCATTTAGAAACTGTAGAAATATGGTTTAAAATTTCTCTTTTAAAAAATTAAAAAAGTATTTTAAGTATTTAAAAAAATTTAGATTATCATATTTTGATTAAAAGGATCAGTCATATGTTTATTTCCTGTAATGTTGCGTCTATTACGAGCAAGTCAACAAAAAGCTATTTGTTAAAAACCCATGTTTGATTGGGTTGCATGAAGTTGGTTGAAGAAATGGGTGTTTTAAATATCCTGTCTATCTGGCTCTACCTAATATTTTTTGTCTATGCTATTCTGGTTACTTAAACCTAAATTTTTCATAAATACCGGTCAAAGTTATACTCATATTCTTTCCTGTTTTCTTGGAATATGGTATGTGTATAGGTGACATAAAATATAAAATGTTATCAGTATTTTTCTTTAAGGTACTAGTACAGACTAGTCTAAATAAATTCCTATTTTCAAAAAAAAATTCTCAGCTACTTCATTACCTAGATAAAAACATTAATTTTTTGAAACATTTATCTTTAAATAAAAAAAAAATAGTTCACGTTTTCTAGAGGACGTCTAAGTTAACGTCTCAAAAAAAAAGTGGCCGAGGGCGAACACTAATTCTCAGGATTAGCACATTTGAAACAAAAAATTTCAATGGAATTACTTAAAGAAGGCGCCCTTACAAGACAATCGACCACTTTTAATCGAAAATACAACAAAAAATGGCGGACATTTAAAGAAATAGTTGAAATAAATCTATTTTTTTACTAATTTTTCTTATTAAAAAAAATCATGGAAAAACATCTTTTTCATGACTTTCCCTTTCAAAATAGGTGGTGAATGAATGTGGCCCTGAATGATCGGCTGTTCAAGTCTTTTTTACTTTCTTTACGTGTCGAAACATTCGTTTCCTTATTTTAAAACGCGCTCCAATTTTGGTATGGTAAAATCTTCATATGGTTTGTAAAGATTTTGTGTAATGTCTAAATATGTTTATACTTCCCTGATGAACCTCCATACCTTCGGAGCTACGTTCGTAGTTTAAGGAACACTCTTCATAATGTACAATAAAGGTAAATTCCATTAATTAACAAAATAAATCTAATCCATTTCTACGTACGCCGTAATCATTTTTCTTTTTTTTCTTCCAATGTTTGCCAGTTGCAAGAATTGCTTGAAAGAACCATTTACAGATCATTCTTAGTGATTTAAGGAATTCGCCACAAAAAAAAAATAATTTTTTATCTAATCTGTTCTGGTACCTTAATGTCTTCAAAACCCAGTACTTTTAGTGTATTTTGCTTGTTTTTCAAAACAAGAATTATTATATTTGTTCAAAGTAGTTATTCCGTTTGTTTTATTTGTTTCTAAAAAAATGTTTGTTCAATATATTTTTTTTAATAGTTTTTTATTAATAATAAGTTATATTCTAATTAAAAGTACCGATGCACAATGCGTTTTTATTTTTAAAATTAGAACTGAAATTTTAGTTTTGTAAGACAAGAACGATGGCGTATATAAATGGCTAAGCAACCGTTGACGTATTATTTATTAACATAAGTTTTTAAATTGTTTTCATAACTTTTTGCGTTATGAAACTTTTGTACTAGCACCTCAAAATAAACGCCATTCTCTTGACTAAATTTTCTCCAGTTATTTGGGAACATTTGGTATGCTTATCTGGTTCAATAAAGTTATTTTTTTTATGAAACTGCGTTTTTTTATCATTCTCATATTTCTTACGGTTCCATGACTTGCCGTAACATTGAAGGACTTTAGAGGCCGCACCTACATTGGATCCGTTTTTCTCCGATCCGATCAGATCAGATCAGATCCGACGTCGGATAAAAAAAAACCCATAGTATTAAATGGGGGTGCCTACATTGGATACGTTTTCTCCGATCAGATCAGATCCGATATCGGCCGACGTCGGGAGTAGCTTCTATTTTCATCGAGAAGTGTTTGGTTTGATTCCGGTTTTTGCATATCGACACCTGATATGAAAAACATTGTAACTCACTTTTGCTTAGGAGAGCGATTTAAAGAAATTTCCAAAACATTTTATTTTTTTACTGGGTCAGCTTTTATATTTTTTTGTAATGTTATTAATCCATATTTTATAACTTTTTCTCAGCTTTTCACTTTTACATATCACATTGTTGTCAACATTACTGGTCCTGATTTAGGTCGAGTTACAATAGCAAATTTTTTCAGAATTTTAGGTGAAAATCATTGTAAGTGGTTCATACAATGATATTTCAACATAGTATGTTTCTTTGGTTAGGTGCATATAAATTGTAACTAATCAGTAAATATCCAAATAAAGAGATTATAATTAATTTATTTTATTAGTTTTACTTGAAACGTGATTTTTTTGCTCAGACAAGTAGTATTTAAGAATTTACGTCATACATACTAACAAGAAGTAGGTAAATAAAATAATATCTTTTAGATTTATTTATTACAAAATGAACATTTACAAATTATAAAACAGTTTATATTCTATTAAAAAATAAACAAAATTAACCCCTTGCAAACTTTTATTCAGAGTCATCATCCGAATATTCCGTTTGTTGAGAGTGGGGAAGATTTAAATAAAAACTGCAATATTGCTCTGGTATAGCTTTACCAGACCACAAAGCAACAAGATCTTTATATTTTGAAGTGGTTATGGGAGGTAACCCATTATATGCTAAAGGAATTTGTACTTCCCATAAATCGTGTATATTTTTATTCCTGGATTTGGTAGCCCTTTTGCTCGATTTTGGTTTGCATTCTAAGTTTATAAACTATAATTGATCAGAAATAAGATCGTACTGAAAACTAATAATATGTGGTTGTTCTTTATATATTTTTACGTATTGTATTTTCGACCAGAAAACTTGGTGTTTATCTATATGTAAATCCCAATTCGGTATTTTCTTTAACATTGATTTAAAGTCCAAGATGTCATTTTGACTTAGTTCTTTCAAATCGTATGGTTTTCCTGTGACGTTAGCACACCTTATCAGTGTTTACCACTGTTGTGGTACATAAACAACTTGGTTCTTTTTTCTTCGCTCAATAAGGGCGTGCATTGAATCGCCCTCAGATTGAGAGTGGCCCACCTCAAAAAACGTGTGTGTAATATTAATATTCATGATCTTAGCTGCATAAATATACATTAAAAATATTATTCGATTTCGATTTTGTCCTCCACAACAATCTGAATAAAATCTAAACTCTAATGCTCCACCAGCAACTTTTCTCTTAATAAAATCAAATAGCGCACTACTTATTTCATTAGGCCCCTTTTTACCTGTGGTTTCATCCCATGCATAATAGTAACCTTCCGCAGATCCAAGATCGAAGATAGTAAAGTTATATACTTTAAACTTCCTTTTATAACAAAACAATGATACCTCTGATTGGAGCGTAGTTAATATTTTTTGCAAATCAAAGCAGGCAGTTACAACCGTTTCTGTTTTCTTAGAAACCTCTTTATCGCGATTTTTGGCTTCACGTGCAACACATTTATTTGCAATATGTAAGCATATTCTTTTTCTATTTGGTCTTTCTCTGCTTTAGTGTTATGCAGATTGCAAGTAAGACACATATCTTTTTTCGGTGCAAAAAGCCGATATTAAACTCGGTATTGAATATGTTTCTGTACTGACTTTTGGTGGCTGGTTTATCGCATGGGTAATTCTCTAACATCCATTCATTATATAGTGAATACAATTTGGGAAAAGTTAAAGACTCATCAAAATACATCTTACTTGTTCTTTGCCTTACGTAAAGGGATTCTTTTGCTGGAACAGAGTTTATATGCGCACGAATCGAATTTTTAATACTTTCGTCTACAGCATTTGCCCTGTTCTTGTGGCGACCACGCATATCTCCAGGTATACGGCCTCCGCCTTCATGACTATCAATTTTTTTGAATAGTGTAGTTAACCCATATATCTGTCATGTTAAAAGTGTCCAAAAATGTTTTCTTAGAAACTTGAAGTCGGTGTTCTGCCAACTGCAAATTATATTCATATGTCCAGTGTCTTCTGGACTCTTTTAGCTTTGCAACTTTCCTCTATTGTCTGAGAACATAAATCTACATAAATATTCGCTTTGTTGGTCCTGATCAGCCATTGCCCAAAAATTATTAAATAAATTGAGTCTATCATTTTCAGATCATTTCAATTTACATTTTCTGATACATTTATCGTTACATCCAGGTCCCAGTTCTCTAATTTTCGATAATTTTCCAGTTTTGCCAGTATATTCTTGGCCAGAGCTCCTCAGTTTCTTCAAGACATTCATTTTCCAAACAATAGGATCCCTTTGTCTCTTCCTTCCAAGATTTTTCTTAGCAGACGTATCTAATGGTGAACTTGTATCTTCGGTGCCTGTAGAAGCTCCCACTGTCGATGTATCTTGAGCGTGCAATCCACTGTGGCCATTGATTATCGGAGTTTCATCAGTAGAAGTTAGTTCAGCAGTGAATGATATAGGTGTTATTATTTTTGTTTGAAATTCTAAACTAGTATTTTTATGTGAGTTTTTACGATTTGAGGCATGCTTACTATGCTCAGCAGTTAATAATATAGAATTTACATCCTGACTATATTGACTTACAATGTTGTTCATCGTAATATTCCACTACCTTGCTTTCTTGTATCACAACTTACAATGCATTTATAAAAATTTACTCAATAAATGTTTCGAGAAAAACATTGTATCCCATGTTACAATGTTTTAGTAAAAAATTTTCATCATTAATAAAAATATTTTAATATTGTAACATTGGTTACAACGTTTTTTCCACCCAGTGAAAAATCTGCACTTACAATGAGGTTATTTTGTTAAATAACTTTATAATTACATAAGATAGGATAAAAGTTCTTAGACCAAATTGAAGGTTATCGTTTATAGATGCTATTTAAGCCATAGTTGAAAAACTTGTAAGTGGAGATACAGTGTTTTTCATATCAGGTGTCGATATAAGTAATTTAATTTTTTGTTTTAACTATTTCATGAAATAAATCAACAATAAATAGCTTCCAAATCTTAATATTTAATTTTGTAATATGTGCATCTACGAGATAGATATTTTATGTTTTCTTGAATATAAGGGTTACAAAATCTCTTTATAGGTATACAGTTTAATACCTCTAGCACAGAATAGAAAACAATTATTATTGTTTCCTATTCTGTCCCTCTAGGTAAATAGTTTTATTGGGATGGTCAATTTCACTTTGGTTATAAAATTCTAACGGGTACTACGTGTCTTTGAAATTGCCAAAATAATCTTGGATACAACCTTACAAAGAGAACCGAAGTTTATTACTGCTCAATTTGTGATAAAACTTTAAATATAATTATTATGCTACCTATTATGTGTTACTTTATCTTTTTATATGAGAAAATTTTTTAATACGTGCCAACAAGGCTAGTTTGTAATAAATCAATGTATTTTTTCTTTTCTGATGAATTATTTTACATTCTTGTGACGAAAAAATAGGATCTTAAATTTATCAGGATAGTTACGTAGATTTTTGTTTATATTAAATTCTGAAGATATGTCTTTGTTAAATTTATGCATCCATCTACGTTTTTTCTACGTCTTTTAAAAACGTTGTTTTCGAACAACAACCAATACATTAACACATCTTCATTGGAACTCATTGTCGGTGGTCGGAAGTTAACGGAACCAATGCAATGTAGGCATCCTCGCCGGAAAATCGGTCTATATCGGATCTGATCTGATCGGAGAAATACGGATCCAATGTAGGTGCGTCCTAAGAAAGAGTAGGACTTCAGGAAATAAAGACAGGCACTAGTCTTAATCTAAACACAAGGGAAATGAAGAGTTGCCAATAGAATTGAAGCTCCTGTTTTCAGATGAACCATCGACATCTTCAGAAAAAAAAACAATGAATGGCCGAGGAATAAAAATTTAATACGTAAGAACTTGTAGCAGTTATAATAAAATAAACAGTAAAGCAAATATAAGAAGGTATATGAGAAGAAATGGGTATAAAGAAAGAGATAAAAAAGAAAATAAATCATAACAGAACACGAAAACAAGCAAGCGCATAAAAGAAATATGCAGGAATATACAAGGTGTTTCACGACGATCTTACACTATATATCAGAAACTATTTACTAGATGTTTAGCAAAATTAATTTACGTAGATTACAAGTTATGACGAACTTAAAGAAAATATTTTGACAGACATGTCTTGGGTTATACCAGAAGTGAATTACAATTTTATTTTAAATGGCACATCCTGTATATTATTGCATTTTTATGGTCTGCGTAAAACTCTAGACAAAATTTCTATAGCGTACCATAGGTCAAAACATCAAATTTTGTCTTTTTTCAAAAATTTTGACAGATATAGACAAGAATTTAATAGATCAGTCCAAATTCTAGCATATGCAGAGACCCAGGACGATACCTACGGAAATCCTAAGCCCGACCGCACATCAAAGAAACATGAAACGTAAATTACGTTTCATGGAAATAAACCACTGCTAAACAAATATACGTCCGGCCATTTATCAAACTCTCCGAAAATAAAAATGTGTCATGAGCATGAATCACACTCGTTTCATTGGTAGGCGGACTTTGAGATTTGTTTAGCAGTGTTTTAGTTTCATGAAACATGTTTTTCGTTTCATGTTTCATGTTTTTCGTTTCATGTTTCTTTGGTGTGCGGCTTGGCTAACCGAGCTAGTAGCAGCAGCAGAACGAATAGGGTTACATATAAATCAAAATAAAACCAAATTCATGGCGACTAACACAAACACAAGAGCTGGAAATGTTGACGCAGATCTAATCATCAATAACCAAAACTTGAAGCGGCCAGGGGAAACAAAAAGGCGAATAATAATTCGACACCCCCATCGAACAAGGTTATAACTCAAGTTAGACCTTTTTTCAGATTTCAACACGGGCGAATTCAGCAAAAAATTGCGCCAATATAAACGACATAGTTTAATTCTCAATAGTTTGGCTACTACTCCATTGAAAAAAGTTGTATTTTAACTTACGTGAGCCATTTTAGTGTGAAAAAGGCAGCAACACTAGATACTCCCTATGTTAAATATTTACTTTCTTTATAGTTGACGATTAACAAGGATTTTAAATGAGTTACAACTTTGTTGCATGTATGTTTAATTTATAAAGTATTCAAACATATGGTGCATCTCATAAGTCAATTTATCGAAAAACAAGTAAAAAAGGATTTACGGACTTTTTTCCTTTTTTATAGTTGCGGTGGACAAAATAAATAATATAGAATAGTTTTTGCTACGTACTTCTATATAGTGAAAAAGTTTAATTACACATGTATTTTTTGAAATAGCACGTTCACAAAACTGGGGTGATTCAATGCATGCCCTTATAGAAAAACGGAAAAACATGAAGTCCTATATGCTCCACACCAATAGATAACCATGATAGGATATGCCAAAGCGTCAGGCAAGCCTAAATCCGTAACTGAAATAAATCAGAAGCAAATTCTAAATTTTAACCTATTTAAGGACACACATGTTAATTTTAAAGTAAATATTAATAGTAAAAGAGTGAAGTAATAAAGTAAACTGGTTTAAAATTAAATATTTACAGATTCCCAATAAAAATGCGAAAAATTTGAGATATTTTATACCATGTTTTTTTCATAGTGATAGAATATTATTGTTATTGTAAAATTTATAATTTCCAATTAAAATTGTGTAAACTGTGAGTTGATATTCTGTTTAAATATACCATAAAAACTAATTTTCTCCTAGCTATATTGCAAATAACTCAAAACATACAACCTTGTAATAGTCAAACGCGAAAAATAATTAACACGGAGAGTGTAAAATGGTTGTTAGGCGAGTTACAACCTTTTTCTACGAATACTCATGTTTAATCTCAAGGTTGTATCTCACTCAAACTCAAGATTTTCAATAGTTAATAAAATTACAAAACATACATCTCACAGTAATCCCTTATTATGTTATAAATATCATATCACATTAGTGTAAAAGAGTCTAATCATTGCGCTACGAATTTTTAAAAATTCATGTTTTCGTTTTTTGCCTCTCCTGTAAAATCGCTAAAAATGAGTTACAACCTTGTTCGATGGGGGTCTCGAATTGCAAACAGGTGTTATCATGGTCTATCAAAGTACTTAGGTAACAAACGTCTGTCTCAAAAATCTTAAATAAGGCTGTATAGAACATTGATTGTCCCCGTTCTCACATATGGATCAGAGGCATGGACGCTAACTAAAACAGATGAATACGCTCTATCGATTTTTGAAAGAAAGGTGCTACGCAAGATATTCGGAGCGATCTGTGAGAACGGAATATGGAGACGTAGGTATAACTTTGAACTGCAGAATATCTACAAGCATACGTTTGGTGGAAAAGATATCACTTTAATTAAGCGAAACCGCCTGCAGTAGCCCGGGCCCCTGAATTGAACATGATAAAAAAGATTCTAACAGCGCAACCCGTGGGAATGAAAAGACGAAGCAGATCAAAGTTGAGATGGATGGACGGGGTAACACAAGATCTCGAGAAGATCGGAGTCGGCAACTGGAAAATGAAAGCAAGGGACATAATAGAATGGCGTAGATTTAATTCAACGTGGTTTAATAGTCAATAAAATTAACTTTCAAATGGTGTTAAGGCAACTGATATCGTAAAAATTAACGGAGTTATTAAAAAAAAAAAACAATAACTTTTTTGGAAAAATTCTTAAAAGATAAATTTTGAAAAATATTTGGGCATAAATTTTAATGCTATCAACTTCTTCGGGGGCTCATTTGATAGATATTTCTAAGTACTTTGACAAATGAATGTTTAATAAGCTTATGTTATAAAATGCATTATTTTCCGTTATTTAAGCTTGAATACTTAGATTTGGGTACTCGCCGAAAAAAAATATACATTCAATTACCTATAACTCACTTTTAGTTAACATTAAAAGGTCTGTTCAGTAAGGAGTTTATTTCATTTTTTATTAGATTCAATTTTGGTAGTAATAACCTTTTTGTAAAATCTTACAGTATTTGAGTTATCTATGAAGAAGCGGTTAAAAACATGCATTTTTCTCACAAAAAATTAAAATCTTTGATCTTTAACTCAAAAGGTTTTGATTTATTTTAATTAGAAGTTTATGTAACAAATTTTGCTTAGAATTTGCCCCTCTATCGAATTCTGGGGATATTTTTAATAAAATATTTTCACTCACGAGAAGGGGTGGCATCTACCCCCAGGGTAAAAGCGCAAGTTGACACCATGTCACCTTTGTTTCTTGAGATATCCTCTAACCACTCACAAATTTTCATGCAAATCGATGGAGGTACAACGAAATCGGAGGTAATACAGGAGCGTCATTTGAAATTTTGTTTGGGGGGGGGGGGCAAGCACTTTATATACAATACATTATATATGATGTTATGATGAATATTAATGTATTTTTTGTAAATTTCAGTCATTTTTTAGGGCCAGGGGGGGCAAATGCCCCCCCTGGACGCCCAAATGACGCCCCTGAGGTAATAGCTCATATCCACCTTCAGTGACTGCACTAACTCTCTTTAAATATTAAGATATTATGTCAATTGGTGATTTTATTGTGGTATCCAAATGCATTCAAAATGGATTCATGCATGAATGATGTATCTTGGTCGTCTTTATTGTGTACCGAATTTTCAGCTTCTTTAATAATAATTTCTTCATTGCTTAATTTTGGTAAATCTGTTAATAACTCGAAAACGTTGATAAATAAGTCGATAAGATTCCAGACATCTATTCAGGTCTCTTATCAGAGTGTCGATTATAATATATAATGTGTGGATTTTCATCTCATCACTAGCAGAAAAGTTTAGTTCATCATCGACCCCCTCGTCAAATTGAATTTTTCTTTTTGTCTTTCTTATTTCTTTATGTTTTATTTGGGCACAATTTTTTGGCTTCCTTGCGGTAAAATAATTTGAAAGAGCTTCATACTCTTTAATGACAGAACCCAGATCCATAATTTGTATATACAAATATTTTTTGTACAGTATTTGTGCCGGCCTCTCATAATGTGCCGCCCTAGGCAACTGCCTATATTGCCTAATGGATAAAGCAGCCCTACCCAGGTTGACTCAGCCTGAATAAAATGAGTACCTTATTGGGTAAAACCAGGGGTAATAATAGGCGGCTGAAGCGTAGCACTGGCCCTGTTACCTTCCTTGTATACCGTAGGCCCTAGAGATAGCCTGCTATAATCCCAAAGCCGTGTTAGCGGTATAAAACGGGAGACTATTATTATTTTGAAAAATGAAATCAATTGTCTTTCAAATAGTATTGGTTCCCTATATACCGATTTAATACTTTTGGAGATAATTGTGGTTAAATGATATATGATATTTATTATTTTATTCTAGAAGGCCGTGTATGAAGATGTCATATACAAGCTATATGCTCCCGAGGAAGCTGAAGCTGTTTTCGCTTGGAGATTCTTTTTGTGGGGGATCATCCCATTCTGGGTTTGGTTTTACAGTTGCTGGTGTGACTTCGCTGTATCCACTACTTTACTCCATTCTTCTCTATGATTGCCCTTCCTATATTTATAATTTCCATACTTCTTAAGTCTTCTTTCACTTGTTGTCTCCATCTCAGTTTAGGTCGGCCTTTGATTCTTTTACCTGGTGGTATCCATTCTGGGTTGTTCTTCTATCTTCTCATTATGTGTCCATAATATCTAATTCTCTGTGTTTTTATTGCTCTATGTTCCCTTGACCCATCCATTCTTGTATTTCGTGATTCATCCATTGTCTTTCGTCCTTTTTGTTTTCCCTCTTTGGTCCCAGTATTTTTCTCATAATTTTTCTCTTAAAAACGTTCAACTGTTGTTCTTCTCTGGCTGTTAATATAAATGTCTCCAAAGCATGTAGCACTTCTTATGGTCGTTTTGAAGATTTTCATTTTTGTGTTTTGGCTTATCTTCTTTATCTAACATTTTTTTTATTTCTGTAGAATTCTTTGTTTCCCGCTTGAATTCTTCTTTTCATATCTACACTTTCATTTCTTCTGTTGACTAATACTCTTAAATATTTGAACGTTTCAACCTCTTCGAAGCTGTGTTCGTTTATTGTCATTTCTGTCTTCTTTTTCTTGATTACATTCATGCATTTTGCTTTATTTTCATTTATTTTCAGTCCTCGCAGTTTGGCTTCGTTTTCTATTTCTTGGAAGGTTTTCTTTAATGTCCTTTTATCTGTTGCTACTATGGTTATATCGTTCTCATCTCCTATTATTTGTACTGCATTCTTGTTTATAGTTCTACGTTTCACAGATTTTTTATTATCTTTTCTAGTGATAGAATAAATAGTACCGTTGAGAGCGCATCTCCTTGTCTTACTCCAATTTTATTTTTATTATTTGTGTTTTATTTCTTCTGGTGTCTATTGTTACTTGGCAATCTCGCATTGTCATTTCTATCATTATTATGATTTTATTTGGTAGTTTACTCTCTTGTAAGTCTTAGATCATTTTTCTTTTATTTAGTTTGTCAAAGGCCTGTTTAAAGTCTAACAAAAGTATATTATGTGCTTCTTCGTCGTACTAGTATATTTTCTCTATTGCTTGTTTTAGTGTATGGATAGCATCTATTGTGGATCTTCACTTGGGAAGCAGTAGAAAGACTCAGTGATGTGTTGAAAAACAAAAAGGTACCAATACATCTAAAGAAAATGGTATTCAACTAACAATTGTATTCTACCAGTTATAACCCTATGGAATGGAGACCATGGCACTTACAGAGGTATCAGCCAATAAATTGAGGACGACTCAGAGGGCGATCGAACGAACTATGTTAGGAGTATATCTGAGGGAACTGAGATGAAATGTAACTGAGTAGGACACGTGACACGACAGAACATCGAAAGGTGGACGAGAAACATTGTAGGTACATTGGAGATCACGCGAACACAGTCGTAGTAGAGGAAGATCACTAAAACGATGGCTAGACGACATCAAAGCAAATATGGAGAGAAACTGCCAGCACATAATACCTATACAAACAATGCCGGTTTAACCTAACTTCGGGCCCTGGGCACTAGATATTTAGGGGCCCCCTTAATTGCTATTTGTTGTCAGTTTTTTTAACAAGAAAATACATGTATTAACTATAAATGTTTATTGTAAAATCTATACTGTTATGCTCTACTTTATCTATTTATTTAGATTGATTAGAAAATTCTTAATTTAATTGATTATTCAATTATTTTATTTACTGCCTATGTAAAAACACAACTAAATTCAAAATAAAATTTTCCAATCAATTTTATTCTCAGGGCTAATTTGGTATTTGATACAATACCTGCGATCTGTGGCTTCTAGTATTTCTAGTTGCTGGCTTCTTCTAGGGCGGAAACAGGGAAATTGAAAACACTCAAAATCATATAAATGTAATCTATTGTTTTTATCAAATAAGCCGTGTACATATGATTCATAAAATACTAAAATTTAACTTTGTTGCAACAATCTCTAACTTAATAAATTAACTCTAACTTTGATATCTCCTTGTTTCGACAAAAAAAAAATTTAATTAATTTCTTATTTACTCATACTATACTAAATTGAAAGAGTTTTACTTTTCTTCTTTTGAATTGATTTCTCAAATTTGAAATGACTAACTGCGTTAAAAAAATGTTCAATAAACAAATAAACAAATATGGTTTTGATATAAACAAATTTTCTCCATTCCGACAAATGATTTGAATAACCTTTTGTTTCTTCACTCCCTCGTTTTCTGGATTGCGCCGTCCTTGATTCTCCCAACACGTACTCTCTGGATGTTGCGAAAAAGTCCCTCTCGTCAAAACTGCTTCCAAGAAAAACACACCGGACTTGCTCGAATTCTATTACTCAGTTTTCCTTGCTCGATATCCTGTGCACAAACGGATATTAATCAGCGACTCGTTCTAGACAAAACAAAGGAATCTCCCTCGAACCAGGAAAATTAACTCTTCAACCGGTCGACAATTTGGTTTCCACTTGATTCTGCTCGCAAAGGCTGATCACACCACTCTACACTGATTACACACTTTTAAAAACTCGACTGCCTTCTATCGATGTTCATTACACAGTGCCGCTTATTTCTCTCTCAAATCCAGACTCCAACATTCATTATCCCTTCTCCCGATGTTTTCCATCCAATAAACAACAACCTCTCTCAAACCATTTATTTCTTAAGAAATCAAATATTCTTCCACATAACTTTTCCAATTTGTCAAATTTCAAGAAATATCATAATTAGTTCTTTTCTACTTTCTACTTTTACAACTAAAAACTAATACAATTTGTTTACCAAATTAAAAACCTTCCCGGAAAGATCTTAAAAACGTTATTGTTCCTGTCAACGCTCTGTCCACTTTCTAATCACCGAATTGTTTGTAAATGTCCCGTCCATTTCGTCGAATCATTATCACTAATCGTTTTCATTTTTCCGAAACACTTGTTTAATAGCAAAATTAAATTCTATACAATTTTGGTTATATACAGGGTGATGAAAAATTATAGTCTTATGGTCTTTTGATATAAATTTAATTTTTTTGAATTTCTTTAAAAAAAAACAATTCTACAACAATACATACAATATTTTTTTTAAACAAACAAGATAGCAAATGTAAAAAATATTCCAAAAAATACATTTATAAATATAAAAAAAACCAGAAAGTTCCACAAAACAACACCTGACAAACAAAAAATATAAATATCTACATATTCTAAAAAATACATAAGACAAAAATTTGTTCATTTTTTTTTCTTGACTACGTATTAGCAATCTGTCATATAATACTAACAAAATTCATTTGCTCCAGGTCTTCATTTTCTATAATACAATATTTATATGCGTCTAGATTTTCTTGACCCAAATTTGGCGTTAAATATATTTTTATTCTTTTTAAAGCCGAAAAAGACCGCTCGCCTAATGCATTAGAAGTTGGTAGGTATCGTCAAATAAACTTGCAGTAAAGGTACAATATTGGGAAATGATGCCGTTACTTGATGGATGGCATATAATTTGTCAAATGTTTATTCAACTTTTGGCATAACGTTATAGAATGAGTAATTTCATTATGCAACTTCTCTTTGGTTTCATTTTTCTATTTTACCTTGAAGTATTAATTGACTTCTTGATTGCTAGCTTCTTTATCTAGCGTAGAAAATATCTACCAGCTGATGTAACATCTTTGTAGCATTTAAATCTCTTTATAGCATATAACATTAAACACCTACTTAAATTGTGAATCTTTCTGGTCCCTTTAAAATTGTTTCACTTTCACCTGCTTCATCGAAAAATGTTTTTCTCTTTGTTCTTTGTAGGTCAGTTATATAGAATATGTTTGAGATATCCTCGTCTTCACAAAAAAAATATTTTTGGTTCTAGTTCAATTTCGTTTAACATATTTCTACGTCTCCAACAAATCTCAAAGTAGATGTCATTAATTCTACTCCAATTGACTCGTTTAAGTCCACAGTTTCTTCACATTCACGTTTTGCTTGTTGCATTAACTCGTTCCAAAGCTTTTGTCCAAATCAATGTCAATAGAGATGTCTCAAAGGTAATTTTATTCTGCAGTGGCTCAACTTTATTTTGAACTGCTGATTTTTTGTCTCTATTATTGCTTAACTGGAAAAATAGGTTTGATGGATCCCTAGTTTTTAAGTAAAGCATTTACAGCGTCAAAAGTTTCTACAAATTGTGTTTTTATCACTTTTAAGAATTCATTGCAAATTTGGTGAGACAGATAGCTAACTGAACCTTTTCATTTATTCGCATTCCGTTGTAAATGCTCAGCTAAGAAGTTGTCAAATTTAGCCTAGTATACAAGACAACTTAAGTAATTTCCTTAAACCGTTATATTTATCAATCAACGCTTAAACGACGACTCGTTAAATCCTCATTGGATCAACGGAAAGCTAGTCCTTGAGAAGCAAGTAATCTAGTAGTGACAACTCTTCTTATGACGTTAATCCAATAGTCAGCTTCGCATTCTACTTGTTCTTTCAAGTCAGCAGCGTCTATAACTCCATTTAATAATGATTTTGTTATTAATGTAACCATAGAGTTCAGTAGTTCAGATGAAATTTACATGTTTTGTGTGAGATTCATCACTTCTTTGTAGAGCAAACTATTCAAATGTTTCCAGTGGGTCCATCCAAAATCAGTTAACTATTTGTTTCAATTGAAAATAATTTGCACGGGTACCAATAAACAGATTTAACACTTGCGTAGATTAGCAAATCTCTCTTTTCTTTGCCTCCATTGGGTTTTCCTCTATAAACGTTGATTTCATTTAATCTTCTATAATAAGCTTTGTCCCCATCTTGATGCATTTTTTACAACTTTCTCAAATACTTTCTTCAAATAGGTTTGAAAATCAATATTAGTAAAGCCAAGTCCATGAGAATAAATGCGAGGAACAGCACGCTATTTACTATCGACAACATGCAGATTGAAAATGTGGAAAACTTTACGTATCTTGGAAGTGTCATAACAGAAAACGGAGGTACAGAAGACGATATTCGTGTGAGGATACGAAAAGCTTAACAATCATTTACCATGCCCAACCCTCAACCCTGTTTGGAGGCCTGGCGAGGCCTGGCCCTACAAGGAAAAAGATCCCAATATTCCAGTCAAATGCCATGTCTGTTCTACTCTACGGATGTGAAACTTGGAAAATGACAAAAACAATTACAAACAAACTGCAGGTCTTTGTTAACAAATGTCTGGCCAAACATCATCAGAAACGAAGATCCGCTACACCTGACCCAACAAAAGAGGGTAGAAAATGAAATAAACTCTAGAAAGTGCGGCTGGATCGCACACTCAGAAAACATAGTTCCAGTTTTGCAAAGGCTGCCCTAGAGTGGAATCCCCAAGGAAAAAGAGGTCGTCCAGTACAAAATTGGAGGAGATCTATCACGGACGAGATAAAAGGTTAAATAAAATCTTGGAATGAGGTGAAGGCCTTAGCTCAAAATAGAACTCGATGGCGCGTTTTCACTGAAGCTCTATGCTCCACTTAGGAGTTCAAGAATATTATATATAATAAAAAATCAGTGAAAAATCATTACTCGGTGGTTTCTGGGGTCGCTGAACACTAATATTATGCTGGCGATGGTATCAGAGGCACTTTGTTCCCAAAAGAGCCTTCTCTCCTGGAGTTTTGTGTAACGTTTTTTGTCTCCGAGGCACCTGGTGGAGAAGGGGACTCGTCTCCTAGAATTTTATAGATATTTGATACAAAATCAGTGGGTGCTGGGCCTGGGCACTAGGTCACTTGGATACTCGGAGATTCGGAGACCATCGCCGATATATTATTCGTGTTCAGCGATCCCAACATCTTCCGAGTAACAAGTTTGCACTGATTTTGTACGGAATTTCTATAAAACTCTAGGAGATGAAGCTCGTTCTGGGACACATGTGCCTTAGAGACCATCACCGATATGACATTTATGTTGAGCAGCACCAAAACCCCCGTGTAACCATTTTTCATTGATTTTGTAATGAATTTTCACAAAACTCTAGAAGACGAGGCTTACGAGACCATTGGAGATAGTTATTCCGATACAATATTCGCTTTCAGAGATCCCTAAAGCCCCCAAGTAACGAGTTTGCACTAATGTTGTATCGAATTTTCATAAAACTCCAAGTGACGAGGACCGTCTTGGGCACCAGGTGTCCCGGAACCCATTGCGGTCTGCACTGATTTTGTATCGAATTTCTACCAAATTTCAGGAGCAGAGGCTCGCCCTGGACACCAGGTACCTCAGAGACCATCGTCGATATAATATTCGTATTCAGCGATCCCAAAAACCTCTCAGTAACGAGTTTGTACTAAGTTTATATCGAATGTTCATAAAGTTCCAGGTATCTAGACCAATATTGGGCACCAAGCGCCACGGAAACCATCGCCGTCATAATGTTCGTAATTATTGACCCCAGAAACCTCCCGGGTAACCAGTTGGCACTGATCTTGTATCAAATTTTCATAAAACTCCTAAGAGTCCTATTTTACTGAGCTACTAGTTCTATGTTAAGCATCTGAGTAACTTTACGAAAAAATGTAGGCAACAGTTAATTAGTTAATGTGTGTTTAGCCATTTTCTTTGTGGTTGTGTATTGCTAATAATAATCCATATTAATAACAGCATATTTGCTTTTTTGCATTGGGTGTTTCTTCACGGTTGCGTTTTTTACATTAAGTTTATATAGCTTAGATATTAAAACATATTAAGCGCCCATAGAGTAAAATTAATATTATTTTGTTTCTTTTGCAGTACGAATGGTACAACGTGACCGGTGAGTAAGGGAATGAGTCAGGGATGTTATATTACTAACATATTTTTTATGTATCCTTTATTTAAAAAATATTCCATTTAAACATTAAGTACATATAATATTACGGTATGCACCAACTGGTACTTACTGGTACACACAATAGTAGCCGACAAAAAGGTATCTCAACTGTTTAATTACAGTATGCGTCATTTGATGCTTACTCCCATAAATTTAGTTGCTGTAGCCTTCGCGTTTTTTTTGGGTTTTTTGCTTTGAAATTTCGTTTTTACCGATAAAAATCGAACGGGGTGCTTGAACATGTAGAGCTCTGTTCATGACTGGCACCCTGTTTAAACCAAGTGCTCTACGTAACATGTTCGGAAAGGCTTCTGTAGTTTTAAAACCCAGATGTGATAACGTACAATAAATAATTGTACACCATAAACATGTTTTGACTTCTACATACAGTGAGGGCGTTTGAGTTGGAATAAAATCATTTTCTTGAGAATGGGCGACTCAGATCGATTTTTATTTTTAAATTAGGTATCTATATTTTTTTGGCATATAATATATCATACTAGTGACGTCATCCATCCAAAGATCATGCGAAAGGTTATTCAATTCTCTATTCACTAATATAAACATTAATATAATTATTTATACAGGGTGCCCAAATTTTTTTTTAAATTAAATTAATTGAGACAAAAAGAAGAATGTATATAATTTATTTAATTCGAAATACATTTTACTGTTGTCCGAAAACAGGAAAAAATATTTATTTGATAAATAAATATTGTTTTTCGCTTAAATTTAATATAAAGCTGCCACCCACCTTCCTCTTAACAGTTTGAACATTTAATTTAAGCGAAAAGCAATGTTTACTTTTCAAATTAACATTTTTTCTGTTTTCGGACAGCAGTAAAATGTATTTTGCAATAAATAAATTACATACATTCTTCTTTGAGTCTCAAATAATTTAATTAAAAAAATGTTTTGGGCACCCTCTATAAATAATTATGTTAATGTTTATATTAGTGAATAGAGAATTGAATCACCTATAACATGACCCCTATTTTCATCACGCCCAGATGGATGACGTCACTAGTATGATATAATATATGTCAAAACATTATAATTTAAAAATAAAAATCGACCTGATTTGGGATTTATCTCCAGAGTCGCCCATTCTTGAGAAAATGAATTTATTCCAACTCAAACGTGCTCACTGTATGTACCTACGCATTCTTTCTGTTGGTAACAGTTTAAGTACTTTCAGTAACTTGATTAAGACTTACTGAAAGTATTTAGACTGTTATCAAGAAAAAGAATACGCGCATATGAACAAATTAAATATGTTTAAGGTGTACAATTTATTCTATGTTAGGCACATCGGACTTATAACTTTTTAAACTAAGATACCTAAATATGATTTAAGAATTAATATTAAACTCAATCAGTTTCGAGGTTAGGTCGCGTTGAACATTGCATTTGTATATTTCTTTTGGCTATTATCATATCTGCATCTTTTGAATGCTGTCTTTCTTAAATAAATTCGATCTTCTTTTATTTTACATTTCTGCACTTGCAACGTCATGTTTTGTAATACTATACCCATAGGCGTAACCAGGATGATCCTAAGGGGGGGGTTACAACTACCTGAAAGGGGGGGGTTACAACTACTGGAAGGTCTCTGAAGGGTATGGTGTTAAGCGTATAGAGCTCAAAGTACATCCCAATGGGGGGGTTATAACCCCCAAAACCCCCCCCTGGTTACGCCTATGACTATACCTACTTTCTTCCATTATTTCCCACTATACCCAAAAACTAGTTCACTTAACTTGATGTAATAAAAAAGATATTTTTAATATTTTTCATCGTTTGTAACAAATTATTTATCTTTCTTTTTTCCTCCTCTTCCTTATACCCTTCCAGGTGTCGGATTTGGGTTGAGTTTAGCTACATATTCACGTCCCCCCGACAGGGCACGATTGCGCAAATAGTACCTGCCATAATTCGGTCTCGATAAAGGGTATACGCGATTGCGCCGGTTTATCCTCTTTTATGAGATGAAGTTTATACATGCACACTTTATACATATTTTAATACAAAATCAAACCAATGTTTTTTTTTTAATATGGCTTCGGCAGTTTGCCATACAGCCAGTTCCATGATCGTTTAATCTGATTAGGCGCAGTAAAAAGTTTATGAATAGACTAGAACAGCGGTTCTCAACCTTTTTTACTCAGCGACGCACTAACGTACTCCTTACAGATTCGCGACACCCTTATATGTACAAATTTTTGCTAGTGGTAGGTAAGTACAGATGAATTTATTAAGCATATTATTTTTTATTTCGTAAGAACATAACAAGTAAAAAACAAAACAGAAAGAATACATAAAATCAGTGTGAAATTTGACCCTGATGACTTTTGCAAAATATATCTATCCGAGGACGAATTGTAGACAGACACACTCTCAGCTCGCTGTCCACATCAAGTAGTCGAGACTGGTAGCTAGATTTTATATTTTTCATCGCAGAAAATGCAGATTCACATAATTACAAGGTCGAAAACGGCAGTAAAAGGGATACTGCTTTCTTTGCTAATTCTGGGTATTCATTCTTAACTGAAATCCAAAAAACATCCGGAGCTACTTCTCTAAATTTTGATTTTAAAACTGTGTCAGAATACACTTCAATAAGTGCAATCAACCATTCACAGTTAGCACTCAAGACAGAGGGAAAGTATTTAGTTATCCCTTCTTGCAACTTACATAAGTGCTCTTTCATGCTCTCCTTTAGTAGAGTCTGTTCTTCAGATTTCAAATTAATTAAAGATATAAAGGTTTCGGGAAAAGCAGTCAAATCGCTTTTTTCTATAACCGAGTTCCAGAATGTAAGTTTTTTGGAGAACGCACTTATTTTATCAATTGATGATATTATGGTTTCCTTTCGTCCTTGCGTAGTTGCATTCAAAGAATTTAGCTTATAAAAAATGCCAGAAAGGTAAGCCAACTTAGCACACCAAAGAGGGTTTTTAAGATTTTTACAAAAATCACTTTGGCCATCTTCTGCTTTAAAAAATTAGAGTAGTTCGTCTTTAAGTTCTAAAACTCTGTTTAGTATTTTTCCTTTCGAAAGCCAACGAATTTTACTATGAAATAACAAGACTTTATGATCTGCGCCTATGTCTTTACAAAGTTTCTCAAACACCGTTGATTTCACCGGACGAGTTTTGATATAGTTGATCATAGAAACAACAGTATGAATAACTTCACCCAGTTGGCTTCCATCCGTAGTTTTTACTACCAGAGCTTCTTGATGTAAAAAGCAATTAGTAATTATTATCAACTGGTTTTTTTTAGCGCGAAACTTAAAAATCCTTTGATATTTCCCGTCATTGCAGCAGCACCATCTGTACATATCGCAATAAAATCCGTCCACTTAAATCCGTGATCCTAAAAGAAGGTGTCAACAGTAGAAAATATATCAGCTCCAGTGGGTGTTGTTTCCAATTCACGACAGAATAGGAACTGTTCAATAATTTCCGGTCCGTACACAAATCTTATAAAATATATCAATTGGGCCTTTCCCGAAATGTCCGTGCTTTCGTCCAGTTGTAGAGCAAATTGTGTATTTGCCAATACCTCCCTAATATTACTTTGAATATCGATTGACACATCTAATATACGTCGATGGACTGTGTCATTTGATAAAGGTATCTTTGATATTTTTTGTTCAACGGCTTCCGGGCCTAACATTGTAGCAACTAATTCTTTACATGCCGGTAAAATAAGCTCTTCACCAATAGTATGGGCTTTCTGTTTTTTGGCAATCAATTCAGAAACTTTATATGATGCTAAAAGTGCCTTATCTGGGAGTTTTATTCGTTTTTCTATTATAACTGAGGATGATTGAATGGAACAACGTAGACGTTGAAAATAATCGCGCGGTTTTTGGGAAACGCTTTGATGATTTTGTTCCAAATGTCTTTTCATCAAATGAATTTTCAAATGTCTTTTCAAGTTTCAAAAACACTTATAGAGAAGAAACAATTACGGATTGTCACTTTATTGATTGGTATAACGTGGTATATACCTAATAGTTAAAAAAAATGGTTGAATGCATGCTTGGTATATTATAATAATTAAAAAAATATAAATAAAAATATCGTATTCGTAAATCTCGCGACACACCTGATAGGTTCTTCCGACACACCAGTGTGTCGCGACACGGTGGTTGAGAACCGCTGGACTAGAATAGATACATTTAAAGTTGGAAATCAATACAACAATTAGTGAGAACAAGAGAAAAAAAATATATATACATACACATTAACACGGGTCACTCGCTTCACGTCCAGGGGCCCATCAGGACATTATAATATAAAACATACACAGGAAAACTAGGCCACGGTAAATAGGATTAAACATATAAAGGAGAGAAAACAAAGGTAAACAGTAAACACAAATTATTATTATTATTATTTTCTTTTTTTTTCCAACTAAAGAAAAATATTACATTTGGTCAAAAAATCGATTATGCAGTCGTAAATTAATCTATTTTGAGTCGCTAGGGCAGATAAAACGTTAAACGGAGATTTACCGGTAATATGAACTATATTATTATATAATAAGGTGGATTCCAGATTATATTTGGCACAACCAAAAATTACATGATCTAGGTCGCCTTCTACTCCACATTCCACACAGTTTTTACTCTCAACCACATGAATTCTTACAAGATGAGCAGGAAAGCAAGCATGTCCAAATTTTAGCCTAGATATAGTTGTTATATAACGCCTAGGGACATTATAGGTTCTATGCCAATGTGAAACAGGGACAGTTGTGTGTAAAGAAGTGTATCTATTTGGGTTGGTAAAGCAAAACTCAGACCATAGATCATTCCATTTATGTTTCAAGACTGCCTTACGTGTGGCAACCAAATCAGAAATACTTGGTAGATATTCTGTGGTATCCCCTGAATAAATACTTAATTTGGCTAATTGGTCCACATGCTCATTATGTTTAATCCCACTGTGTGCTTTGGCCCATATAAATATCACATCTTTTTTAATTTCTTTAAATTGTTTCACCAATTTTTTAATTAATATTATATACGGATTGGAGTATGTGGTTGGAAAAAAGGTTGGTTAATAGCTGTGAGAACTGACATCGCATCTGTAACAATAATAACGGAGGATTCCCTGTTAGAAACAAAAACTAGGGCTTGATATATGGCAATTGCTTCCGCACTAAATATGGAAATATTTGCTTTTAATTTGAACATTTTTTCTACCTTTTCCATGGGGATGTAAAGGCACATCCTGTACCGTCTTCTGATTTGGAGGCATCCGTGTAGATAGTACTGTAGTAATCCCAATTGGATAAGATGCTTGTTATAATGATGTTATTTGCTCTTCCAGTGTTTACATAATTTGGTTTAATAAATTTAACGTCATAAAAAAATGTTTCAAAATCATTTATATCTGTGTGTGATTTTAAGTTAATAGCTTCATCAGCAGAAACTGTGTTTTCTCTAAGAGCTTCACATAGGGTTGGAGAGTTTTTCTTTATCCAATATTTATTCGTTAAATCATAATTGTTTAAATTTATTAATTCGGTATAAAGGAAAGTATTCTGGTGTTTAATTTTCAGTAAACATTTTTCGGCCAGGAAAAGTCTTCTAAGAGAAATTGGAGGCTCAAGTGCTTCAACATAAAGGGGCTCAATAGGAGTTGTCTTCATGGCACCAATACAGATCCGCAGACACTGGTTTATAAATATGTTTAATTTGTTTAGTAAGTTCTTGCTGGCAGATCCATATAACCAACATCCATAATCTACGATAGAGCGAATGTACGTCCTATAAAAAAGTAAGGAAGTCTGAACATCTGTTCCCCACCAAGTTTTAGTTGTCATTTTCAGAAAGTTTAGGCCTTTCTCACATCTATTTAACATATATTCTATGTGAAATTTCCATGTGAGCTTGTCATCCAGTATAATGCCCAAATATTTAACTACCTTTTTAAAAGGAATTTCTCGCTGTTTTACTATAAATGTTTCTATATTGGGAATATTATGTCTACTGAAAATGGTCATTGCTGATTTTGTGGTCGACAGTTGAAGGTGGTTTTCTTCCAACCATATTTCTACAACATTGTAAGTATCCATTAAAAATCCAAAAGCTTCATCTCTCTGCTTTGTTTCGCAGTATATGCTGAAGTCATCTGCATATTGGATAATCTTAAAAGTATATTCTTCCAACTTTAATTTATGTAGGTCAGCTGTGTATAAATTGAAAATAAAAGGACTTAAGACAGCTCCTTGTGAAATTCCTGTAAAAACATATCTTGGGCCTAATAAATGGTAATGTTTACGTTAAACTGGTAGTATTCATCTCCAAAAAATAATTTCGAAAAAAAAAGTAACCCCTTCGCACCCCTTGCACCCCCGTGTTGAGCCGGCCCTGAATATGTGCCTCCATCATCGGGTCAAATTTTCCAAACAATTTGACTAGTTTTAAGAAATCGCCATTATTTCTATCGTATAATTCATTCAAAAAGCCAAGTTTTGTCTTCCCAAAAAGTTTATTATTTCTATGAATTAGTTTATCTGGTTACATTTATTCCATGTTTCCTCTCCATATCCGCCATAAATTGTTCTTGACAATAAATAGTAGTTGTATTTTTTATTTTTTTTAGTTATTTTTATTTAGTTATGTAAGTTTTTCACGTGATTTGTGCTTGTTTCGTGTCGATGTAAGGCTTTTGATAAGTTTCCCCAATTTTTAAATCTTTCAGTAAAACTACTAGATTCTCAACTAAAGTAAATTCTCAGCTATACTAAATTTACAATCAAGATGCAGTAGAAATAAACAAACCAAGACACGTTAAATGCTACTAGGAGCACCCCAGAATCATAATTTACAATGGATATACATTGTAAATCCCAAATCATGATTTTCAAAGTTTATACATTGTAAATTATGATTCGGGAGTGCTCCTAGTAGCATTTAACGTGTCTTGGTTTGTTTATTTCTACTGCATCTTGAATGTAAATGTAGTATAGATATTACAATTCCACATGTTTTTAATTTTTTTTCAGGTGCCATATCTACGAACCGTATTGAAATTTAAATAAAAAATGTACTATACAGAATTATCCAAAATTAAATTATGTTACGTCATTTACTAAAAAGTATGAAAAGGCTATTATAGAGGCAGATCTCAAAATGTAATGTAAATGCGAATTTTGTATGTACAAAGACCCGTTGTTCAGTTTCATTTTGTATTTTTCTCAGATTTTATCATAATATGATGGTATTCATAATATTCAATAATAGTCAAATTTAATCACAAATACAGTACAGTGATAGATTTTCATGAAGTTCTTATTTTTATTATCTATTATAATATATGCAGTATATAGGTACTTACCTTATATTTCTATCTTAAAAATTCTTCATCAAATAACGTTACGGGAAACACTTTATGCAAAAACTATACAGAGTGGTTAAAAATTATGGAATTAATTCATTTTTTCGAGAATAGGCTACTTTGGAGAAAAATCCCGAGACACTTCGATTTTGATTTTTAATTTATGATTTTTTGGCATATTATATATCATACTACTGACGTGATCCATCTGGGCGTGATGACGTAATCGATGATTTTTTTTAAATGGGAATAGGGTTCGTATGCTAGGTCATTTGAAAGGTTATTCAATTCTCTCTTCAGTAATATATAACATTAATATAATTATTTATACAGGGTGCCAAAAAAATATTTTTTTAAACAAAATAATTGACACAAAAAGAATAATATATTTAATATATTTAATTCAAAATACCTATTACTGTTGTCAGAAAACAGAAAAAACAATGATTTTCGCTTAAATTAAATGTTTAAACTGCCAAGAGGCAGGTGGGTGGCAGCTTGAATATTGAATGTAAGTGAAATGCAATGTTTACTTTTCAAATAAACATTTTTTTTGTTTTCTGACTATTTTTAATAACACACAAAATGACTAATACATAAAATGTATTTTGCTACTAAATAAATTACATACATTCTTCTTTTTGTGTCAAATAATTTAATTCAAAACAAATTATTTTGCACACCCTGTATATATAATTAGGTTAATGTTTATATTACTGAATAGAGAACTGAATTACCTTTTAAATGTGATAGCACACGACCCCTATTCTCATTTAAAAAATCATCGATTACGTCATAACGCCCACATGGATGATAATATACACTTACCGGCACAAGATTCCGCCACTAAAAATGTTTGATTAAGTTTGAAAATTTATAGCTTTATTATTTCTACTCCGATTTTCAAGATTCTTGCATCCGTTTGTAGGTACATGTATTGATATCGTTTGTTACTATTCCGGTAACAAAAATTTTTGCTTAGATGGCATTATACGGGGGTTAATGGAAGCGTTGTATTTTCTCCTAACTTTAAAAAATTCTGTGGAACAATTGAAAAGCTGATTTTGTTTCATAGTCATTTCGTATTATTCCGGATCGGAGGCATCATTAAGATTTTGTTTTTGGAATTATCCGAATATCTCTTTTCCTGTAAGAGCTGCACAATTTTTTGTAAATAAAAACACTGATTGACTTTAACATGTAACTTTTTTGTATCTTGGTTATTATCGATTCCTGTTTAAGTCTTTGTCTAATATCTTCATTTCTTATTCTGTCCAATTTCGTTTTTCCTGCTATTTTTCTTAGCTGCTTCATCTCCGCTGCGTTTATTGTACTGTCTATTTTTGCATTGTTTACCCACGTCTCACTTGCATATATTAAAGTTGGCACAGAGATTGCGTTGTATACCTTCAGTTTTATTTCTTTATCTATTTCTTCCTTTCCAAATATTGTTTTATTTAGTGCATAGTAGATCTTATTTACTTTTTTTCGCTCTGTATGAGATTTCTTGATATATCTTTCCATCCTCTGATATTATTACTCCAAGGTATTCAAACGTCGAGACTGTTTCTATTATTTCGTTTTTGCACTTAAATATCGTTTGGTTTATTTCTTACCTTTTCTTTTGGGTTACTATCATGGTCTTCGTTTTCTTTACATTTACCTCCATTTTCAAATTTTCTATTTCCTCCACCCAGATATCGATTAATTTTTGCATTTTCTCTGTATTGTCTGCTATTAGTACTAAGTCATCTGCATATAGTAATCCCTCCATTCTCACTGGTACTAAATTCCTGTACCCGATTATTGACTGTAATTGCCTTGACCTTCTTTTAGCGCTCTTCATTACTGTATCCATTACTAATATAAACAAAACTGGGCTGAGACTGTCCCCTTGTTTTATTCCTCTCCTTAGGTTTATTATTGACGATCTGTTTCCGTTTATTTGTACTTTAGCAAGTACGTTTCTATAGGTACTTTTTACCACGCTTACTATCTTTTGCGGGATTTGCAGATCATCCATTACTGACCATATTACTTCTCTATTTATAGAATCAAAACCAGCTTTAATATCTATAAACGTAGTATATAAGTCTTCTCCTATTTCGTTTTTCCTTTCAATTATATTTCTCAGTATGTATATATTATCTGTTTTTCCTCTTTCCTTCCTAAAAGCCGCTTGTTCTTCGTCTAGTTTTCCTTCCAGTTCTTTCCTGTGCTTCCTTTCTATTATCCCGGTGTAGACTTTATATGCCACTGATGATAAGCATATAGCCCTATAGTTATCACATTCCACTTCATCTCCTTTCTTGTGTATTGGTATCAATAAATTTTCTTCCCAGTCTTCCGGTATCTTTTCTGTTCTCCATGCTTCCCTCATTATTTCCAGTAGCCAAAGCTTGCCTCGTTCTCCCACGTACTTCATCATCTCCGGATCTATGTCATCGGCACCTCCCGCTTTTCCAATCTTTATTCTTGCCAATCCTTCTTCAATATCTTTGATATGAATTTCGTCTACTCGATTGTCTCTCCACTTCTCTTGCCTGCTGTCCTCTCTCCTCATTTTGTTGGTTACTTGCCTCGAATTTTTCTTTATAGTGCTTATTCCATATGGTTCGTATGTCTTGTATGTTTGTTTTCAATTCATTTCGCTCATTTCTAATTCCTCTTATTTGTTTCCTTTTTGTTCCTTTCATGCTTCTTATTTTATTATAAAACTGTTTATTGTTATTCTCATAACCTTCGTTCAATTTTTCACCGAATTCCTTCCAGCTCTTCTTCTTCGCATCTTTTACTAGTTCTTTCACTATATTTCTCTGTCTTCTGTATGCGTCTCTGTCTTGCTCTTCTTTTGTGTTTATGTATCGCTTCCACATTTCTTTCTTCTTTTTTACAGCTTGCTTTATTTCCTTATTCCACCATCCAGTTCTTTTATTATTCTTCCCATTCTTTCTTATTCCACATACTTGTTTTGCAGTGTTCCATAACGTGTCTCTCAATTTTTTTCATCTCTCTTTCATATTCCATATTTCCTCATTGTTTTCATGCTGTTCCAGTATTTTATCTGTCTCTCTTTGGTATAACTTCATCATTTCCATATTTTTCATCTTATATATTGCTATTCTTGTATATTGAGGACTCTCTATTATTTCCATTAGTTTCATGTTTATCTCTGCTGTCACTAGTCTGTGTTGGGCACCGAGTTCGGCTTCGTTCTCTGTTTTTATATTTTGTATCGTTAGTTCTGCGTCTCGAGGATATACTATGTAGTCAATTATGCTTCTCGCATTTCTTTCTTCTGCTACGTATGTATATTTTTCGTTTCTCGGTTGATACCAGAAAGAATTACCTATTAACAAGTCATTTATTTGGCAGAAACTTATCATTCTTCTACCATTTCTATTTATCGTCTCTTCTCCATACCTTCCCAAGCAGCCTAATGCCATATTTTCATCATTTCCTATTCGTGCATTCCAGTCTCCTAGTAAAATGATGTTTTTGCTTTCCTCTTGTATCTCATCAATAAGTTTCTGTATCTCATCATAGAATAGTTCTGTTTTTCATGCTCTGTTCCTTCTACCGGTGCATATACCTGTATTATGTGACATTCTTCTTCTTCTAACTCTATTTTTATGTATATGGTTCTTGATGATACTGGTTTGAATTTGGTGATTCTTCTATTAATTTGTTTCGTTACAACTATTCCCACGCCTTCTTTTGCCCTTTGTCCTATCTGAACTCCGGAATAGTATAGTATGTGCTGCCCTCCGATATCGACAATTCCATTTCTTACTTTTTTCGTATCGCTTACTCCTATCAACTGCAGCTCAAATCTTTCCATTTCCTCTGTTAATTCACGTTCCTTTCTTGTTATCGAGGTTATATTCCATGTACCTATTCTCGTTTGACATTTGTTTTCATTTTTCTTTTCTTCCTTGTTATTAGTTTTCCTCGTTGTTTGCTCTTTCATATTACTGGATGTTCCATGTCCTTTCCTGGTCGTCATCAATGTCTCTCCGTCCAATTCGCGTATCAGTTTTTTGGATGGATTGTTGTTGGGTATTTGTTGCTTATCTCAGGTATTAGTTTATCCGCATCATTGTCCCATATCCATTCTTCGTTATCTATTATTATTTTTTGAAACCTTACTTTAACTTTCTTTCCCTTGCTTCTTTCTTCTTTTGCCTTAATTCTTATTTTTCCTTGTATATCCCGTATAATGCCATTTAAGTAAAAAATTTTTTGTTAACGGAATTATAAATACAGGCTATACACTCCGTGCGAGTTGGAGCCACTCTTATTGATCTCTTTGACTCACTTATTGTGGTGAGTCACTCCACATTCTTTCTACTCTCCAGTTAACTAAACTAATTTAGGGTTCCTCTTAGCGTCCTCTTTTATTTTCCTCCATATATCCCGCTCCTGTATTTTCTGTCTCCATCTTGGCACTTTCAATCTTTTTATGTCCTCAGTACCTGGTTTTCCCACCTACTTTTTGGTCTTCCTTTCACCCTTGTTACATTTGGGTTCCACATTGTAACTTTCCTTACATCTTTTTCAGCTCCAATTCTTCTTAAGTGTCCATACCACCGTAGTCGCTGGGTTTTTATAGCTTTCACTATATCCTCGCCTCTTAGTATGTCTCTTATTTCTAAGTTCAAGAGCCTTTCATAATCTTCGTGCACTGTTTTCTGTGGTCCATAGATTCATCTTACCATTGTTCTTTCAAATATTTTTAACATTTCTTCTTCCCTCTTTGGTAGGCTCATGGTTTCTGCCTCATATATCACCACTGATCGAATTGCTGTTCTGTATACTCGGATTTTCGTAAACCTGCTGATTTTTTCATTTTTAGAATACTTTTGTATTTATAATAGGCTCTATGATCCGCTTGTATTCTGTTGGTAATTTCTATATTTCTTTCATTTTTGTTGCTAATTGTGACTCCTAGGTATTGAAAATTACTGACTATTTCAAAATTATAATTCCCGATTTTTATATTTCTTTCCTCTGTATCTTTGTTTTTCCTCTCTATTTTCATGTATTTAATTTTCTCTTCATTTATTGTTAAGCCTCTTTTCTCCGCTTCCTTTTCAATTTGTCTGGTTATGTCATCTAAGGTTCTTTTGTCTCTTGCCAGCACCGCTAGGTCATCAGCATATGCTACTATCTGGACTGAATTGTTGGTGATCGTCCCATTGAGTTTGCACGTCTTAATTATGGCGTCTAAAGTTATGTTAAAGAGCGTAGTTGACAGCCCATCTCCTTGTTTTACTCCTGCATTGTATTCGAATTATTCTGTTGTTCCTTCCTGCTGCCTGATGCCTTTGATTCTTTCATCGTCATTTCCACGAGTCTTATTATCTTTTCAGGTACTTCTATATTCCTCATATCGTTTACTACTTCTGGTCTCTTAATGCTGTCAAATGCTTGCTTGAAGTCAATAAAAGGACATGCAGCCACATGTCAGATTCATAGATTTTCTCGATTATCTGAGTCACTATGTGTATGGCATCTACGGTAGATCTTCCTTTCCTAAAACCATTCTGATAATCCCCTATTTTTATATCTGTATGCCCCATCAATCGTTTATTTATCATTGTGGTCATAGCGGAATCATAACAAACGATATAAATACACGTACCTACAAATTGACGTAAGAATCTTGAAAATCGGAGCACAAATTAATAATAAAGTTATAGGTAAATTGTCAAACTTAATCAAAAATTTTTAGTGGCGGAATTTTGTGCTGGTGAGTGTATTTGCCAAAACATCATAATTAAAAAATAAAAATCGACCTGTCTCGAGATTTTTCTCCAAAGTGACCTATTCTGAAAAAAATTAATTTATTCCATAATTTTGAACCTCTCTATATGTAGGCATATTCAAAGGTAAAAATAACAACATGAATGGTGACACTTGATGATTTTTTTTATTTCTAATTCTTTACTCATAGGTATATTATATTCTCAGTAAATGGGGGGTTTACTATTCTTTGTTTAATTTCACACCCTTTATTTGACCAATATATAAACAAAATAATTTCTAGTCTTCCTGGTAATCAGAGCTTTAAAATATATTAGCTTCCATAATAAGCGAGGTAGACCATAATTCATCAATTTGTTCGTTGGGAAACAATTCTTCTTCTTCTATAGTGCTCGTAAAGTCTACAGGCGAAGCAAGTAGGTATTGGGTAGTGAAACAAATTACTCTCAGTTTTTTCTTTTTTTTTTATCCTGCTTCAGCAGATAATTACTGAGATGTGTACAACACTACATTAAATGTACAACACTACTTAAAGATTGTAATGGACATTTAGGTTTATAAGATGTAAAATGAATATGTCCAACTAAATATGTTTCGTCGAATAATAAATATACCCAGTATGTAACAATTTTGTATTTATTTAATTTCTCTGATAATCTTCTTTTCTCCTGGACAGCAAAAACACAATTCTAATAAATTTTAATTAAGACTAAATAAGGTATGTAAGTGTGATTGATCCTATTTTTTGAACAATTTAGGAAATTACTTAACCTATTTTTTCCATTGCTTCTTTGTCTCTCAAACGTAGTGCCCTTTTTGGCAATTTGTTAATCATTTATTTTATTTGTCCTATGCATTCAATATTTCTGGTTTAGCTCTAGTAGCTTCTTTTTCTTCAGGTACCATCTCCGCTACGGAGGTTGGCAATTATCATAGCTATTTTAATTTTTGAGGCAGTAGCTCTAAATACTTGTTTTGAGCTGCATCCAAACCATTCTTTCAGGTTCTTCAGCCATGAAATTCGTCTTCTTCCGATGCTACTTCTACCATCTATCTTTCCTTGCATTATGAGTCGCAGGATGCCATACTTCTCTTCATATCCGAGATAATGTAGCTTTTTCTCGTTAATTGTAAATTCAACTTCCTTATCTTTACCTATTCTTCTCAGTACTTCGTTGTTCGTAATTCTATCTACCCAGAAAACCCTCATAATTCTTCTATAGGTCCACATTTAAAAGGCGTTAAGTCGTCTCATTTTCTCTAGATTTAACATCCATGATTTCACTCCAAAGTATAGCACCCTGTATAATATGTTAGATTTTGTTAGGCGTACTTTAAGAGCTAATGTTAAATAATTGGCTACATAGGACCTTATCCATTTTCATAAAATTAGAACGTGCTTTTTCGATTCTGACTTTGATTTCTGCAGAGTAGTCATTATTTTCTGATATAACTGATCCTAAGTAAGTGTACTTTTTTACTCTTTCGATCTGCTGGCCCTCTAATATCAAAAGTTCGTTAGTATTATGGTTGTTTTTACTAATTTTCATAAACTTCGTCTTTTTGATATTGAGAGAGAGAGTCTGTACTCCATACTACACCTTACTATTTTACTCATGAGTCTTTCCAGGTCTTGTAAACTATCGGCTATTATTACTGTATCATCTGCATATCTGAGCGGCCGTGGAGTAACGGCATAATCGCTGGCCTCATACGCCAGTGCACGTGGGTTCGAGCTCTGCCAAAGACAAACCATTTTCATTTCCAATAATGACACGAGCCGTCTCACCGTGCCTCGGAGAGCACGTTAAGCCGTCGGTCCCCCTGGGCTAGTGTACATCGGCACTAGTTACTTAAAACAGGGTTAAATATGTAAATGGCGCCGGAACTGTTCGACAGGATCTCCACGGCAAAACTGCCATACGATATTATTATTATTATCTGCATATCTGATGTTGTTAACTAAGACTCCATTTACTCTTATGCCGACTGTTTCATCTTCCAGAGTTTCTTGTATTACCTCTTCATAATAAGCGATAAATAATAGAAGGGATAGTATGCAGCCTTGCCTG
Source organism: Diabrotica virgifera virgifera (assembly GCF_917563875.1). NCBI lineage: Eukaryota > Metazoa > Arthropoda > Insecta > Coleoptera > Chrysomelidae > Diabrotica > Diabrotica virgifera. The sequence continues at coordinate 22,549,657 of NC_065452.1, forward strand.
ACTCCTCTCTTTATTTCCATTGCTTCAGATTTTCAGATGTTTCTTTTTCAATTCGCTAATTATAATAGAGGTGTATTATTAGCCTTAAATCTCTTTCAAATCCTTAAATTTCTTTTAAATCAGTAGCTATATCTAGTAGGTACTAGGTATATCTAGGTAGTATCTTATAATTTTTTTCTTTTCTTTTTCTGTAATTTTATTTTTATCTATGTGGGAGTAAGAATGATCCACATCTCTTCCAATTCTGAGCAACGCTGTCTTGTTCCTCGTTCTGATTGTGTTACACATTGGTATGCTACAATGTATCTTTTAGGTTTTTAACCTACAATTTCTTGGTTGCTTGTCCTAAAGCCGTTTTCGAGTTATATGATAGTAGCAGATAACTATTCGTATCAATAGCAGTGTTTATGAAGATCGGTTGATGCAGTTAAATTGTGGGGTATATCTTAATAAGTGTTTATTAAAACAAAGAAAACAAATAAAATATAACAGAATAGTAAAAGGTCAAAAATTGTATCGAATTTAAATCGAGATCGCTTTAATATTTCGCAAAGCTTACAAACTAAATCTTAATAATATCAATTGCTACCCTAAAAACAACGATTGCTTAGAAAAATTATATGTATATATGTTTGACTATGATTATTCATTATATTACATTAATGAGTTTGGAGATGTAGATTCCATGTTTCTAACACATTTCAAATACATAATATGTCTGGCACATGGAACTACATAAGTTATCTTATTTTCTTACAGGGCCTTTCAAAAATTCCCGTCATTATTTCACTTCGAAACAAAACTTCCAAAAATATAAATTTACTACTTAAATAGATCAATTTAAAGATTGGGAAAATATTAAACTAATTTTTCCCTAATCAAAACTTTAGAGCATTCCTGAGTTTTTTTTTTAAATTCTGCGGCTCTTAATTTTATTTCCTATAATATACAGTGAGGTTTAAATAAACACTCAAAATTTTTGTGCTGTCAGACTTTAAATATAGCACCCACATTGCCTTAACACCCGCAAAAAATATTTTACATTCCTCGACAAAAATGTACCCAATCTTTGGACATTTTGTTATTGTTATAAAATGATAACGTATTATTTTGAGAAACCCTGTATAAATTATATGCAAAACATAAAAAAGCATGTATACAGTCATGTGCAAAATGTTTATAATCATTGTGAATTCAAAATAGCTTTGTCACTCTTAACAATCAATTGTTCAAATCTTAAAAACAATTATTTTATTCATTACACTCTGTTTTTATACTAAGGTGTCGATACATGATTTGTCTATAAAAACAGTATATGTCATTTGTCAAGTATACGTCAAAAATTCTGCTTATCAAAATCAATTTAAACAGTGGCAAATTGCGATTGGTGTTGTTTTTTCATATTTATAACCACGCGTTACTTAAAAAACTAGTGTTAACATATGAGGGAAGCCAACTTTTTACGTATTTTGTTAATTGTTTATTTGCATTTTTAAATGTATGCCTGCAGTTGTGATACAGAATTCTCACGTAGACACAAACATAATTGTGACGATAAATATAGTCTTATCGTTTAGAGTACGCTTATGTAGGTATTCAACAAAACCTGTTCTTATACGGTCTCTGACAATATAAAAGACCGAACAGAAATCCATTAGGGCATTCGAAGTGCGTTGAACGGAGGATAACTAAGCATGGGAATAGGTGAGCTGAACTTATTCTTAGGCCCGTCGATTTGGTGCGTTGAATGAAATCGATCAATTCCTATCCTACGCAATAACTACGTGCGCTGAACGTTATCGTTATCCTACTATCTGACGCCTTGAGTTAGATATCTCCTTCCTTATGCATTTATTTCGCGTTGAGAAGTAAATGCGACTCTCAATTAATTCCCCCGACCGTCGGTTTATTCATATATCGAATATCGTCACACTAACCCCTCTTTCCTTATTCATCTCCGCAAGACTTCCGCATTTGTCGTATTGCTTATATAGGATATTGCTGAGCAATATCCTATTCCTTTTTTGTGTTGCTTCTGTCATTGGCCAGACTTTAACACCATAGAGCAAGATGGAGAAAACATAGCATTTAAGTATTCTAGTTCTCAATGAGATATCCAGCTGGCGGTTGCATAGAACTTTTTGCATTTTTTAAAACACTGTACGTGCCTTTTCCAGATGTGTTCTTATCTCTAGCGAGTGGTCCCAAGTTTCATCAAGGTTACTTCCAAGGTACTATTCTTGCTACTCTTTCCAGATCTGTTCCGTACACAATGACCTTCACCCGTCTGTTTTAGTGCTTGCTGACGACCATCGTTTTTGTCTTCTTTGTAGTTAATTTCATTCCAAATTCTCTACAGGCTCTCGTTACTCGGTCCATTAGGTATTGCAGCGCTTCAGCATTATCTGCCAGAATGACCGTGTCATCAGCATATCTCAGGTTATTTATACACTGCCCGATTATAATTATACCATTCGAGGTGCCTTCCAAAACTTTCTTAAATATCTTTTCAGAGTAAACGTTCAACAGCAAAGGTGACAGGGCACATCCCTGTCTTACTCCCTTCTCGATATTGATTTTTTCAGATGTTTCGCTTTTTATTCTGATTTTAACTTTCTGTTTTTGGTATAGGTTTGAGATGATCTTAAGTCTTTATCGTCGATATTACATGACCTTATAATATCCATCAGTGTATCATGTTTCACCTGGTCAAAAGCCTTCTGAAAATCTATAAAACACAAGTATACATCAGAATCGACATCCCTACATCTTTCAACTAGCACACGTATTAAAAAAAAGTCCTTCTCTTGTTCCGAAGCCATTTTTAAAACAAAATTGAGTTTGACCAGTGTGTTCGTCTAGTTTTCAGCATATGATTCAGCATATTATTCATCAGGCTAATATTCCTATGGTCTTCACATTTCTTGGAGTTTCTCTTCTTTGGTAGTGGTATCAACCCTGATGTCAAATAATCATTTGGTATTATGCATGTTTTGGATATTTTGTTAAACATATCTTCCATCACTTCGATGTGTTCGTCTAAGAATATCTTTATTACTTTAATTAAGATATTATCTTTCCCAACAGCGTTTCCTTTCTTTATTTGATTTGCTGCTTTGATATTTTCTTCCTTTGTAATATAAGGTCCAGTCACATCTCTTCCACGTATTCTCTCCATCTACCTATTTGATCTTCTATGTTCAGTAGCGGGTTCCCATGCTTATCTTCGATGAAAGACGTAGGTCTTTGTTTCCATATTCCAGCGGCTTCTTTTACTTTTTTATGTAGGTTGAAAGTATCATGCCTTTGTTCCATGTGATCCAACTCTCATCTGATAACATAGGGTAGTACAGTCGGGGACAAGATTCGTTTTTGTTAAGACATATATTTCGATCTAAACATACAATAAAAAGATAATTTTGTATGTAATTATCGGTTTTAGAACGTCTTTCGACGTTGTCCGATGCCTAACTTCCACATCCTTCTATCATCCCATTGGCCATCTCTAAGATCCCTTGTACTCATAGCTTTGGTTACCCCTTCTTTATATGTCTTTTTGGGTCTTTCTCGTTTTTTTGCGGTTTGGTGGTACCCACTGCATGATCTTTTTGGACAATCTTGTGTCTTCCATTCTTTGAACATGACCATACCAAATCAACTGTTTCCTCTCAATGTCTGTTGTTAAGTAACCATCTATTCCAATTCGTCGTCTTACTTCCTCATTTCGAACTCTTTCCCTACGGGATATACCAAACGATCTTATAAACACATCCATTTCTACAGCTTCTAATTTTTCCTGTTGTTCTCGGTTATTCTCCAAGTTTCTGCTCCGTAAAGTAGGCTGCTTTTAATAAGTGTTTCATAAATATTGTATTCCCGCTGTATTCCTATTTCGGAGTTCCAAAGTATTCCATTTAGGCAGCCAATTGTTCTTCTAGCTTGTGTTACCCTTTCCTTTATTTCCTCATCGTCTTTTCCCGTTCTATCGAAGATTACTCCCAGGTACGTGTATTCACTACAGGATGTGATTTGTTCATTATCCTCTCGTTCGATATTGGATAACTCAGCTCCTAAGGGTAGGTATTTAGTTTTTTCCACATTCATATCCAAGCCCCACTGTTCATATTCCTCCTTTAGTTTTCTTGCCATATACTGTAGGTCGTCTTTATCATTAGCTATGATGACTTGGTCATCAGCAAATTGTAAAGTATATAAACAAACCTCTCCGAGATCTATACCCATACCGTGGCATTTACGTGTCCACTGGTTTAGTGCTTTTGCAACATATATCTTGAACAAAGTTGGTGAAGTATAGCAGCCCTGGCGCAGACCCTGGTTAATTATGAACTTTTTAGATAGTGTGTTGCCAATTTTTACTTGTGATGTAGAATTTTCATAGATTTTTTAAGGCTTTGACTAGAGTGTAGCTGATGTTAGTTTCTTGTAGTGATTTCCACAATTTAGCCACAGGAACGCTGTCGTATGCTTTACGGAGGTCAACAAACATGAAATGGGTCTCTTGATTGGTTGCTGATTTTTTTCAATTAATTGTTTTAGGCAAAAGACATTATCTGTTCAAGTCCTTCCAGCGCGGAAACCAGCCTGTTCTTCTTCTTCTTGTTCCCTATACTCCATCTCAATGAGATTTCTAAGAATGCGCCCGTACACCCGGCTTAGTGTACTAGTTACCGATATTCCTCTGTAATTTGAGCAATCCAACTTATTTCCTTTTTTATGAATCGAAGAAATATAAGCTACTTTCCTTTACTTTAAAGAGGATACTTTATACTTTAAAAAGGATAATTACTTCTTTAAATATAATTATGTCCTACACATAGGGCTTTCGTAAACCTCAATAGGTTAGTGTGAAGATGTTCAGACAAACCGACGACCCCGGGAATTAATTATGAGTCGCATTTACTTCTCAACGCGCAATAAGTGCATAAGAAAGGAAATATCTAACTCAACGAGTCAGGTAGTATGATAACGATAACGCTCAACACACGTAGTCATTGGGTAGGATAGGAATTGATCGATTTCATTCAACGCACCAAATCGAAGGGCTTAGGAATACGTTCAGCTCACTTATTCCGATGCTGAATATCCTCCATTCAAGAGGATGCCCTAATGAATTTCTGTTCGGCCTTTTATACTTTCAGAGACGGTATAAGAACTTGTTTTGTTGAATACATAGGAGTAATCTAGACGATAAGAGTATATTTTCGTCACATAATTCAGAAAGGAAGTGGTAGAAGGGGTAATAGTATAAAATAGAGACTTAAAAGTAAATTTTTTAAGGGTACACATATTACTGTAAAGATAAATAAAATTAACAGACACTTTTGGACATATAGGGTTGGTTATCGATCAAATAATATCATAATATCATAATATCATACAATGGTAAATATAATTCACATATACTTCGTAAACAATAGACATCAATATTTCAGGTATGTTCAAACAGAGGTCACATAGGGACTTTGTACATATTGTTTTTTAACCCAATAACAATATCACATAGGGAAAATTGGATTCACATATGGACACATATAGTTCACACAGACAAAAATAGAATTTACATATGGATCCAGCAAATAATATACGTACAAATATGGATTTAAATGAATATACAGTGTGTCCAATAATTAAGTCGGCATCATATGGGAAGCTTTTTTATTTTAGTTTTAAGAAAACAAGTTATTTTTTATAAAAAGTTCTGCATGATCTAAAACTTAAAACACAACCATCAGATAAGCCATATTGGCTTAAAAAACATAACAATTGTCCATGTTTTATTTATGTTTTCTATGGCTTTCTCTGTACTTCTCTTCCAGGTCTCTGATGGTCTTCCACTTCTTCTGTTTCCTGTCGGCTTATATTCAAGGACTTTCTTTGTTATGCTTTTTTCTTTTCTTAGTGTATGTTCGATCCACTTCCATTTCCTTCTTTTAATTGTCAAATTAACTGGTTCTTGTTTCGTCCTTCTTCACAATTCCTCATTGGATATTATATTTGGCCAATATATTCCTTCTATTCACCTAAGGCATTTGTTAATAAATACCTAAACCTTATTCAATTTACTTATGGACGTTTGCCAGGTTTCAGTTCCATATAGTAAGAAACTTTTCACATTAGTGTTGAAGATCCTTATTTTCGTGTTTTTGGATAGTTCTCTAAATTTCCATATATTGTTTAACGAGTGGTATGTTATTCGGGCTTTATTAATTCTGTTTTCCACATCCTCATCTATTTTTCCTTCATTATCGGGTATACTTCCTAGGTAGTTGATTTTTTCTTCACTTTCAATTTCATCTTTATTTATGTATATTCTCATCTCCCTAGGTGTATTAATTATTTAGACCTGGTAAACTTGGTACACGGCTTAAAAAAATCGATATCTGATGATTTTGTTGTACCTACGTTTTAGATCATGCAGAACTTTTTATACAGAATAACTTTTTTTCATAAATCTAACTAAATAAAAAAGATTCCCGTATGATACCAACTTAATTGAACACACTGTATATATTTATATAAGGAATTTAAAACAATACAAAATATAACTGACATAGGCACTAAGCGTTTAATGCAAAGGACAGGAATGTGTCATAGGAACAAAATAAACTTATTATCAGTGGTACATAGCAAACAGGCTTTTTAAAAATGGACATAATTATGACAGTAAGGGACATATTTCACATTGGATCCAAGCGTTCTATAAAACAGCGATAGCAACATCACGTAGCAACGAAGAAGATTTAGTGGAGGCTTCAAGAATAGCATATATTCAAAAATCGAAAGCTAACTCAATAGATAAAAAGTGTAGTAAGAATTAAACAGAAACATGTCACATCAATATATAGTTTAGAAAATGTAGGTACTACAACCTTTTATTATTTTTATTTAAAAAGGTCGGTTTATGATATGTACAGTTAAAATTTATAAAATCTCTTTAATTGACATAAATACCTAATAATACTAAATTCTTATTCAAAAAAATTCAAATAAAATTAAATTAATTTCGGCAGTTCGGTTTTTTGTGAACTGCTTTCCTCAATGCCTGTCTTATGTGCTTTTAAATATTTAAATAGTAATTTTATAAAAGGTAAGATGTATATAAGAATGACACATGTTGTTCCTCATTTTTATGAGCAATCTATTTTTCGAGACATATTATGTAGGTATAATGATTTGTGTAACATATTTGCTGACAATATTTTCAAATGTAGGTAACTCATAGAAGGACATAATATAATGATTTGTGCAACATATATGCTGACATTTTCAAATGTACTCATAGAACGACACACTCTCGGCGAAATTACTTCGCCAAATTTGACCGAAGTCGGAAGTACCCTCTCTACACACTCGCTCGACTTCGCTAAGAAGTGCGATACCGACAAAGATCCCTTTGATTCGGACGCGCCAGACCGACAGAGAATGGAAGTAGAACGAAGTGAGGCAAAGTTACACAAGGTGGCCGTCTACACTCTCGTACTTGTTGAACCTCGATCGACTTCGGCAAGCTCCACAGATTCGACCGTTATGCGAGCTCGACACTCTCGGCGAAGTTACTTCGCCAAAGTGGATCGAAATCCGAAGTACCTCTCTACACACTCGTTCTACTTCGCGAGGAACACATTCAAGCGGTGCAATACCGACAAAGATCCCTTTGACTGGCAGAGAACGGAAGTAGAACGAAGCGAGGCAAGGTTGCAAGAAGTGGCCGTCTACACTCTCGTACTTGTTGAACTTCGATCGACTTCGGCGAAAGTGTAGATGGCGTTTTACTTCATGGAAGTTTATTTTATCTAACAATAAAACATTGAAAACTTTTGTTTTCACTACTTCCACAAAATTTATTACAAATTAATGTCACTACAGGTGTTTCGGCAAAGTGCCATTCTAAAGTGATGAATTTTTACTGTACATAGACACTTTATTATTTTCCATAGGTTCTTATAAATAATGCTTTAGGCCTTTATTTTGTATGGAATATTTGAAATCGGTCATTACAAGAATTATTATGATCTAGAAAGTGAAGTGCGTATATAGAAGCTGTGTTTCTATTATTGAAAGCCCTTTTGTGTTCTTCTATATGTTTGTTAAAGGTCCTACTAGTTTGACCGATGTAAGTTTTTGGGCAGTCACCACATATTAGTTTGTATACTTCACTGTGTAAGTTATTTGTCTATTGGCTCTTGTTTTTCTTAATATATTTGCTAAAGTTGTTGTTTGTTCTGACAGCTGATGTTATTCCTTTCTTTTTTTTATATATTGGGTTATTTTAGTTTGTTGATGTCTTGCCTGTATAGCAGAAGGTACTGGATTATTTTTTCTCTGGTGATGGAAAGACTAATTTCAGGGTTTTCTTATGAAGTATTAAGGTTGAAAAGTTTTTTAAACCAAAAACTGCATAAGAAAGTCCTGAAATTATTCTTTCCACCACCAGAGGAAAAATCCAGTACCTTCTTCTATACAGGCAAGATATCAACAAACGAAAACAGCCCAATACATAAAAAAGAAAGGAATAACAGCAGCTTTCAGGACAAATAACAACTTAAGCAAATATATTAAGAACAGCAAGAGCCAAAAGACAAAAAACTTACACAGTGGGGTACCCATACAAACTTACATAATATATATGTGTTGACTGCTCAAAAACTTACATCGGTCAAACTGGTGGGACTTTTAACAAACATATAGCAGAACACAAAAGGGCTTTCAATAATAGAAAAACAGATTCTACGGACGCACTTCACCTTTTAGATCATAATCATTCTTCTAAAAACCAATTTCAAATACTCCATATTCAAAATAAAGGCCTTAATCTATCTTTATTAGAATTAATGCAAATTAATGTGTAAATTAAAAAATACAGATATAATTACAGAGGCAGATTAATGGACAGAGACATATTTGCCAGTGTAATCGCTAACCTTCACTTAAGGAGACAGCATCACAAGAAGAAGAAGAAGTGCAAACAAAAGTTTTCAGTGTTTTATTGTTAGATACCTAATAAGCATTTTATATTATGTAAGTAATAAAGATTTTCTAACGTAAGTATATAGAAGAGTTTTCTAACGTATATGATTTTGATTCTTGACTGGAAAGCTAGAAAATTTTGTAGTACAGACGGTTTAGTACATTGGAGAAAGCAAATTAAAGAAACAAATATTATTCAGTAGAATAAATATGTAAAAGAAGTAAAGGAATATCAGAAATGTAACTTAGTAACAATGAAACAGTGATACAATGATATGTAAAGCAAGATATGAATAAAGAAGGGTAAACTAAAGACAAGAGGGTCAGTCCTGGTTAAAATACAGAAAGAAAAAGTAACATTGAAGTTTACTTAGCCTGGAAGCTATTGTGACTTTATTACTCTATTTTATTTTTATGCATAACATTAAGAATACAAAAGTGAATTTTGAGGCTTGAGGTTGATTATCCACGAACAATCTTTGGTACTCATGATGTTTCTAATTTTTAACTTTGCGGTATTTGCAATACGTATCTTATAAGTTCTTTTAGTCTATTCTTATAATATATAAGAATGAACTAAAATAATAAACGAACCTAGTGTTATACTTTTAGACATAAAATTATCTACAAGTACAATATTTTAAGATGTGCTTTCTAAATATAACATTTTGTATGAACTTTTTTTCGAGAATTTTTGGCGTACACGTTTTTTGTAATGTATTATCAGTAAATGGAACACGTATAATGAAGATTTGGAGATAGCACACAATACATATATAATGCCTGGACCGATTCTGAGCCCACACACTAAAAACGATATATGCTGTATGTTTAATGAAGTAGGACTACAGTATGATCCAAAACTTACATTTTTTTGATCTGTTGAATTTTAAACGTTATACTTTCATAGCTTTAACAAAGTCTTTCTAGGGATAATAGTTACCGTCTTATCAATCAAGTTAATTACTACTATGGTGTAATCAATCAATTTAGCTAGGTTTTCTATTTTCTTTTAATTTGTTACAGTGTGTGTGAAAATTTAATTTTTGGTCCTTTTCTCTACGTTTTTGGTATCAGATTGTTACCTTGTTCTTTTTATCTGTATCCAATTTATATTTGTAGTGATATAATCGCCAAATACATACTTGTCAAGTCGATGGAAGGCATGGAATATTTATGATAAGAAAGTTAAAGGAAGAATGAGCTTAAGAAAATATTTGTAAGACCGAATACCTATGTATTAGATCCGATGTTGCAAATTTGAACTTAAGTTTAGAAGAAGAGACTATTAAGAGATGTAATACTTTTAAGTATTTAGTATGGAATGATATGGAACAACTCTGTACGATAACTTGTCCATATGTGAGAGTATAAATATACTTTCAGAGGGTGTGGACTGTAGTTAGGATTGCTAGGTTCAGGTGGAAATATAAAATATAAGGTTTTATACAGACAATATTCATATCTATAATAAAGTCTTACCAAGTTGTGAAACGTTGTAGATCACTAGAGCCGTGGTCACAAACGAATTGAATTTTGATTGCCGCGCTGATGTATGCCGTCACTTGCGAATTATGTTCGTGCACGTATTGCTATTGTTCGTTTCGGTTAACGGTTGAGAGTAACAAAGAGATTAATGAGATGTACCGTCAAGAGATGAGCGGTACCGACTTGATCCGTCGAAAGATCGTGGCGAAGAAAGAAATTGCATCCTCTTGCGAGTGGTACTTGTTGACCGTCGAACGGCTGATGATAAAGAGAAGGATTTCTCCTGTCGCGAATCCAAGTATATTGTCTGTCTGTAAGGGATGAGGAGAGAGGGTAAGAAATAGGAGGGAAAATGGTACTATTGAACAAGGCTGGCTTGAGTTTTATTTAAAGTTAAGGGTTTTAAAAAGAGATTAAACACAGTAAAAAATATAATAATATTTTTGACATGTGAAAACTGAACAAACTCTCTAACCAAAGAAAACAAAAAAATAGGATCTTTCAGAGCATAATGCTGAATATTACCCTATATGGAGCGAAAGTATGACCAATGACAAGAACTGGATTTTATGAGAAGATGTCTACAATTCGCAAGAGAGGATAAAACAAGAACAGAGGATATATGGAACAGAATGGAAGTAGAATTCTCACTTACAAAAAAGTTGGAAAACAGAGCCCTGCAGTGGTATGGGCATGTATAGAGAATGTCAGAGCACAGGCGACTGAAAAGAATATTAGACTATGACTCACCCGGAAGAAGACGGAGCTGAAGACCTGCTATCAGATGGAAAACGTACATAGAAAATGCTATGATAGATACAGATCTCAGGAAAGGTGACTGGGAGAATGGAGTGTTTAGGAAGATGAAAACGGTGAATTCATAATGGGAAAAAGCTGAAGAAGAAGAAAAACAACCCGAAATATAAAAAGCCCTCGTCAGGAGACACCCAGAACATTATGGAGTCGTCCATCTTATTAGTCAGGGCAAAATATTTGGAAAGAGGGATGCGGGTCGAAGAAAAACATCATGGCACCGTAACCTACGTGAGTGGTTCCTCTGTTTTTTCTGTTTGACTTGCATTTTTCTTTGTCTAACTATAATATAATTCGTATTCGTTAAAATTTTGATTTTATTGATATTTATCTGTAAACCTAGACTCACTTCTATACGTGTACTTTTAAAGTATATTTAAATTGATTTATTTTGATTACTTTTACATCTCAGAGCGATATTGCCTGTATATCTAAGATAGATTATTTAATGCATAATATTTTGACTCATTTATGAATTTTTTTGTCTAGTGTTAGGACCTTGAATCTCTTAATTTTGTATAAGCGAGTGTAACTATTAGAAATACCCTGTAGTTACTCTATGGTTTGCGTTCTAAGAGCAGTATAACTTTTATATAATATAAAAAACGTAGGCTTTAGCATTATTTGATTGTGTCGAATTATGTCGAGTTTATTTAAAATGCAACAGGAAAACGGTATATGTATTCTGGATCACACTGTAAAATGAAATGTACGTATATAACAATATTGAAGCAGACTCAGTCCCACCAAACATTATGTTAAACAATTTTCCTAGTTAACAGAAACTAATCAGTGAAAACATAAATAAGCTGTACATATCTCGATATTAAACAAATATAACGGATTATAGCAGTTTTTCACCTGTATAAATCTATTTATCACTTTGCTTTTTAGACAAATGGAGAGTGTTTGATTTTTTAGTAACGTAAACGTAAGTAAGGCTTTGCCTCTTACAGATAATAGGTATATTTAATAAACAACATGTAGATAAAAGTATTTGCTTAACAATTACAACCATGTTCTTATTGCCCTTATTTATTTATATTCATATCTAACAATTACTATCTGAATGTAAAACCATTTAACTATATTACGCATTAGAGATGTGCCAGGAAAAAATTTCATTTTTGACTGTTTTGAAAAATGCGAAGGGTAAGATATATTTTTGGTTGTAGTAACTAAAGTATTCATAGGTCATATTAACAATAAGTCAAGAAGGAGATACAAAAAAACTTATTGAATTTCAACTACTTAAATATAATGTAATACTTTTTACAATACAGTGTGTTCAGAAACTCTACCGACAAACGAAGACATGAGATTCCTCAGATAAATTTAAGACATTTTAACCCAATTCTTCTAGTCCGAAAATGCTTCTTAAGGGAGCTAGAGCTCTTTGAAGATGGCGTCTTGTAATTAGTTTTTCTTAAATAACTCCTGAACGCGTTTATTTAGAAACATGAAAGTTGGTACGCACCTTTATCTTCTAGAGATAAATCGATTACATTTATTGTGAATTTCTATTTCTAGTACCGATCATAGGCGTCCGTTTTGGGTAGGGCAACGGTTATTTTATCGCATAACTTTTATGTCTTGAACTTTTAAGCATCTTTAAACACTGGATTATTAAATTATGTACTATTATGTATTATACAATAGAAGCGTTCTGGAGGTATTTAAGAAAAACTAATTACAAGACGTCATCTTCAAAGAGCTCTAGCTCCCTTAGGAAGCATTTTCTGACTAGATGAATTGGGTTAAAATGTCTTAAATTTATATGAGAAATCTCTTGTCTTCGTTTGTCGGTAGAGTTTCTGGACACCCTGTATAGTTTTTTACATAGACAATTTGCCTTTTTTTTTTCGATAGCTAAGGCTCATTTCGCACCAAGCGAATCCAATCGAGTCCAGTCCTGTCGAGTCAAGTCCAGTCAAATCAAGTCAGTCATTACCTTTCACACTGAATGCGTCTTGTGGAGATATCAGTGTAGAGCCACATGGGTTAAAATTGGTTGTAGTTGTTCATACAGTAATGTTACATCGAAGAAGAATGACGCAACGATGAAGACTGTTGGGTCCATCCCATAAATACTAGAAGATCTGTTTTTGGTTCATTCAGTCATAATATGTTCCCTGATTTACTAGATGATCCTAAAAGTTTTATAACTATTTTCGAAAGAGCATCGATTTATGTTCTCCAACTAATAATATCAGTTTTTCAATATCCATTTTTAAATGTGAACACCGTGTAGTGACTGAACAAGACTGATGTAAAAATTCGACCTGTCGAATCATGAAGAGTCTTGAAACCAAACGGATTCATTTGCTTTACTGGAGTCCAGTCCAGTCACGTGCAATTCAGTCAGATGGTCTAAGATTCGTCCAGCTGCATTAATATGAAAGTATTAATTTTAATTTCACACTGACCCATTCACATCCAGCCGAGTCGAGTCAACACTCTTCATGATTTGACAAGTCGAATTTTTACATCAGTGTTGTTCAGTCACTGCACTGTTTTCACATTTAAAAATGGATATTGAAAATATAGCATTTCTTAAATGAAAAAATCAAACTATGCTCATTGGAAAATAGTTGTAATTTAGGATTATCTAGTAAATCAGGAACCATATGATTGAAAGAACCAAAAACAGATAGAACCCAAAATAGGTTTCTTGTTGCCTCAGTCTTCTTCTTCGAAGGCGACGCAAAATTACTGTTTGAACTCCACAGACGCATTCAATGTGAAAGCTAATGACTGACTTGTTTTGACTCGACAGGACTGGACTCGATTGGACTCGCTTGGTGCTAAATGAGCCTTAGCCTTAGCCTTCACTAATAAGAGAAAGCTTACTGGACTAAATGAGTTGAAATTATTCAGGGAGGAACTGGAAAGAACCAATGAGGTCAAGTATCTAGGGGTAACCCTGGATTCCAAAATCAATTGAAGCACTCATATTAACAATAGGACCAACAGGGCTAAGCGACTCTTCTGGAACTGCAGATGAGTTGTGGGTAAAACCTGGGGGTTTAAACCAAAGATAATCTGTTGATTATACACACAGTTAGTGATACGACTGACAGTTACTTATGGTTCAGTACTTCGGTGGAAAAAGACGGTTTTGCAATCTTGTGTGACTTCTCTCAACACCCTACAAAGACAAGCGCATCTATTTTATATATCAGAAGCCATAAATAGGACAGGGATGTCTTCTTTAAAGTGTATCACAGGTCTCCCTCTCCTGGAAATATATATTTCGGCGGTAGCCTTTACGACTATCCTGAGACTCAAAGCCAACAATACTTGGAGGCCGAATTATGTATTGAATAGCCACACAAACTGGGTCCATAATTCATCTTTATGATGAACTCAGATATGATAACACCGAAATTAATCGTCATTGAGAAGATGAACACAATTATACCATCTAGAGAAAAAAAGTCTCAAATATTAATGGGGATTTAATATGATTCACTGATGGATCTAAACCTGTCCATGGTACTAGATCAGAATTCTTTTGACAAACATGCGATTATTTATTTATTTATTATTTATTGACGGACCGAAGTACATTAGTACATGATACAATTAAAAGTCACAAATTTGAAAAATAATTCAAAATAAGATCTAGTAGGTACAAAATTGGTAAATACATAGCAAACAATAATAAAAAAAAAATAAAGTTACTTGCTCTAAATATCTAAAACATTTTGAAATTGACAAATAAACTTATCCTACAACAAAGACAATAACAGTTATTAACAAATCAGTCTTGAAATTAGAACATTAAGTTAAATATAAATGTAATTGTGTGGAAAACGCAGTAAAGTCGTTCATAAAGAAATCAATATGCGGAGATAATGTGTTTGCTAATTTAATAGTTTTACAGAGATAGCAACTTGAACCATAGTTTGTACGGTTAATCACTTCGTGGAAGGTGGTCACAGAACGGGTGGTTCTTGAAGGTACACGTAGACCAATTTTATTTAAGAGTGAGATACATAATTTATGACCATGAATTAAGTTATATAAGAAGCAAAGATCTTTATGTTGACGACGACTCTGTGATGAGTCAAGTCGAATAATTTGCAGTAAAGACTCATAACTTTGACCAGTAAGATGCATCTTATAAGCATAATAACGTAAGAATTTACGCTGAACTTGTTCGATTTTATTAATGTGACGATTATATTGAGGTGACCAAACACATGATGCATAATCTAAATATGGTCTAACCAAAGAACAATAAATGTTATAATAAATATAAATGTTATAATAATTTTAATAAATGTTATAGCGTAGGTAAATATATAACTGTGTTCCAGGCTGAAGTTTTGCTTTGGTGCATTGATGAAATTATAGACGGAGACTCCAAAGCAAAGATAATTAACATTTACACATTTTTACCAGGGAATGAACGTAGAGTATTTTAGTTACAATAACTAATATTGTATCTTTTTCTTTGAAGTACTGAATTGCTGATCTTTAATGGATTTAAACGGTACAGACGAATATTTACTGATCGTTGATCATAAATAATAATGATCGTTGATCGTTGATAAAGAATACCGAAGAACCATATCGCAACAATCGTTGGTTATACATATTCATAAACTGGAATTTTGTCAATCTGGCACATATCTAATCTTTATATTCATGTTTCATGAAGCATAAACATATTCAATATCACTTTACATAGACGGTTCAGATAAAATCATTTTTTCTGTTTTCTTGTGGCATGTTAAATTAAATATTATGTTTTCATGAGATTAAACCACAAATTGTAATGAAAATTGATGTTTAGATTTGGCTTTGAAAATCTTTTTCAAAAAAGATTATTTTAAATTAGGGTGTTGTAAGTCACAACTCCCTAATAGAAAGTAATTTTTTTTAATATAATTTCTGGAGCGGAAATCGAACCGTCAAAACAAATATCAAATGGAATTTTCATTTCAATCCCATGGAAACATAATATTTTATAAATTTGTTTTTATTAGTTTTATGTTGTTATTAAGAATTTATGTTAATAATAGTGTTATGTTTAGATTTGTACTATCTAGTAACAACCCATTTGAATAGGTGAACCATCGAGAATGGGTAATTTTGAATACGTTTTTAACAAAACTTTATTTACAATCAAAATTAATATTAAAAATAATATTTTGTGCACGTTTACTCTCATGGTTCATATTTTTCTAACTAATCAATTCAAATTAAGTTGAATTTGTAATTAACTTGGATAAAGGAATTTGGTAAATTAATTTATTTACTATATACAAAATTGGTTATATAAGGCTTCCCATTATTGTTATTAAATTCAGATATCCGATTAGTCTGCGTTATATTAATTTATGTTTCTTTGATATTGGTCCTTCGAATTTATTTCACTATCAATTTCATAATCTGTTTTTTACGTTCAATTTGCATCTCATTGGATTACTTAACAGAATGTTTTTCACCTGTGCTTTAGGCCAATAATATCGTATGATCTACATAGAGAAATATGATAAATCGTTTTACAATTTCCTAGATCACAAGACGAACTTTTTTCAATACTATACACTTTCTAGTCCATTCTTTCCTGTTTTTGCTTATGATTTTCCATTCTCTAACTTCCATCTTCTTAAAGTCCGTAATTATTTCGTTGTCCGATCTCGCTTTTGGCCTTCCTCGTGGCCTACGTGATATTAGACTCTATTTTGTGATTTTCTTGAAAAATGCTCCTGGATTTCTCCTTTCTAGATGTCCCATCCAGTTGCATCTGTGTCTTGATAATTCTGACGATGTCTTCTCGTTTTGGAAGTTTTCTTACTTCGTAGTTCATCAGTTTTCTAAACTTATTATTATCCAAGATTAGTGGGCGTGCTATTCTTCTCCGAATGATTTTTATCTCTAGGATACTCAATCTTTCTTTAGTTTTTTGTGTCAGGCACATTACTTCAGCACCATATGTGTCTCTGCACTCTGTAAATTTTCAGTTTAGTATTCTAGTATTTAGTATTCAGGTTAGTATTAGTTACGTTAATCGAGAACCCAAGATATGGATTTAAAGTGTTCTACCTTTTCAAACTCATATTCGCCAATGTTTAACCTTGTCACATTAACTGTATTTTTCTTAAGCATATTATGTATTTTGTTTTATTTTGATTTATTGCTTGACCCCTCTTGGATACTTTCTTGCACACATTCGCAAATTCTTCCTTTAAACTGTTTAGGGTTCTGCTAAATAATGCTATGTCGTCAGCGTACGCCACAAGTTGCGACGTCGATGTTATAATAATTGTACCTTTCATTTAGGTAGCTGTATATTCCAGTTGCTATTTCTATATTTTTGGAGTTGCCGTCGTCTGTTAGTAGTACTGTTGTCGATCCTACCAATGTCATTTTCGTTACCTTTACTAGTTTCATTGGGATATCTAGGGTTTTGATGTCTTCTATTAGGTCGTGTCTTATTAGGTTGTCAAATGCTTGTTTGAAATCTATTAAAAAATGTGATTAATTGACTATGTGATTATGTGTATTGCGTCTATTATTAACCTTTCCTCTCTAAATCTCTGCTGGTAGTCTCCTATTTTAGTTTTAGTGTAGTTTGAAAGTCTTTCTCTGATTAAGGATGTCAATATTTTGTAGCAGCTGTTTAACAATGTTACTTACTCCTCTATAGTGGTTGCATTGTGTGGTGCGACCTTTCTTAAGAATAGGAAATATCCACCCAGAATTCCATTCTTCGGGAATTCTTTCTTATCAAATTCTTATTATTAGGTCGTATATTTTTCGTTCCAGTTCTTCTTTGCCTCGTTTGGCATTTCAACTGGGACTGCTGATTTCGTTTGTTTTAAATTTCTTATCACACGAGATATATAACAGGTTTTTCAATTTTCCCGGTGATCATCCTTTAATTGTCTGTTTCTCGTAGATTGAAATACTCTGACAAACGTTTCATCAAAATCACAGTTGACATTTACGATACTTCTTGTTCCAAAGCAGGATTCAGAATGTAGTTCTAGCATCTAGAATATCAAGATTTTAACGAAAGGCCTGCAATATTTACGAGACATAAACGACCAACTGATCAATAGGTATTTGGAAAATAAAAAAAATCTCCCATCCGTTGATAGGGTAGCCAATTGCCAGCGCTGTGTACACACGTAATACTACCATACTTTCCACTACCATCTCCTCTCAATGTCTGTTGTTAAGTAACCATCTATTCCAATTCGTCGTCTTACTTCTTATTTCGAACTTTTTCCCTGCGGGATATACCTAATGATCTTCTTAACACATCCATTTCTACAGATTCTAATTTTTGTCTGTTGTTCTCGGTTATTCTCCAAGTTTCTGCTCCGTAAAGTAGGCTGCGTTTAATTAGTGATTCATATATATTGTATTTTCGCTTTATTCCTATTTCGGAGCTCCAAAGTATTCCATTTATGCAGCCAATTGTTCTTCTAGCTTGTGTTACCCTTTTTTTTATTTTCTCATCGTCTTTTCCCGTTCTATCGAAGATTACTCTCAGGTACGTGTATTCACTACAGGATGTGATTTCTTCATTATTCTCTAGTTCGATATTGAATAACTCAGCTCCTATGGGTAGGTATTCAGTTTTTTCCTCATCAATTTCCAAGCCCCACTGTTAATATTTCTCCTTTAGATTTCTTGCCATATACTCTAGATCGTCTTTATTTAGCTATGATAACTTGAATAGGTATGATAGCTATGATACTGAATAGTATCAACTATTTAATTTAAAAATTAATAACCTGGATCTTGGATCTGAATATTTGGAGTTTAATTAATGAAGATGAGAGTAAAAGTGTGAAAATTGAGTACATACATGGATATAACTTGACGTAAAAGGAAATAGTAAAAAATCCCGCTTATCGATGTACTGACTGGGAACGGCAGTATATCTAAACGAGGTTGTGATTGAGGATATAACACAAGTAAAATAGCAACCAAACACTATCCATAACGATAATATTTATATAAAATTTTAACAATAATATACTAATCAATTGATTAACAAAATATCATAACAGTTTTAATAACTCAGAAATACATGAAGCAAACTTTTGTTTGTGTCCGTTGTATTTCTCGTTATGTAGAAATTTATGAATATATGTATCTCGCAATTAAGATATGGGTGACATTTTTGATTGCATTGCCTAATTTTAGAAAATAGAGATAATTCCAACGTTATTATGAGAATGTACATGAAGTGAAGGAATTTAGACTGACCGACGAAAGCACATACTTAGTATTTAAAGTTAATGCAAAATATGGCTAAAATGTCACACATACACAATTTATATATTTTTGTCTGATAGGCATAAAAAAAGTGTGAACTTTGCAAAGTTACCCATTCGCCCCTTCCCCATAGCGGTCCACGTAGCATGTGAAGATAGCTTGAATATTAGCAATTGAAGAAAGCACCATTAAGTATAAAAGTAAAACTTTTGTGAATTTTTAATATAGTCCATATTTTTAATATTAGTTTAATCATTCATTCATATTCAGTCATGTTTAGAATAAATATCTTTACAAAATTCGTATAAATGCACCGTTTTGACATCACCCCGTACATTTGTGCATTTGAGAATTTTTATAAAGAGCTACTTTCAAAAATATTCACTTTTCGATGAAACTATTTATTGTTTCACTTGAATCATTTTAATCAAAAAATTAACATTACTTGGCTACTTGAGAGCACCTTGGGAATCTTTGTTCTCAAACCCCGGAACAATTAATTCACTTGACGACTTGATTCAAGAAAAATACTTTCCTCTCTAAAACATCACACATTGATCATTTTAACAGTTAAATAACATAATTACTCTGTAGTTTACAATATTAAATATATTTCTCATTTCAATATGGATGCACTGATATAAACAGAGCTTTTTATCTCATAAGGCAAATAGTTTAGCTAGGGCGGAATAATAGTAGGTACAATCACGTCAGTGACTGGAATATGACATTGAAATGACAAATAAAATTATTATTCAAAAAATTGACAATACCTACATAGGAAAACATTAATATGGTTCTGGACTATGTTCTTGTGGTGTTTTACTTTTGCAATTAATATTTATTGTAAATATGCAAAACTGGAAATAATTAAAACAGGGTGTTTTTAAATAAGTATGACAAACTTTAAGCTGTAATTCTGCATGAAAAAATAATGACATTTTCCATAAACGTATGTTCGAAAATGCTTCGTTTCCTAGATACATTTCTTTACATTTCTTTTACAAACCTAAAATTTATTTATTGCTCTAAAATCGGTTGAGATATGCACGTGAAATTTGGTGGGTTTTAAGAGGTGGTTATTGCGCGTTTTTTGACGTACAATAAATAATTTCATATTTATCATTGGTGCGCATACGGCAAAAAAATTAGTACGTCACTAAGATATTTTAACTTAAAAATCATTTTTAAATTCCTAGTTCAATTTGTGACATAACATAACATAATCGATGTCCCTCTTATATTGGAAGGTGCCGAGGTATCTTCTTTACTCGTTATTCTCTGCGAACTTACGCCACTTTTGTATCTCCCTAGCTTTGGGTTCCTGCCATGGTTTTCCTCTATTCTTAAATATTTTGTATTCCAGGTTTTCCTTGGTCGGCCTCTCCTGTTTTTCACTATCGCCCTCGCTTCCCATGTTGTCATTCATTCTAAATAAGTGTCCAGTCCATTTTAATTTCTTTTCATGAATTTTTTACTTTATTGTCTTTACTTTTGAGATGTTTTGAGAAGATGTTTTATTTTTTTGCATAAAAACGACGCCATACCTATATGAAAAAAGGGAACAAAAATTTTTTGTTACACATTGAACGAGGAATTCAAAAATCATTTTTAGTTTGAAATATCTCAGTGGCGTACTATTTTCTTCTTTAAACAAATTCAGACCATTGCATTACCCGTATGCACGTCAATGGTAAATATAAAATTATTAATTGTATGTTAAAAAATACGCAATAACTATCTCTTAAAATGTACCAAATTTAATTTGCATATCTCAACCTGTTTTAAAGCAATAAATAAATTTTCGGTTTATAAGAGAAATTTCAACACCCCGTATCTCGGACACAAAAATTTGTGGACATACGTTTATCAAACAAAATGCCAATATTTTTTCAGGCAGAATTACTCCTTAAAGTTTGTCATACTTACGTCCACTCTTTGCATTTATTTCTGAATAAATATTAATTAAAAACAATATAAAAACTAACCACAGCAAAATTAAACTTTATTTTGTTTCCAACCTAAGCAATGTCACTACTAGCCATTTTATTACAACAGCGGAATAAACATATGCGCATGCACAATCTAAAGACAGATAAACTAACGAGAAGATCTGAACTTTCTCAAATTATATTTTAAATTTTATTTTCTTCTTTGTCTTCATGTGCCTCTTCCTTTAAGGGCGTTGTTGATTATCACGGCTTTTACTCTTTAGCGACTCTGACGAATTCTATTGTGGGTTTTTAATCCCACTGCTTTAAATTTTTCAACCAGGATGTGCGTCGTCTTCCCTGTCCTATATTTTCACTTTCCTTTGTATAACCCATCGCATCAACTCATATTTTTAGTTTAGTTTTTTAGTATGTAACCAAAATAGCTTATTTTTATATTCTTCATAGTGTTGAGTATTTATTTTTATTTTTTCATATTTCTTAATGTTTCCGTGTTTGTTACGTGTTGTGTCCATGATATTTTCTACATTCTTTGATAACACCACATCTCAAAACTGGCAAGTCTTTTTCCAGGCTTCAACTCCATATAAAAGGACATATAATACGTAGCACCTCAATACTGTAGTTCTAATTTCTATTCCCAGTTTCCATTGCATAATACTGTTTTCATCTTATTGAAAGTGAAAGCGCTTTTGGATATCTTAATGCTTCGTTTTATTTCAAGGCTGCGGTCCCGTTGTTCATTTAAAATTTAAAAATTTTTTTAGTTATCTCTTTAGATTTTTGTTGAGTTACTTGTATTATGACTTTCTGATATTGGTATTTTGTAATGATTCTCACATCCTAACCATCTATTTCTGTGTTTCGTAATATGTTTGCAAGTCTTCTGTATTGTATTTTGTCGAAGGCTTTCTCCAAGTCAACTAGACATGAATACGCCACAGTTGACATCTCGACATTGTTCTATGTGTGTGTGTATCGTAAAAAATGCCTCTCTAGTACCAAAGTCTTTCTAAATCTCAGTTGGTTTTCTGTTACTCTATCGTCTAGTTTTTTGTAGACACGTTCATGCGTCACTCACAAGAAAGACTTAAGATTGTTTATTAAGCTGATCATTCTATATTCTTCACATTTTATTACGTTGAATTTTTTGGGTATTGAGATGGACTCAGATATTAGAAATTCTTTCGGAATTACCCCTGTACAGTAAATTATGCTGAATAATTCTATTAGTATATCAATGTCGTTCTCTGTTAGTAGTTTTAAGATTTCTGTAGGTATTTCATCTGCCCCCATGGCTTTATAATTTTTAATACGTTTTAGTGCTTTTTGAAATTCCCCTTAGGTAATTGTAGGTCCAGTTCTACCTCTTGGTTCTATTGTCTTCATTCTTTCCTCGTCTTCAAGTAGCCTTTTTATATATGCTCTGTCAGTTATTAGTTTGTTGTTCAGCTGTTTCTTTAATTTTTCTGTACATGTTAACCCTCAACCGGAGACGTGCAGTCTGACAGACTGTAGCATAAACATATTCTAAAGGTTATTTCGAACAGCTTCACCCATCGGCATCACGCTTCATGTTTATGTTCTTAATACTATTGGTTGTTTAGCAGTCGCCTGATTTGGAACGAAACATATTATTTACTCCTTGCAAAGTTATCATAAAAACTCAGTTTTTACTAGTCTGTCAAGCGGCACGTCTCTGTTCATGTGACTAAGTTGATTACTTTAAGTGCGTGTACAATACATGTTTTATAATATCAGTTTAAGTTGTTTTCTTCATTTCCGTTTAAGTTGTACTATTTTCTAGCATTATCATTAAAAAATATTTAAAGTATTTCTTTTTCTTTCTGTAATGATAAATGAAAAGCTACGCATTTTAAGCGCTTATATGAGTGATTGTCAATAATCTTTGCATTTTTAAATATATTTTAAAATTATTTACTGTACCTTATAATCAACATTATGTATACGGTACTATATTAATAAATAAATTTAAAAAATTGATTTACGCGGTTATTATCTCCTTAAAAACGGTAGTCTGTCAGACGACATGTCTCCGTTCTTGTGCTAAAATAAGGCCTCTCCAGTAAAGGGTTAAACATATCATGTTTTTCTATATTTTCTATTTCTGCACATTTTCTGGACCATCCCACAATTCCTTCGCTTCTTTTATTTTTTGTATGATTGTCTTATTTATATTTTTGTATTAATATTCGTTTTTATTCTTGTATTTCCTCCTTTCCGGTATCAATGGCTTTATTTCTTGTGTTATTTACTGTTTACTTTTAGGGGATGTATCCACTTGTTGTATGATGTTCCTCAAGATCTTCTCTAACTCTCTCCATTTTTATATCGCGTTACTTAAGTTGTCCTTGTCTTTCTACTTTCTGGACTTCCTTGTGTATTTGTTCTTTTGTATCCAGAAGTCCTGGATACTGTTGTATATTTGGTATTTGTGAATATTTGGTATATTGTTTCTTATGTTGTTTGTGCGAGTCATAATTCTTCTATGTATGAATCTATGCGCCTGATAAATATATGTTGAATCACAATTTTTAAAATTTATTTTATGAACCACATATGAATAACTGTCTTTATTGATACTAGGTTTGAATTTAAAAAAATATTTATTGAATATTTTTGGCGATATATGACCAACATTGGTGTCATATCTAGAAAGTATTTTTGATATCTAAACCAATCGGCAGTTTATCAAATAGCCATCTAATTCTACACTGATTTAATTTGGTCACAATATCTTCTTTCAGTACTTTCTATACTCTGTATTCTTTTGCCTCTATAGTCATCTTGATCCGTTTTGGTTGGTCTCAATATGGTTCTTATGATCTTAAATGGTTATTAAATTCTTACGCAACTCATAAATGGTTCTTATGATATTTATTTTCACAATTCGATCTTCCTCATCTTATTTTATTCATTGCCATTCATTCCGCTGCGTATTATAATATTGATCAAAATATTGTGTTATATATGTTCATCTTAGTTTTCTTAGTATTGTGTTTAAGTAATATTTATTTGCAAAATAATTTTGACTCGCTGCCATTATGTATTCCTTCCAGGTACCAGGTATTTGAAGTGTTCTACTTGTTCCAATTCTGAATATTTTGATTTTTTCTTTTATTGGTCTTTTTCCTAATGGTAATATTTTGTGTTTTCTTGATTTAATCTGAGTCCTCTTGTCCCCACTTTCAATTTTATTTCTTTTAGCATGCCTTTCATTATATTTCTGTTCTTCTGTTCAATAATAGCAATATTTTATTTGCGAACCTCTTGTTTTTAGGTTCACTTTGTTTATATTTCGTAGCACATATTATAAACTATGCTATCATTAGTTCTTTCCTTTTAATCGAATAAATTGCCTGTTTGAAGTCGATAAATAGGATTTCCAAGTCTAATTTGTATTTATATGTTTTTTCCATTATTTGTTTTATTGTGTCTATAGTGTTTATTGTTGATTTTCCTTCTGGAAACCACAATGGTATTGTTGCACTCTTTTCTTCGTGATCTGTGACAATCTTCTTATTATTGATGTCAATATTTTATACGTTGTACTCAGTAATTTTATTCCATTATTTTCCACAAATTTGTTGGTCTGCCTTTTTATGTATTGTTACTACCTGCCCTATCTCCCAGTCTGCCGATATCCTCTTCTTTCCATATATTTTCAATAGTGTTAGTATATTTTCCCTCTTTATTGATCTGTCCATACTTATATTAATTGTTCTCTATTATAACTCTTTCCTCTTTATTTTTTATTCCGTTTGTTTTACCTTTGTATTTTTCGTTTGTTGTTTCTTTAATATTTTTTTTAAAAAATTTGTGTTTCTATTTGTTCTTCCTTGTTCTACGTCTTCCTTATTTTCATCTAGTTATCTCATTTACCAAATTTACCAAAAGCATTCGAAAAATCCGCAAGGACAGTATGGTCAACATTCGAAAAATATTTTTCGATAAAGACAATAAATCAGATATGAAGTAAAATTGTAAGGATTGTAACTCAACATATTGGTCACATGCATCAATATCTACATAGAAGAATAATTTTTCATACAAACACCATAAGAAATACAAATACCTTGGGCAAGTATATTTTGGAAAATAGTTTGATACAAAAGTTCAATTTAATGTTATCTTGAAACTAGACATTAAGGTGACAAGACACTTTTACCTTTACAGACATGGGAAAACTTCTGTAAGGTATTGGACTCACCTCATTGCCATATCAGTCGAAGAATTTAATAACAAATGACCATGTTATGCGCTGTTGATAATAAATCTCCATCTTAATAGGTAGCGTTTGTGGAGACAAAATCATTAACTTGTAACTGAACTGTATAATTACATTATGGCTCAATAATACAATTTCATTGTGACTGAACTTTAACTACTAATGGATAAAAAAATTATATAATACATTAAGAGACTTTGGACGTACTTTTTTTTATAACATTTATAAAATTAATATTAAAAAAAGGATTTGATCAATGTGTATGTATTATGGCGAATAAGTTTAGTATCTATTACTCAAAGTATTGAGAAACACAAACTAAACTTAAGTGATTAGGTCAGGTCTAACACAACCATTGTGTGATCCATAAAGTGATTGTTTGGATGAAACTTGTTATTTTGTTTATAGGACTTATATATATATATATATATATATATATATATATATCTAAATTATTTGCAAACAATCTACCTACTTGTTTTGGTAATGAAACCTGTATGGCCTTCCACTTTGAAGGCACTAGATGGCGCCCGGTATTTAAAATAAAATACCTAGAACGCCGAAAACAAGAGGCAATAATTGCTGCTTTCTACTTTAACAAAAGTATGAAAATAATGTGTAAATAATATACGAAATTAATATTCACACCTCCGTCTCTCCTACCATTCGTAGACCGGTTTCTGCATTATTGCGTCATCAGTACGACTTTATAGGAAAGACGAAGATGAGAACATTCCTTTCGTATATCTGAGGCCGCGATGCAGCCAAAAAGTCATTCAAAGACTGGTGCAATCTAAATTATTTGCAAACAATCTACCTACTTGTTTTGGTAATGAAACCTGTATGGCCTTCCACTTTGAAGGCACTAGATGGCGCCCGGTATTTAAAATAAAATACCTAGAACGCCGAAAACAAGAGGCAATAATTGCTGCTTTCTACTTTAACAAAAGTATGAAAATAATGTGTAAATAATATACGAAATTAATATTCACACCTCCGTCTCTCCTACCATTCGTAGACCGGTTTCTGCATTATTGCGTCATCAGTACGACTTTATAGGAAAGACGAAGATGAGAACATTCCTTTCGTATATCTGAGGCCGCGATGCAGCCAAAAAGTCATTCAAAGACTGGTGCAATCTAAATTATTTGCAAACAATCTACCTACTTGTTTTGGTAATGAAACCTGTATGGCCTTCCACTTTGAAGGCACTAGATGGCGCCCGGTATTTAAAATAAAATACCTAGAACGCCGAAAACAAGAGGCAATAATTGCTGCTTTCTACTTTAACAAAAGTATGAAAATAATGTGTAAATAATATACGAAATTAATATTCACACCTCCGTCTCTCCTACCATTCGTAGACCGGTTTCTGCATTATTGCGTCATCAGTACGACTTTATAGGAAAGACGAAGATGAGAACATTCCTTTCGTATATCTGAGGCCGCGATGCAGCCAAAAAGTCATTCAAAGACTGGTGCAATCTAAATTATTTGCAAACAATCTACCTACTTGTTTTGGTAATGAAACCTGTATGGCCTTCCACTTTGAAGGCACTAGATGGCGCCCGGTATTTAAAATAAAATACCTAGAACGCCGAAAACAAGAGGCAATAATTGCTGCTTTCTACTTTAACAAAAGTATGAAAATAATGTGTAAATAATATACGAAATTAATATTCACACCTCCGTCTCTCCTACCATTCGTAGACCGGTTTCTGCATTATTGCGTCATCAGTACGACTTGTACGACTACGAATTGGACTACGACAAGTCGTACTGATGACGCAATAATGCAGAAACCGGTCTACGAATGGTAGGAGAGACGGAGGTGTGAATATTAATTTCGTATATTATTTACACATTATTTTCATACTTTTGTTAAAGTAGAAAGCAGCAATTATTGCCTCTTGTTTTCGGCGTTCTAGGTATTTTATTTTAAATACCGGGCGCCATCTAGTGCCTTCAAAGTGGAAGGCCATACAGGTTTCATTACCAAAACAAGTAGGTAGATTGTTTGCAAATAATTTAGATTGCACCAGTCTTTGAATGACTTTTTGGCTGCATCGCGGCCTCAGATATACGAAAGGAATGTTCTCATCTTCGTCTTTCCTATAAAGTCGTACTGATGACGCAATAATGCAGAAACCGGTCTACGAATGGTAGGAGAGACGGAGGTGTGAATATTAATTTCGTATATTATTTACACATTATTTTCATACTTTTGTTAAAGTAGAAAGCAGCAATTATTGCCTCTTGTTTTCGGCGTTCTAGGTATTTTATTTTAAATACCGGGCGCCATCTAGTGCCTTCAAAGTGGAAGGCCATACAGGTTTCATTACCAAAACAAGTAGGTAGATTGTTTGCAAATAATTTAGATTGCACCAGTCTTTGAATGACTTTTTGGCTGCATCGCGGCCTCAGATATACGAAAGGAATGTTCTCATCTTCGTCTTTCCTATAAAGTCGTACTGATGACGCAATAATGCAGAAACCGGTCTACGAATGGTAGGAGAGACGGAGGTGTGAATATTAATTTCGTATATTATTTACACATTATTTTCATACTTTTGTTAAAGTAGAAAGCAGCAATTATTGCCTCTTGTTTTCGGCGTTCTAGGTATTTTATTTTAAATACCGGGCGCCATCTAGTGCCTTCAAAGTGGAAGGCCATACAGGTTTCATTACCAAAACAAGTAGGTAGATTGTTTGCAAATAATTTAGATTGCACCAGTCTTTGAATGACTTTTTGGCTGCATCGCGGCCTCAGATATACGAAAGGAATGTTCTCATCTTCGTCTTTCCTATAAAGTCGTACTGATGACGCAATAATGCAGAAACCGGTCTACGAATGGTAGGAGAGACGGAGGTGTGAATATTAATTTCGTATATTATTTACACATTATTTTCATACTTTTGTTAAAGTAGAAAGCAGCAATTATTGCCTCTTGTTTTCGGCGTTCTAGGTATTTTATTTTAAATACCGGGCGCCATCTAGTGCCTTCAAAGTGGAAGGCCATACAGGTTTCATTACCAAAACAAGTAGGTAGATTGTTTGCAAATAATTTAGATTGCACCAGTCTTTGAATGACTTTTTGGCTGCATCGCGGCCTCAGATATACGAAAGGAATGTTCTCATCTTCGTCTTTCCTATAAAGTCGTACTGATGACGCAATAATGCAGAAACCGGTCTACGAATGGTAGGAGAGACGGAGGTGTGAATATTAATTTCGTATATTATTTACATATATATATATATATATATATATATATATATATATATATATATATATATATATATATATATGAAATAAACGAAAGGATTTCTCTGGTGTACAGAAGAAATCCTTTCCGTAGCGGCCGTGACCATGTGAATTCAAAGTCTTGATAAAAGACTATGATATATATACATATAGTCGATCTTTATTCGAACCCACAATCATTGCATATCCTGCTTTTAATGTTATTCATGACAGAGTAACAGTGACACGATGTTTTTTAAATTTTATAATTTTACATTACTGAAATTTGTTCCCACTAAGACCAACGATGATACTCTTTCCACACAAAGAGGTGGTTCTAAAAACATCAGCATCCGTCCTGGCGGTGTTAGGATAAACAGGAAAATATAAACTAAGTCAACTGCTTTTCTGTGGTTTCTATTGCCACTTATCTCTAACTAAATTTTTACAAAAAAATTAGTGCTGGGACACCAATTCATAAGTAAATATTGTTTAGCTAGGTATAATTTGGCAATCTAATTAGTCACATCTCTTACTGATCATAAAACTATTGATATAAATTGATATAAGCTTGTTTATCATTCAAAAGATCTTTACAGAGATGAAAAGTATCAATTTCTCCTACAAAATTTATATAAACTATGTTACATGGATGTCAACAGGATATTCTATATGGTCAGTACATAGAATAAATGCAGATTTTTGGTCTTTTCAAGTCACTACAACAAAATTTTCTATTTATTATTTATTTAAAATCTGCATTATACTACTAACGGTGACTGCATACCTTGTATTACTAATATTTTAAGTATTTGTCAGATATATCACTCGTGAATAATTATTAATTGTATTATACTGATAAGAAGCTAAGAAAAGAAGTTCTTTTCAGTGAAATTACCTCGAAACAAGATATACATAAAACATCCAGTTTATGTAGTCAGTCATATTTTGAAATATATTCTAATATTCGAAATGGTCTACAGCATTGATTATTTTTTTCTACATGTATAAAGATACAATATGATATACAAGCTCTCCTTATTGCCTTTAAATATAGCACACACCCAGAAATAAATCAGGACTATTTACTATGGGAAAATTATTATTTTCACAAAAAGTTTGTGCTTTAAACTTTTAACGATTGTCTTCGACCTAAGAAGAAAACTCAACATATCCCAATAGTAAAATATCGTTTTATTTTTTCTGCCATCTTTGTATTGATCTAAATATTAAAATTAGGGGTTTTAATAATCGTTATTAAGTTTTCTCCTTTATCAACGTCGACAAAGCTTACTCGTAAAAAATAGTTTTTTTAGATAATATAGAAATATGAGCAGTAGAGCATAGAACAATAGAGCAGTTGATGTATACCCAAAAAAACGATACTCTCTCCATCAAACTACACTGCACAAACTTTCGCACGTATAGATTCATCTCGGCTAAGTAAGTACATACATACATCAAGCAATTGAATAAAACCCAAGATAAATTGATATAACGAGATGTAACTATTATTTACAGCACAAAACTACAAATTGTAAGCTCTCAGTTAATTTAAAATGTAGATAAGCAAGCCATCTGAGAGGTGTAATGAGAAACTCCTTTG
Source organism: Diabrotica virgifera virgifera (assembly GCF_917563875.1). Lineage (NCBI taxonomy): Eukaryota > Metazoa > Arthropoda > Insecta > Coleoptera > Chrysomelidae > Diabrotica > Diabrotica virgifera. The sequence continues at coordinate 22,580,239 of NC_065452.1, forward strand.
TAGATACTAAATTTTTAGTTTCAAAGTTTTGTGTGGTGTTTGTTTATCTACTCACAGTTGACAGATTAGTACTGTTACGTTAGTTACAGTTTCTCAAACGTAGGAAAGGGTTTGAACACCTTATAATTACCATGTAGCGTTATGGCGATTGCGTTTGTTTATCTACTCACAGTTGACAGATTAGTACTGTTACGTTAGTTACAGTTTGTCAAACGTAGGAAAGGGTTTGAACACCTTATAATTACCATGTAGCGTTATGGCGATTGTGCGATTTTCAAACTCATTCCTACGTTTCATAGACTGTACCTGTCGATGACCCCCGAGATAATTCTTTGAATCGGACCCTCACTTAAACAACAATCGTCTACCTCTACCTGCTTTCTGGTGTAGAGTCTACAGTCGGAACTTTTCTATTTATTCCATATGGTTCTACGGACCGGTCTAACGAAATATCTGCGTTCTGGAGAATTCATGAGAAGCTCTTCCGGGAGTTGACATCCGGCTTTCGAAGGAAGTTTGGTCGAGTTACAGAGCTTAAGGCGGTTGACACGATCCAAGTTGAATCCAAGTGTACTTGGTCCTTGGACGTGTAAATTACTTGGACGTCAAATCAAATAACCATTGCAAAGATGGCGAAAGTGATTATGGAGGGTATTTAAGTGGTTGCTGACTGCTGATATGTTAATATGAGCTTGAAATCCAGAAAAGAGAAATAAAAAGAAAAAAAAGGAAAATTTTGACTCGTAATTGGATATGTGAGGCGCTTGGAGCTTCGTCTAATTTTCTGAGTGAAGTAGTAAATGAAGATTAAGATACATTTAAAAACCATTTAAGAATAACTACCGAACAATTTGAACAACTATTACAAATGGTCAATCCAAAAGTTTAAAAAGTTGATACAAATATGAGAGAAAATTTTTTTGAATGAACATGTGCATAACTCATCATGTAGTGTAATTATTAATGTAATGTAACGGATATTTGTACATACATAACAATACCCAAAGTATAAATATCGATTCCTCGTTGTTAGAAATGTTCCTTACTTTTGGTGTACAGAGTAAAAGAATTATGAATAAAACAATAAATTATTTTATATAGCGAAATAACCAGATGTCCGTAATACCGAACCAAACAACGATTGGCATGTCGGTGCCTGTGAAGAGATGAAAAAATGGAAAAAAAAGGCCCTCCAAAAGGTATGGGTTTACGGTTTTTTTGATATTGCACTATTTATGGATTTATTACCTACTGTACTACAACTGTATGTAATAGAAAGAGAAATTTGTTTGCTTTGAGTGGACTACTTTACCTTTTAAGTATGTACCAAAAATAACGAGTATAATAAGTACCGGTTATCGATATAGAAATAATCAAAATATGTAAATATAAGTAATATTTTTGTTAACAGAAAAATGATAAAATGGAAAAAGAAAAATAATACGATATACCACAATCTGAATCTATTGAGATGTTACTTCAACAAAAAGAAAGCATTAAACAGATTATCCTCGTGCAAAAAAAAAGAATAACAATAAAGGTTGCGTTTACGCACCTTTGCCGTAAATGGGTTTTAACACACTGACGATATGAAAAAATATTCAAACCACGCTATATTGGGCACATAAATGTCTTCAGTTGACGCATCTGTTATAGTTAATGCTTTTATTTTTTCGGCTTCCTGTTGATACGTAGTTCTCATGGCATCAATTTTTTTAATACGTTCTTTTTTGTGAAACCAGGAATTTGCATGTGCATTTATATCCGTTTTAGGGCCGTACTTCTAGCATCCTTATTTTTATATTCATTTATTTTTATATTCCATAATGCTTCCTCAGCCTCTTACAGCTCCATAAATCTAACGCTCTCCCTTTCAGCCCATTTTCTATTTGTACTTATATCCCGTATTTTCCGAGTGCCACGCCATTGTAACTTTACACTTTGACACTACTTGGAAGAAAGTTGGCCACCGTCCTAGTCAACTTGGATAGAACCTGTTGATAGAAATTTACTTGGACGAGTAGGTGACACGATAAAAGTAGCTTCCAAGCGTTGCGCGCAGCGTCCAAATAGACTTGGATGAAGAACACTTGGAACGTGCCAACCCGCTCACACGAATTAAAGTAGCTTGCAAGTGTTGCGCGCGCAGCGTCCAAGTAGACTTGGACGAAGTACACTTGGATCGTGTTAACCCACCTTTAAGGCCAACTGCCAGCTCCCGGAAAAGCTTCTCACGAATTTTCTAGAACACATTTCTCGTTGGACCGGTTCGTAGAACCGTATGAAATAAATAAAAAGGTTCCGACTGTAACCCCAATACCAGAAAGCAGGTAGAAGATTTGTCTCGGGAGTCATTGACAGGTAACTAGCGTAACAGTATAAACTGAACTTTGGCGCAACAATATGTTTAGAATATGCAAACGTATTTTGGTGCTGTAAATTTTAGCATAACTTAAGATATGATTCGATGTATGTTGAAGATATTGTTAATGATGAAGAAGTACATATGGATCCGAGATAAAATATATCGTGTTTTGTTGTGAGGCCTTCTGATTCTGAACATAGTCCAATGCAGCGTGTTATTCCGCCGACGACTATGACAGGGGTGGGGAGGGGCGGGGCCAGTCTCATACGTCCGCAGTTCGTGAACTGATGCTGGGTGTTCGGCTGTGTATCACTACTTTGTGCCCGTTTCTTTCCACCAAGACTGCTGTTTGTCGAGCCTCAAGCTCCCCTTCACCATCGATATCACCTTCGTCACCGGACTGGTCGGTAGCACCACCACGATTCCTTTTGTGCTTTCTCCACGCGTTTTGAATTAATCTAGCACAATATTCTTCCCTTTGTCGCCAAAGGGTCGAACTAACTGGTTCGTAGCCTACCTCGTTTGGTCGACCTTGCACTTCGGCCAATTCAGCAGTTTCCTCGATAGCGTTTCCTTTTCGAGCAAAAAAGTCTTTAGTAAGAGCATCTAAGATATCTACACAAAACATGAGATCACCCTTGCAGATTGGAATGTCCATAGAAACTATTTTGTATTTATTCGGTTTATGTATTTGTAGTGGAGATTCCAATACATCTAAAAAGTCGGATAGTTGATCATATCGTATGTACTGTGTTCCGTCTGGATCGAACTGCTGCCAAATTTCGTAGTACATATCGTAGTCATCGTCTGTTAGACCTTCTTGCACATCTTCAGTAGCTTGTGAATAGTTCTCCAAAATGACAGCGATGTACATATTTATGACTATGAGGAATGATATAACGAGATAGCTTAATAAGAAAGCTATACCTATCGTGGAATTACCACAATTACCCGTTTCTCCTATTTCGTTGTCTGGTTGCTTACAGTCTTCCTCATTTATGATTCCATCTAAGACGCCATCCCAACCGGCCGAAGTGGACATCTAAAAAAAGAAAAAACAAAATTGTCACAACTGTTTTTTAAATATAAAAAATTACTTGAAAAAGTAACTATTTAGTATTTGTTTAAATATTTTGTTTTTAACTGCCTATACAGAATCAATATCTTAATAGTTCTAGCTAATCGTCAATGGGGAGTAGAAGATAAAGTCCCCTTAAGAATTTACAGAACCTTGATCCGCTCTAGGTTGGATTACGGAAGCATTCTCTTAATATTTATTTCCGAGGCTCACCTTAAAAGCCTGAATCCAGTTCAAAACACTGGCACAAAATACGGATAATATGACCCTTATGTGCGCCAATGGTGAACATAAAATTCTTAATTGTATGTCAAAAAATGCACAATAACTACCTCTTAAAATCCATCAAATTTCATTTGCATATCTCAACCGGTTTTAGAGCAATAAATAAATCGTCAGTTTGTAAGAAAAATTTCAACACCTCCTATCTCGGAAGCGAAGCATTTGCGGACATACCTTTATAAAGCGCAAACTGCCATTATTTTTTATGCAGAATTACCCCTTAAAGTTTGCCATACTTATTTAAAAACACCCTGTATTGATGAAAACATGGCTAGATGTTAAAGAACTTTTTTATTATCCAACACAAGCGAATGAATAAAAAAAACGGGATGTTAAGAAAACCTGAGGCTGTAGTTGGGATTTAATTTCAGTATTTTATAAATGCTAGAATATTCCACAGGGTGACTTTGAGAAAAAATCACAGTTTGATTGGTACACCCGGCATACAATGACAATTTACCTCTCTAGCAACAATATTATTGCAGCGATATTCCTAAAGAATAAGGCTATAACATGATTAAAAATCACTGAAATCGGACAATAGGTTTGAAGTTCGAGCCATTAAAAATGACCAATTTTTAAGGTGGTGCATTAATTTCTTGGAAAAGTGTAGTTCTTTTAAATAATATTATATAAACACACAAAATTGTTTTATTGGTTTTTTCGATCATTAAAAATATATTTAAATATTCATTTTATTTATTAAAATACAGTAAGTTCATGTCCCAATGTAGAACCAACACTGTCCCAAGGGTAAACTACAGGTTGAACCTTAAAGCTAATGGCACTGTACACTTATATGGTAAGTACTGATTTACTCGTTGGTTACAATAGATATTTTTATTATCTATTTAGCGCCTCAATCTACCTTCTTTTACCGGGATCAAATATATTTCAGTGTCAAATGAAATATATTTGAAAAGTAATAGTAAATTTTTTCCCAAGGTACAGTTATGATCACTGAATAGTTTACACCTTAATTTTTATATTGTAATATGTACTGTAAAATTGCAGTGTCGTACGGATTTAATAAACGTCAAAGTCAAAATTTCAAAAAGTTAAAGCTTGTCAAAAATTTCGCGGGTGTTGAAAAATTAAATAAAACGATATCAATCTCCTCCAAAATAGTTGATGCATTTGAATGATTCGCAAAAAGCAAGAGCAGTTGTCAAACTTGAAGAAGGTTGGTCACTAAGGCAAGTTGCTGCGGATTTGAACGTGAGCCATATGTGCATATGGAAAATCAAACAAAGATGGGATAATTTTCACTCTATAGCACGGTTGGGCGGTTCAAGATGGCAGAAGATCTCCACAAATCAACAAGATGAGATGTTAAAGGATTATCTGAGAGAATCTCCTTTTGCCACAGCTCAAAAAGCTAGAGAAGAGACAGCGTTTCCGGGTAGTATTTGTACTTCACGTAGAAGAATTAAAACAAGTGAAGTGATAAATTGTGCAGCTGCAAAGAAACCTTTTTTGACTGAAGATCACAAGAGGAGAAGAGTTGCATTTTGTAATGAATTTATAAACCGTGAAGAGAACTGTTGGTCTAGGGTGCATTTTCAGATGAAAAAGTATTTCAGTCATATATCAATGTAAGAGTAAGAGTTTATACGCCGAGAAATGATAGGTATGATGAACAATATACGCATAAGAAATAATGGAGGATTCTCGGTCAACGTATGGGGATGGATACGTGCTGAAGGCCCGGGCGTTTGTTATCATATAAAAGAAAAATTAACAAGATTACATTACAAACATATTCTTGAGAACACTATGTTGCCATCGGTGATCAAGAGATTTCTCAACAACGACTTCATCTTCCAACATGACAATTGCATACGCGTAGAATTGTTTGAGAATGGCTGGAAGAAACTCATGTTAATGTTTTTCCGTGGCCTTCCCGGAGTGCAGACTTTAACCCCGTCGAAAATGTGTGGGCAGAGTTAACGAAGAATCTAAATGAAAGAAACCTTAGACCACGGAATAGAATTGAATTATGGGAAGCAATTGAGCATGCATTGGAAGAGCTTGTTGACTATAACGTAAGGGGATTGGTGCTATCTATTGACAATAATGGGGCTTCCACCAAATATTAATTATTGTTTATTATTTATTATTGTTTATCATTATTTAATATAAAATATATTTAAAATAAAATGGATATTTTAAAACCAGACTTCCTTATTTTCGATATTAACACCATAATCCAGTTTATTTAAAAAACTTCTTTCTATACTTTCCATTTTGTTAAATTTCGTAAAATATATTTAAATTATTATTATTTTTTAATTTTAATCAACGTATTCTAGGTACACCACTGGTAACGCCACTTTGACGTAAAAGGTGCGTTCAAACGAGATAAGAATTTAAAAAATCGGCTCCTAGATACATAAGCCTGTAAACTATTCAATGACCGTAACACTACATGCCCTTCCACTAATTTACAAGTTAAAAAATCCACAAGGAAATTATATTCCTGTAGCTGGCTGTATACCATACATCACAAAAAATTACTAAAATCCTTTATAAAAAGGTATATTTTATTAAAATCCCTATAAAGGGCTACATCACTTAACGTTTTCAAAATAACAATTCCATCATCAGTGCTTGGTACAGGTTAAAGAACAGGCTTGAGCCACCAAGATATGTGGGTGAACACCCTTTAGATCAGGGGTCACCAATTATATCCTGAGGGTCCGTTTCGAAAACCTATGACACTTGCGGGGTCCGGAGTTAATACTACCTGTCTAGGTAGTTCGTTTACCGAATTGGTTGTCCCAATTCGGTAAACAAATCAGAAGGGTGCAGTGCGAAATTTTTAGGCAGAAATTGTTTTTAAAAGTTTTTTAATAAATCCAAACCATAATCTTTTTTGCTCCCGAAAATATGTTTTTAGCATTTTTGGGTCATCTTAAACAAACAAGATTTTCTGTCATTTTTCTCAAAACTTGATAGATTTCAAGTTTTAAGCGATTTATAAACTGAAAAATGCGAAAATAATCATTTTCGAAGCTTGAAAAGGTATGTGTACATTATTATTTTTGCGGTTGTTAAGTGCATAAATTGATGTTTAAACATTCAATTTCAAGATTCTGATGAGTTATCGGGGTTTATTTCAATTTCGACCATTTGTTTTTATTGGCGTATTTAATTAGCACATTGGCAATAATTAATTGAATAAATAAATAAATCATAAAGAAAAAAATATGTTAATAATAAATTATAAAATTTTAATAAATGTGGAGTATTTGTTGGACATTTTTTGCCTAAGTACGTATAATATGTATAATAAGTGCGACAGAGACTCGCATAATTAACAATTAAGAAACAACGGTCTATATTGAAGTAAGTCCCGATTACTCGTTAGAATCTTGAAATTGAATTTATAAACTTCAATTTAGGCACTTGGCAACCTGAAAACTAATAATTTACATAATTAGTTTTCAAACCTCGAAAATGCGTAGGTATTTTCACATTTTTCAGATTTTAAATTGCTTATAACTTGAAAACCATCAACTTTTGAAAAAAATGACACGAGACCTTTTTTAAATACAATTTTCGGGTCTAAAAGGTAATTTTGAATTTGTATAAAAATATTGTTTTGCCCGGCAGCCCGGGCCCCATCTGATTTTTTTAATGGGACATTTTTGAACAGGAATCAGGAATCCACACAAAAACCGAATCAGAAAATTTGTTATTCTTTACAAAATTAAATTATCAGTGGAAAAAATTACATTTTTTATTATGTACAACCTGTCTGAAGTTTGGAGTGAGTTTGGTGCAACTGATTATCATTGGGGAGTTGAGATATTCATCTGTGAGCTGAGATCTGTACCGAGTTTTAATAAAGTTCATTCTTGATAAAGCGGCTTCGCACACATAAGTTGAGTCAAACATAATATACAATTTCATGGCCAAACATTTTCCAAATTGCCAAACGCTATATTCTGAATTTAATGACGGCCCGCACAAAAGTAGCTCACGGTCCGGATGCGGACCGCGGTCCACTAATTGGTGACCCCTGTTTTAGATCTTATATATTTATAAAAGTTTACATAGTTGTATTAAACTTTAAGTGATATTTAAAATATTCCTAATAACTAACTTGCTAGTTAATGTCCGTGATGTGAGGATCAAACCTCTGGACAAAGGAGCCCACGTGGGGAGAGTCTTTTTATAAAGGATTTTAGTATTTTTTTTTTATAAATGAAACGTCAACATTTAGCTAATGAAATAATTATTTTTGTGAAATCTTACCTGAAATAGAAGAATCATTGACTGTCCAAAGGTTTTGAAGTTATAGACGTCATCGAGTCCGCTTTTGTTCTTGACGTGCATGAAGAACGACATTCCGAAGATAGCAAAGATGAACATGACCAAAAATAGTAGTAAGCAGATGTTGAACAGGGCAGGCAGTGACATGGCAAGTGCGAAAAGCAGTGTGCGAATTCCTTTTGCTCCCTTCACCAACCGAAGGACTCTACCGACTTTAGCAACTCTAACGACCCTTAGTAAAGTCGGTGACACAAAGTATTTTTCAATAATATCACTGAGCACCAGTCCCAAAATTGATAATATAACAACCACTAAATCAAAAAGATTCCAAGGTTCCGTAAAATAGTGATAACGCAAAGCAAACACTTTCATGAGGCACTCGGTACTAAATATAACTATGAAAATCATATTTAGGTAGTCCAGAACTTTTGTAAAAGTCTCTTTCTGCTTGTAATGGTCCATTGTCATCGTCAACATGTTTAAACCTATAAACAACATGATGATCATGTCGAACTTCTTATTCGTTACTATTTCGAACACTATGGCCTGAGGTCTCCACTGAAATATACAAAATTAATTAGATACAATTAAAATGGCAAGTGATCGTATTAAACAAAAATTAATATTTTAGTACATATATCTCCTTTACAGTCATAGGGTGGTAGGAATAAAAACGGAGTATAAACTCAGAATATGTTCTCATGCGTATGAGCATAAAGTATAAGTTTATACTCCATTTCATATGAATAAAAATATTTTGATATGATGAGTTTCTACTCAAAGTACATAAGAGTAGATACTCTCTATTTAATTTTTAAATCGTTGGAAATCGTTGTTTTAGTTGTCCAAAACACCTTTCAATTAATACACGCTCCTTTGTAAAAAATTTGTTATAAGCAAGCTCTGCAAGAGTATTTGGATTTCTAAAGGGCACCATTAACCACGGTGCTACGCCATAACCTTTATCTCCTAAAACTATTGCATTTGACCTCCTAAACTAATTTTTAGCAATGTTACAAATTTGTGAGTTGCTTCATATCCATGAAGCATAGACGGATCCTGGCCAAGATGAGTCCACGGCTGTAAACCACTCATCTGCATTGCAAGTGGCTTCAACGTTGATACTGTGATTTCCTTTGCGATTGATATATTCATCATCATGAAGAGGTGTTTTTTTTTATTTTTATGTAGGTGTTATCGATCACACCTACGGCATACGGAAAAGTGTACTTTGTTTGCCATCTTTCTTTAGCTTCCTTTATACCCACCGGAGTATAAGAAAATTTTATCCAACCTGCGCATTTTTGTATTATCTGGTCAGCAACGTGCGTCATAACCTTAGACACAGTAGTTTGATGAACACCAATATATTCTCCCACTCCTGTTCGAAATCTCGGATCACCTACATATCTTAAAAATATTTTTATTTTATCAAAGTTACCTACATATAGCCCCATATGTTGTTTCTCCCGATTCTTTACTATAAAAGTTATTTAAAAGCCACTCAACATTTTCTTTATTAAATCAAAATAATACTTTAAAATCATGATCACACGTATTTCTTCTTGGTTTATAATATTTTGTTTGAACGCAAATTAAACATGAACTCAGCCATAGTAGACCAGGGTAATAAGGTTTTTTCCATGACACTCGATCAACCAGGGTACTGAAGCGTTTTTTCGAGAGGTAATACCTATAAGAGCAAATTGTAACTATTTCCTGCGTAGAATCTGGCGGCCATTTTTATTTATAAACAATTAAGTGTCAAAAAATGGTATTTTTCCCTTTTTTTTTTCAAATCAATGGAAAACAGTGAAACTTATGGTTTTTTTAGTACAAATATCTTTGAGATTATGGAAAAAGCTTTAAAATGACGTATTACAAAGTTTGATATACTTATTTATTGTTAATATAATTGCGAAAAAAGGTCGGAATTGCAAATCTTTGGTGCTTAATATGTGATAAAAATTTCAAAGCGATTCATTTAATTATTTAAATTTTATTCAAATTGTTTATCCCAGAGAGCATTTTTTTTGCAATAACATAAGTCAAAAAAAAAATGACGTTAGAACCATTCCACAGATGTCAAATGAAAGAGCATGAGCTATATTTTCAACTTGGTTTAAAAAAAACGAAAAAAAATGCATTTATTAGTAATAAATAATTATGCAAAAGTATCGTAAATCTTTCCTTATAAACTTTTTATTTTGTTATATAAGAAATTATATATATTTATTACAATTTTTTATCAATTATGATAGAAATAACATTACTTGGTAGTTGTGCACTTAAAACAGGGTAAAAAAGCTAATTTTTTTGGAAAAAGTGATTCAAAAAGTTTATAAGGAAAGATTTACGATACTTTTGCATAATTATTTATTATTAATAAATGCATTTTTTCTTCGCTTTTTTTAAACCAGGTTGAAAATATAGCTCATGCTCTTTCATTTGACACCTGTGGAATGGTCCTAACGTCATTTTTTTCTGACTTATGTTATTGCAAAAAAATGCTCTCTGGGATAAACAATTTGAATAAAATTTAAACAATTAAATGAATCGCTTTTAAATTTTTATCACATATTAAGCACCAAAGAACCCTTATTTGACAAAAATTTCAAAGCTGTACACTAATTTTTACAATAGATATTGCGAAATTATTTTTTTTTGCAATTTCGACTTTTTTTCGCAATTATATTAACAATAAATGAGTATATCAAACTTTGTAATATGTCATTTTAAAGCTTTTTCCATAATCCCAAAGATATTTGTACTAAAAAAATCATAAGTTTCACTGTTTTCCATTGATTTAAAAAAAAGGGAAAAATGCCATTTTTTGACAGTTAATTGTTTATAAATAAAAATGGCCGCCAGATCCTACGCAGGAAATAGTTACAATTTGTTCCTATAGGTAGTACTTATCGAAAAAACGCTTCAGTACCCTGGCTGCTGAAGTGTCACGAACAGGGTATATTTTTGCCTTATTACCCTGGCCTATAGCTTTGCCACGATCAAACTGAAGTCTGGTAGACTCCAAATTTACCGAGTAGATTCTCACCCTAAAGAGCATAAATATATTTTTATTCATATCAAAAGTGAGTATGTCAACACAACAAACTATACATAAGAGTACCTACTCAAGCCGAGTATCTACTTCTGATTTTTAGTCTTACCCGAGGAGTATGTACTCCAACATTTGGAGTATAAACTAAATTCTCATTTTTACTCATACGAGCCAATAGGTGGTATGAATAAAAACGGAGTATAAACTCCGAGTACGTTTACATGGTTCCTTGGTATTTAACGTCTAAGACAGTCTATTAATCCACTTAAATGGTTTCCTGGAGACTTACCGTCCTCTGTTTTTCTGTTTTTCTTCATAAGAAACTCTTCCTTCAAATACATTGAACGTAGCAAGGAAGTATTTCTTACAAACCATAAAAATAATTAATTTTCTGGTTTCATATAATATTTATTCTAAGAAGATCTCCAGTGGACCCGTTATTTCTTAGTCTTCTTTGCTTTACTGCATTTTTATATATCAAGCCACATAAAAATGTATTTTGTCTCTTGAAACTTCCATTTTCCAAAACTATTCAAACGAAGACTCCTCACTTCTAGTATGGTTTTGTGATTATATATATTTCATTTCACAGGACAAGGAGTATTTAGGAATGCTTTACTTTTGACAATTTTTTTATTCTTTGACACATATCGCTGTCCAGAATTTCGGACTTGCTTTGCTATAGTTTGCTTATGTTGGGAATAATTTCGAAGTATTTTCTTATTTTTATACTTGTTAGAAGACTCCATTTCTATTGTTTCATCATCAGAAAATGAATGTAGATTTTTATCTTCGTCTTCCGAACTAGAAGAATACGTTTCAAGCCTGTTTAATGCAGAAAGATTGAGAAAGTATTCTAAATTATTAAACCTATGTCTGGTTTGGTCAACGTCGAAGTCAGAATCTCTTTTTACATCGACAACAAATTTAGATGAATCTGAGTGTTCATATCTGTTACATAAACTGAGTGACACTATGCTTTTAATTGAATCGCTTACTGTATAAAGGAAATAAGTTCACCTCAGTACGAATTTAAAATAAGATATAGGTACATTTTGTTAAACTAAAGTCGACGGATCAACGAGTTTATAAGAGAAAGTATCTCTCACCACACGCGAAATATCGCAGGAAAAATTTGTGTTGACCGTATAAAGGAAACTAGTCCAGGACAGGTTACCTTTATACAATAATTCTTGTGGTGCCACCATCGTTTCTGTTGTTTATTTTATTAGCTCGGTTGTAGTTCTGCTGATAAACATTACTATTTTTTTAAAAAGACTAAGTTGTCACTCTAATGGCATATAAAACAACATAATGCTATTCTACATCCCACCAGAATGAAAACAATGGTTTCGAAACCGGTAGGGGTGCTTGCAGCACTCTCTGATTGGACTACTATTTTTTTATTTTAAACAATATTCATTAGCATCATGTCTGATCACTGATGCAAGTAGTGATAATATTAAATTAAGAAGAGAAGGGAAATGGAAAAGGGTTGAGCGAAACTCTGAAAAATATAAGAATAATGTACGAATTAAAGCTCGATTATTTGTATTTGGAAAAAGTTATGTTAGTCAAAAAGGAATTACAAAACTTGATAGACAAACAGGACAGGACTGCAGGTGTGTACTTATATAAGGTTTACGACTATGTACAGGGTGGAGCCGTTTCGATATATAAATGAAGGTTTTGTTGGAGAAAATCTACTTATACTTATCTAAGTCTTGACTTACATTCCCGAAGAAGATAAAGAATTTTTTGAGCAACTTAAGGACTGGTCGAGTTTCAATGAAGAATATGATAGTGATTATAGTATTTTTGAGTAATAAGTTTTAAGACTTACTTTAGGTCTTGTTTTTTTTTATCTTGTTTACGTGCCATCTCCGCGACGGAGGTTGGCAATCATCATGGCTTTTTTAGACATAAATGTTTTTTTATATAAAAAGTATTTTTTATACATAAATTAATCATTATAACCTGTAGAGCAGCAGCATTATTATCTTTCATTCATTTATTTTATAAAGGAAACAAGTCCCAGCTCTTAAAACCGTCCTTTTGGCCTTCATAATTTTCAAAGCCAAATTTGCTGTATCACATGTAACTCAATAAAAGTAAAAGTGGAAGATGAACTAACTGACCAAATTGAAGCCGGCAATGGGATAAGACTTGGGATTCCTTGAGTCGTTTATTGTTCAACTTGATCATGGACGAAATAATAAAAAAAGTAAGAACTAAAAAAGGATACCGAATGGAAGAAAAACAACTTAAAATAATCTGCTATGCGGACGATGCAATACTAATCTCTCAAAGTGAAGATGATTTACAACGTATGCTGCACCAATTCAACATAATCGCCAGAAAATTTAACATGTTCATTTCCTCAAAAAAGACAAAATGCATGGTTATAACAGCAGATCCAATAAGATGTAAATTGGAGCTGAAAGGTCAGATAATAGAACAAGTTATGGAGTTTAAATACCTAGGCATCACACTATCTAGCTACGGAAGGCTCGAAACAGAAGTGGAAGATTAAGTGAATAGAGCAAATAGAGCCGCAGGTTTCCTTAATGACACAATATGGAGAAATAAAATTATCGAAAAAGAAATGAAAGGCAGAATTTACAAAACAGTCATCAGACCAATAAGGACATACGCGGCAGAAACACAACCCGACACAGAGAGGACAAAAAGATTGCTCGAAACAGTGAAGATGAAAACCCTTAGAAAAATCGATGGTAAGACTCGGAACAAATCTTCACCGTTACCAGAAACACTGTGCCTGCAAAGAAAAGGGCGAGAACAAAACAACATTCTGAAATTCTTACAGTAACACCAATGAAAAGAGCATTGGAAGAAAAAGAACAAAAGAAGCAGAATAAAAAAGAAAAACAAGAAAATACTGAAAAAGACAAAAGTAAAAACACAAACGAAAAAAACAAAAGTAAAAACACAAACAAGAAAGCCAACAAATTCACAAATAAAACCGATAAACGATCAAGGATAAAACGTCAAGTTTTTGAAGAATCATCGGATGAATAAAATGTCAGTGATAAAGACCCTTATGATGATAACTCTGATAATGAAAATGAAACAGATTTATCTTTTATCTGCTATGATTCTGGGAAAAGTGGCAGAACTGTGGTATCGCTGTACAGCTTGTGGTCGATAAGTACATGCAGATTGTTCGGAGGTTGACACAGCTAAAGATTATCTCTGTGACTTTTGTTTAAACGAAATGAGTTGAAAACAATTTATTACTATTTTTGTTATGAAAATTAAAAATCTAATACAGATAAACCTTACAATAAATTGTGGTTCCTATTACCCGACCTATTGGGGCAATTGGAGCCATTCACTATTTTTAGTAATTTCATAATAACTTTAACATAACTAAATGACGCAATAATAGGGAACGATAATTAACATTTTAAACTAGCTCTTAACCTGGACCGATTTTTTATATAATCTAAAATTTGTTTTTTATTAAAAAATATAGTTAAGTGGTTTCCATTCCCCCATTCTCCCCTACCCTTTATACAATAAGCGCCTCAATTATGAATTATTGTACTCTCAAATTAAACATTAGTAAATATAGTACACGCTAAAATAACTTCACCAAACAGTGACTTATTTCAGTTTTATTCTTAACAAAACAAATGGCTTATAGAGAAAACTAGTGTTGCTCATAGTGGAAAATTCATCTAGTATTGACTGAAGCCACTTTCATTTTGAATAGTACTGTCATGAGATTTTTTAAAATTCTCATTTTTTGAAATTTTATGACTTTCATGCCACCTGCTCATTTGTTACTCTTACACATTTTTGTTATATTAAAAAGCAAACTATCAGGCTATCCAGAAAGTACATTACGTTTTAGAATAGAAAAAAAAAACAAATACAAGAAAAATATTTGATTGTATACATGAGGGGTGTAAAATCAAAGGCGGCAATCTCCACTTTTTCTTGTTTTGAGTTAGGGACGCCATCGGTTGCGTTTTTTTATTTATCTGTTAGATAAAACTATTTGTGAGAACCAAAAACGGTCTTAACTGTATACAAATCGCAGTGAAAAATTCATATTTGGATCAAAAGCGGCAATCTTCATAGCTGAGTGCGTACCAAACACGGCAATCTCCGCTGCGGCCAATAAAAGCCACGTAGCGCTCGCATGTGATCAACTGTGAATGTCGTGAACTCTGCCGAAACCTGTGAATATATACCCGAACTTACGGATATTTTAGTTTAAGTGATATGCATATAAATTGCTTTTACATATTATATTATTTTCTTCTTCTTGCAGTATCGTCTCCTATCGGAGGTTGGCTACCATCACAGCAATTTTAACTTTGTTGGTTGCAGCTCTGAACAATTTTATAGAACTGCACACATACCACTCCCTTAAATTTCGCAACCAGGAAATCTTCCTACGTCTCACATTTCTTTTTCCCGAGATTTTTCCTTGGATTATGAGACTTAACAGGTAGTACTTTTCCCCTCTCATTATGTAGCCTAGATATTCCAGTTTTCTCCTTTGTATTGTTTTTATGACTTCGCATTCCTTCCCCATCTTCAGCAAAACATCTTGATTTGTTACTCTATCTTTCCATGATATCTTGCACATTCTACTCTAGTACCACATCTCGAATGTCTCAGTGTTTTTGATGTTTATCTTTTTCAGTGTCCAAGCTTCCATGCTGTACAACAGTACGGAGAAAACACAGCACCTTAACATTCTCGTTCTTAATTTCAAATTTATGTCCCGGCAACATAGGAACTTTTTCATTTTGATAAATTATTGTCTCGCTATTTCTATTCGCCTCTTAATTTCTCTGGTCTGGTCATTAGTATCAGTGAACCAAACCCTTAAATTATATTATTGTTCAATATCAAAATATATTTTTCTTCACTAAGTAGCCGGCACAATGACGTTTTATTAGTTTCAAACCTGGCAATATCCTTATAGATCATTTTCATATTCGTCAATCTCCAAACATTGCAAACAAAACGGCAATCTCCGAACTAAAATATTAAAAAAAGGAAAAGAAATAATTTCTCAAGCCCCTTTTTCTGCACATCCGATCTCAAAACAAATTTTATATGATTATTTATCAGGTTTATTGTTTTAATGTTTTAATTTCATTTTGTTAGTTTCTACAGTTTTTCGCGGTTTCCCAAAATTATGGAAATGGGAGATTGCAGACTTTGATTTTACACTCCTCACATTTGAAAGAGACACTCAAATACTATTTTTCTACATAACTTCCCAACAAATGCAGGCACTTAGAATAGCAGTAAACTAGCTTTGAAATACCATTGCCATAAAATTCTGATGACTGACACTTCAACCAGGTGTTCAACGCCGTCCCGTAGTTGCGCATCGTTATCAAAGCGCTGCGTTGCAAGCCAGATCTTCATTGCTCGAAACAGGTGGTAGTCGCTAGGTGCAAGATCCGGACTATACGGCGGATGAGGAAAAACCTCGCACTTGAATAGAAGATCACCACAGTTCATCAGTCACAATGCTTGGCCGTCCACTTCGTTCTTCATCGTGCACATTGGTTCGGCCATTTTTGAATTTATTGCACCATTGATGGATTCCTCCTTTAGTGATCACATTGTTCTCATAAACAGGACAAAGGCGATAATTTTCAATTGGTTTGTTGTTTTTAGCCAACAAGAACCGTATTATCGCATCTCACAACTGGCGGGGTTTTCAAACGCGGCACACATGTCAAACAGCTGTTGTAAAATAACGAGAAGAGACAGTGACTTCGCGCTAGCACGGCTGAACAGCTACTCAACAGAAGAACGCCACGATGCTAAGGTGGCCGCGCTAGCCCCGCCCCTAGCGGTTATAGATCAAAACGTAACGAATTTTCTGGATAACCCTCGTAAAAAAGAAAAGAAAATAAATGTCCCCCTTACCCTCGGTCTGGGAATCGCTTTCATTGGTTTCTTGGATCCCATCTTCTTCATTGCATTGTAGTATTTCTTCTGATCCTCAGTCATGAACATCTCCAACGATCCTCCTGCGTATAAATTACTTAAATGATTTTGATATACGTTACTAAAATTGATCTTATTACTTTCAAATTATATTTGAGCTTTAGTTTTAATCCTGACAAGACATCTCATAATGCCACAATTGGTAACTCCACAAATGTTAACGGACAACTCGTAACGACGACATTTCGTAACACCGATAGTTCGTAACTACCATTATTCGTAACGGTATAATTTGTAACGTCAAAATTGAATTATTTTGTTTATTTTTGTTAACATGGAAACCAACTATTATTACAATTGAAATTGAAATCCAAAATACGAGTAGCCGTTCGCATAGCACGATTGAGTGCTTGCTCTATCTATCTTCAATTGAGCCCCATATCGACCCCCTTCTGAGTAAGCATCCCAATTGTTACAACTTCAATAACATTACTCCCTATAGAAGAAACAAGTGATGCATATTTAGCATGTCGTAGGAAATTTTCCTAAATTTGATGACAAAACTGAAGAGTTTTTGCAGTAGTTTGAAAAAGTATCTATACTAGAGGTCATAAATTGAGAAATGGTCGTAGGCGAGATACAGCATTTCCTCCAAACTTATAAAATCATGGTCAACACGCATCGTAATAATTAATATAATAAATCAGTGGCGGCCGGTCAGGGTCGGCAGGGTCGGCAGTGCCGACCCACACATTTATATAGATAGATTTTTTTAATATTTGTATCAGTGAAGTAAAAAATATCTTTCAGATAATACAGACTAAATTTTATTCATGGTTTTTAAAAGGATTTGATCAATCCGAGCGTTAAGTGATCCCTGCGCATAACAGACTTCTCAAAAAATGAATGATCCGAGCCATTCATCTGACTTTTCGGCTAGCCGTACCTAACTCATCTGTAGCACTCCGTAGCTTGACGATTTACGCGTAAAACTCAACGAAATAACAAGTCGATAAGCAAGCGAACATACATTCTCTCCGCAGGCATTAAGCGACAAGTACGGCATATTTAAATTTGCCGGTTGGTGTTTCATTTGGCATCGCCAGATCGCATCGGCAGAAATTGTCAAAAATAATCACGCCGTTTTACGTCGTTTAATTGATCCTGTAATTTTTTTAAGTTGTCAGGAATTATCATTTAGTGGACATGATGGATCGAAGCATTTGTTGAAAATCAAAGTAATTGTAGAGAAAATAATTAAATTGTTTTAGAAATATTTACTTTCTGATTCGAACTGTATTCGTAATACAGAATGAACTAATACATATACCTAATCAAATAGTTACATTTTGAATAACGTTATTGAATCTGAGATTTAGAAAACCATTTGCTTTTCGCTGGAAGTAGATGAAACTTATGATTATCATGTCATTCACAATTATCAATTATATTGTTGTTCGATACGCGTTACGTGGTAATATTTATGAGAGGTTTTTAGGTTTTAGAGACGTGAGTAAAAGCAATAAGGCAGAATATATTTTTGGTGTTGTAAAGAACAGATTAAAATTTTTTGATATCAAAAATAAATTGGTAGGGCAAACTGGGGCAATCTTATGACGGCGTTACTGTGATGTGTGGTGAATTGAATGGTCTCCAGTCAAAAGTCAAAACTACATATTGCATCACAAGCTTTATTTACTCACTATTATGCGCATATAATGAATTTATTTTTGCATGATACGTGTAAAAAAATAAAGAATATCGTCTTTTCTTGCCAGTTTAGCTTACCTAAACGGATTACTGCTTGAGAACAAATTTGTTTCGAAAAAAAGCGAACAGTTTGTCAGACGCGATGACATTTTAAATCTAGATTAGTCTTATCTAAGCAGATTATCTCTGGTAGTTTTAGCATCTGTAGCAGATTTTCGTGAACAACTTTTGGAAGTTTTTGATTTTATTATCGAAGGCGACGATTTTGAAATTGGCGATACCTTGATCCGTGAAGCAATCGGTTTGAGAACTTTATTAAATAATTACTCTTTTAATATTCTTTTAAATATTTTTAAGACAGAGTTTGCCCAAGATATTCATTATTGTTCAAAATCAGTCAACTGACATTATTTATTCAAAAAATAGAATACGAAAGCTGGTGCACAATCTCAGAGATTTTCGTAATGATAGTAGTTTCCAATATATACGCAGTGACATTTTGGATTCGCTTGATATTTCCGAACCATCCCAAAAAAGACAACAACATGATACATCTCTCGAAAAACGAGTAGGTATATCTTGAAATTTTGGATACCTACTAATATATGCAAATAGATACTCGTTTTTCGAATTTTGAAGATTTGCAAATTTTTGACCTCTTTGACGATTCAACATTTAAAAGTTACCTTCGCCAAAAATTTGCAAGATATTTATTATAACAAGTTAGGTACTTAAAAATTATGCCGATCCAAATATTTTCAGAAAGTGGGATAAGTTACAAAATATGTATGTATAATTCTATGTAGTAAGTACTGCAATTCATTATAACAAACTGTTCATCAATTTTCTTATCACCACCACCACCAATTTCTGCCTCAAATAAACGGGATTTATCTTGTCTCAAAAGAATCAACACGTATTATCGAAACACCATGAAACAAGAGAGAATGTCAAGTACATCAAATAAAAAAACAAAAAACAACAAAATCTCCTATGATGATTTAAGCCTATTAGTTTGATGGTATATCTATATGAGGAGACAAAAAAACCTTGCCGACCCTGTCTCCAAGGCCACGAGCCGCCACTGTAATAAATACATTAACATTGGAGCGTTTTTTATTTGTTCATTATTTTGCAGACTTAGTTTTACCACTTTAAAGTGATCATTTAGAATAAAAACTTTAGGTAAAGCAATTCTTTAGTTGTCTTACTAACAAAAATATGTGTGAACTACATTTAGAAAGAAGTGGTCTTGAAAAAAGTATCACTACTTTTAGTGTAGAAGAGTATGCAAAATGAATTTTTGTCTACATCAAGTAATGTTAAATTTGTCAAAAACAAACTAAATGCTGGCGTTACGAATGATACCTTTACCAATAATTGAGGTTACGAATCTTCGACGTTACAAAGTGTCGCTGTTACGAATTACAGCGTTACGAATTGCACGTTACGATAATACGTTACGTGCAACTAAATAATGTTGTCCAAAATAATGAAATATAACAAAGTAAATATATATAATGTTGTTGTTTGAAATATAACAAATGCTTTTGATTTTGTTGCAAATTTAAAGTAGAATAAATAAATAGCAATTAATTATAACTATAACTACTCTGATGACAATCAGTGTCTACTTGAAAAGAAAAAAGTTTCTAACGAAATTAGCATATTAAAATTAGAAAATATGGTAAGTAAGCTAAGGAAATTTACGATAATATTGGATACGTGTGATTCTCACCAATAAACTTTTCATTTTTCTAATTACTCACAATGCAAACTATCTTAAAGTATTACCTAAACATGACTAATAGGGTGGTGCGAAAAAAGTCAAGTTGATAATTCCGTGTCGCTATAGTGCGGAAAAGTTGCGATCGGTAATTACAAGAAAAACAAAAAAAGAATTATTCAAATCGGATTTTATCTTCCGATCCCGCAACAGGACTAAAGATTATGAAAAAAATGAAACTTTACCTTTTTTCCAAAAATTTTTATTTATTCTTCGTGTACGTTTTATTTATTGCTATAGTAAAATTTATTTACAGTTTGCATGGTAGAGTAGTAGAAAAAATTGATTTACGCATTTAACGAATATTTTCCGATCCCGCAAGGTCAATCAAAATCTATAAAAATTTGAAATTTTTGATGATTTTGATAAATTAAAAACATTTTGTTATCTCTTTTTTCTGTTACATTGTGAAGCTCTTCGCTTGTCTAGATATTGTATGACAATACTTAAACAACCCAGGACTCAAAACGAGCGGGTGGTTGCATTTCTTGCTCCACACGCACCCCTCTATCCAACCAACCAATGAGTGTGTGTTTTTTACATTATTTACATAAGTACATTTCTTTTTTATCTGTTTGTGTCCAGTTCTTAAACATCAACTTTGTATTGTGATTTCTTGGTAAAATCTGGCAGCATGGACCTTGATTTAAATGTTTTCCTGATGAATCCATCTTTTGATTGGGGCCCACATACATTAGCATTAGACGATGCTTCCGTGGGCAACTTTAGACACCGCTCGTCAGCTAGCATGTGGCAGGGATAGTTTTGTACATTCCAGTCTGACATGTCTCCCGATGTAATGCAAGAAGTTATATCTTCATTTGAAACTCTTCGAAGAGCTGGTGGAGAAGATAGTTTTGTAACATTCCAGTCTATTATTTTAGTCCTGTGCTTGAAAATTTAAAGTAGGAGGGATGAAATTTCTAATACTTTTGCCCTTGGCTTTAGTCTGTCAGGCTTTTAACACTCTCTCTGGCCCTAGCTCTCTTATGTGTTTCCTTTCTCCCTACTACTTGAAATTTTGAAGCACAGCACAGGACTAAACTAAAATAATGCACTGAAATTTTGCAAAACTATCTTCTCCACCACTTCCTCGAAGAGTTTCAAATGAAGATATAACTCATTGTATTACATCGGGCGACATGTCAGACTGTAATGTACAAAACTATCCCAGCCACAAGCCGGCTGATGAGCGGTGTCTAAAGTTGGCCACGGAAGCATCGTCTAATGCTAATGTATGTGGGCCTCAATCAAGAGATAGATGCATCAGAAAAACACTTAAATCAAGGTCCATGCTGCCAGATTTTACCAAGAAATCACAATGCAAAGTTGGTGTTTGTGAGCAGGACACAAACAGATGAAAACGAAATGTACATTATATAAATAATGTAAAAAACACACACTCATTGGTTGGTTGGAGAGAAGGGAGCGTGTGGAGCTAGAAGTGCAACCACCCCCTCGTTTTGAGTTCTGGGTTGTTTAAATATGGTCATACAATATCTGAACAAGCGAAGAGCTTCACAATGTAACAGAAAAATGAGATAACTAAATGCTTTTTAATTTATCAAAATCATCAAAAATGTCAAATTTTTATAGATTTTGCTTGACCTTGCGGGATCGGAAGATATTCATTAAATGCGTAAATCAATTTTTTTTATTACTCTACCATGCAAACTGTAAATAAATTTTGCTATAGCGATAAATAAAGCGTACACGGATACATAAAAATTTTTTGAAAAAAGGTAAAATTTCATTTTTTTTTCATAATCTTTAGGCCTGTTGCGGGATCGGAAGATAAAGTCCGATTTGAATAATTCTTTTTTTGTTTTTCTTCTAATTACCAATCGCAACTTTTCCGCACTATAGCGATACGGAATTATCTATTTGACTTTTTTCGCACCACCCTAATGACTAACTACTTTACTGAATACTTATCTTCTTCTTCTGTTCATTGAAATTATCAATGATCACACCAATGAACAGGTTAAGCGTGAAAAACGATCCAAATATAATAAAGAACACAAAGTAGAGATACATGTAGATGTTGGTTTCTCTGATAGGCTGCTTGTTCATCTGAAACAAACCAAAGAATATCATATTTTTGACAAAATATGTTATCAATCGAAGTAGCACAGAAAACGACAATAAATATCGTTCCCATACCACCAGATTAACAACAGGTGGAATACGTTCTTTGGTTACAACCTCCCGAGATTTTCCCGAATTTTAAATAATTCACGTCCCATCTGCTCAGCGTGGTAAAAGTTCCAACAAGAAAGATTCCTTAATATTCAACAAAAGGGTAAATGAATTAAAAATGTATAAACATTTTCAATTTCTTTGCAACACGAAAATGCAACAGCTGCATAATACTCTGGTTAAATTGGAGAGTGCAGGAAGAGTCTATACCGGTTTCGGAGGTTTTTTCCTCCTCATCAGTAGTCCCATATCCTCATCTCTCCGATTTCCCAAAAACTATAAATCATACAGGATGCCGAGGAAATTAAGATAAGGGAATTTTAAATAATTCACGTCCTCAGCGTGGTAAAATAGGTGGAATACTTTCTTTGGTTCAAAATCTCGCTTTTTTGGTTTATTGAAAATCTCGGGAGGTTGTAACCAAAGAAAGTATTCCACCTGTTGTCAATCTGGTGGTATGGGAACGATATTTATTGTCGTTTTCTGTGTTACTTCGATTGATAACTTATTTTGTTTTAAGGTAGATGGCACTAGTTCATTCGCGGCATTTCGCTCTTTGCAATTCGGAAAGGCCCAAAGCATGGTACCTGGGGAAATCGGAGAGAAGAGGATATGGGACTACTAATGAGGAGAAAAAACCTCCGAAGTTGATATAGACTCTTCCTGCACTCTCCGATTTAACCAGAGTATTATACAGCTGCTGCATTTTCGTGTTGCAAAGAAATTGAAAATGTTTATATATCATATTTTTGCTTTACTCCCATCACAAGACTATTATTAATATATTACACAACCATTTTAGGTTATTGTTTTCTTTGATTTGATTTTGTGTAATTTTTTGTTATTTAATAAACACCAATAAGATGCTTAAGAACGTATGCTTAAGAATGTATGAAGCACTGAGCTCTTTGGGCATACCCGCAAAACTGATTGGATTAGTAAGAATGACTTTGAATAGTACACGAAATCATGTAGTATAATATGGAGAGTAGGGTGCATCGAAAAAGGCGAAAAAAAATATTTTTTTTGCTATGGAAAAGTAATACCTACAAAAGTTGCCCAATCAACTGTTAAGTATTTTGGTAAAATTTCTTCGAAATTGGAAAATATCTTCTGCCCCCCCCCAAGACAATTAAAAATTTTGAAAAACTGTTAACAGACGAAAAAATTTTTTATTTCGAAACGAAAATGTAATAGCTCACAAAACTTGCCTAACACACTATTTAGTATTTTAGTAAAATTGCGTAGAAATAAAAAAATATTTTCTACTCCCCACGGCAACTAAAAATTAGAAAAAATACATTAATATGCGAATTTCTCTTGTAAGGGAAATGTAATACCTTATAGAACTTGAATAAATAAATTCGGTTTAAATTGGAAAATACTTTCTGGTTTCACAAGGCAATTAATAATTTTACTTAAGAAAAGTATACTTAAACATTCTGTTTATAACAAAATAGCCTAACTTATCCGTCTCCCTGACGTCACCCAAGTTTTTTAAAACTAAAATAAATATAAAGCAAAGTACAAAATTAGGCATATAAATATTACAAAAAAATATGGTAAAAGCATTCTATTCGAAGATGTCTTCTGATTTAGCATTAAAGGGAGGCATAATTTTTCTGGAATCAATTCGAGTTTTTATAAATCCATCCATCGAATACACTCCACAAACTGTTAGAGAAGCTTGTGTCACAAGCTTAACACATCGTTCTACACATTGGTTGTGGCAGTGATATTTCTCAATCTCAATAATAAAAGGGTCTAAGTTATAATTCTTAATAAAATCTCGTAGATTGTCACTCGAAAATCTAGAGAATATAATTGGTTCTGTAAGGTGATATTCTTGTTAGTAAATTAACTCAAAGTAGTCGTTTGAATCAAAATTTTTATAGGAGAAAGTTTGAAGACCCTCACGTTTTTTGATTTGGTCACTCGCAAACTTCTTTTGATGTCCAAAGGGTAGATCATTTGAATGTCGCAGACATACAAACCACTGAAGCTGTTTTTTAATATGTTCTTCTAACAGCCGTATTACATTACCCTTAACGCCAGTATTTACGACTGTTTCGCCACATGCAGTAGCTGGATTTGATACTTTCTGATATACCAGACAGCGGAACCCATATCCGAAATATTTGCACCCTGGCTCATGCACAAATGTTATGTGTTCTTCCACGATCGATTGACCATAAAACTTGGTACTGTTTTTTACTTGAGCTAAAGTTTTCTCTTTGCGTCGGTAACTTTCTTCTTTTACCGTTGTTCTCTCTGATTATATTTTTTTTTGTTTTCCCTATCACTCGAGCTTATTACCATTTTTCTGGGACATCTTTGATTTAATAGAAATTCGCGCTCATCCAGAGGCACTTTTTGAGATTTGCTACAAAGACAATTAATCAGAGTGTCACATTTACATGCTGCAAGATCGAAACGTGTAGTTTTACTTTTGTTCTTAAAGCATTGAATTTTATTTTTGTAAAATTCACTGTTTTGCCTGTTCTTAAATGGTTTTATAAGTATCATATATTTGTCATGATAGGCTTTTAAAAGCTGAATAATTCTTGTATGTTACATTATTGGAGTTAAAGCCTTTTTCCATATTTCCTCCAATTTAATTGCAACCTGTTCGGCAATACCAGAAAATTCTGGCTCTTTCTTTTTTGCGTTTTTTTTATCCTCTTGCAACCACAAAACTTCATCGCTTGTTTGTATTTCGGTAAAACATTTTCAGGTAAATTTGGTGGTTGCCCAAAAATGGGGCGGTCCACAGCACATCTTGATTTTATTCCCCATGATACTGGTTTATCTATTTTAAAAATCTTTAATTTACAAACAACGATAATAACAAAGTAAGTCATCGCACCAAACATAAGTGAAAATTACACGCACTGACTCATAAAGCGGGACATTTTAAAGGGGTTGGGGAGACTGAAAAAACAAATAAAACTTTAAATATCGTTTAAATTTGTAATTGACAACATTTTAAGTTTTCTTTAATTGATGTTAGGTCGAGTTAGCATATATTTTATTCCAAATAATATAAATTAAAATTTTCATAAAAATCAGATATTTATCAGAAAATTTGCTTAGAAAATAAATTAAAAATACTAATATGCTGAAAAATAACACTAGCAACTTTTTAACGCTATTAGATATAAAATTTCCAATTTTTATTTTTTCGATGCACCCCAATGGAGAGGTTTCTCATCAAAGAAGCCTTTGAGATGTGGGTTTTTAGAAGAATATTGAAGATCTCTTGGACAGAGCACGTGACAAAAACAAGATGCTGAGAAGAATGGGGACTGAGAGGAAAATCCTAAATATTGTAAAAAACAGAAAAACGAGTTTATCTATGATATATTTACAGAAGAGAAAGATACAACTTTTTATAACTCATAATGGAAGGGAATGTGAAAGGAAGAAAAGGCCCAGGAAGAAGAAAGTGCTCCTGGCCGAAGAACGTAAGAAACTGGACAATCATGGACACACATTCGATACTAGGAACAGCTATAGCCAATGTTCAGTAATGGAGAAGACACCTTAAGAAGAAGAATATTCTACTATACAGTAATTATTGTACACGTGTTTGTGCAATATATTGACGACACTATCGACCCTCTATAATTATTGTACAGAGTAATTATTGTGCATTATGTTTGTGCAATATATTGACGACAATATTAACCCTCTATTGCCCACTTAAACTAGTATAAATGCTGTATTTTATATTAAAGTAAGTATTTTCTCACCTCTCTGGAATCGATGGCATCGTTCATGATCTGGATCCAACCTTTAAACGTAGCTACTTGGAATAAACATAGATATGCTTTGCCGACGTGGTCGAAATTCATTGGAGAGTTATCCCAAGTGTAATTTTCTGCTTTACAAGCATTCACATCAGGGATTATTTCATAACTTAACGTTGTCTTATTACTATCCACACACTAAAAGTAAAAGTTATATAGACCTGTATTGGAATAGCTAATGAATGAAGATTACCTTATAGTATTTACCGGCAAATAACTGCACACCCATGATAGCAAATATCAACCAAAATATTAAGCACACTAGCAGTACATTGAAGATGGATGGTATAGCTTGAACCAATGCATTTACTACTACCTATAGAATAAAGTCAAAATTAGTGCTTCCAAAGCCAGGGTAACTAAACTAAAGATTTTTCAGCTAAACTCCAAAATAGACAGTAGGCTATTTGCATGTTCTTTAACTTTGTTTATGATGGTTATGGTTTAAAGGGCCAGAAAATAAGTAATAATATCATTACATTACATTACTGTAAACACTGAAATAGTGAGTTGTTGAAATTGTTGTGTTAAGCCGGCCAGTCACGGCTTACTGCCAGTGACGGTTTAAGGCATCATGGGGCCCTAGGCGGCCATAAGAAGTAGGCCCCATAGCGACCATTTACTTAAAACAAATTTACAGATATTTATGTTGTTCTGGTAAGTAGTTACTCCAAAAATAAATTACGATAATGTAAAAAAACATTTTTCTTTTTTACTTTTGTTACCTTGCTGAAGATTTAAGTAAAATAAACTGTATCTGATAAATTTATAGTTGGATCTGTTAATGTTTACTAGCAGCACTAAAACGTTCTAAAATTTTGTATCACATAATGGTTAAAAGAGCTATTTAATACTTATTCATTTTCCTATATATCATTTGCACTACTTTAACAGCATCAAATCTAGCTGACCGTCTATAGCTTACAAGTCTTTTAACCGACATTTCGCAACAACTTCTCAATCATAGTTCATAGCTAATATGCCAAAGAAAAAAAGGGATATTGTGTCGATATGTGATTTTGCCCTGGGTATGAGTGCCACCCCTTCGGGGGTGAAAAATCATACATTCAAAATAAGTGCGGAAATGGATAAACTGTTTAATTCTAAATAACTTTTGTTCTAGAGTTTTTTTTGCCAAATCAATACTTTTTGAGTTATTTGCGAGTGAATAGGTTCATTTTTCAACAAAAAAAAACACGTTCTTAGACGGTTTTTCGCAAATAACTCCAAAATTAAGTATTTTATCGAAAAAATATTCTTAGGAAAAATATAGCGTATACAAAATTTAAAAAAATGGTGTACCCATGTATGACGTATGTAGACCCAGTATAAGCATAGCATAGTCAGTATAAGCATAATGAAAAATAGGTTCTTATTCGACATATTCCAAATCAAATATGTCAATGTAAATAACCAAAAAATGAAGTACTTTTCGGTGAAAACTCATCACAACTTTTTTAAAGTGTTAAAGTTTAATTTTTGTTTTTTTTTAACCAGTTTTAAGTATCAAAATTAAGCAAGTAAAGCTTAAAATAATGTTGATTCCTTTTTTTGGCAAAAGAATCTTGAAAATTTATGAAAATCTTGAAAAAAATTATATATTATTTATATGATCTGTAAGTTTCACCGGTTCACAGTGCTTATATTTCAAAACATTTGGATTTAAAGTAAAATAAATTTTTTGAAATTTTGAAAAAAATGTCTTTTATTTTCAAAATAACTTAAAAATTATTAGTGATACCAAAAATCTTAAAGAGTAAAAAAATGTAGGTTTTGCTTTTCTGAATATTTCAGATTTTTTTTGGAAGATAAAAATTGGTTAAGATATGACTGTTCAAAATTTGCATACCTTGGGTAGAGAATTTTTCATTTATTAAAAATTAATAAATGAAAATAGTTTCTATCCCTGTGGGATCGGTACTCACCGGAGGGACCGCAGACGTTCGGATACAATTAGCGTCTCTTAGGAAAAGCAATGATGAGTTTGCTAAGTAACAAGACATTTACTCAACACACACACACACACACTACACTAGGTACCTGATTGGAAAAAGCCACTGTACCATGCCAATGGCCATTATTTGTCAAGTCATTAAGCTAAATAAAAAAATTGCATACACTCGTGATTAGTGATTTTGTTCCAGCGCTTTCTACTACAGCCCTTTTATAAACAAGCACTTTATACCGATAAAACTTACAGAGCATATAAACAATACATAAGTAAAGTAGCTTGTGAAGCGGTAAGGATTAATTTCATTTGAGATGTTAATGAACGGATTATTTTCACCAGTTTTTTTAGCCAAAAAATGAGATCAACTTTATTCTGAGCGTATCTTGCTTACTTTTTATGCTAGAAACTTAAAAAAAAACAGAATGCCTAATGGTTTTTTATTTAAACATTTAAACAAGTTATGATGAGCCCTATTTAATTTTTTTAACATTTTTTTTTTAAATTACTGCTTAAATAATTCAATATTAATTAATGCATTTGTGTGGGATGCGGGCCCCATCAAATGCCCTGGCCCTAGGCGGCAGCCTAGTCCGCTAATGGTTAATCCGGCACTGCTTATTGCGGTGGAGTTCGACAAAATCGTGGACGATATCAATTCTGCAGTACTGCAGCAGACAGGCCAGTCTATCTGTGGTCAAATTGTAACGATTTTGTTGGATACAGGTCACCCACGATCAAAATTTTCCAATAAGTGGAATTCGACAAAATTGAACGACGCCGCAGTACCGTGTGTGGCCGGCTTTAATGCCCACTAACTGATAATACACACAACCAAACTTATCTATGGAATATTTCTTATTATTGCAAGTGAATTTAAAAAAAGCAACATACGAAGTCAAACAAGTTTTATTTTAAAGCAATTTAATTACCAATACCTTTCATAGAAATTAAGAACAACGATAAAGTCTTGAAATAACAAATTGAAATTATTTATTTTAAAGTCAATAGCATAAAAAATTTCAATGCAAAACGAATAATGTTTAAATTGTTTCTATTTAATTATGTTTTTTAGTAGTCAGTGTTACCACCCCTAGTCCTATTGTAAGCTTCAAAAAACGTGGGCAAGCTCCTAATCAAATTATCAAGATTTTGTTGTGGTAGGTTGTTGTATTCTTCAAGAGCAGCTCATACTAATCGTGCGAAGTTTTTGGATCATCCTGGCGAGCTCTACTTTTTCTTTTAAACACGTCCTACAAATACTTTATAGGGTTAAGGTTCAGGTGAGCAAGCAGGGCACAGTGATATCTTCTACTTCAAGGAAGTCTGTAGTCACTCTTCTGGTATGTGGAGGTGCATTATCATGCATAAGAATTAAATTTTTGTCCCATTGCAGAGCCTAACTATAGGTTCTAGAACCAAATAAACATACCTGCGAGCTGTTTAAGTTGGTTGGATGAAAATTAAAGGAGTTTTACTCCTTTATGTGAACAGATTTGGTAGTTTACGGTCTTGCTTATCTTCCTCACCCTCTAAGTACTTGACTTCATCAGCTATCTGATTTTGCACATTTTGCCAATTCCCAATGTTCTAGTTTTGATGTTGAAGACACCAATTTAGTCGATCACTATTGTGCTACCTGGATAGCTCGGGTACCCGCATACTCTCGTACTGTATACTCCTTGGCATTTTGGGCACTAAGCTTTTCGATTTTTTATGTTTTCAACTGAAACACTTATCACTACCCCTGTATCTTCCAAAAGCTGCCTTTGGAGCTGCAGGTGAGAGTTTGTTAGGTCTCTTGTAGCTTTTTGGAGAATGAAATAATCGTGGTGAGTCGTTGTTACTTTTTGACGACTTTTCCTTTCTTTATTTTTAACCTTTCCGAATTATTGATACCTAGTATAGTTTTGCTCAGAACGCCCTGTGTTACGCCTATCACTGCAGTTATGCCCTCTGAGACATTTCATGCTCCACAAGACCAATAAAATCTTTCCTCTTTGCACGCCCCATAACCTCATATAAGAAATAATATTTTCGTTTTTGAACGCACAAGTTAGTTTATTTATTTTCATACAATTTGCAACTTAATCTATAACATACCGAGCTGTATTATCTGGTTGTTTTATCAGTGTGCTCATTTTCAATGAAAACCTTTATTCTTCGCAACACTGACATATTTTTTAAAAAGAAATAAGTATCGGTTTAAAGTACATGGTGATTACTAGAGTCATCCTGATTTCTAAGCATAATGCTTATGGTAAATAATACAAGCAGGACTATTTTCTTTTTAAATACGAACGAAATATGCAAAAATAAGTCGTTTCGACAGCACTTGTTTTATGCTTTTGTGCTTTTTTTTTTAAATTTGTATGCCTTTTTTGAATTTTTGTGCTTATTTGGTGCTTTTTTATATATTATTATCATTTGTATAAAAAACTAATTCACTGTACGTGTTTAGCACACGGCCTGAATCGCGTTGCTGAGATTATACGGCTGCAATTTTCATTTGTTATGAGTTGATAAAAAATGAGAAAAAAAATTTTCAATAAAGCTCCTTTAAGGGTGCAACTTTTTAGAGAAAGAGTTCCTAACACTCCATTACCACCGGAACCAGTGTCAACTAATATAGATGGGGTACATGGTTAGATTCAGCTTTATACTAGGCCGAATATTTCGAAAATTTTAAAAGCATTGTATTGGAAGTTAAAGATACTGCTAGCAAATCGATAAAAGATTGTCAGGATGTTTTAGGTAAAACAGAATTACAAATCAATCTTGTTTTTATCAAAATCAACTTTTGTTTTGTGAGTGAAACCATGAAATATTTGGAGAAACAGCAAATGTCAGTTAAGTCGATCCAAAAAATAAACAGTTTTGAAAAAAGATGGAAGGTATCACTGGAAAAATTGGTCAGATAGTATTAACAAAAGTCAAAGATATATTAACAAAAAATGAAGGATTTAAAAAGATAAAGAAAATATTTTCAGTTTTAAATGGAGAACACGTTGAAGATATAAATATGGATCCGGCAGAAGTGGTAAAGTATAAGTATGCACCGATAACCATTGTGGACGTTGAAAGAAGCTTTTCGATATACAAAAATGTTTTGAGTGACAGTCGCCGAAACTTTACGATGGAACATTTAAATAAGTATTTAGTTATTTCATGCTTTAAACAAAAATGATATGTTTTTTATCATGTAAAGCGTGTCGATAAAAATAAGGTTAAAGCATTTTTATTTCAGTTATCTATTTTTTTTTTGTTTATTTTATCTTACGCTGGGGTGCAAAATTAACCGGACACCTTAAAAATGGGTCATTTTTGATGTCTCAAATTTCCTAAACCTGTTGTCCGATTTAAGTGATTTTTTAACACGTTATATCCTTATTCTTTATCAATATCGCTGTAATAATACTGTGGCTAAACAGGTAAATTTTCATTGCATACCGGGTGTACCAATGAAACTGGGTTTTTTTCTTAAACTTCGCGTCACCCTGTGGAATATTCTAGCATTTATAAAATACTCAAATTAAAACCCAACTATAGCCTTGTTTTCTCAACATTCTGTTTTTTGATTCATTCGCTTAAGTAGGACCATAAAAAAGTTAGGAAATTTAATAACTAGCCATGTTGTTTATCAATACAGGGTGTTTCTAAATAAGTGCGACAAACTTTAAGGGGTAATTCTACATGAAAAAATAATGACAGTTTACTTTATAAACCTATGTCCGCAAATGCTTCATTTCTGAGATAGAGGGTGTAAAATTTTTTCTTACAAACTGACGGTTTATTTATTGCTTAAAAACCAGTTGAGATATGCAAATGAAATTTGGTGGGTGTTAAGACGTTGCTATTGTACATTTTTTGACATACAAGTAAGAATTTAATATTCACCATTGGCGCGCATACGGGTAATATAAGCCCTCATATTACCCGTATGTGCGCCAATGGTGAATATTATATTCTTAATTGTATGTCAAAAAATGTGCAATAATAACTTCTTAAAGCCCACCAAATTTCATTTGCATACCTCAACCGGTTTTAAAGCAATAAATAAATCGTCAGTTTGTACGAAAACTTTCAACACCCCCTATCTCGGAAACGAAGCATTTGCAGACATATCGTTGATAAAGCAAACTGTCACTATTTTTCATGCAGAATTACCCCTTAAAGTTTGCCAATTATTATTTAAAAACACGCTGTATTGATGAAAAACATGTCTAGTTGTTAAAGTACCTAACTTTTTTATTATCCACCATGAGCGAATGAATTAAAAAACAAAATACTGAGAAAACATGAGGATATAGTTGGATTTTAATTTCAGTATTTTATAAATGCTAGAATATTCCACAGGGTGATGCGAACTTTGAGAAAAAAGCACAGTTTGATTGATACACCCGGTATACAATGAAAATTTAACTGTTTAGCAACAATACTATTATAGCGATATTACTAAAGAATAAGCCTATAATATATTAAAAAAATCACTTAAATCGGACAACAGTTTTGGGAAATTAGAGACATCAAATCTGACCCATTTTTAAGGTGTCCGGTTATTTTTGCACCCCAGTGTATTAATTTTTAAATTTATAATAGGTACTTACTAGGTCTTAAGCTAAGCTTAGGAATAATTATAAATATTTTATTCTGATTTTCATGCTTTTTTTGTATAATAAAATGCTTTTTTCATAAAATCGTTAGGCTTTTTAAGCGCTTTTTTTGTGATTCTTTATGTTTTTAAATCCAAACTCTAGTGATTACATATAAGTTTGGGTGTGTATAGTGTGTTTACAGGGATTTATGTATCGGATAAAAACCAATGAGAGCTGCCATAATTCTGTCTTAAACTAAGAAAGTCCAGCAGACCAAAAATTTTAATTTTCTGAAATCATTGCATTAATAGTAAAGTGAATATTTGACTTACCCTCATGCCCTGCATACGTGACATCGCACGCAGAGGCCTAAGAGCTCTCAACGTTCTCATGGTTTTGAAAGCTTGAATACCACCTGCTCCAGCCAAAGAAGCCACAAAGTTTATAAGAGATACCATTACTATAAGAAAGTCTAACCAGCACCATGCGTTGGTGAAATACTTCTGGAATCCCATAGCCAACCACTTGATCAACATCTCAAAAAAGAATATGACCGTAAATATCCTATCCATATAATACAGTATATCTTGCAAAATGGGCCGTGCTGACAGATGGACGTCCTCCAAAGCTAGAGCCAAACTACTGAGCAAGATCATGGTGATAACGGCTGTTTCAAAGTACTTGTTTTCTATTAGTTGGAATGTTTTGTAGCGAAGGTTGCCCCATCCCTGCCAGAAGGGAGAATCTTCATCACCAGCCAGAAAGGGAAACTTTTTGTAACACTTTTCTGGGAAACAGTCTGCGGAGTACTCATCAATAATTATGTCTTCTGTTGCAGCATCTATGATAAGATCTTCATCCAAAGGTCCTTGGCAGTCGCATTCATCTTCTAATTCTGCAATAAAAATAATTAAAAAAAACAGTTATGCGATTATTGGGAGCAAAATATATTGAATATATGTATATAAAAAATATACCATCCATATTGATAGGGAGAATAGGAAATATTATACAGGGTGCGGCAAACCTCTGGTTTTCTTTGATTACGGTTAAATTATGGGATGTACAAAAAATGTTTTTAACAAAATTAACGTATATAATTTAAAATATCGAAGCCATCTATAATTTAAAATTATTTTAGATTATACAGGGTGAGTCAGAACGAGGGTAGGAACCAAAGTTGTGTTTTTTTTAAATGGAACACCCTATATATTAAATCATTTTTGAATGTATTTTTTAAAATATTAAGAATTTATATAAGTTATCATAGGCCTAAAGTTAACAATTTTCGAAATATTAACACTTTTATTGAGAAAATGGTAATATTCAAAGGGTTGTGAATTAGGCTTTCAAGGTAATAAAAATTTTTATGACATGTCAAAGTTTTTTAGTATACTGTTATTTTTAAATAAATTAACATATTTACCATATATCCATAAAATATACAGTGTGATCACTATTTGCAAATATAAAATTTTCTCATTTTTTGAAGATATTCTTCTTTAGCGGCGAATCGATTGAGGGTAAAATTGTACATTTACCGCGCGCCTGCGCACACTGACAGTATGTAGTTAATTGCTAATCTTTCAAGATAGGTATGTATGTATCTGTAACCGTGCAAATAAGTCATTAAAAGAATATATTAGTGGTTTTAGGAAATGTATTATTTATTATAATTCTTGTGTTTTTGGATTAATAAAATATTATGTAAGCATAGCATTTTTACACTATATGTCGCCGTGTTGTGTGATTATATCCGAAACTTACAAATTTATTTGTAGTGCCTCGATGGAGTAGTTAGAAATGCGTTAGCACTGAGATTGGAAGGTTGCGGGTTCAATTCCCGGGTGATTCATGTTTTTTTTTATTTTTGGTTGTTTTAATAAAAAATTTTTGAAAGTGGTAGATAAGAAAGTTAGTTTGATTTTTAAATAAAAGACAAATAACCTTTTAAGTATATTTACTTCGTTTAAATTACCTATTATATAATAGAAGAATATCTTCTTACGTGCGTACATAGTACACACACATTCTTTTTTTTTTAAATGGGACACCCTTTATATTAACATCGCCTTTTGTAGTAAATATTACAACCTTTCTTTTGGTATAAGGTTGTATGTACCTAGCATGTTTCGTTTTGTAGATATTTAAAGAAAACTATAGATTTTACCTTTTTGCGGATTTTTTATTAAAAATTGTTTTTGCAAAAAAAATAGTTATAATCTGGTTTTTGAAACATACCTACATTAAAATAGCAAATATGAAAATAAAAACGTAATTAAAGATTAAAATAAATCGTATACTAGTACAATTCAATTGAATTTAATATCTTAAAATTATTTTACAAAAAATATTTTACCATACTAATGAATGCATAAATTAGTTACTAAATTAAATAAACAATCAAATTTGATATTCATAGTAATTTTTCTACCACAGCAACTTTCTTGTACCAAATTAATTGTTAGTTATATTGTATTTACGAGTAAGATCAGTTAAACTTTTAATTTACCTTTTAAATTTACTTACATCTTGAGAACATAATTATAAAGTATGCTTTGAAACAAATGAATGTTAAATGTATCAGCCAAATTATTAATATAAATAGTATTAACTGGTGTCACAAAAGCTGGTAATACTTTTTTAGTTGAAATTTTTGTAACAATTTTTTATATTTTAAATTTTAATTTTTCAACTGAACAATTGGTAAAAATTACATTTGTTTTGGGCGAAACCATTAGAAATTATTACCAGCTTTTGTTACACGACTACGTAGATACTATTTACTTCATGATATACTTCTATAACGTTCATTTGTTTCAAAGCATACTTTATACGTTCTCAAGATGTAGGTAAATTAAAAAGTTATTAACTGTTCTTACTCGTAAATACAATTTAACTATCAAAATTGGGTACAATAAAGTTACTAGGGTAGAAAAATTTCTAGGGTAGATTTTAAAATTGGTTGTTTAATTTAATAATTAATTTATCCATATTAATTACTTATTAATATGGTAAAATATTGTTTGTAACATAATTTTATAGTTGTTTGTTTTATTTTCATCTTTAATATTTTAGTGTATGTTTCTAAAATCAGATTATAATTTTCTTTTGCAAAAAAATTTAATTGAAATTATCGCGGATATAAAATATCCGCGAAACGTAAAATCTATAGTTCTTTTTTAAATATTTACAAAACCAAACATGCTACCTTATACCAAAAGAAAGGTTGTAATATTTACTACAAAATGCAATACTAATATACAGGGTGTTCCATTTAAAAAAATGAGAAAATTTTGTATTTGCAAATAGCGATCACACTGTATATTTTATGGCTATAAGTAAAAGATATTAAATTATTTAAAAATGATACTATATTATAAAAACTTTGACCTACCACAAAGTTTTATTACCTTGGAAACATAATCCACAGCCCTACAAATATTACCATTTTTCTCAATAAAAATATAAATATTTCGAAAATTATTAACTTTAAGACTACAAGACCTTATACAAATTTTTCATATTTTAAAAAAATATATTCGAAAACCATTTAATATATAGGGTGTTCCGTTAAAAAAAATAAAACTTTGGTTCATACCGTCGTTCTGACTCACCCTGTATAATTAAAAATATTTTAAATTATAGATGGTTTTGATATATATTAGTTTTGTTAAAAACATTTTTTTGTATATCCCATAGTTTAGCCGTAATCAAAGAAAACCAGAGGTTTGGCGCACCTTGTATACATATTTTCAAATCAATCGATTAGGAATAAGCCGATCACACCGTTCTGATATTAAATGATATACAAGAAATAGACATCAACATATAACTAGACACTTATTTCAGTTCAATATAGGAAGAGTTAATCTCATAACAAATAAATCGAGACAGATTACCGTCTTTGCCGACTACATCAGAAAAATGTCTCACATAACGAAAGAAGCGATAGAAATATATTCGCAACTAAAAACCGTGACAAAAGAGACCAAACTAGAAATAAATATTCAAAAGATAAAAAAGCTAAAGCTAAACTACCCGCGACGTTGATTGAAGTTCAGCGAGGACGAGAGTGTAGAGAGGTACTTCATGCGATTTCGCTTCGCCTCGGGCTACTTCCATTCCGTGTCGGTTTTTGCTACCGAGTCAAAGGACTCGAAGTTGGTTTCTCCCCGCGCGAATGTGTTCCACGAAGTTGAACGAGTGTGTAGAGATGCACTTCGGACAACTTTCAGTAGTACTTCGTCGATGAACTTCGCGAGAGTGTAGAGTTCGATTAACACAGGGAAGAGCTAAGGGAAACAGACGCACAGTTGAATTAGAGGACGATATTGAGATTGTCTTCTTCTTAACGTGCCCTATTAAGTCTCCTTGACGTTGGCGATTAACATGGCGAAACTGTCTCTGTCTCGAGCTATTCTGGAGCTATATGAGACTGTAGAAAGCTCAAATATTTGGGAGTGGCATTTAAAAAGGATGGAAAAGAATTACCACAAGTTCAAAAAGGGAAACAAAGAGTAAGGGGAAACAAAACTTATTTTTCACTCGCGCATGTGTTCCGCTCTAAAAACACACACGGGAAATCGAAAAACTCAGGGTCTACAAAAATATTATCAGACCAACAGTATGTTATGAATGCAAGACATGAGTGATGACAGAAAAAACAAAAATAAAGTTGGAAGTCTTTGAAAGAAAAGTCCTAAGAAGATATTTGGACCTATTTACGAAAACGGATTATGGAGATCCAGGTACAACCAACTTCAGAGACGTTACTTCGCTGGTCATATAGTGAGTTATGTTCGAGCCCCGGCCGGTGAATAGAAAAATAAAAAGGCTAACGTCGTAGTCTAAAATTCTAAAGAATCTATGGCTTGGTCTGGAATAAGCTGGTGTTTGGCCGGCCTATGATGGGAGCGGTACGGCAAGGGATAAGGCCTTGCGGCTTGGTGATACTCCTCCATAGATCCCTACCGGAAGGGTGTTGACGCCTAAAACAATATATATAGTGAAAATGGAGACTGAAATATTATCGAAAAGAGCCCTAGAAGGAAAATGCAGGGCGCAAGACCAAAAGGAAGACCTAGAAAAATGTGGGAGGATGAAGTTTCAGCGCAAAAGGAGGCGCAAAATTTGCTAGACGTGAGAACCTAGATATGATCGGCGCAGAACCAATGGTATTGAATTAATAGCAATACAAACAAAATATATTTGTTAAGGTCACGAAGTCTTAAGCGCGATACCTAAAACGCCTAAGTATACAACCTCAGTAGAAGATAGAAAAAATACTAATATGTTAGGATATGGATTTAGGTGATTTATATTGTTACCTTCATCTATTCCTAATTCTTCTTTACTAGCATCTCTCTTTTCTTCCTGGTCGTCCAATACATCAGCACTACCTTTATGACTTTCATCTTTGAACCTATGTTTATGACTACCATACGATTTGTTGCTAATTTCGTCATCGTCTAAATGTCCTAGAAAATCCCCATGTTCCAAAATTGAATTTCCTAAAGTCTTTTTACTAATAGCGTTTTTGGCCCGCTTTATATTAGTTTTTGAGTCACCATGTATCGTGAACTCCATACCATCACCTATCGTTACTTCTAACCTATCTTTTGGACTTTTCTTATCTTTAAATATCGTGCCGTCTGCAAGTATTTCGTCACCTGGAATGTCTAGGCCTCCGTCACGTGGATCTAAAATATCGAGGCTTGTAATGGCTCTGTAAAGTACCCATAGACATCATAGCAAACTATTGGTAGTAGAAACAAAAATATGTTATATTTTTTTATTTGTTTTGTAGTTTGTATAATATCTATGTTATATTAATCATTAAAAATTTAAAACAGTTGGAATACAATAGCCTCATATAACTTTCTAACTCTAACATCTATCTGGATGTTGAAATATGACATGCGGGGACAAAATTAAATATTTAAAATAGCATTACGACGAAGTATATTAACGTAATGCCAACAGAAAAGTAGCAACACCAAACAAATAAAAATGTACGAATATTTGAATAACCTGCTTTCTCTTTCTAATGACTAGGTACTATTCTATGACTGTTTAAAAATATGTGAAAAGCTTCCAACTTATCGTATTAACTAAGTTGAAAAATATCTGGTCACTCAATTCAGTATTTATTTGAACAACAGTAGATCGCGTGTCAGTATTAGGTTATGTTTGTATGTGACCGAAACGTGTTTAACGTGATACGGAAGGCACGTAAAGCCATCGGTCATGGCCGCGTAAGTGCTCGTTAAGTCATGCTAGGGGCGCTTGCGCGATCAGAAAACTCTAAACCCTAAAAACCTCTAAAAGATGGTTACACGACCTTTTTTTTACCGAAACGTTTAATTAAAATTCTAGGTTATAGTGTGCTGTACTTTTTAGCGGTCCCTAGATGGTCACGCATTTTAGTCGAGAAAGGATCAAAAGCTGTATCTACAATGACTTCTACCGAGAGAGGAGAAACTATTAGGTACTATTATTGAATGTTGCAATGCCGAAGGAACGTTTTTGTCACCTGCTTGTATTTTTAAAGGTAAACACAAAAAGCTGAATTCTCAGATGGATTGCCTCCAGGTTCACAAGTTTCCCTATCAGAAAATTTTTTTAAAGCACTCACGGGAGTGCCGACAGAAGTGAAAACTTCTTATACATACATAGTATATAAATTACGAGCTCAATGCTTTTTCGCCATCCAAAAAGAAGTGCCATACCTATATTATATACGCGTTGCGTACGTTCTATGCTATTTATGTATACACACACATAATGTATATACGTACGAAATTTAGTTCGGCAAAGTGATGACGGTCGTAAACTCGATACTTTTTCCCCATCTAAAAAGTGCACAAGGTCCCTAAAGAAGTTTTCACTTCAAAAATTTATTTTGCCGAAGCAATGACGGTCGCTAATTTAATACTTTTTCCCATCTAAAAAGGGCACAACCTCCCCAAAGAAGTTTTCACTTCAACAATTTTTTTGTCGAAGCATTGACAGTCGCTAATTTAATATTTTTCCCCATCTAAAAAGGGCACAACGTCTCTAAAGAAGTTTTCACTTCAAAAATTATTTCGTCGAAGCCATGCCGGTCGCGATGATGGTCACTAAGTCAACACTTTTTACCCATCTAAAAAGGGCAAAACGTCCCTAAAGAAGTTTTCATTTCAAAACATTATTTCGTCGAAGCAATGACGGTCACGATGACGGTTGCTAATTCAATACGTTTTCCCCATCTAAAAGTGCACAACGTCCTTAAAAGTTTTCACTTCAAAAATTTATTTCATCGAAGCAATGACGGTCGCTAATTCAATACTTTTTCCCCATCTAAAATGGGCACAACGTTTCTACAGAAGTTTTCACTTCAAAAATTTATTGAAGCGATGACGGTCGCTAATTCAACTTTTTTTCCATCTAAAAAGTCCACAACGTCCCTAAAGAAGTTTTCACTTCAAAAATTTATTTCTTCGAAGCAATGACGGTTGCTAATTTAATAGTTTTTCCCCATCTAAAAAATGCACAACATCCCAAAATACTTTTCACTTCAAAAATTTATTTCGCCGAAGCGACGACGGTCGCGATGATGGTCGCTAATTTAATACTTTATCCCCATCTGAAAAGTGCACGACGTCCTTAAAGAAGTGCTCTCTTCAAAAATTTATTTCGCGAAGCGATGACGGTTGCGATGACGGTCGCTAATTCAATACTTTTTCCTCATCTAAAAGTTCACAACGTCCATAAGGAACTTTTCAATTCAAAAATGTATTTCGCCGAAGCGATGACGGTCGCTAATTCAATACTTTTCCCCATCTAAAAAGTGCACAACGTCCCTAAAGAAATTTTCATTTCAATAATATTACTATTATTATACGTACATTATAATAATATACGTACATAATTTATTTCGTAGAAGCGATGACGGTCGCAAAATCAATCCTTTTTCCCCATCCCAAAATAGATTTTACATTTATTTTAAATTTAAATACTTCTACACAATTTATATATACATACACATAATAAATATACGTACAAACTTTATTTCGCCGAAGAGATGACGGTCGCGAAATAAATCCTTTTTCCCCATCCTAAAATAGGTTCTACATTTATTTTAAATTTAAATACTTCTATACAATAATTTATATATACATAGACGTAATATACCTATACTTATATGTACAAAATTTATTTGGCCGAAGCGATGACGGTCGCGATGATGGTCGCGAAATCAATCCTTTTTCCCCATCCTAAAATAGGTTTTACATTTATTTTAAATTTGAATAGTTCTACACAATTTATAAATACATACACATAATATATAGCATAAGCGATGACGGTCGCAATGACGGTCGCGATGACGGTCGC
The DNA here is from genome assembly GCF_917563875.1 of Diabrotica virgifera virgifera. Classification (NCBI taxonomy): domain Eukaryota; kingdom Metazoa; phylum Arthropoda; class Insecta; order Coleoptera; family Chrysomelidae; genus Diabrotica; species Diabrotica virgifera. The sequence goes on from NC_065452.1 coordinate 22,621,672, forward strand.
GATGACGGTCGCGAATTCAATGCTTTTCCCCTATCCAAAAATCGCAATGACGGTCGTGAATTCAATGCTTTTTCCCCTATCCAAAAATCGCACAACGTCCCTAAAGAAGTTTTCACTTCAAAAACAGATTACATTACATCTGCACTCTTGACAACTTGACGTTCCCATGACGTAGTAAAAATTTTAATACCCACGAGGTGATCCTTTTCCATTGACTTCCCCCGTAATTTTTCTATTTTGAATGCTTCGTTTCCTGGGGAAATGATGGAAAGAGTCATATTGTTAAAAAATAGTCCACTGTGGTTCAAATATACACTGCAAGAAGTGCACTATATACTACATGCGATACAAGTATACTCCTCGAAAAATAATAGGAAGTATAAGCACTACGGAGTGGCAACAAGCACAAAGTTAGCGAGCTATTCAGATTTGTTGGATAAAAACCTTGGTTCCAACTGTTGGAGGGTCCCTCACCTGACGGCTGGTCGGATATTTGGTTTGTTAATTTAAATCTAATCAACTTAGCGATATCTGCCACACCAGCCTTGATCCATCTGCTAAAACGACCGATTCTAACAAATGCTTCAGCTATTTTGTTTGTGTCATTGTCAGCTGTTGGGGCTGATAAACTTGATGAACCAAAATTGCTCAAAAGCAAAGCTAAGAAAAGATTCAGCACCTGAAAAATTATAAAGATTTTTATATAAAATACCCAAAAAATAGTAGCGCATATAGAAATTATTTATTTAATATATACAATCTTCTTCCCACAATCCTCGTTCGCTCATTGATTTTCTAATTCCTTCCATCCACGATTTCTTTGGTCTTCCTCGTTTCCTGTGTTCCGGTGGTATCCATTTTGCTACTTTCTTTGGTAGTCTTTCTTCTAGCATTCTTTGAAAATGTCTGTAGCATGTAAGCTGTTTTCGCTCTCTCTATGCAGTCGGTCACAGTTTCTTCTAGACCCATTTCTTCCTTTATTGTGTTGTTTCGAACCCTATCAAGTTTCGTTTTTCTAGCTGCTTTTCTTAATGCATCCATTTCTGTGGCTTCTATTTTCCTTATTTGATATTCTTTAAGACGCCACGTTTCAGATCCGTACAGCAGTGTGCTTTTTATCATAGTGTCATATATTCTCAATTTTCTTTGTTTTCCTATTTCTTACTCCATAATATTCCAATCAGAGATTTAATTAATTTTATAGCTTTATTTATTCTTCTGTTTATCTTTGCGTCATCCGTTCCTTCTTTGTTAAAATTTATTCCCAGGTATATACAGTCTTCATATCGTTTTAATGTTTTATTGTTTTCTAGTTGCAGGTCAGTAGTTTCCTCTCCTACGCAGAGGTACAACGTCTTTTTCATGTTCATTATCAGACCCCATTTTTGAAATTCCTCAATCAATTTTCGTGCCATGTACTCGAGATCTTCTTTGTCATTTGCATATATTACTTGATCATCGGCAAATTGGAGGGTATACAAGCAAGTGTCATCGTCCACCTCTATGCCCATTCCTTTGCATTTCGATTTCCACTGGTGGAGAGCTTTACCAACATAGATTTTAAAAAGTGTCGGATACGCAGCACCCCTGTCGTATGCCTATATTGACTCTGAATGGTTCCGATACTCTGTTGCCTAACTTTATCTGAGCTTCCATGTTGTTGTATATATTCCGAACAACCTTTATGAGTGTATGATTGATTGAAGTTTCCTGGAGTACCTGCCATAGTTTCGAGATACGTATGTTATCACATGCTTTTTCTAAATCTATGAATGTAAGGTGTGTTGGTCTATTCCGTGCTAGTTTCTTCCCTATAATTTATTTAATACTTCATACAAACATATTACAAATGCTCTAAATAAAATAAGTTTATCTTCGTAATGGCTGGTAGGGGCGTATAGAGTTGCCAAATAATTATTACAGAAAACCTCGTGTTAATCTTATAACAAAGTCATTTGTATTTGAGAGCTGTCGTTAAGTTTTCAGAGGTAAGCCTACTGAATAGCAGGTATAATAATTAAACGTACAATAGATTAACATTTATAACTTTCTACCTGTGCCGGAAACTTAACGACACCACACAAATAAAAATGGCTTTGTAATAAGCTTGATATAATGTTTTCTGAAATAATTTGTTGACAGCTATACCTGGATTATTTTCAGATTGTATCTCTTATTCAGTTTTAGATTTATATATAACTATTGCGCAAATGCAGTCAATGCTCTGTATCTTATTCTGTAATTTTTTATGTACTTTTCTTCACGTGTCTTGTCCGTTCGGAACATTAGAAATTAACATGGCTATGCTGACTTTGTTTGCGGCAGATCTGAATAGTTCCGCAGATAACAATCCGAACCATTGCAGCAAGTTTTGGAGTCGTGTACTAATAAACGTATTCCTCCTGTTGTCGACCCTGTTTCCCTTTTATAGTGGAATATGTTGCCAGCTTTTTGTATTACTTAAACTTCACCTCTTCTTTTGACTTCGATAATTCCTACAAGATCCCATTTAAATGTTTGACTTCTTCCTCCAGTTCCGACATTTTCTCATCTTTAGATAATGTTCGTATATTATACGTAATTATGGGCAGCGTTCGTCGTTGTCGGTAGTTGATAGCTATACTAAATTTACATTCAAGATGCAATAGAAATAAACAAACCAATACACGGTAAATGCTACTAGGAGCACCCCCGAAGTATAATTTACAAGGTGATGACAACTTTAGAAATCACGATTTGAGATTTACAATGTATATGTTACAGTTCAAGTTGATTATCCAGTTGGAGTTGACTTTTCCTAGTTCGAGTCGACTCAAACGGCTGGTTTTAGTAAAAGTTGATTATAAATATAAAATGAAGATTTTTATTCAACATTTACTAGTATAACTAGTATAACAATTTACTAGTATAACAACTAGTTAAAGTATACTCTTCCCAATGCCATTTAGTAAAAGTTGATTCACACAAACAACCGATTCTAGAAATTAAATGTTACTGTATATTATGTTCAAATCGTGATATTTATAGTCCAGGCTGTATCGTCGCCCCCGTTAGGTAAATTATTCCAGTTCGATTTTTTGCACAAACTTACTCAAAAAGAGGTCCTTATAACGAATCCACAGGGTGTCAGGTGGTACCGTAATCGAAAAATTGTTTAAACAATTTTTTTAAACAAATTCACAAAAAAAATTCACTTCGGACATTTTTTTACATCATTAATTTGGGTCATTCGGAGCAAAAAAAATATTCTTTTGTGATTTTTCTGTAAAATTTATTGTTCTCGAGTTATACGCGATTTAAAATTTGAAAAATGATTTAATAACTCAGTTAAAAATTATTATTATGAAAGTCAGAAAGTCACCAAATCAAATTTTAACGACCCCTCTACAAGGTACTGAAGAAATATTTGTCATTATTGTATTACTAAGCTGTTATTTTTAATTATTAACAATGAGTGCTAGGAGCGTATTGAGGCGACTGTCAATGTAAGTGCGACTGAGATGCACCATTGGACGGTCGGAATGGAGGATCTTACTCGCACTCACATTGACGGTCGCCTCAATACGCTTTTAGCGCTCATTGTTGATAATTAAAAATAACAGCTTAGTAATAAAATAATGACAAAAATTTCTTCAGGATCTTGTAGGGGGGCTTTAAACTTTGATTAAGTTACTTTCTGACTTTCATAATAATAGTTTTTAATCGAGTTATTAAGCCTTAAAAATGGTCATTTCGAATTTTTCAAATTTTAAATCGCGTATAACTCGAAAACTATAAATTTTAGAGAAAAATCACAAGAGACTTTTTTTGCTCCGAATGACCAAAATAATCTAAAAAAAAATTGTCCAGAGTGAAATACTTAGTTATTTATAAAACAGTTCGTGAAGTATGCTTTTTGCGCACGCACGCGATGTTTAGAGCACGAGTGACGAGTGCTATACATCGCCTAAGTGCGAAAAAAGTACTTCACGCACAGTTTCATACAATATTTTATCTACCAAAAAACAAATAAAAAAACTGCAACTCTTCGTCACTGGAATATATTCCTATTTTACAATTTTTTAGAACTTTGACATTTAAAAATTCAAACTTCTGTCAAACCACAAAACTGTCAAAACTTTTTTTGTAATTTATTGCTCACATGTCATCACCATTACAAGGCGAAAGTTAAGGATATTTGATTATATGAAAGTGTGCTAAAAACAGTGCGAAAAAGTAAATCCCATTTAAAATACATTATTACTTCAGGCACACTTTAAACCCTTCATGTACTGCTATCTATATTTACAATTTTCACACAATAAAAACTTATACATAATATGAGGTAGAGTAGATAAGAATTATTTTTGTGAATTTGGTTAACAAAAATTGGTTAAACAATTTTTCGACCGCGGTACCGCCTGACACTGTGTATTTGTTATAAGGATGTATTTGTTTGAGTAAGTTTGTGCAAAAAAATCGAATCAGAATAATTTACCTAACGGGGGCGACGTTACAGGCTGGACTAATAAGTAGTTGAAACGGTCAAAACAAAGAGACGCACACTCATCAAAAATGCACGTGAGATTATACTCGTATAAATTGTATAATCTACTTTTACTAATAAGAGTTAGGAAGAGTCAACTTTAACTAGTAAAAGTTGATTTAAATTTTTCAAATCAACTTTTACTGCTCGTTTCAGTTGGAGTTGACTCGAACTAGGAAAAGTCCACTCTAACTGAGAATCAACTTGAACTGTAACATATATAAACATATGTCTCTTACGGTGAAAGTAGATAATCTGGTAATTGTACACAATTACCAGTAATTGTATACAATTACCAGAGTCGACGGTAAATGTAGGAAATATTCTTTAAAAACCCTTTATTTCCTACTTTTACCGGTAATTGTATACATTTTCCAGAGGATCTTGGTAAAAGTAAGAAATTCAAATTATAACGATCGACACGCAAGCTGAATGCCACAATACATAACTGTAGAAATCATAATGATCTATTTGGATCTGTGTGAAACTTGCTAGAAAAATCTAAAGTTTCCAAAAGAGATTTAGTACTGAAACATATACTGTCAAAATGAAATGAACAGTAGATGCCAAATAGATTTGATAGATATGCAAGCCCAAGCAGATAATATAATTAATGCAAGTTTTTTTTTATGGTAGGCGACTACCAAAGCGGATTCAGATCGGGAAGGTCGACTATAGACCAGATCTTCGTCCTACGCCAGGTGTTGGAAAAAAACTGGGAATTCAACCGCGATGTACACCAAATCTTCGTGGACTTCAAACAAGCTTACGATTCTGTTAGCAGAGAAGCATTGTGGGAGACTATGGTAGAAATGGGAGTACCTGGAAAACTGGTACGATTAGCAAAGGTGAGCACGGAGAACGCTTCCGCTCGAATCAGAGTTGGCAGTAACACGTCGGAGGAATTCCTCATTGACACCGGACTTAGACAAGAGGATCCTCTCGCCCCCCTGCTGTTTAACTTCGCACTGGAACATGCAGTAAGGAAAGCTCAGCCACAACTGACAAACGGATTTGCCGCCCAAGGATCAAAAATACTATTAGCCTTTGCGGATGACGTGGACACAATTGCACAATCCACCAGAGATGCAAAAGAAGTTTTCACCCTATTCGAGAACGGAGCCAAGGAAGTTGGTCTTAAGGTCAACGAGGACAAGACCAAGTACATGGTGGTTACGAAGAACCCAAGACCAAGGGTTAGACAAAACGTAACAATTAATGAATACAATTTTGAAGTCGTCAAAGAATTTAAGTACTTGGGAGCGATCATAACATCTGAAAATAACTATGAAAAGGACGTGGCAGCCAGGATTATTGCAGGAAACAGGGCATATTACTCGTTAAGGACCCTACTTAAATCAAAAATACTCTCAAGACCAGCAAAAATAAGAGTATATAAGACAATAATTCGTCCCACAATAACGTATGGAAGCGAAACCTGGACTCTGAATCAGCGGGAAACAACAAAATTACTGGTACTTGAAAGAAAGATACTGCGGACTATCTATGGGCCTTGCAGAGAAGAGACAACAGGAGAATGGAGAAGAAGACACAATGATGAACTCCAGACAATATACGGAGATGAAAACATAGTACGCTACATTAAATCAAACAGAATACGATGGGCGGGTCACGTACTAAGATCAAGTGACGAAAGACTTCTAAACGCCACATTCTGGGAAAGGCCCGATGGAAAAAGGTCAGTTGGTCGCCCAAGAAAGAGATGGAAGGACGCAGTAGCCAGCGATCTACGCAAAATGGGAGTACAGCAATGGGAAATAGCTGCTCAGGACCGACAACAATGGAGGGAAATAGTAAACGCGGCCAAGACTCACATATAGTTGTAGAGCCAAATGATGATGATGATGATGATGAAGTTTTTTTTTGTCTACCAATATCACTTAAAAAACTTTGTACAATTACGGCTGTTGAAAATTAAACGTACAGAAGAAGTTGCGTTAGTTCTTTTTGACATATTTTGTGCCTTTGGAGCTCCTAGCATTCTTCAAAGCGACAAAGGACGAGAACCCTCCAACATAATTATAGAAGAACTGTTCTCCATGTGGAAGGATTTGAAGATAGTGCACAGTAAGTCAAGACACAGTCAGTCACAAGGATCTGCCGAACGTGCGAATAAAGATATTGAAAATATACTAAGATCCTGGTAAGAAAGCAACCAAACAAGAACCGAGCTTACCCTTCTGGCATCAAGTGCAGTCCAGTCCGTATGAAGCTATATCTGGTGTTCCTACCAAAATTGGTTTTAAAACTTCATCACTACCAGAAGATGGTCTAGAAAATATTTCGACTGAAGAAGATTTTGAAGGAGAAGAAACCCAGTCAGGTCCTGATTCTGAAGAACGTGAAGAAGCAGAACTGGATAAACCGAATTAGCTTCTAATAGAACAAGAACCAGAAAAACCTGAGCAACTATCAGTGAATGAATCTAATGCGATTCTAGAAGCACTATTTTCTATCCAATTTTTAGAGAGGCGAGATTATGTTGCAAATAAACGGACACGTGCAAAGGAAGGTCTTGAAAAGTAAGCGAATAAAATTCTTAAAACATCAAACTTAAAATTTCCCCATGGTAATGTCGGTGATGCGATAAAATTAAGAGTGCCAGTTGTTGACAGGGAACGAAGTGATTCTAGAAATATTTGGCTATTTTTATGAATGTTTAAAATGAATTATACGAATTGGGTAATAAAGAAGGGCGACTGTCACAGTTGTATAGTTGTATAGTCAAAGAATCATTCATTTGGTTCCAAAACTAAACAGTTCATTGCGCGAGAATGTTAGAAAAACGTCTTTGTCGGGTGGGCAAGGCTATAAGGTGGGCAGGTGGGATAAGTGTAAAAAATGTAAAAAAGGGAAAGTTGGCTAATTCCAAGTTCTATGAGAGTTTGCCATGTCACAACAAATTTAAGTACCTAAATAAGTAGTACTAATTCAGACAAAAAGCTCAATTCATGTTAAACAAAATGTCTCTTGTTTTTAATTCAGTTCAATAAAAATTACACTTCTTGAATAGCTATTGGAATTTATTATTTTTATTTAATCATTTTACTTACTATTACTGCTGGTCCTTGGTAATTGTACACAATTACCGGTAAAAGTAGATAATTGAAAATAATTTCCTACATTTACCGTCGGTTTTGGTAGTTATATACAATTACCGGTAATTGTATACAATTACCAATTATCTACTCTTACCGTAGCATACACATTGTAAATTATGATTCGGGAGTGCTCCTAGTAGCATTTAACGTGTCTTGGTTTGTTTATTTCTACTGCATCTTGATTGTAAATTTGGTACCTATAGTAGATAGCTGGTCCAGTAGCTTTATCGTATTTTGAGTTTTTGATAGCATACCTTACTTCTTCTCGTAATATTGGTGATCTTGTATTCTTTATAATTTTTAATGATAGTTCTCCCCTTTTACCATACATTGTTTTTGGATGTAATTGGTTGGTCCATTGAAGTAGTATTTCCTTGACATCAGCAGTTATGGCTAAATAATATGTTTATATGATATTAAGCCACAATTGGCTACAGTATAATAAGTAATTATTTCCCAACCACCACATTTTTAAATTAATATTGATGGAGGAAGGATTAATATTTAATATTTTTCATTGCTTTTTCATTAAAAGAAAATTACTAACAACGGTCTTGTTCTTTTCAACACCAAGATCTAAGTATTAGAGACATTGAGTACTTACCACAAGATTACCAATGACAACAGTGGCTAGGAAAAACGGAATACAGGAAACATCCCCCACTAACATACAGTCCCACATTGATTCAATCCATTCTCCACACAACACTCGAAAAACAATCATAAAGGAATGCATAAAATCCGTAAAATTCCATCTAGGAAGTTCATGGTCTGGAAATCTATCTACATTATCTGAAAACCAAAAAATATATCAGCGTTTGAACATATTTTTCACGTAATAGTATATTATGCAACGAGCATTTAATGATAGTCATTACATTATGCTGCGAGTATGACGGATACGACACGAGCCTCGAAGTGGCGAGTGTCGTATAGAATTTGAGCATTATCTTCTTCTTCCTGTTTTCTTAATAAGTTCGCGCCTGTTTCATCTTCGGATGCCTTCTCATCAGATATCCAGATTTTCACTTCATCTCTTCCTTGGCCTTCATATACTCCTTCGGCCGTTTGGTGATATGTCTCGTTCTGTCTTTACCAGTCTCCTTTCTCCCATTCTGCTTATATGGCTATACTATTCTTTTTTCTTTTCAGTGTTCAGTCATTTATGTTCTCTATATTACAGCTTCTTTCTGAGATCTGTGCTACGTTGTCTGTCCCATAATGATTTTCCTGTGATATCTCGTAATATTTTCATTTCACACGTTTCCATCAGTCTTTTTGTCCTTGTGGTGTCAGGTCTGGTTTCCGCAGTGTAAGTCATAATTGGCCTAACTACTGTCCTATAAATCTGGGCCTTTGTTTCTGTCCGTAACTGTGTGTTCCTCCAGATAGTGTGTTTAAGACATTCTGCGATTCTGTTGGCTTTGTATATTTGTTGGGCAACTTCCGCTTCTGTATTTCCATAACTGTGCATTAGCACTCCCAGGTAGTTGACACTTCCTTCTTGCTACACTTCCAGCTGGCACATTATTCGTACCTTATTGGTACTATACGTGATTACTATACTTTTTGTTTTATTTGGTGATATTATCATATTGAACTTTCTTGCTCTTATATTAAATTGATATAAAAGTCTCTGAAGGTCATCTTTACTCTCTGAAATAAGTATCGCATTATCTGTATAACATACTATAGAGATAATTTCTTCACCTATTATGTTGCTATACTCAGGTTTTTGACTTTATGAATAATCTCATCCATGATGAGTTTAAACAGCTTCAGTATTTAAACGCAGTATGCCTCTTTCCACTGGTATCGACTGTGTTAGTTTGTTATTAACTCTGGCCTCTATGTTATTTCTGCTGTATATGTTTTCGATAGTCTTGATAATATCTGATGGTACGTTTTGCTTATATAACAAGTGAATTACGTCATTCAGCTCTACACGGTCAAATGCCTTTGGTAGATCTATGAAGTAACAGTAAGCCGGGACGTCTTATTCTAGTGATTTTTACATGCTTTGCCTGACAACAAAAACTGCATCGTTACAGGATCGTCCGGATCTAAAGCCTTGTTGTTAATCTGCTAGATCTATTTCGTTGGTGACTTTGGTGGTTATGACTTTTGCGGTCAATTTCAGAGAGGTACTGAGCAGGTTTATTCCTCTGCAGTTTTTGGGTACCTTTTATCACCCTTTTTAAACATTGAGATCGTTGTGCTAGTGCGCCAGCTGTTAGGTGTTGTATGTCCCGAAATAATTTTTTGTACAAGTATCCTTAGTTGTTCAGTTAATGTGTTTCCACTGTGTTTCAGCATTTCGTTTGGAATCTTGTCCGGTCCTGGAGATTTATGGTTTTTCAGTTTTTCTAATGCTTTAGTAATTTCCTCCGTTGTTACGATTACATTTTCGACATTTTTGGGCATAATAATGACAATTAATGAATTTGAGGTTAAATTTTCAATATCCCTATCGTAACAAAGCATATGCATTTGACTTGACATTGCTCATTGCGCATGTGCCACGAAAGACCGAAAGAAGAGTCATCTCGCGACTCTATTGGTTAAAAATCTATATCGTAATGAAAATCTGTATCATAATCATTATGATACAGGTATTGAAATCATAATTAATGTATAAAAGTATAAGTAGAAAATAGATTTTATGACATACCTGTATAATTTTTTCCAAATAACTGCATACCCATAACAGCAAATATAAATATTATAATGCACAGCACAAATGTTAGGTTACCTAAAGCACCCATAGTTCTACCCATTATTGAGATAAGTAAATTTAAAGTTGGCCATGACTTGGCCAGTTTGAACACTCTTAGCTAAAACAAAAAAAATTGGTATTAAAATAAATTTGTAAATTCTAAATAAAAGCAAAACAATTACTGTCGCATATTATACGTATAATCTGATCGTCGAGCAAAGAAAGAATCATCTGGAAATACCCGAGAATTCGATCGGATGAAACTAAACTAATTAATACTTGATACACTCAACTACTCCTACTACTACTCCGTGGCGTTACAACCCTTCGTGGGTTTTAGCCGTCTCGACAACATGCCTCCATTGTTCTCTGTCTTGAGCAACCTCTATCCAATTCTGCACGACCATAGCTTTTAGTTCTCCTGCTATATTATCTCGCCACCGGAGACGAGGGCGTCCGCGTGGTCTTCTTCCAATTGGGATTTCCTCCCACACCACTGTTCTTTGGTCAGAATGTCTTTTGAGGTGTCCTGCTCATTGGAGTCTTCTGGACTTTATTTCTTTTATAATGTTGGCGTCTGGTTAAAGCTAGACTAGCTAGGCTAGCTAGACTGGGTTGCTACACTCAACACTTTATTTTACAGCTTGCAGCAATTTACAGAAAGCTAACAAATGTGTTCAATATCTCGAAAAAATATTCCATCCAAATGAAGGTGATAACACACCTAACTCCTTGTCTCACTCCTCGTTGTAATTTATACTTTGGTTAGTAATTTATATTTTCATCATCATCACGTAGCGCTACAATCTTGAGTGGGTCCTGACTGACTGTACAACTTTTTTCCAATTTGTTCGGTTTTCCATCAACCTAGGGTCAAATGAAATGTTCATTTTCCGGAGATCTGCTTGGATGTTATCTCTCCATCGCATTCTGGGACGTCCGAGTGGTCTTTTGCCTGTAGGAATCTCCTCCCATACCAGTTTTACAAGTCTCTCGTTATGAAGACTGTGCACGTGGCCTGCCCATCTTAGTCACTGTGATTTAATTTCTTGAACAACATAGGTGTCATCGTAGAGTGCTTTTAATTCGATATTTGTTCTGATCCTATACTGGTTAGTGTTAATGTCGTGGTGAGGTCCAGAAATTTTATTCCAAATTATTTTACGTTCAAAACGTCTGAGTTTTTCTTCGTTTGCTTTGGTTATGGTCCACGTTTCGCATCCATATGTTAGTACAGGTCTGACGATGGATTTATAGATTTTGATCTTGGAACTTCTCGTAAGATTGTTTGATTTTATAAGCTTATCCAGTGCGAATAGACAGCGATTTATTTCTTCAGTAACATCATTGGCAGCTGTGATTATGGCCCCCAGATATTTAAAACATTGTACTCTTTAGAAATTGAAGGTGTTGACCGTCACATTTTGTCCTATCCTGTCTCTTCGTGCCGTTCCATTTATACACATATATTTCGTCTTCTCTTCACTAATTTTCAGCCCTACTTCACTTGTTGCTCCTTCCACCTTATTGAAAATGTCTTTTGTGGATAGTATGGAGTCTCCAAAACTAATTTATATTTTGGTTAGTAATTTATACATATGTGATAGTAAGGATATTGCTTTGTCACCTTTCTTAAATTTGTAATATTTAGAAGCATTTTATTGGTGTGCATTCAAAAAAACATGTTTCATGTCTTTATAGGACGAAGAGAACTATTGATAATAAAATTATTTTAAGTCTTCGGGAACGTTGAGTTAATTTAATCTAAAAATCTGTTTTAAAATTAATGTTTATGATTTTGATTCAGATTATTTTATGTATTTATTTTTAAAAATAGCACATAAGAGTCATAATATAGCCGATACCGCCTTCTATAATATTCCAGTCTTCTTTGACTTCCAATATTGATGTTATATTGAAATGAACTATGAATCGGACGCACGGTAGCGACATCTATTAAAGGGACTGGGACCTCTCATTTCTCTATTATATTAGAATGTATATTATTATAATAAAAAAGTAAATATGTGTCATATGAAAAATGATGACAGAACACAGTTAACAATTTGCTTAAAAATAATGTATGTTACGCTATTAATATTCTTCTTAGCGATAAGTATTATTTTGCCCAGACGGCAACCGTGTAAGTTTTGCATTGAGTTTTTATAAATCCAGCATGCTACCATATGTGTTAGTGTAAGATAACAATAAAAAACCGTGTGAACGTCTATAAATTTATTTGTTTACGCTATCGATCAATATTTACTACTACGATTTACTAGCGACCAATATATTTTATTCAACAATTTATACATAATCTTTTGGTCCTTCAAGCCGGATTCAATTGTAAATTTAAACAATTTCAATTGAAAATCATCAATTAATTACAGCCAATTATTTGATTGGAGACAGGCAAAATAGTACTTAAGGCTAAGAATATGAATATTATAACGTAACATAAATTATTTTTAAACACATTTTCTTTAGATATTTAACAAAAACAATGAAGTCAATTTTTTTTATGGTATTGCTAAAATATGTCGACATAAAACATTTTTGGATTTTGATTGATTTTTGGTTAGCATGTCAGCATCTTGTCAGCACTGATGATGATCTGTTATCAGATTGAAAACTACTTGTGCTTGGTATTTTAGGGAATTTTAATAAATATATATAAAAATAAAGGATTTTAATTGATTTTTGATTACTTACCAATCGAAACGATCGTAATACGGATAAGCCTTGAACGCCTTCAAGGCCTAACTCGAGTAATGATAAGGCTACGATGATGAAGTCAAAAATATTCCACCCTTCTTGAAAATAATATTTTGGGCTCATCGCAATTAGCTTCATTGTTGCCTCAATCATGAAGGTCGCTGTGAAAAACTAAAAAAAAAAAAAATTATCCTTATAGCAGCACGCAACACAGATTGGAGAGATCATTGTTGGGCATAACGTTGATAAATAGGGTAAACAATGAAGAAATTGGCAGAAGAATTAGTGTAGGGGACATTATAAAATATGTAGTTAAAAATAAAAGGAAGCGGACAGGACTCATCGATAGAGTGAAAGATGATTTTCTTCTTCATGTGCCCCATCCTTTAAGGATATTGGCCATCATCATGGCCCATTTTACTCTATCTGCAGCGGTTCTAAAAAGTTCTATTGTTGTTTTCCACTCCACTGATTTAAAATTTTCAACCAGGACCTGCGTCGTCTCCTCGGTCCTCTTTTTTTCCACTTTTCCTTGTATAACCAACCGCATCAACTCATATTTTTCATTTCTTAGTATGTGGCCGAAGTAGCTAATTTTTATTTCCTTCATAGTGTTGAGTATTTCCTTTCTAAATACGATAGATGCACCAAAAAATCTTAAAATGGAGACCTAGAGCGGATAAAAGAAACCTGGGAAGACCACCCTTGAGATGGATTAACGACTTAAAGATGATTATGTACCAACGGCGGATCCATCAACCTTGCAAGGTCCTTAGTCCTTAGCAGTAATTATTCCTTATTCTGAGCTCCAGAATAAGGACTAATTTTGATAAAAAAAAGTTTTTCATGTTCATGAGTGTTTTCCTCGCTTGTTCGATTCTTGATAGGATTTTTTTTGGGTTACACTGGCTATTGACTTCTTCTTCTTCAGGTGCCATCTCCGTTGCGGAGGTTGGCAATCATCATATATATTTCAATTTTTTAGGCAGTAGCTCTAAATAGTTATTTTGAGCTGCATCCAAACCATTCTCTCAGGTTCTTCAGCCATGAAATTCGTCTTCTTCCGATGCTTCTTCTGCCATCTATTTTTCCTTGCATTATGAGTCGCAGAATTCCATACTTCTCGCCCCGCATCACATGTCCGAGATACTGTAGCTTCTTTTCTTTAATTGTAAGTTCAACTTCCTTCTCTTTACCTATTCTTCTCAGTACTTCGTTGTTCGCAACTCTATCTACGCAGGAAACCCTCATAATTCTTCTATAGGTCCACATTTCAAAGGCGATTTCATAGGCTATTGACATTTGCTCTCAAATAGTTTATGGACGTTACCTGCTCTATTATTTGTCTCTTGGCATACAAAAGTACGTTTATTGGTGTCTTTGAGAATACTTACATTTTAGTTTTTGGAAACGTTTAAGTGTAAACCAAACATTTCTCTATGACAAACTATCGCATTTATTATATTTTGTAGTTCTTGTGCGTTGCTTGCTAGTAGGACGGTATCATCGGCGTACCTGATGTTGTGTATGCTGGTTCCGTTAACCTTGATTCCACCTTGGACTTCGTCTAATGGTTCTCTAAATATAGACTCTGGATACAGATTCAGTAATAGCAGTGATCAGACGCAACTCTATCGCACTCCTCTTCGGATTTGTATATCTTTATGTTGTGTGTTCTATTTCAGTTGTTGCTATTTGGTGCCAATATAGTTCTGAGATAATTCGCAAGTCTTGTTCGTCAATTCCAGTTGTTCTTAGAATTCCGATCACCTTGTTTTACATGATACATTTAACAACCCATTTAACATTTATGTATTTTAAAGAGGCATCTTCTTCTTCTTCTTTTGCCCTTTAATTCGTCCAATTCTGAACATAGGCTTCCCCCAGTTTCCTCCATTCGCTTCTGTTTAGTGCTTTCTGTTTCCAGTGCGTTCCTCCTATCTTTTTAATGTCGTCTCCCCATCTCATCTGGGGTCGTCCTCTTGCTCTCTTTCCTATCCATGGTCTCCATTGTTGTATCGTGCTATTCCACCTATTGTCCGTTTGTCTTGCGTTATGACCTGCGAAGCTCCATTTTAGCCTGGTTATATGTTGACCTGCGTCTTTGACTTTTGTTCTATTTCTGACCCAGTTGTTTTGCTTTTTGTCTGTCAATTTTACTCCTAACATTGCTCTCTCCATGGCTCTTTGTGTCTTTATTATATTATTTTATCCATGTTTGCCTTGGTCAAGGTCCATGTTTGGCATGCGTATGTGAGAATTGGGAGTATGCACTGGTCAAACACTCTTGTTTTTAAGTATTGTTGTATTTTTTTATTCTTTAGGACCCATTTTAATTTTCCAAATCCTGCCCAGGCTAATCTGACCCTTCTTTTTACCTCCGCTGTTTGCTTTTCCTTATTTATTTTTATAATCTGTCCCAAATATATATAATCATTAACCGCTTCTATTGTGGTGTCGTTTAGTATTACGTTTCTATTGTCTTGTGTGTTTGTCATTGTTTTTGTTTTGGCAAAATTCATTTTTAGACCTATTTGTTCGGATTCATTTGCTAGTTCGGTTAGCATGGTTTGTAGTTCTTCAAAACTTGATGCTATGACTACTACATCGTCTGCATATCTTAGGTGGTTTAGTTTCTTTCCATTTATGTTTATTCCCATGTTTGTCCATTCCATTGTTTTGAAAACATCTTCCAGTGCTAATGTAAATAGTTTAGGAGAAATAACATCTCCCTGTCGCACTCCTCTGTTAATTGGTATGGGTTTTGTGGTTTCTTCCAATTGTACTGTCATTGTTGCTTTCTTATATATATTATGTATTAGCATTCTGTATCTGGAATCTATTCGACAGTTGTTTATAGCTTTTTCTATTGCCCACATTTCCACGCTGTCAAATGCTTTTTCGTAGTCAACGAACGCTAAGTGCAGATCTATATGGTATTCGTTAGCTTTTTCTATTAGTGTCCTAATTGTTGCTAACTAACAACAACAAGAGGCATACGACTCCATAAATCGAAGGATTCTAAACCCTATAAGACTAGTGAGAATGACGCTTAGGAATACGACATATGACGTAACAATGGGAGAAAGCTTTTAAAGGCAGTTCACAGTAAATAGAGGTTTAGAACAAGGTGATGCGCTATCAACGAATTGATTCAATTTAGTATGGGAACAAATCGTAAGAACAACAAATATGAGCACAAACAGGACTATTTTCAATAGCGAGGAACAGTGCATAGCGTACGTGGATGATGTGGTAGGACCAGCGAAAACAAAAAGCATCTAGAAAAAGTTTTCCAGAAATTTGAAGAAGAAGCGAAAAGATACGGATTAACAATAAACCAAACAAAAACTCAATATAAGGAAATGAAAGGAGACATAAAATATAATAGCAAAAATATCAAAATGAAAGGAGCAGAGACTGTCTATACTCTATAAACAAAAGAAAAAGAGATAGACAAAAGATTAATGAAGGGAGTAGAGTGGCAGGGTCACTAAATTCAATACTGAAAGCAAAAACTGGGTCAAGAACAGCTAAACTACGATTGTCTATCTATCTATCTTTTATCGATCCTTAATCTATCCATCTTGGGACATTGGCCTCCCCTTCTCTTTTCCACTTTTCTATCCAGCGCTATGGTCCTCCATCTGGACCTGGCATGCTTTTTGAGGTCGTCGCTTCATCTCATCTGAGGCTTTCCTCTTCCTCTCTTGTGTTCCCGTACTCGCCAGTAGATCATCTGCTTGTTCCATCTTTCATCTGCTTGTAGGATGGTGTGACCTGTAAATCACCATTTCAGTTTTGCCACCTGTTCCTTAACCTCTTTCACTTTGGTTACTCCTCTGATCCAAATGTTTCTTTTACGATCTTTAAGTTTTATATGCAGCATCTGTCTTTCCATCGATCTTTCATCACTGTGTATGCCAGCGAAACGTTGATTATGAACCAGCAGCAAGAATAGAAAGTAGAAAACTGGGAAAAAAAGGTACTCAGAAAGATCCTGGGAGGAATAGAGACGGCAGAGAATATTTGGAGAAGACGAATAAATAAAGAAATAATAAGCTTGCGAACTTATTTAATCCTCTTTTAATATAGGTACTCTTAAAATGTGTTTTTAATCTACATATAAATAAAATAAATTTTTATAACCATCTTCTAACTAATTCAAACGTTAAATAACTTCAAGATCTAAGAAATTATTAAAAATTTAATAAATAGTTTATACATTTTGCTGGCATGTCATTTATGGTATATAAAAAAAGTTTTACTTACATAGTTACCACTTTTGAGAGCCTTCTCGAGATTTCGGTCCATGTCGTGATGATCTAAGGCCATGAAGAGGGTGTTGACTACGATGCAGAGAGTAATAAATAATTCAACGAAGGGATCAAAGACGATCAGAGCTACAAACTTCTGAAACACCAACCATGGACCACAACAATCCCACACGCAAAAAATATCGATGACTCGCATAGAAAAGGCTAATAATCGTTCTTTCACTGTTGGTTCATCTTCTTCATCATCATTTTGGGCTGAGAAATAATAAACAGAAACTATACGAAGGATTAGTATAAAAGAAGTTGACACACTCTTTTTGGGAAAAGAGGTTTTGTGCGATACGGGATAGTGCTTTAGCCGTTCTTAACCGGTGGTTAAGTTGAACTGGTACTTGCAGTAAGCTTATGATTATAGAGATGGTTTTGTCTTTACACCATCTCTACGCTAAGTTATGAATGGCTAGTATATTTTCACCTTGAAAATTAACACACCGGCGTATTCGAAGCAACGGAGTTAAATTTTCTGAAATAAAAATTATATCTAACATTTGCTATTTGTGTTGGATAGATATAGCTATGATTTTCTGACTATTATGTTTATGTGATGTATTTAGGTGATATATTTGAAATTCCCATTATCTATTGCTATAAACAACTTTTGCTTTATTTAATAATTTTACTTCATTTAATATTTGAATTAATCAATCAGTCCTTCGAGTAATATATTTTTAACCAGCATCATCCTACGATTTAAACATTGGTCCTTCTAGCCGGATTGTAACAAACAATTTTTGCTTTATTTAATAATTTTTACTTCGTTTAATATTTGAATTAATCAATCGGTTGTTGTTTTCTTAAATGAACTTTTAAGATTTTTGTTGACTTTCATTATCTTCATCTTTAAAAATCAGTAGGCATGGTAGTTTCTAAAAAGAATCTCACAAACAATTCCAATATCAAATTTTTTATCCCTCTCTATGAAATTTTTATGTGATATTGATAAACAACTTACTTGGAAAAAACAACCACGGCAGTTGGTATTATTAAAACATTAAATCTAATAAGAACATTGTCAAATAGATACTGAGGCTTTGATAATTCTGAACAATTTATTAAATCAATTAATTAGATCAAAAATTGATTATGGATCTACTTTGAATATACTTACTGATTGAAATTATGAACACTATAGTAAGTTGTTTTAGCCCATTATACAAAGAAGAGCAATGTATCTGGAGAGGATCATTACCAATAATAATTAATCAGGGATCTGAAATTTTACCGGACATAACACTCAAATGAAGTTCGAAGGTCAGTGTCAAAAACGAAAAACAATAAGAACCACGAAGGCGATGAAATAGTGGCAGATGCCTTGAGAGTGACTGAAAAAGATTATGGCAGGTCCTTGTCTGCAGAAAGCAGTAACATCAACTTAGTGGGATAATGCAGAAATTATCTTACTTCATAAAAGAGGCGACGGTGCCGACCTCAGAAACTACAGGCTCACAAGTCTACTTTCTCATATTTATAAACTATTTACAAAAATAATTACGAAAGGATTAGAAAATAAATTGGAATCTTATCAGTCCATAGAACAGAACGGTTTTAGAAAAGGCTACGGAACAAAGGATCACCTATTGGTAATAACAAATCTTATAGAAAAATGTATAGCATAAAATAAAATACTAGATATTTGTGGATTATGAAAAGGCCTTTGACATCATAACTCAACAAAAAATCTTGGAAGCCTTGACAAAACGCCGAATTCACTATACAGCTTATCCGTCAGAACGACACCACAGCTCCGAAAATGTTCACTACGCTTTTGGAATATATATGTAAAAGGGAAAAACTGAGCGACAAGGGCATAAACATATACAGAGAAAGGCTTAGACACTTGAGGTTTGCATTGCCATTGTACTAATAGCTGAAAGGATAGATGTGGCCAAAGAACTTTTAAATCAACCCTACCTTTCCTCGCTAGAAGTAGAATTCAAAATAACTATATCTAAAACTCAGATGATGGCAAATCTTGTATTCAGATAATATATATGCATAGGAACAAGATTCATAGACCAGATCATCATCATCCAGCCTCAAAAGTCCACTGCTGAACATAGGCCTCCTCCCCTCGTTTCCAACCCCATCTATCCTGCGCCGCCCTCATCCAGTTTTTTATTTACCTTTCTTAAGTCGTCAGTCCATCTTGTAGGCGGTCGACCGACGCTTCTCTTGTCTTCTCTTGGCCTCCATTCCAATAACCTCTTCGTCCATCACCCATCTGTCATTCTGGCTACGTGTCCTGCCCATCTCCACTTCAACCTGGCTATCCTCTCGATGACGTCAGTCACCTTTGTTCTTCTCCTGATTTCTTCGTTTCTGATTTTGTCTCGCAGAGTTATTCCTAACATTGACCGCTCCATTCTTCTCTGCGTGACTCTTAGTTTGCTAGCCGAGGCTTTAGTTAAGGTAAGTGTTTCTGATCCGTACGTCAAGACTGGGAGGACGCACTGATCGAATACCTTTCTCTTTAGACATGTGGGTAACTCACTTTTAAAAGTTTCTCTCAGTTTTCCAAATGCTGCCCACCCAAGACCGATTCTTCTCTTCAGCTCATGAGTCTGGTAACCATAGACCAGATAATGGCCTATAAATACCTAGGTCATGAGTTTCGCATGACAAAGCAAATTGTTGAATGGAGATCTTGGTGTTGAAGATCTCCATGAAACAAGAAAAGAAAAGACAGACCTCAAACCAGATGAACATCAAGTGAATGGCTAGTTGCGAATAGATGCAAAAAACAACGAACAGAAATAAATGGACACACCTAAGAGAGGGTTACATTCGACGAAGGATGGAATAGCTGTTAATGACGATGATAATAATCTAATGGAATGTCTAAAGCGAAAAGTATTCGACAAAAATGATATTATAGTAAAAATTTCTCTATTGGAACCAACAGGCCATTGTAACATTAGATGGAAATAGCATGGATGCGCAACAGATAAGTAGAGGAGCAAGACAGGGCTGTGTACTTTCACCATTACTATTTAATACATATAATATACTCCGAAGAGTTATTTACACAAGCACTTGAAAACAGCACAAAAGGCATCAAGATAAATGGTGAAAACATAAACAACATTCATTATGCCGACCATACAGTCATCATCGCTGAAAGTGAGAAAGACATGCAGACGCTACTAAAGACAATTTGTGATACTGGGGAACAGTTTGGTTTAACAATAAACAAAAAGAAAACAAAAACCATGGTGATCAGTAAGAGGGGTAAAGTCGTAACAAGCATCCATTAAAAAATGAAGTTATCGAACAAGTGGACAAAATAAAGTACTTAGGAGTCTGGATCACCGAAGATCTAAATTCAAAATCAGACACTCGATCAAGAATAGAGCAATTAAGAGCAGCCTTTTTGAAGATGAGGAAATTTCTGAGTAACCAAAGACTCAACCTGCAAATCAGATACCGCAAGATCGAGACGAATTTGCAATGGTTATAGCCAACCTTCATTAGTGGAGTCGGCACTAGAAGAAGAAGAAGAAGGTAATAATGTAACATACCTACCAGCACAAATAATTTATTGGGTTCTAATTTCTCGTCTGATATTATTAGGTATATATTGTTTAAATCTTCAAGAATACTTTATAAAATCTGGTTTTTTATGCTGTAGTCCCCGCTAGTAGTCATTATAGTAGATGCTACTATTTTTTTCTTAATAAAAAATTGTTTTGATTCTGCTGAAATTTTTTTCTAGAAAAAAAATCGAATTTAACTCTGTTTCTTTAAATTTGCCATGGTGTGCATTACTGCAGAATGATTTTTAACACCATCGAAAATTGCTTTAGTCTCTGCTGTTCGGTTAAGAACACATATGAAGCACTTCACAAATCTAGAGAGT
Source organism: Diabrotica virgifera virgifera (assembly GCF_917563875.1). Classification (NCBI taxonomy): domain Eukaryota; kingdom Metazoa; phylum Arthropoda; class Insecta; order Coleoptera; family Chrysomelidae; genus Diabrotica; species Diabrotica virgifera. The sequence goes on from NC_065452.1 coordinate 22,642,943, forward strand.
GGTTTTCACGACCAACATGCTACAATTACAATTTAGCTCAAAATAATGAGAATATGAAGACCGTTGGCAAATCAATCGTTCATTTAGCTCACCCAAAACTTTTATTCTTATACAAGGTGAATATATTACGTTATCTTATTCTATTAAATGTATTATAATGGTATGAAGAGAAGTATCCATATTTCACAAATGTGGTCTCGAGGTAACAAAGTACAAAAAACTCGAAGAAGTACCACAAAGTTTTTTTATTAAAAAGATCAATAAAATTGGACGCGTTTCGGCTCATCAAGAGCCATTACCAGCATATAAGTACAGAAACACAAACATCAAGAACTGACCAGAACAGGAAGGAGGAAGAATCAACTAGTTTAAAAGACAAATATTACTGCACAACGTTCTTAGGCAAGCCGCACATCAAAGAAACATGAAACGTAAATCATGTTTCATGGAAATAAAACACTGCTAAACAAATAGACGTCCGGCCATTTATGAAATTTTCCGAAAATAAAAATGTGCTATGAGCATGAATCACACTCGTTTCATTGGTAGGCGTACTTCAAGATTTGTTTAGCCGTGTTTAATTTTCACGAAACGTGTTTTACGTTTCATGTTTCATGTTTTTTGGGTCATGTTTCGTTGGTGCGCGGCTTGCCTTAGGTTTTGCTGTTAAGCGATTGTAACATTGTATTATATAAGGTGAGGCAGATAACTGGCCTATTAGAAATATCTCGAGAACTAAAGGCAACAGAATCATGAAAATTTGAATAAAGGGGTTTTGAGGGATGATCTAATTATTGAAAATATTTTCATCTCTTTGCAACTTCCGGTTAAACCGGAAGTTGCTTATAACTTGGTTTTTTAAATGAGACACCCTGTATATTTTTTCATTTTTGGATTCTCCTCAATATCTTCTTTCTTAAAAGGTGAAGTTTTGTAATATTATACAGGTATTATAAATACAGTAATATTACACACCCTGTAAGTAATATTACACACCCTGTAGAATTGTAATAGTTTGACATTAAAAACTCTGCTTACGTTCAAGTGATTTTTAATATAGTCTATTATTGTTAAGAATCATTAGTATAGCTAATTTTGAAATTTTAGTGTACAGGGTTGGTCGAAACTCGGAATGAATATTTTCTGAGTTTTCTTAAATAGAACACCCTGTATTTTAGTATTGGAATGAAATGATATTTCATAGTACTTTTTTATTTTATAAGTATTCCCTATACCTAACTGCTTTAATTTGTGAGTTATTGGTGATTCAAGCTAAACATTAATTGCAACAAAAAATACGTAAAATTTTATTAGGTTGGCCGTGAAAATATTCAATAACAAATAATTTTTCAGAAATAAATACATATTAATCCAGACTGATCCTTATAATTACCAATATTGGTTTAGCTATCAAAATACCTACGTAGTTAAGATTGTTGGTGCGACTAACAATTAAGCACTAATTACAGCAGTTAGGTATAGGGAATGCTTAAGAAATAAAAAAGTACCATAAAATATCATTTCATTACAACACTAAAATACAGGGTGTTCCATTTAAGAAAACTCAGAAAATACTCATTCCGAGTTTCGACCAACCCTGTATACTAAAATTAAAAATTCAGCTATTCTAACGATTCTTAACAATAGTAGACTATATTAAAAATCATTTGAACGTAAGTAGAGTTTTAGTTGTCAAACTACTACAATTCTACAGGGTGTGAATATTGCTACGAAATTAATAAAAAAACGTAATTATGTTTTAAAATACCCTGTATAACATTACAAATCCTCATACTTTAAGAAAGAAGACATCGAATAGAATCCAAAAATGTAAAAATATATAGGGTGTCCCATTTAAAAAAACGAAGTTATAAGCAACTTCGGTATAACCGGAAGTTTCAAAGAGATGAAAATATTTTCATTTAATAGATTATCCTTCAAAACCCCTGTATTCCAATTTTCATGATTCTGTTGCTTTTAGTTCTCGAGATATTTCTAATAGGCCAGTTATCTGCCTCACCCTGTATAGGGGAGTGCATACAGATTTTCACTTCGGAAAAAATCAAACAAGATAGAACTTTTTGTAATTTCATTAAGGAATGTTTAATAAACAACATATCAAAAAGTTTTACTCGAGAAGTGGGTGCTTCATTTTTTATTAAACAAATGAACTGCGAAATTCGCTGTTTTTTTTTTAAATAACTCAGAAAATATAAATTTTAGAAAAAAACTGAATTGACCATTGAAAAATTCAGAAAATTTTACAAAAAAAACCTTATATAAAGAATTTTCTAAAATTAAATCTGCATCTTCTATAATTTTTTATTTATAACGCTAAAGTCACCCTTCTCACAAACATTGGTGCACTGTAAACTAGAGTACGGCGAAGTGCACGGTTGAGTTATTTTAATGTAATTCTTTAACTAATGGATCAAATAAAATTTTAAAAATTGAACATGAAAGAAGAATAATTAAGCTATCTTATGGTTATAATAGAAAGAAATAAAATGTATGGGCATAAGTACGGTGTGAGCGGAAATTGAGCCGTACATGAATTTTGTTTAAAAATGATTTAAAAATTTGTACCTAATACAATTTTTCTTATTAAACTCTCAATTTTGCACAACTTGCCTTTTAAGTGTCTTACTAAATTATGTTTCATTAAAAAAAATCTCAAAAATTTAATTCAACTGATATGATATGATAAAAAATGTAATTTTTGAAATCTTCGTAGTTTTATAGAATTACCACCACTTTAAGACGGTATTACTCAAGTTTGAATAGATATGTTACAGTTTTGTAAGCGATTTTTTAAAGCTTAGGATATAATATTTAAAATTCACTGAATTATTTTACTTTAGAGATGAAATAAACTATTTCTTTTTGAGAAAATTAAGAAAGATAACAAAAATGTAATACAAAAACCGAAAATTGCCAGCTAAAAAAATGTTTATACAAAGTGATTAAAACTTTTTTCTGTAAAACTTACCTAAAATACATTTAATAATAAGCTTCATCAATAATAAATGTTCAGCAAAAATATTTTTTTTAGCTCTTATACAGTATGTCTGCGTAACTTGGAACTTATTGATAACTTTTTTATTATCAGTTTTACGAAAAAAAGTTATTCTTTATAAAATACTCTGCATCATATATAATCTAAAAGGAAATCATCAAATATCAAATTTAATTAATTTTATACGAGGTATGTCAAAAAATATGAATTTGACTCAAGAGTAAAGTACCTTTAAATTTCACAATATCGAAAATTGTTATTAAGAAAAGTTGTTTGGAATTAAAAAATTTGTTTTAGTGTTCAATTACATCCTTCTAATTAAAATATTGTGAATAATAAAGGCACTTAACTCTTAAAAAAAATTCATACTTCGTATAAAATTAAAAAAGTTTAATATCTGATGGCTGTATCTTAGATTTTAGACCAGGGAGAGCATTTTATGAAGAATAAGTTTTTTCGTAAAAGTGATAATAAAATAGTTATCATAATTGTAATAAAATGATGATGAGTATCCGCAATTTGAGAAAAAATAGAATTTTTTTTTTCAATTAGAATGATGTAATTGTATATTTAAACATAGTTTTTAATTTCAAACAACTTTTCATATCATTTTTTGATAATCTGGAATATAAAGGTACTTTACTCTCTAACGAAATTCATATTTTTGACATAACTCGTATAAAATTGATAAAATTTGATATCTGATGGTTGAGTTTTAGATTTTTGACTATCCAGAGCATTTTATGAAGAATAACATTTTTTCGTAAAATTAATAATAAAAAAGTTTTCCATGTGGTTCCTAGCTACGCAGACATACTGTATAAGAGCTTCTGTATAGGAATTTTCAAATTGCAATGCCATCATGGGATTCAGCATAATTAAAAACAAAATAAAGACATATTTGATCAAAGTAGAATGATGAATTTAACGATATTTTTAAAATTATTTATACAAAACAATTGTTATTGTTTAAACAATTAATAAACAATTAGCGGCCAAATCTGCGAGTAGAACTTTTTACTTTAACATGTATATAAACTAACAAAAAAAGTTTTAGAAAAATATAAGCTTGTTTGAATTTTTCCGAAACAATGCATGTTTTCGTTCTAATAAAATAAAAATAAAAAAGTTTGGAAAAAACAGCAAAACCTAAGAATGTTGTGCAGTAATATTTTTGTCTTTTAAACTAGTTGATTCTTCCTCCCTACTGTTCGGGTGAGTTCTTGATGTTTTGTGTTCCTGTACTTATATGCTGATGATGGCTCTTGCTGAGCCGAAACGAGTCCAATTTTATTGATCTTTTTAATAAAAAAACTTAGTGGTACTTCTTCGAGTTTTTTGTACTTTGTTATTATAATGGTAGTTTTTTTTTAATTAGACTTGGGGAAATTCCAATTGTTCTTTTGTTATGATTATATACAGGGTAGCATGACCAAAACCGAAACAGAGGCAAAAACTTTTGATTATTTTACTTTGACCGTAAGCCAAGGTAAGAATTACCCCAACATTTTTTAATGGCAATAGGGGCCAAATAAGATATCGTTTGAAATTTCTTGTAATTCCCTATACACTCGTCTTTAAAGCAGTAAAAAAAAACAATTTAAAATCAATATTTTTAGCTGGTTACTTATCTTTTAGTGGACCAAATTGTAAAACTGATGACCTCCGTTATCCATACAATGATAAACTCTTGTCTGAAACTTTTCAATATTCAGAAACATTTGAGGAGTTAGTCCTCTTCTTCTCTTCTTCTTTTTGTATAGACATGACTGTCTGTTTTTTGAATGTGCCTCTAGTAAGTTATGGTTCCATCGTGTTCGTGGTCTACCCACTGATCGTCTTCCTATTGGGGAACCGTCTCTCGCTGTCCTTACTACCCTATTTGTTGTCGTGCGGCTTATGTGATCATTCCATTATATTCTTCTGTTTCTTACCCAGTTACCATTAATGTTATCCACCTTGCATCTTCGTCATATATCTGCATTTCTAGCTCTGTCCCACAGTGTCTTGCCATCGATTTTCCGAAGGGGTTTTATCTACGAGGAGTGAGTCGTAGGCATTAATTGACGTAACTCTTCTAAAGATACGGATGTTAGTCTATAGATTTAAATTTTTAGGTACCTATCCCAAAAAACTCAGGAAAGAAAAATCCGGTGATCAAGGAGGTCATTCGCTGCTGCCTTCCTCCCAATCCAATTCCGTGTAAAATTTTGATTTAAATATTGATCTCTGCAGTAAAGCATACTATTTAGGAGCATATCAGTCAAATTTCCAGTTAAAAAAATGTCCCCACCAGTCGATTACCAAAAATACCAGCTCATAATTTGGGTTTTGCGGTGGATCTGTATGCACCTCGGGGTCTTAATAAGATCAATACCGGCAATTGTGACCATTTACACTTTTATTTATCAAAAAGTGCATTCATCGAAGAAAAAAACTACACTTGCGAGCAGAGCTGGGCAATACCCGGGTACAAGTACCCGAATTTTGTACTCTAAGTACATTTTGGGTACTCAGTACCCAGTACCTGAGTACATTTTCAATAAAGCATTCGGTGCTCGTACCCGTAGCATATGTGCTAAAATACCCGGTACCCGCGTTTATTATTTGAGTACCTACATTCTCGGAGTAATTTTTGCTGATGAAATCTTTGAAAAATTAGTTATCTTAAAAGCCAATAAAATTAATCAGGGACTGTGAGTGGGGTTATACTGATTGTGAATATTAATCGATGATAAATTTTTAAAATTCTTATTTTTTAAATTTAGTTGGAATTGTGCGTTATTTTATGTTTTCATGACTCATAAATAAATATGTTTATAGATGCAGAGATAATTATTACCTTCTTACCTTTTTTCGGGTTCTATATTCAAATGTAGGTACACGAAATAAGTACCCAACAAATTCGGGTAATTGTACTTGAGTATTGTACTCTGGGTACTTTTCTTGAGCAATGTACTCAGTACTCTGTACTGGTTCCTCAAATATGAAAAGTACTAGGTACTCAGTAGCCGAGTACAATTTATCAGTACCTGGCCCAGCTCTGCTTGCGAGCAAAAAAATCGACTCAATAATAAAATAAGTTATATTTTCTGACTACGTTGTTTGGTAAGTGTCTATCAACATACAGTGATGAGCGCGCTAATAACCGGCAAGATAACGCAAAATATGGAAAACATAATAAGTTGAGAAATATAAAAAGTGATGAAACTAGTAGAGGTGAAAATTGTCGATATATACGTATAAATGTACATTACATTAAGGTAGTTTCCCACCTTCAGACGCCTGTGACAGAATAACTTTATAAAATTCTCTTTTCACAGTGAAATGAAAGATTTTTGCTATCTCCAAAACATACTTCTTACTGTTGTTCTGAAGCTATTTCCTTGTGGCATTTTTATAATCAACTGTTTTCTTAATACTTCTTACTGTCGTGTTTATCTTGATGTCGTTCGTTAAATTGCTGAGTTGTCATATTTGCACATTTATTGTTCATAAAATACAAGGAAACGATATCTACCCTCTCCGGAATGGAATAACCCATGGGAATAAACTTTCAAAGACCACAAATTAATTCTTACAACTGATATTCACAAGAGAATCCTCTAATTTCACGTTATTTATGTATTTATATCAAACCATTTACTTAGTGTGACAAACGTGACACAAAAAACAAAAGCTGTGCGACGAAAGAAATTAAAATCTAAACCATTGGCGTACTAAATCAACTAATTAAGCAGGTAAATAGAATTTAAAGTTTAAAAGTATTTTGAAATAAATAAAATCAAGTAGGTATTGGACCGATTTTAAAAATTAAAGAGTAATATACAGGGAATTGCAAGGGCTTTAAAACGATATTTATCTGGCCCCATTGCCTGTTAAAAAATGTTGGGGTGAATCTTACCCTGGCTTGGGAGTGGAAGTAAAATAATCTAAAGTACAGAAAAAAATGTGCCATTTTAATCAAAAATTGACCCGTCGCTGGGTTTTTCACAAATGTTATAGTTCCTGATAATGCCCCTATTTCGTTGTCATTCGGCCACCCTTTATTTAACCATCTGAAGATTTTATAATCACGTTTTTTTTATGAATTTTTGGGAAGTACTTTGTTATTAAAGTATAACAGTGGGCACTAACCACTTCTTATAGTAAAATCAACATGATAGATCCTCAATCTAACCTCATTTACTTCTATTTTCATTTTTACGTTGAAAGCACTAAACACTTAGTTTAGTACTATCAGCGTGGAGCCCAGGAGGAGACCCGTCTCTTGGAGTTTTATGGAAATTCGATACAAAATAAGTTCGTCTTGGGCACCAGCTGTATCGAAGGCCATCGTCGATATGATATTCGGTTGAGCGATCTTCAAAAACCACAGATTAACAAGTTTGTACTGCTTCTGTATCAAAATTCTATAAGCTCTAGGAGACAAGGCCCGTACTGGGCTCTAGGTGCCTAGATCATCGTCGTCATGATATTCGTGATCAGCGACCCCAAAATTTCAGCGACTTCTCTATTATGTATATAATTTCCAGTCTATCTTGAGGGGGTTAATTGGCAATGGTCCATGATATGCCAGCTCTCGTGTTGCGGACGAATATCTGCCTATGAATATATTTAATCTACGAGAGTTCATCACTCTTAGTACCCTTTCAGACCAAGACACTGGTGTCTGACATTGGTGTCCGCCACCGGTGTTCAATTGCAGCAAAGCATGAGCCAATAAAATCGACCAGACACTCAAAAGTGGCTCGTCTGTAGTCGTTCATTTAAAACAATGCTTTGTTGCACGGTGGCGGACGCCGATGTCAGACACCATGTCTTAGTCTGAAAGGGTACTAATAGGCTCGCTGATGTCCAAAGTGCACTTAAACAGGAATTTCCCAAAAGGCTGAGCATAATATGTTTAAGTTTTAGCCAATTAATTTTTTCGCCTTCAACATCAGAGGTTCTTTTTATTAGTTGGGATTTCAGTAAGTTTGAAAATTTATAAAATTATTGCTGGTCCATTTCATCCACAGCGAATGGTTTTTTCCATCTAACAGTTTTGATAAACTAGTACCACAGTATAAAGAGGGACAGTAGAACCACTCTCCGAAAAATTGGACGTAAAATCTGTAGTCGCGCATGGCGACCGCGCAATGTTCGTAGTCGCTTTTGCCCCACTCTCGCATTGCTCGTCACATAGAAACGTACGGATTTTAACAGGGAAAACCCGCATCCACCACTGGTGAATTACCAATTGCGCACTGCCGGTATTACTTCTTGAGATCAAAGCGCCGACAGAGGAGTGGTTTTACTGTGGAACCTCTATATACTGTGCTAGTACTACTCCCTGGGCACGATAATTGAGATATTTGTGGTTTCTTCGCTCCTTCAATATTCTAGAATGGTTAGAGTCATATTCAAGATGAGTGTGTTTAGGGATAAGAAACTTTTGGTCGATCGTTAAATTATTTTTCTGACTTGAAACATAACTGAACATAAGGATCATATTAATATTGCGATTTTGGCGACCGCACGTGTCATAATAGGGCTCGATGCACATTTGCATAATTTCAAGCGGCGCCAGTTTCTGAAGGCACGCCAGTTTCTGCTAGGCCGCCACGTGCACGCGGCTTGAAAACAAGTCATGCGGTTTGGCAGTCTATGCTGGGCAATCAGTGAGTCTACGTTGACCGCGCGATGGATTTCAACGTAGAATAAGTACCACAGCGGACATATCATATATTGTCATTCTCATTTTTAAGGGTTTTACCTTCATCATAGACATACCAAACTCTACCAACACGAAGAAATGTTACTAAATAACATATCAAGTTATCAAGTTTGCTTGCCACTACAGTATAATGCTGGCTCCACACTCTCGGCGAAGTTACTTCGCCAAAGTTTACCGAAGTCCGAAGTACCTCTCTACACAGTCGTTCTACTTCGCGAGGAACACATTCAAGCGGTGCGATACCGACAAAGATCCCTTTGACTCGGACGCGCCAGACCGACAAAGAATGGAAGTAGAACGAAGTGAGGCAAAGTTGCACAAGGTGTCCGTCTACACTCTCGTACTTGTTGAACCTCGATCGACTTCGGTGAGAGTGTGGAACTCACATTACATTCTCGTTTTTAACGGTTAACTTCACCATAGACATATCAAGCAAATAATGTCATTTTGGCAAAAAATCGGACATATCCAGTTTTGCCATACCACGACAGACAAAATAGTAAAATAAGATAACGTAACTGTTTAAAGGACATTTACTTTATGCGTCGCCCACGGTCGATGATACTAACTGAAATGTTGGCCTCCTAATTATATACTTGAAGGAGGTACTAGTGTGTACTAAATGGAAGATAAAAAATACATGGATCTATTGCATATGCGAAGCAAACGGACACAACAAATGTTACCATTTTCCTTACTCAAAATCATAATGTTTCAAGGTTCCTGACAGGGGACTTGAACACACTAGAACTAACAACAATAGTCCAGTCAAAAATGGGCTAAATCTCGGAATGAAATATAACAAGATAAAAATCCTATAAACCTTTGTTTTTATAATTTGGCTTATAAACTATACAAAATATAAATAAGTTATGGTTGAACGCTCTAACATACGAGATTTACAGATAAAATTCAGACATTTAGCGCAGTTCTTTATTAAATCTTGCCCAAGAACTTTCCCTCTCGTGGCATCTTCAGGGGTACTTCGCCAAAAAACAGCAGGCTATCCAGCACGTCCAGGACGTCCATTCACATATAAATAACAGACACCAGATAAAGGGACAAGTTTTCACTCTAATAGCACATAAAACAACATCCAAAAATGTTACTCAACATCCTACCAGATTGAAAACAATGGGAACCTTCTCTGGTAACACCTCCGAGGCTTCTACAATTTGCAAGCCATAACGGATGCTGAGACTAAGGAAGATGAGGGAATTTTACAATTTATAATTCACGTCCCATCTGCTCAGCGCGGTAAAGTTCCAACGAGAATGGTTCCCTTCGTACTCCAATCGGAGTAAACATGTAAAACAAAAATGAATAACCATTTTTAATTTCGTTGCAACACGAAAAAGTTGGAATAATGATGCGGCTGTAGTTTCGTCTTGCAACGAAATTAAAAATGGTTATTCATTTTTGGTTTAAAATAATTATTCTGGAGGCTACATTATGGGCAATGGCAGATAAAATGGTTCCTGGCCATTCGAGTTTAACGGAAATGTTCAAAAAGATATCTGACATATGACAACTGAGATGACTTTGTAAAATTTTTGTCACCGCAAAAGTAAAATGCATATTTAAATATTCTATACCAGCGGTTCTCAACCTTTTTGAGCGATGTACCACCTACAGTTATTTTTATTATTTTTGGTAACACCTATATTTTTAAATTGTATTATCAATACTTACTAAGTACTACTATTTTTTCTGTGTTTTGTGTACCACCGCCAATAATTATATGTACCACCAGTGGTACATGTACCACAGATAGAGAATCTCTGCTCTATAACAAACTGAATATTGACAACAAGTACAACCGACCAGTAGTATTATGAAAATATGTTAATTTCTGGATGTAGACTGCATAATCCAGCTCCTATACTCAAACCTGTCAATAATAAAGTAATGTGTTAGTTTGGAGGCAAATATAATGGACACAAAGTGTAGATATACGAACTAGACTAAAAAAATCTACTTGACTACACACAATTCGCATCACTAGACTAAAACTAGACTAACTTGAGAGTTAGCCTACCCCAAAGGACCCCTACTTAGCACTACCAATACTATAGAAAATGAAATTGAAGCTCACCAACTGACACAGCTTTGACTGTTTGTCAGTTGGTTTTGAGTAACGCTTTGGCATTTATCAATTCTGTAGCTTGCTTATTTAATTTTCATTTCTAAGTATTTCCATTACATATTTCAATTTCTCTTTTCTATAATATTGATAGTTCTTGGTAGGAAACCTTAGAGAAGGCAACCGACCACCCTCAAGTAAGTCTAGTTTTAGTCTAGTTCTTGCATTCACACCCTGCGTCTAATATATTTGCCTCCAAATTAACACCCCAGTTTATTGTTGTCAGGTTTGAGCGTGGGAGCTAGATCTACATCCAGCAACTAACATATTTTCATAATTTTATATTTCATCCATTGACCTCTCCCATGCTACTGCTCTGTTGTACTTGTAGTCAGTGTTCAATTTGTCATAGTGTATATAAACGTACAGTTTACTCTTGTGGTGACTGTCCATAGTTTTAGACAGTCATCTCAATAACTGAGGACTTATCGTATAAAGGGTATAAGTCAACATAGTAGCTTTGAGAAAACTCAAAAAAAACTAATGAGTTAAAAAACTTGAAAACCTATCAAATTTTGTTCTACGTATGAAATGTAGAAAGAAACTGGAAGAGTGACTTGTGATACAGCGGCTTTGAAAACTATTAACGCCCGGTTTCATAATCAGTTAAAGTGGACTTTAAACTTTAAGTTGGTACCTTTATCAATGCAATTCATATGGGTAAATGTCAACTTTAAAGTGAACTTTAGTTAATGTTCACTTTAAGTTGATTATGAATTATGAAACCGGGCGTAAGACCAAAATAACGGTTTTAAGGGCTGGGACTTGTTTCCTTTATAAATTAAATAAATAAAACACGAAATAATGCTGCTGCTGAAGGTACAGGTAATAATTATTAATTCATGTATAAAAATATGTTTATCTTTACAAACAAGACCTAAAGTACAGCTTACGACTTTGAACTTAAAAAAAAAAACAAATTACTATCATATTCTTCATTGGTCGTCGGCCAGTCCTTAACCTGCTCAAAAAATTAATTATCTTTTTCGGAAATGTAAGTCAAGACTTACATTCAGTGATCATAAGATCACCCCATTTTTTGGTATTGGCACTTTTCCTTCTAATTCAATCCATTTGTGTTTTGACTGGGAAAGTTTTGGGGTAGTTCTGATTTCTTTCAGTATATTTGTATTTTAGGCTGCTGAATCCGAATATGAGGTTTGCGGACGAAATTTCGTGACGGGCCATTGAGAAAATCGAGAGAGAAGCGAACAATTTCTGCTTTTTCCCGCTTTTTTACTTAAATCTCGAAAACTATTAACTTTTAGTAAATGGTCTGTCAACAGAAATTAAATTACTTAAAATTCTCTCAAACATTACTTTTTACTTTTTTTTCAGACTAATCTTTCGGTCTAAACTGCAAGTTGAAAATTGCCAATTTTTAACGGTCCCTGCAAAACCCACTTTTTACATTTCAAAACTTTATTTTTTATTAGAATGCTGTCATTTGACCCTCCAGCCTGTGGAGGATGCTGATATCCTAATTATCAAAACAGCTCTTGAGATGGCACCGTGAAATGAACATGTGACAGTGGTGGTGAAAGATTTCGACCTTCTGGTCATTTTGATTGGCCTGTGTAGTCCTATCACAAAAAATGTATTTTTCCTGAAACCAGGAAAAGGAAAGGTTTTGCAAAGCTTCTACAACCCTCATCTGGCTGCTAAAAAAATCCTAATGGACCATATCTTATTACTACATGCTATGAGTGGTTGTGATACTACTTCTGCATTGTTTAATCAGGGGAAACTGAAATTTCTTAAAGTTCTGCAGAAGAACACAGATTTGCAACCAACCATTGAGGCTTTTAAAGACCCTAATGCACATTAGAATGAGGTTGCCTCAGCAGGAAACATGTTTCTCATGGCTCTATATGGAAGAAAAAAGAGACCAGTGTGAACGATTTGAGATACAGACAATACGTAACGAGCGATCCACAATTATTGGGATCAAAGCTAGCCGTGCAAAACATTACGTATGTCTTGTTTTAATCTGAATTTGTATCACTGGTTTATCAATTAATTTTGATTAACATTATAAAACATAAAAAATCAGTCAAAACCTTTAACACAGAACTTTAATCAAAAATAAAAATAGTTAACAAAATTATAAGTAACAATACTAAATAAAATCAAACAAGATGCTATATATGTCCACCACGAACATCTCTACATAACCTAACTGTTCTTGTTTAGTTGACGTACACTGCAAAGTTGACGTAAACTGGAAAGTATATCTGAATTAAGAATAGACATGCACTGTATAGCTATCTCTGTCGTTCAGAGCCACCTATGGTGACAATAATTTTGGATCACACGTTATCTTCATCATACAAAATAAGACCAACATTGCCTCATTACCCCCTACTGAATCTACTGCACGAGAACACTCACTTAGAGTTTATCAGGTGCAGCAATGGTTATCTTTATATCAAGCCAAACCAGACGAGCATCAAAAAGATACAAGTGAGTGGGGTTGGAAAAAACTACTAGTGGTCTCGTGCCAGTGCCAACCACTTTGGACCCTGCACCAAACTCACTACTACGGTATATTTCTTGTAAATGTAAAAAGGGCTGCGAACACAATTGTGGATGCAGGAAGGCGGGCCTCCATTTTTCCCCAATTTGCACATCATGCGAAGGACTGTGTGACAACGTTGAGCTTCCGGAAGATAGCTCTGATATAGCCGTAGAACAGACTGAAGAAAGAGACAGAGGTATGTAGAATCTCACAAGTTATTTCGTAATCATTCATCTCTCCTTGATATATGATCACAAGTCAGTATCTCACTACCTCTTTTATTTTCCAGGAGAACGACCCCCTGACGCTGACAATGGAGCAATCAGACCCTGAGCCAGGACCCGATACCATCGAAGAACCTCAGCACAATGCGGAAGGTATGTTTAATCTCATAATATATTTTGCAATCCTCATCTCTCCTTTAGAACTGACACCACCAGACATTTTCCAGAACAAGCAGAATATGTATCGGGACCCATCGTCACCGGTGAACCACAGCCAGGCCCTTCTAAAAGACAACGGCTCAAATAATTTTGTATTATACATTTTGTATTTTAATTCGTTTTGTATTTTAATTTATAATATTAATAATCACGATATTTTAAGTTTTATTTTGTTAGAATCCTATCTTTTGTGATACTGAATTTGTACAATTTCGACCTTTTTTTCTTTTTAATTATTTGTGCAGAAAACTAGGAGAAATTTATCAAATCACAGCATTCTAATAAAAAATAAAGTTTTGAAATGTAAAAAGTGGGTTTTGCAGAGACCGTTAAAAATTGGCAATTTTCAACTTGCACTTTGGACCGAAAGGTTTGTCTAAAAGAAAAGTAAATATGTAGTGATATTTGTAGATAATTTATGTACTTCAATTTCTGATAACAGACCATTTACTAAAAGTTAATAGTTTTCAAGATTTAAGCAAAAAAGCGGAAAAAAGAAGAAATTTTTAGGTTTTTTCGCAATTTACTCAATGTTCCGTCACGAAATTTTGTCCGCAAACCTCATATTCGGATTCAGCAGCCCAAAATACATAGGTATATAATGAAAGAAATCAGAACTACCCCAAAACTTTCCCACTAGGGAGCTCGAAGAGTACAAATATTGACTGAATTATTCGTAAGCCATTTTATTTGGAAACGAAGTAGCTGCAACATTTTCTTTTTTGACAAATTAAATTTGGATGAAATAACTCCATCTATGAACTCTAATGCTGTTATAACTCCAGTCTTACTTGAATAATATATTACTTATACGAGTATACATTATTCTTATATTTTTCAGGGTTTCTCTTCCCAATTTAATACTTTTACTACTTGTATCAGAGATATCACACATGATGCTAATGGATATTGTTTATCAGCAAAACTACTAATGCACACACGTGTTACAGCTAACCGAAGTAATAAAATAAACAACTCTGTAAACAAAATGACAAAAACGATGGTAGCACGACGAGAATTGTTGTATAAAGGTAACTAGTCCTGGACTAGTTCCCTTTATACACTTAATAAAAATTTTATTCTGCGATATTTCGCGTATGGTTACAGATAAAAATTTCCCAAAAAAGTTTAACAAAATGTATAATATCTATTTTTAATTCGTACTGCTGTGAATTTATTCCCTTTATACAATAAGCGATTCATTGTCATATGTCAGATATCGCTTTGAACATTTCCATTAAGTTCTAATGACCAGGAGCTATCCTATCTCCTACCATTGCCCATAATGTAGAATCGAGAATATTTATTTTAAACTGTTTGTTCCTTTATCTTGTGTCTGTTATTTTTATAATTATTGTATATGAATGTTATGACATTCTTGGATGTGCTGGATTTGCTCCTATTTTTTGACGAAGCAAGTATATGTTATATTTTTTATTAAACATCAGCTTTGAGTTTTGTCGAAGTTTTGCTACTTTTTATTTTACTACAAAAGTGTTTTTTGCTTAATTCAGATGTCCCTGAAGAAGCTCTGAGAACGAAAGTACTTAAGCAAGATAGAATAAAGAACCGTGCTCTATATCTGCCTTTTATTTGTAAAAGGAATATAAAATATTCCCTAATATGCTCAATATATTATGCTTACACCATTTGCATTATTATTAGATGACATTTAAAATAAAGGAATATAAATTAAAACGGGATAGTTCCCGAGGGTTCGTTGTATATCATCTAGTTAAATAACTTAACGTGAAGTAAAAACTCCTTTGTGTAATTGGTTTAAAATTTAATTAAGAATTAAAATATTTTAAAAATCCAAATGGATTACATTGATTGTTCAAAATGTTTTCGGACTTATCAGTCCATCTTCAGTGAACTCATTGTCCTTGCTATCCAGCGGCCAAACCAAACAAACAGTGGTTCCAGTGGTTGGATTAAATGTTCAATCTACATTATAAATATGTGAAAATAATGCGACTTAAAGTCGATGACAATGGATTGCTTCCAGAAACACGCGAATACTCTACTTTAACGTCCTATATGCATCACTATACGATGCATAATAATGTTAAAGTAGAGTATACACATGGTTCTAGAAGCAATCCATTGTCATCGATAAACTTAGGCAAATATGCAAATAAAAAGGTATGAAATATGCGCATAAATATGCAGTATTTTACCCAAAAATATGCAAGTTTATCTAGAAAATATGCATGTAATAAAAAATATTTACAACATTTTTTAATATACAAAAATATTTAAAATATCTTCACATGTTGTATTAACTAACACGTGTATGTATTTTATAAGCTAAGCTTATGTAATTAAATATTTAAGTATTTTAACTAAAATGATATTATTTCGAATTGTGGTAACAACACAATTATCAAATGCTGTTTTTTTTCTAACAGAAACATATGGCTTCTATCTTAGTACATAGAAAAACTTCTTTCGACATCAACCGATGTAACTGGGGCATCTTTCAAATTCACCATAATAGGGCTCTAAATTGCTTGGTTCGGAAAATGTCCAAGCTACTACTTGAACCACTTCAGAAAGAACCTGGTAACCAATGTTTTTTTTCACCTACCTCTACCGAAAGTATACTTTTCCGGACCTGATTGTAGGGAGCAAAGTTGTACTTTTCCTCCCTAGGGAGGAAAAGTAAAAGTGACGTCATGGTATTTCATTCACGAAATATAACTTATTGACGCCCTGTACAATATCTGTTTTCTATTACATAAGTATCTATACATTTTAACGTTTATTTATAAAACACTCTGTATTTTGCAGGATGGTAAAAAACATTAAATTGTTATTTTGATTTAATATTAATTTGCTTACATTAATAATTTGACTTATATTTGACAGTTGACAGTTATATTGTACCTACTTGTTAGTTTTAGTTCTAATAAATTTTGTTGGTTAGTTACATAAATAAATTAAGTAAAAATGAAAAAATGACTTGTTATTTGAGGAAGGTGGAAAAACCATATGTATAACATGGGAGTAAAGTGCCTTTTCCTCCGTTGAATGATTACTGCCCTCCGCTACGCGTCGGGCAGTAAACTTCATTCTCGGGAGAAAAAGTAGCACTTTCCTCCCTTGTTATACAAATAGCTATTTCCATGGTTGTTGGAAAATGTTTGGAAAGTTTTCTTTCCAATATGACATGTATTACTTTTAAGGTTTTGACACAATCATTCAAATTTGCCTAAGTCTAGTCATCGACTTCAAGTCGCATCATTTTCACATATTTATAATGTAGATGTACAAATAAAGCATGTACAATGTACCGGGTGTCCCAATAAGAATGGCTCTCGGCCATATCTCAGGAACCGTTTATAGTAGAGCTTTGAAATAAAAAATTTTATGACAAAAGTTGCCTCAGGAATGACAAAAGTTGCCTCAGGAAAAGCCTGGAAATTATTTTCATAATTGTGGGTCCACCGCTAGAGGGCGTAATTGAATATCAAAATAAAAAAATCTAAATTTTACAAAATTCTCCTAATGAAGGGGCACTGGAAATCCGATTATTGTATTGTTCATCAAGTTCTGCGCATATTTGATTTAACAAGTTTAACTCTACCTTTGCAAATAAGAGGTGGGGGTGAGTGGGAACCTTGTTACGAAAAAATGGCTGTAAGTCCGGTTCTGCTAAATCAAATTTTGAAAACTGGGTCTTGTTGAAGACAGATCTTTTTCTTCAATGTAATCGTGATAATTTTGAACCATCCTAATAAGCAATAAGCCAGGTGGGAGGCGTTATTTAATTTTTTTCAGAAATCTAGTTTTCTTTGGAAAATATTAAATACAAGTATGCATTTTTAATTATACTTTATAAAATTAGATTAAATTAGCAATAGAATAGCGAAAACCGCATGTCGATACCTTTTTTCTGTCTCAAGATATCTCGAGAAACGTGTAAATTTTATACATAACTGTTACTATCGTAAGTTAATGAAAAGTAGTGTGCTGTGGAAAAAAACAAAATAACATTTTCCAGATGTCAACGTATAAAAATATAATTAATTAAAACAACAATATAAAGAGAAACAATAATATTAAAATTAAATATAACACAGAACAAAAAGAACTACTTAGTGACGACCTAAATATTCAAATTGTTGCCCATCATACACTACTCTAGAATACATTATCCAGAGAATACTAAACGCCATTCAAAGCATATCGAGAGCAGAAATTTAGACTGCTGTTCAATCTACTCTTGAAAGAGTAAATGTTTGCAACGAAAATGATGGGCAAAAATTTGAAAGTTTATATCATCACTAAATAGTTGTTTTTATTTCTTTCTAATAGGGCTTTTCAACGCTTCTCATTTGTTTCGAGCCTCTGTCATATGCCGTATAATCCGTGTATAATATTAATATACGAGATATGAACGAGGCTCGAAACAAATGAGAAGCGTTGAAAAGACCTAATATACGTTGACAGCTGGAAAATGTTTCTTTGTTGTTTCCGTAGCACACTACTTTTAATGAATTTCGTTTACCGGTGACAGTAACAGTTATGTTTTTAAATTTACACGTTTTGTAAGATCTCTCGAGATAGGAAAAAGGTATTAACATGCGGTTTTCGCTATTCTGTTGCTAATTTTATCTAATTTTGTAATATGGTATTAAAAATGCATGTTTGTATTTAATATTTTCCAAGGAACACTAGATTTCTGAAAAAAATTAAATAACGCCTTCTAGCTGGCATATTACTCAGTAAGTTGGTTCGAAATCATAACTTTTACATTGACGAAAAAGATCTGTCTTCAACAAGACCAAGTTTGCAAAATTTTATTAAGCAGAACCGGACTCACAGCCAATTTTTCATAACAAGGTTCCCACTCACCCCCACCTCTTATTTCCAAAGGTACACCTAAACTTGTCAAATCAAATATGCGTAGAATTTTATGAAGAATAAGACGATCGGATTTCCAGTGCCCCTTCATTAGGAAAATTTTGTAAAATTTAGATTTTTTAATTTTTGATATTCAATTACGCCCTCTAGCGGTGGTCCCACAATTATGAAAATAATTTCCAGACTTTTCCTGAGGCAACTTTTGTTGTAAAAATTTTTATTTCAAAGCTCTACTATAAACGGTTCCTGAGATATGGCCGAGAGCCATTCTTATTGGGACACCCGGTACATATGTGAAATTATTATAAATTTAAGAGTTGTGTGGACTGTAAATATAAATGTCCATTTGGATTTTTTAGAATTTCAATTCTTAATTCAATTTTATACCAATTACACAAAGTAGTTTTTACTTCACGTTAAAAGTAAAGGAATATAAGTCAAAAAATCGGTTTTAGGTACATTTGCCCTGTGATATTTTTTTATAAGAGATTCTATGAGATTTTAAACAAAGGTGTAATATGCCAAAACAATCATTTATACGATTTTATAGCTGATCAGTTCCCATTACGAGATTAATGAAATATACTGTACTATAAATTATGGTACGAGTAAAAAGATAAAAAATGTGTCCATTGCTATAATGATTCTATAAAACTCTACCAAATTTGGTGCTCCAATACAACAGGGGTTGTGCCAAATATTGTTAGATAATTCAATTTTATTTACCTAAAGTATGAAACACTTGTTAATTTCCTCCATTAAGTATAAATTGTAGTAAATATAAATAGGTATTAGTCTTTTATTCAAAACAACACATAAAGAATTCAATCAGTGCGTTACAAGGAATTAGTACTAATTTAAGCAAATTGCGATGGTGTGGGAATATTCTGTGGGAGTGTTGATGGTAGGGAAATTGAATACACTTACCTCCATGATCACTCGCGCCGCTTTGCCTACCAGCTGCTTGTTCAATGATGTCGTTCAGTACCATCACATCTAAAAACATTTATAGATTAATAAGTTCCCTAACTTCTTTCCCTAAAAGAAATATAAGAAGAAATTCCAAGAAAAATGAGATAATATCCAGAAAGTTAGGGCAAACAATAATATAGAAGAAAAATAGGAATATCTCAAAACCAGCATAACCGTAGAAGGTGAAGAAACTGACGGGAAGGCAAAAATAGCAAATAATACTAACATGAGGAGAACTGAATGATGTACGGACGAAATACGAAAGAACATAAAGAACAAAAAAGACAAATGGAAGAGATACCTAAGTACAAAGCACCCGGAAGATTACGAGGCATATAAATAAAAAAGGACAGAGGTTAAAATAGCGGTGAAAGCAGGAAAGGAAAGGTCGTGGGAGAGGTTTGGACTAAAAATGACAAAAAATTATAGGGAAACCCAAAAACTTTCTATGGCGCATTAAATCAACTCAGACAAAAGAAAGAGCACAGGATAAAAGACAATAATGGAAACGTACTAACAGAAGAGATCAAATAATGGAAAGATGGACAGAACATTTCAAAGAGCTAACACATGTAGACATGCACAACATAGTGGAGATACAAGAAATGAATGAAGAACAACAAGTGGAATCCATAGCAAGAGAGGAATTAGAAAAAGCAATAGAAAGAGTAAAATTAGTCAAAGCACCAGGCAAGGATCATATCAACCCGGAAATGATAAAATTCATGGGAATAGAGGGAATGGACAGAATGAAAGAACTAATGAATGATATCATAAATAGAGCAGGAATACCAAACGGTTGGAAGAAAGACATTCTATTACCAATACACAAACAGGGAGACAAGAGAAACTGTAATAATTACCGAGGTATCACCATATCAAGTATCCCTGGAAAGGTATTCGCAATAGAGACAAGAATAAAAACCCGAATAGAAACAACTATGGAAGATACACAGTGTGGATTCAGTAAGGACAGAAGCACGCAATTCACAATAAAACAAGTAAGTGAGAAGGTAATCAATAAGAACAAAGAGATACATATTGGCTTCATCGACCTGGAAAAAGCGTTTGACAGAATACGAAGACAGGACATATGGAAGACACTGAAGGAAAGGGGAGTTGACAGGAACATAATAGAACTAATAAAGGATATGTACAAAAATAATACAAATATCGTAAGAACCAATAACAAGGAATCGAGAGAATTTACTACAAGTCAAGGCGTCAAACAGGGATGAGTGTTGAGTCCACTGCTATTCTCACTGTTACTGGATGAAGCAATAAAGAAAGCCAAGAGAAGAATGAGAAAATTAACATTAGGATACTGGCAAGTGGAACATACTTAACTATCGGAGCTACTATTTGCAGACGAGATGGTATTGATAGTAGAAAACAGAGAAGACTTACAGAACAATCTTGAAATCCTAGAAGGAGAACTATCACGAAACATAAATACTAAAATAAATACAGAGAAAACAAAAACAATGATAATTTCAAATACGAGGAAAACACACGCAATATAAATAAACGGGAAACAACTAGAGAAGTTCGAATATTTTAAATACCTAGGAGTAATTATTGAATCAAATGGAAATCTAGACATAGAAATAAACGAGAGAATGAGACGAACATGAAGCTTATTTAACACTATCTCTCTCACTTGTCGTTTCCCCATTACTGAGGATCGTGTTTCCTTCCCATATTCTTAACAATTTTTTTCCGTTGGTCTCTATCTTCAGCTACTACTCTAACAGTTTCGTAGAATGAGTTTCCAGCTGAATTCCTAATTTGGTCGGACCATTTAGTTGGTGACCGTCCTCTTGATCTTCTCCCCGGAACGTTTCCAGAAACAATTAATCTCTCCAAACTATCGTCACCTCTGCGAACCACGTGACAGAAGAATTGCAGAGTTCGCTGCAGACATATTGTGGACAGCCTTTTTTAATTTCGAGTTGGTTTAGAATGGAAACTTTTGTCCCATGAGCTGTCCAAGGTATGCGCAGCATTCTTCTCCAGCACCACATCTCAAAGGCATCAATTTTTTGGCGCTCGCGTGTGCGAAGAGTCCAAGTCTCTGCCGCGTATAGAAATATTAAGAATACAAGGGCATTCACCAGTCTCATCTTGATATTTTGAGAGATAGATCTGTCTTTCCAAACTTTAGTTAGGCAACTCATCGCATTTTTTGCCATACCAATACGTCTCCGAACTTCTGCTTCACAGTAACCATCGTCAATTATACTAGACCCGAGATAGACAAATGTATTTACTATCTGGTATTCCTGTAACATGTTAGTCAGTTGAATAGTGTCGAATCTGTCGACCACCATTATTTTTGTCTTAGCTTTATTGATTTTCAGACCAACTTTATTGCTTTCGTACTCAAATCTTCGCAGGAGATCAAACATTTCTTGCTTTTTTGCTGCTATAAGTGTAGTGTCATCAGAAAATCTTTAATTGGAGATTTTCCTACCAGCTACTGTTACTCCACCGGCCCATTCTTCTAAAGCCATCCTCCATTTAACACTATGAAAACAACATATTTGAGGAAAAAAGAGATACCTTTCAAGGTAAAAACGGCAGTCGTTAGATCAGTAGTTAGGACAACAATCATGTATAGCAACGAGACATGGATATTGACGGGTAGACAAAATTCCAGAGTCAATGCTATCGAAATGAGGTTCCTGAGGAAAATAGCAAAAAGAAAGAGGCCTGACTAAATTCATAACGAAACAATCAGACAAAACCTAAAACTAGAACCAATTAATGAAAAAATAGTAGAGGGACAACTTAGATGGTTCGGGCAAGTGTGTAGAATGTCGAATGAGAGACTATGAAAAGAGGAAGACTAAGTGTTATGTGGCTAGATGGAGTCGGAAAGCATGGAGACAACAATGCAAAATTCAACTCCACCAGCCGTACACCTAAAGGTTTTAGGGAAGGCTTAGGACTAAGTACAGTAAGTAAGGTTCGTTACTTGTTATTCAATATTATAAACATAATAAACTATAAATTACAAAGAGACTTACCTTTCATATCCACTACGGTTTGTCTTTGGTTATTATCAATAAATGGATTGTCTAAATGCTTTATTTTCCCTTCCATCTGGCTTGTTGGTCCATCCTAACAGAAAAATACAGTTTACAATTGAATCAAGCCTACAAAATCATTGTTTCCTTACGTAATCTCCTCGGTGTGCTCTATGATTATACTCAGTATAGTTGTTGGGCGTGGTCGTAGCTGTAGCTGCTGGCGGAGGACCAGTTCTGAGCGATCGGTTCCTGAGTTGGCTTTCTTTTGTCATTACTTTAGCGGTACCACCCAAACCACACAACAGATCTCCATGAGAGGTGTAAGATATTCGTGATGCGTGCGAAGTGTATGATGAATGACGTGAACCTGACCAAAATTGAGAGTTGTACCAAACAAAAAAAATCAATGTGATAACAAAAAGTGTGCACATGATCTTTATAATGATGATACAGATCTTAATGAAGGTATTAGTTTTTCACTCGTATAGGAGAGTTGTAAGAATATTATTTAATTAGATAAAAACTTAATTATTTGTTACACGAGAGTATTCTGTAAATTTTTAGTAAGAGGTCTTGCGTTGACATAATCCATGGTCATCGATGGTCATGCGCTGTTCAGTTTGTTTTCCTCACAAATAATGTGGGGCATATCAACTGAACGACGCTTCCCCTTATCATCAGATGACCGCAAAAATATGATTATTCTTACGGACTTTAAATACAGGTGACGATCTACCCCTCTTTAAAGTTGAGATCAATTTTATGAATTTATTATTTGTGAATATTAGCGTTATTCCGATATAAAATGTACCTAGGCGCTTATCTCATCCATTATTGATTATCTTATTTTAGGAACTCTGAGATCAAAAATTTCGATATAATTTCAAAATTAATTTCATTAAATTGTCTTTGAAAAAAAAAAAATGAAACGAACCATTAAACTTAGTTTTTGTGCACTTTTTAAATGTGTAAACGGATTTTGAAAACTTTAATATACAGGGTGTTGTTTCAAGGTGACAATTACTTTATATTTTTTTGTTAATCCGAACCTGGATTTTTGTTGTGATCAGTAAGTGGGTCGTTTAAATGCAGTAAATAAGTATTGATTATTTTTAAAACGAGTGTTTATTCATTAATTTTAAAAATTTATTATTAAATGCTAATATTACCTGCTTTTTAATATCGAGAGTTTTTTAAAATTTCAATATATGCACATATTTAATTTCAAAATTAAAGACATTAACTTTGCTGCGCAAAAAATTAAAGCGAACCATTAAACTAGCACAATGTGCAAATTTTTGGATTGGATTTTTAAAATTTCATTCTATAAGATGTGGTTTCAAGGTCACAAATAATTTATATTTTTTTAGTCCGGACCGGGATTTTTCTTGTGATTTGTAGTTGGGTGGTTTGGATTCCAAAATGAGACATACGTGTACCAAATACCAAAAAAATATACAAGGTGGTCTAAAGTTATGGGTCCAGAAAGAAATGGACAAAATCGATAAAACACCCTGTAACTCGGTTATAAAAATCGGCGAGGCAATAAATGTAGTATATCTAGAACCGACTCACTGACCTTTATTCACCATTCAAGTATTTCCGTTTCCCAATGAAACAGCCTGTATAGAAGAAGTTTCAGTTAAATTTGCTAAAATTCTGCAGAGATAGATAGCTGTAGTCATGCAGGTAAAACATTTTTATTGCTCCAAGACTCACAAATAAATTGTTTCGGAGTTTCAGACCTTCAAAGTATCAGCTTTTCAAAATCAGCCGTTTTTAAAACTGCAGTTTGACCGATTCAATATGGCACCTGAATCCCATTAAACAAAACTATGAGATCTGAATAACATTTCATAATCTTGCCCTGTCGACAAAATAAGTTAAATATACTGGATAGGATCCATGTGGATTATCCCGCTTTTTTCTGGAAGCTCTCTGTTATAAATCGTACTTTATTGCACAACTTCCACTTTCTTGTGATACCCATTCCAGGATTCTGAAACACCGTACTAGCCTAAAGGCTTAAATGTGTATATATTTCCGAAGTCACTTGGTTGTCTTCAAATAGTATTTGCCGCCTGCGATCTAATACCTTGCAGTCATGCAATATATGGTTGGCTGTTTCAGATTCTTTGCTACAAAGTCTGCAGCTCAAGTTTCCATGAAACAATCAAACAATCCTAATGTATACAGGTGTCACTTGACTGGCCTGTTATGACTCTGGGCTGATTCTTACTTGTTTTCCGCAGTACTTCAAGCCTATTTGTATATGTCCATTTAAAATATATTTTGCCATGTGTTTGACCGGGTATATTTTCCCAGTAAGAGTTATGTTGCCTTCGGATCCAGGTTTTTTCCGTTCGGGGACGATGCTTTTTGGCACACTTACGTCCGGCTCTGGACCTAAGTATTTTGTAGCTGCTCCTTTTCTGGAAAGTGCATAGCTCTTTCATTGTCGTATATTCCCCGGTGACCTCTGGAGCCCATATCGATGTGACACTGTTATGTTGGCAAATATTGCAAAAATATCTGCCTAAAATATTCTAGTGGAATAGAAATGTTTAAATTTCCATCACGACCGAATATTTCTGCGCCCGACCCTTCTCCAGTTTTCGACCCTTCTCTGTACCATAGTTGCCTCTGTACCATGATGTGGCCTATAGCCATGGGCTGATGTCCACTTGAAGAGGTACTTAAGGCCTATATCTGGGTACCAAATTGTTGGGAATTATCATCCATTGAGTATCCCTAATTTCAATTATGACGTTAGTATATCCTGGTATGACCGGTTGGTTCCTCAGGTTTGTTCGCAGTCTATAATATCCCATCATCTCCTCCCCTTTATAATTAGATATAAAGGAGGGAGATCTAGTTGAGTCTCCATATGAAACTTGAAAATCGTCATTTTTCGTTTTCTTTCGTCAGTTCTAAGTTATTTATAACGATCAAATTTAGAAAAAATTACAAGAGACCTTTTTTGCTTCGAATGAACTAAAAAAACCTAAAATAAAAAATATAAAAAATCTGGTCGGGCCAACAAAATTTTCCCGGACTATAAGTTGCCTATAAATAAGTGCCGAGGTACTTTATATTTTAGTTTTTTTACGAATATTTACTAACATATTTTACTAATATAATTTACAGAATAATCCTTGTACCAGCAAATTATTATTTTTTAATAGGTACTTTGTTTTACACTTTATTTGGCACTGAGAGAGTTATATTATATGGACTATGTACTAACTATGTATGGAACAAGTTTACAGAATCCAAAAAAATATTATAGTAATGATATAGTATGTATAAGAAATGTAGTTTCTATATTTTATATTGCTATTTGTTCTACTTACAGAAATTTCACTTGAGAGCTCACATTCAGTAGGGTTTAGTTTGCGTTGGTAGGGAGAAAGCTGAAGTATAGAAAATTCGGTTCTTTGCCATTTCGTCAATAAAATTTTAAAAACTGTTGGTTCTGCCTTCATACTTGCTAATAACTATTTTTTTCGCCATATCATCCTCAAACAATATTTATTTCTCTGAAAGACACTGAATTGTTCGTGCTTTTTTTCATGCATTCGTAGGCAAATCTCACCAGAACTAACGCCAACCAGATGCGTACATATGGGGAATACTGAAGGAGTCAGACAGATCCACCGTCTGCCATTTCGGAATTGCGGATTAGAATTAAAGATTTTTTCGTGCCAGAGGCAGTGGCGGAGCTAGAAATTTGCATTGGGAGGGAAATTTGCCTTAGAGGGGAACTTCCAATGAAAAAATAATCAAAAGACATAAAAAAGATAAATTCAGATTACATAAAAGACATAATAACTTATATGCATTAAGTTCCCTCAATTTTCCTAACTAGAGTGTTTATTGTATTGAATTTGTCTTTCTGAGGTTTCGGTTTCATGTTAGCTAATATATTTTTTTGTGTGAACAATTTTTTTCTTTAATTTTGGACCTTGTTAGGGGGGAAATTTCCTTATTTTCCTTCCCCGTAGGTCCGCCACTGGCCAGATGGCATCTTTAACATCTGTTTTATCGGGAACGTGCGTTGTCGTGAATAATGTTTGTAAGGCTATATCATGTATACTAGATATCTAAATAATCATATACATTTCAATATTAATTTCAGTGCTGTTTATTTTGCCTCATACTGTATTTCGGCTATATAGTAGAACCAAATCAAATGTCATAGACCCGTTAAAAGTAAATAAGTATGCTTAGATAGTCTCTCTCAATACAAAATAAAGTTCAATTTATTTTTTCACGACAATTTAATACATTGTGCCACGTGTTAATATTCTACACAATTAATGAATCGAGAAAAATAAATATTTATTCTATAACTACATCAATAAAACTATTGATTTCTACTGGCACTACTAAACTACTTCTACTTCTATAGAGTGACTTAACTATCCGAGGTAATGTAAACATGTCAATTTTTATGCCACAATGTGATTTGGTAGTTCAGTTGATAAGTTAAAATTTAAAATAATGACACAGTAAGTTCATGAAAATGGACACGTTTATAGGTACTGTTTTAGTCGAAGCAATAAAGCACTGAACCTCCGAAATAGGGAACTTGCATAAATTTTTAAATATTCAAATGATATTAAAAAACATAAGGTAACATGATCTTAAAACGCTTGCATGCGAAAAAAAAACAAATATTTTTAACCCGTACGCTAATTACTACGCTTTGAAAATGCTATAAAATTCAAATATCTTAGGAGGCTCTTGAACGTTCTGCTATTGGTTCGACGTCACGGGCCACGGTCAACCGGACTAGCTAGTCGGAAACAACGCGATTAGGGTAGGTATCACGGGTATATTACATTTTAATCGTCTTTAATAAAAAATTCCTAGGTATTATTTATGTTCACCTTATATATTGTAATAAGTAGTTCCCCAATCAGCTTAGTTTTACACTGAAATTGATAAAGTTGAGTGCTACTTTGTAAAGAGTTTAAAACGCATAATATGATGGACGAGGGTTTTTCAAAAGGCTAATCTGACTAACTTACCTACCGTTGATGTCTTCATGGTGGCAACTTTTATAAAAAGTAGTGAAAGCTATTCTATTGGAGAAATGCGAGGTGTCAAGGCAAATAAGTAAGAGTTATTAATAAGCATGTTTAAACCGTTTATAACAATAGTTTGGTACCATTATATTATAGTATAAGATTTACCACGTGGGTTTGATCTACCTACCTCTAATCGAAGGATTTCGTATATCTTGGAAAAGATTACGGTGTAATTTGCATTATGATAAAGATTATATTTTATTGTAATGTTTATTAGTACCTACTGGAGCTTTTCGTTATTGTGTTCAAAGCCTTCTGAGAAAAGATTATGGTGATTAGCAGACGTACCGATAGAACGTGTACATAGCCAACAAAATCCTTCCTTACAAAGTTAATAATACTTACGCATTAATAAGAAGAATCATTATTGTAATTTTACAAGTTAATATCTTTATCATCTCAGCTTATACTTACACCGCATCCCTCGGTAGACCGCAAGCTATAGTAGAAACCGACTGTAGACCGCATACTATAGTAGCACCAATACTTTATAGTTACGCTTACTTTTATTACCAAAAGTTTTGTTTATTTTTAAGTTACTTGTTTCTTCTTTGTTCTTCAACACAAGAAACGACAAAAGTAATTTCATAAAAAAGAACTTTTTGATACATGTCAACAGAGATAAAATATTAATATTTTACCTGTCACAGAAAAAATCATTTTTGCCACAGAGTAAAACAAGATATTTCAACTATATTATTTATCTATGGGCAAACTGCATTAAATGCAATAGCCCACCGAACGGGCAAACGATAAGAGTGGCCTGTGACGTCAGAGCCCAGCTCTCGCTTTTGAAGTTGTTTGAAACGGAAATTTTAGGCGCAGAACTTTGATCAGATGTTGTACGTACACTATTCATTGTTAAGACGTAATATTTTGAATATGTATAACATTTTAAAACATAAATTAACAATTTTATGCAAAAAATTTTTTTAGTGCAAGTTCCCTATTCTTTTTGCATTTGATTTGTGAATGCGCCAGAAGACTTTGTGACCTCTAGCCATGGGATAATATTGAAAAAGTGCATACAAAAAACGCATTTTAAAAGTCCATCTCAAACAGACAATAAAAAAAAATTCAGAACTCGTCAGTTATCGGAGGAAATGAGTTCAATTTTGTTACTCGGTGGGTTTTTAGCGTCGCTGAAAACGAATATGACGTCGTAAGTGAGCTCTGGAGTACCTGGTGCCCAGAGTACCTACTGTTTACCTCGTCTTCTGGAGTTTTCGGCAAATTCATTAAAAAGTTAGTCAAAAATCATTACTCGGGGGGTTTGTGGGGTCGCTGACGACGAATATGACATCTGAAGTGATCTCCGAAGTACCTACTGCCCAGAGTACCTATTCTTTACCTAGTCTTATGGATTCTGACTTATAAATCCACGCACAAAAATTTAAAGAGCACTTTCTATCGAAGAAGTAGTTGAACATGGCTGTCAACTACTTCTCGCGATGTATAATGCTCCAATAAGTTTCAGAAAACCTAAAATACCGGAGGAATTTCTATTCAGTACTAATCAGTTGGCTGAAACGTATAGATACAGAATGTATCTAATGGCAATTTATAAAAATAAAAAAGTTTCTGTTGGTAAAATACTTCCTACTGTAGATGCCTTCACCCCAGATTTGAAAAGGATTTACTTCCAAGTCCAAAGTTGGATGTATGGAAAAGGTGAAGACAGTTTGGATCCAACACATTGGGGATGGGAATTAATGGATAAATCGTTAATTCCCATAAAAATGACTCAAATGCCTGGTCCACCTAGTATAATGAATTTGATATTCTGTAGTTGCAAGTCGGACTGCGGAAATTCATGTGGGTGCAGGACACATGGCCTTAAATGCTCCGTTGCATATAAAAATTGTGCAGGAATAAATTGTACTAATACAGATAGTCTAATAAATCCATTGGAAAGCGAAGAAGAAGAAAATATTAAAATATAAACAAACATCTACGTATCCATCCATTTAATTGTACTTTTTTCAATAAAGGTATTTTTATGATACAAAAATCAAAGAATTCGCATTAAAACCAACTGCAATATGTATCTATTATATACCTTAAAGACCATTAACATTCAGAAACTTACTTTCGATAAATCCAATAACTTCCAAGTTTAGAGGTTTGACTGATTGTATAACGAAAATTCCAGAAGTTGACGTAAAGAGTAGGTATCCTAGGCACCAGGTACTCTGGAGATAATTTTCAATGTCATCTTCTTTTTCAGCGAGCCCAAAAACCTCCGAGTAATGATCTTTGACTAATTTTTTAATGAATTTGCCGAAAACTCCAGAACACTAGGTAAACAGTAGGCGCACCCTGGGCACCAGGTACTCCGGAGATCACTTTCGACGTCATATTCGTTTTCAGCGACCCCAAAAACCCCCCGAGTAATGATATTTGACTAATGATTTTTAAATGAGTTTGTCGAAAACTCCAGAACTTATGGTAATCAGTAGGCACCCTGGGCACCAGGTACTCCGGAGGTCACTTCCAACGTCATATTCGTTTTCAGCGACCCCAAAAACCCGCGAGTAATAATTTTTGGCTAATTTTTTAATGAATTTGCCGAAAACTCCAGAAGCCGAGGTAAACAGTAGGTACCCTGGGCACCACGTACTCCGGGGAGCACTTCCAAAGTCATATTCGTTTTCAGCGAGCCCAAAAACCCCCCCGAGTAATGATTTTTGATTAATATTTTAATAAACTTGCCGAAAACTCCAGAACACGAGGTAAACAGTAGGTACCCTGGGCATTAGGTACTCCGGACATCACTTCCAACGTCATATTCGTTTTCAGCAACCCCAAAAACCCCCCAATAACAAAATTTAACTCATTTCCGCCGATAATTGACGAGTTATAAATTTTTTTTATTGTCTGTTTGAGATGCACTTTTAGAATGCATTTTTTGTATGCACTTTTTCAATATTATAATCATGGCTAGGGGTCACAAAGTTTCCTGGCGCATTCACAAATCAGATGCAAAAAGAATTATTAAGATCCGTCTTGTCGTTTTTTTTTCGGAGGAAGGCCGATTTTAGTGCTTTATTGCTTCGCCTATTTGTCAAGCTTTTCACATGAACCAAATTTAAAATAACCTTTCCGGGATCTTTGATCATTAAAATCGATCATCGAATCGATGCTCATCGATACAAAAATGAGATTGGTAAGGCAGAGTTTAGACGCCGCGATAAATGCGATCAATTTATCGTAACGATCGAGTGGTTTCAATTTATCGTTGTATGTAAACGGTACATCGCAGCGATTTATCGCTGGTTTAGTCGCTGCGATAAATGCGAGCAATTTATTGTAACGATCGAGTTGTTTCAATTTATAGTCAATCGCGACAATATATCGCAGCGTCTAAATAAGCTTTAAAAGGTCAATAAATCGTAGCAATTTATTGTAACGATAAATTGCTACGATTTATTTTGCCGCATTATATTGCATATTATATTGCCGCATTTATCGCGGCGTCTAAACGCTACTTAAGAAGTCTAGTTTTTCCAGTTTTCACATAGTCATCGGATTGCTGGACCCTTATGGATAAAGTTAAAAACATTATAGATGTATTTAAGATTTGCTGCTGGAGACAAATGCTGAGAATACCATGGCTGACGCATACCATGAACGAGCTCAACACAAAGAAAAGACGATTGGAAGAACATAAATATCAGAACAAATAATAGGCTATTGTGGTCACGTCCCTCTCTTGTCGTTTCCGCCTTACTGAGGATCGTGATTTCTTCCAATATTCCTAACAATTTTATTCCATTGGTCTCTATCTTCAGCTGCTTTAAGAGCTTCGCAGAATGAGTTTCCAACTGAATTCTTAATTTGGTCGGACCATCTCTTGATCTTCTCCCCGGAACGTTTTCAGAAACAATTAATCTCTCCAAACTATCGTCACCTCTGCGAACCACGGGACAGAAGAATTGCAGAGTTCGCTGCAGACATATTGTGGACAGCCTTTTTTTAATCGAGTTGGTTTAGAATGGAGACGTTTGTCCTATGAGCTGTCCAAGGTATGCGCAGCATTCTTCCCCAGCACCACATCTCAAAGGCATCAATTTATTGGCGCTCGCTTGAACGAAGAGCTCAAGTCTCTGCCCCGTATAGAAATACTGAGAATACAAGGGCATTCACCAGTCTCATCTTGATGTTTTTGTGCACGTCATTCATCGTCATCTTGGACACGTGCTTTGAAGAAATTGTCTTGAAAAACTTACCATCCAGGGAAGGATAGAAGGAAAAAGAAGTTGAGGTTGATCTACTATACAATACAGGGATCAAATTGCGGAAGATAGAGAGAACTGGATGAACATTGGAAAAATCAGCTAGTAGTTTCATGATATCACGGTACTTGCGTCAAGTTAACGACTAAGTGAAGAAGAAGGTCATTAAGAATGGTTGTTACTGAAGTTTTGGTAGGGACACGTTAAAACATATTCTTATCATTGACAGTGGATATTGAGTTCCATATACAATATCCACGGAGATCAAGACACTTTTATGTTTGTGACTAATTTTCAGGGCATTGTTTCCACACTGAATGAGGTAACTTGAAGATAGGCGTTTACCTCGATTGCTTCTTTAGCCTTTGGGAAAGGTAAACATTTTTGTTTAGTTTTGATGAGCAGATATTAAATACCTCTGATGGCTAATCAAGATTAACGTGGATAACCTATCAATCTAATCTTCGCTCTACTACTTGTTTCAGACGTTCTTTGAGAGCTCCCCTGGTGGTGGTGGGGAAATTTCACAATTGAGGTCCCCTCAATTGTGAAAGTACTCACAATTGAGGTTTTATATTTTTCTTTACTTCGAAGTGCTTCCTACGTCAATATCTTTCGCTTGTCTACATACTGTAGACAGTCGACTGCTGTTTAGTATCTTCTACCGTCTGGTCGTTCCCAAAACACATTGCGGTCTGTCGTCATCACTCGTACCACGTGGCCTGCCTATCTTAGTCTATCGGCTTTTATGTATCTCACAATATTTTTCTGCCCGAAGAGAGTCTCTAATTCATTGTTGTATGTGCTCCTCCATTCATTTGCCAAACTGTCTCTACAGGGACCATATATAGTCCGTCCGCTATAACTTTTCCCATGCGATAGGATTCATTTTCAATCAAATTAAGTCAAAACAGAAAGTGAAACGTACGCCGATGTGTGTAGTATATAGTATACAGTATACAAAATGTATATACACATCGACGTTCGTTTCAATTTATGTTTTGGCTTAATTTGATTGAAAATGAATCGTACCGCATGGGAAAAGTTATAGCGGACGGAGTATATATACAGTATGTCCCTGTAAGTTGTATCCATATGGAAAACTTTTTATTATTAATTTTACGAAAAAAAGTTATTCCTTATAAAAAGCTCTGCATGGTAAAAAACCTATGATTCAACCATCAAATATAAAATTTTTTGAATATTATACGAGGTATGTCAAAAAGTTTGAATTTCACTCAAGAGTAAAGTAGCTTTATTTTTCGTAATATTGGAAATTGCTATTATGAAAAGTTGTTTGGAATTAAAAACTATATTCTAATATGCAATTACATCCTTCTAATAGAAAAAAAAAATTTGAGAAATTATGGATAACTATCATTATTTTTTCAGTTATTTCAATTCTGATAACTCTTTTATTATTAATTTTACGAAAAAAAGTGATTCTTAATAAAAAGTTCTGGATGATCTAAAACTTAAAATGCAACCACCTTGTATCAAATTTTATCAATTTTATACGAGGTATGTCAAAAAAGATAAATTTAGATCAAAAGTAAAGTACCTTTATAGTTCAGAATATTTCAATTAGAAGGATGTAATTACATACTGAAACATAGTTTTTAATTCTAAATAACTTTTCATAATAACAATTTTCGATACTGTGAAAAATAAACGTATTTTACTCTTGAGCGAAATTCATATTTTTTGACATACCTCGTATAAAATTGATAAAATTTGACAAAAGAGTGTATTTTAGATTTTAGACCATGCAGAACTTTCTATTAAGAATCACTTTTTTTCGTCAAATTAATAATAAAAGAGTTATCTGAATTAAAATAACTGAAAATAATGTTAGTTATCCATAATTTTTCAAAAAAAAATTTTTTCCACCTACCTCTACCGAAAGTATACTTTTCCGGACCTGATTGTAGGGAGCAAAGTTGTACTTTTCCTCCCTAGGGAGGAAAATATTTTTCCTCCCTAGGGAGGAAAAGTAAAAGTGACGTCATAATATTTCATTCATGAAATATAACTTATTGACGCCCTGTATAATATCTATTTTCTATTACGGAGTATCTATACATTTTAACGTTTATTTATAAAACATCCTGTATTTTGCAGAATGGTAAAAAACAGTAAATTGTTATTTTTATTTAACAATGTTTACATTAATAATTTGACTTATATTTGACAGCTGACAGTTATATTGTACCTACTTGTTGTTTTAGTTCTAATAAATTTTGTTGGTTAGTTACATAAATAAATTAAGTAAAAATGACAAAATGACTTGTTATTTGAGGAAGGTGGAAAAACCATATGTATAACATGGGAGTAAAGTGCCTTTTCCTCCCTTGAATGATTACTGCCCTCCGCTACGCGTCGGGCAGTAAACTTCATTCTCGGGAGGAAAAGTTACACTTTCCTCCCTTGTTATACAAATAGCTATTTCCACCTACCTCTACCGAAAGTAGACTTTTCCGAACCTGATTGTACGGAGCAAAGTTGTACTTTTCCTCCCTAGGGAGGAAAATATTTTTCCTCCCTAGGGACGAAAAGTAAAAGTGACGTCATGGTATTTCATTCATGAAATATAACTTATTGACGCCCTGTACACTAGCTATTTTCTATTACGTAAGTATCTATACATTTTAACGTTTATTTATAAAACACCCTGTATTTTGCATAATGGTAAAAAACAGTAAATTGTTATTTTGATTTAACAATGTTTACATTAATATAATTTGACTTATATTTGACAGTTGACATATATATTATACCTACTTGTTAGTTTTAATAAATTTTGTTGGTTAGTTACATAAATAAATTAAGTAAAAATGAAAAATGACTTGTTATTAATTTGAGGAAGGTGGAAAAACCATATGTATAACATGGGAGTGAAGTGCCTTTTCCTCTCTTGAATGATTACTGCCCTCCGCTACGCGTCGGGCAGTAAACTTCATTCTCGGGAGGAAAAGTAGCACTTTCCTCACTTGTTATACAAATTGCTATTTCAATTAGAAGGATGTAATTGCATACTAGAATACAGTTTTTAATTCCAAACAACTTTTCATAATAGCAATTTTCAATATTGTCAAACCTGCCATATCCGGATGAATGTGGCGACAGACCGATCCGGATATGAAAAAATCCGGATATCAAGATCACTACTTTTTTTATAGTCTCTGAAACGTTTTCTCCTTCATACAATCCAGTAATCAACGCCGCCAATAACTTTCGTCGATAGACACGTTTTATCGATTCTATAATACATTATTTCGCCATCTTTTAGTTCTTCTTTTAGTGCGTTGTCCAACAGCAGGACTGCCTTTCTCGGTAGATTTCGGTAGATCCGGACGGCGCAGAACCGTCCGGATATGGGGAGGTCCGGATATGACAGGTCCGGATATGGCAGGTTGTACTGTATTGTGAAAAATAAAGCTACTTTACTCTTGAGTGAAATATAAACTTTTTGACATACCTTGTATAATATTCAAAAAATTTGATATTTGATGGTTAAATCTTAGGTTTTGGACCATGCAGAGCTTTTTATAGAGAATAACTTTTTTTCGTAAAATTAATAATAAAAACGTTTTCCAAATGGATACAACTTACAGGGACATACTGTATAACTCGCAAAATTTTGCATTCCCATGCTAATAGTTTATTAATTTCTTTCTTTCTCAATGTCCATGTTTCACTTTCGTATGTCACTGCTGGTCGTATTATGGTTTTGTACATTTGGATTTTGGCAAGTCTCGAGAGAAGCTTTGACCTCATTAGATGTTGAACGGCAAAGAAAGATTTATTCCCTGCCAGTATTCGTATTTCAACTTTCCGTTTTCCTGTGTTGTTACCGGTGATTGTTGTTCCTAGGTATTTGAATTCTTTGACCACCTCAAAATTATAATCGTTTATGGTAGTGAGTTTAGTGCACCAATTATTTTCTTCCATTTTAACATTCGTTCTTCGATTTCTCTTTCAGTGTGTCCATTTGTTTCCTTCTTGGCCACCAAATAGATATGTTTTAAACATTTCGAAATTACCTCTCCGTTTACCCTCCTATACACATGTATTTCGTTTTTGTTGAGTTAAAATTTACACTCCATCGCTCATATTTTTGTATTTGTATGCTTCATCATGAATTGCTGTGCTGATCTTTCTGGTCCTGTGAAATGACTACTTGTTCGTCCGCGAAATGAAACGTATATAGGGTTGCGTCGTCTTTTAACGGTATACCCATTCCAGAGGATGATCCTCTCCATTTTTTTTAGTGCCTTATTCATTTATATTTTGAAGAGTGGTGGAGATGGACTGCAGCCTTGCCTTAATCCCATACTTACCCTAAAATTCTCGGAAAATCTGTAGTTAATCTGTATTTTAGATCGAAGATCATTGTAGAATCGTTGTATTGCTTTCACAAGTATAACATTAATAGAGGAGCTTTCCAGTACTTGCCATAATCTATATAGGGGTATTGTATTATAAGTTTCAATCACGTCCACAAATAAAAGATGAGTTGATCTATCCGTAGCCATTATTTTTTCAAGTGGTTCATATTCGTTTTCGACTAGGGTTTTTCTACAGCGCTAGTTCTGGCAGTCTGCCTTATACCCTTTTTTATGAATTGGTGTAATCCATCCTTCTTTCCAGCTTTCAGGTATATTATCTCCGTTTAGGTACATCTTGAAAAGTTCTGTAGCAGGGATTCCTTCTGGTCCATAAGCTCTTTCACTATTCGTGGTTTTGATAAGTTTGGCAATTAGGTCGTCTTCGATGTTTACTTCTAGTCCGTGGAATCGGTATCTTTTGGGTGTTGGTTGAAGATATTCAAGTTTGAAATCTTGTAGTTCGTTTGCGTAGTGACTTTTAAATACATTGACGTTAATAGTTTGTAAGCTTGTTGTATTTATGTCCTCTCTTCTTAGATTTCGTATGAATCTCCTAGCCTCCAAAGATTTGCTTCCACATAAACATGGTTCCACTTCCCCGCGTTTTTCAGTTTGACAAAATTATACAGTACCTTCGCTTCTTCTTCTTCTTTTGGCATCATAACCCTGGATGAGTCTTTTCCTGTCTGGCTATGTCCATCCATTCAGATCTCTCTTGGGCCCTTCTCCCCCATTGTCTTATATTCACGGTTTTCAGATCGTTTTCCACGTCATACAACCATCTCGTCCTGGGCTTTCCTTTTTTCCGCCTTCCTACCGGCTTCCACTGTAATATTTTCTTTGTCGTTTTCGTGTCTTTTTGTCGCTGACCATGTCCCAGCCATGTCAGTCTTTGACTTTTCACAAATCTTACAATGTGATAACCTTCATTCAGTTCATTTCTCTTCTCGTCGTTTCTCCTGATTCTCCATGTCGTGTCGTCTTCCTCTTGCACCGGACTATATACTTTTTTTAGTATCTTTCTTTCGAAAGTCCTGAGTTGGGCTTCATCTTTTTTCGTCATTACCCAGGTTTCACAACCATAGGTTACTATGGGTCTAATCAAAGTTCTGTTGATAGTCATTTTGATTCTTTTGTCTAATAATTTCGATGTCATCAATCTTTTATTAGCATAGTATGTACGATTTCCACTGAAAATACGTGCATTAACTTCGCTACAGTACTTTTGCTTATTTTCCCTTTAATGGATGGATTATTTTCACATTATCTAACGTTCTTTTCTATTCCATTTTATTCTAACTTTATTAATCTTCTATCTTGTATAATGACCATACGAAATGCAATACATGATTAGAAATTCTAGAAATATTCTACGGAGAACTTGAAACAGAGATACCACTATTTGGACAAGAAAGTAAACGATTGAAGAAACCACATTAAGAAAATAGGATGGAAAAATGATACTTATAATAGACGAGCGGAACACCCCCAAAAACGCTTATTTCTCGAGAGACTGACCACGGAGAGGTGTATGGCCAATTTTAGTCATACTTTATGTTTTTGATGGTGCTGAAAACGAAAATGAGGTTTATTTTAAATTGCATGTGGGGGAACATTGTCAAAATCGCAATTTTACCCCAAAAATAAAAAAAAATTAAATCACGTTCTTTTGCGTTTACCTCACTACAACTCTGTTCCATTTTAATATTTTTTTCTGAAATAATTTCTGAAGACAGCGGTACTTGTTTCAAGCTTTAATTCTTATTCTGATAAAGGTTATGAATTTTTCAAAGGAAAACGTGCGGATTTGTGCATTGCAAAGTTTAATCGCAAAAGTTGTGTGACGAAGTTTAAAATTTGGCGTCTTAATCACCTTTATGAAAATAGAGAGTACAAAGAAGTTTTCTGGTAAGAGTTAGATCAAAATCTTTTATAGATAAAAAATAGTGCAACTTTTAATGTCCCCAATATCCCCAATATAACGCTTATTTTTCGAGATACTGACCATGGGTGGTGAATGATTAATTTTGGTCTTAGATTATGTTTTTTACCGTGATGAAAACGCAAATGAAATTTATTTTAAATTTTAGTTGGGGGAATATTGTCAAAATTGCAATTGTACCTACTCTATAAATAAAAGAAAATGAAATCACGTTTTTTTTGCGTTTAGCTCGCTACAACTCTGGCCTGTTTTACTAGATATTTTTTTCTAAAGTTTGTACACTATATATCGCTCACTTTTTTGAAGACAATGGTTTCTGCTTTAAGCTTTTAATCTCATTCTAGTAAAAGTTGTGAATTTTTTAAAGTACAAGATGCAGATTCGTGAATTGCAAAGTTTAATCGCAAAATTTGGCTGATAAAATTTGAAATATAAATTTTAAATTGAACTCTTTTTAAAACATGAGTAGAAAGAAGTTTTCTGGAAAGTTTTGGATCAAAATGTTTTATAGAAAACAAATGATGCAACTTTTAATATCGACGTTATAAATCCCCAAAATAACGCTAATTTTTCGAGATACTGATCATTGGTGGTGAATGGCTAATTTTGGTCTGACTTTATGTTTTTGATGGTGCTGAAAACGAAAATCAAGTTTATTTTGAATTTTAGATGGGGAACATTGTCAAAATCGCAATTTTGCCCAAAAAATAAAAAAAAATTAAACCATGTTTTTCTTAAAATTAAAAGTTGCACCATATTTTTTCTATAACCAATCTAAATCTAAAACTCCCCATAAAACTTCTTTGAATTCTATGATTTAACATAAATGTAATCAAATTGATAAATTTTAAATTTTGTCACTTAATTTTTGCGATTTAACTTTGCAATTCACGAATCTGCACCTTTGATTTTTAAAAATTCATAACTTTTA
Source organism: Diabrotica virgifera virgifera (assembly GCF_917563875.1). Lineage (NCBI taxonomy): Eukaryota > Metazoa > Arthropoda > Insecta > Coleoptera > Chrysomelidae > Diabrotica > Diabrotica virgifera. The sequence continues at coordinate 22,682,244 of NC_065452.1, forward strand.
TGAAAAAAGACTGAAAGACTACAGTTGCTCTCATCGTCTTCACAAATGTGAGAAATATATGCTGTAAAAATTTCACAAAAGAATATTAAAATGGAACAGAGTTGTAGCGAGTTAAACGTAAAAATTCGTGACTTCATTTTTTTTTCATTTTTAGGCTAAAATTGCGATTTTGACAATGTTCCCTTACATAAAATAAAATAAACCTCTTTTTCATTGTCCGCACCATCGAAAACATAAAATAAGACCAAACTTAGCCATTCACCGCCCATGGCCAGTATCTCGAAAAATAAGCGTTATTTTGGGTATGTACAACGTCTATATTAAAAGTTGCGCAATTTTTTTTTTCTATAAAACATTTGTAACTAAAACTTTCCAGAAAACTTCTTTGTACTCTATGTTTTAACATAAACGTGATTAATAAGATAAATTTCAAATTTGTACTTTAAAAAATTCATAACTTTAACTAGAATAAGACTATAAGCTTAAAACAGATACAGATGTCTTCAAAAAAGTGAGCAACATACAGTGTACAAACCTTGGATAAAAATATTAAAATGGACCAGAGTTGAACTGAGTTAAACGCAAAAAAATCTGATTTCACTGTTTTTTATTTTTAGGATAAAATTGCGATTTTGACAATATTCCCCCACCTAAAAGTTAAAATAAATTTCATTTTCGTTTTCAGCATCATCAAAAACGTAATCTAAGACCAAAATTAGCCATTCACTGCCCATGGTCTGTATCTCGAAAAATAACCGTTATATTGGGGATTTCTAATGTCGATAATAAAAGTTGCACTATTTATTTTCTATAAAACATTTTGATCTAAAATTTTCCAGAAAACTTCTTTGTACTCTCTATTGTAACATAAACGTGATTAAAAGGCTAAATTTTAAATTTCGTCACTCAACTTTTGCGATTAAACTTTGCATTGCACAAATCCGCACCTTTTCCTGTGAAAACTTCATAACCTTTATCATAATAAGAATTAAAGCTTGAAACAGGTACCGTTGTCTTCAGAAATGTTAGTGCTATATACTGTAAAAATTTCACACAAAAATATTAAAACGGAACAGAGTTGTAGCGAGGTAAACGCAAAAGACGTGATTTCTTTTTATTTTTAGGGTAAAATTGCGATTTTGACAATGTTTCCCCACATGCGATTCAAAATAAAGCTCATTTTCCTTTTCAGCACCGTCAAAAACATACAGTACGTCTAAAATTGGCCATTCACCTCTCCGTGGTCAGCACCTGGTCATTTTGGGGGTGCCTTCCGCTAGCCTATAAGGTTTAGATCCTAGACGATCGTCTAGTAAGGTTATTTCGTAAAATGGTTCAGTCAAGAAATTTCTTGGACCTGATCTAAAGATTTAAAATCGGAAAATGAGTGCGGTTTTTCAGAAAGCATGGTACTTACCCAGATTGGCATAATAAATAGGAACAACCATGGCTCCGTTTTCTTCGCTCATTGGTGTTACTGCATTGGAATCATCGGCGTAAGGTAAATGTTCTTGAGCATCTAAATAAGTGGACAGAACCAGAGGTTTTCGATCACCTGGAGGTGGTATCATACGGCGGTTACTACGCATAGTGAACTGGTGGCTTCCTCTAGAGCCTCGACGAGGATTGAAAGGCGATCCAGGTAAGCTGAGACTGGCCTGCGTATCAGTCTGTACATGAGTCTTTAGAACAACATTTGAAACCAATTATATCGACACTATTTCTACAATTCTCTTAGTAACTGTTTTTAGCTCAGCATCAAATGCTTAATAAGTTACATTATTGTATTTTTTTCCAAAATCGATTCACCATAAAAGCAATGAACATTGAGGAAAGTGAGAAAATTTGATTATGCGTTATGGTCATGATCTAACAACAAATGTATACCGATATTAAAAAATCTAAATGGAAACAGCAAATTACAAGTTAAAATTAGAAATTAATGGCTTGACAAAAGTTCTTTTTATAATCCAATAGAGACTTGAAAGTCGGGTAACTACACAAAAGGAATATAAGAAAGAATCAATTAGTTACGCAATTAATCCGAGAACATTGAGTACTTCGGTTTTTTGAACAGCAACTACTTAATCTGTTATGACTCTAATTTACCTATTTCATTAGAACCGTAAAAAAGCTACTGTAGGCTAAACTTAAGCTAAGTATAGAAAGTTGTATTTGAAAATGGACCAGAGTCTAGTTTTGGTCATGGAAGCATGCTACAGTCTCATACATAGTTGATTTTGATATGATAGTGATATACAGGATAAAGAGCCTCTCCCATAAACTCCACAACAAAAAACGACTCCCAAGAAAAAAGCAACAGGGAGAGAGCAAGTGTGTACACAAGGAGACGAATGTGGAGCATACAAAAGGCAAATAAGATGCCAGGAAGCAGAGCAAAAGGATACCGGAATCGAATCTGGAGCGATAACTAAAGATAAAAAAAAATTGGAAATGGTACCAGATGAAGTGCAACTTAAATATAATTTTCAAAAGCCGTTTACCGTCACCTAGGCTTTCAATAAGGCTTATCTTTGGTTTCTCACCGTATACCCCAGCTTCATCTTCTTTTATCAGTTTTAGAGCCGTCTGTATACCAACATTGATCTATATATGTATCGGTTTTGGAACGTCTTTCGACGTTGTCCGATGCCTAACTTCCACGTCCTTCTATCATCCCATTGGCCATCTCCAAGATCACTTGCACTCATTGCTGCGGTTTGGTGGTACCCACTGCATGATCTTTTTGGGCAATCTTGTGTCTTCCATTCTTTGAACATGACCATACCAAATCAACTCTTTCCTCTCAATGTCTGTTGTTAAGTAGCCATCTATTCCAATTCGTCGTCTTACTTCCTCATTTCGAACTCTTTCCCTACGGGATTTTCCTAACGATCTTCTAAACACATCCATTTCTACAGCTTCTAATTTTTTCCTTTTGTTCTCGGTTATTCTCCAAGTTTCTGCTCCGTAAAGTAGGCTGCTTTTAATAAGTGTTTCATAGATATTGTATTTTCGCTGTATTCCTATTTCGGAGCTCCAAAGTATTCCATTTAGGCAGCCAATTGTTCTTCTAGCTTGTGTTGCCCTTTTCTTTATTTCCTCACCTTTTTTTCCCGTTCTATCGAAGATTACTTCCAGGTACGTGTATTCACTACAGGATGTGATTTGTTCATTATCCTCTAGTTCGATATTGGATAACTCAGCTCCTATGGGTAGGTATTTAGTTTTTTCCACATTAATTTCCAAGCCCCACTGTTCATATTCCTCCTTTAGTTTTCTTGCCATAGAGTGAAGTAGGTCGTCTTTATCATTAGCTATGATCACTTGGTCATCAGCAAATTGTAAGGTATATAAACAAACCTCTCCGAGGTCTATACCCATACCGTGGCATTTACATTTCCACTGGTTTAGTGCTTTTGCAACATATATCTTGAATAAAGTTGGTGAAGTACAGCAGCCCTGGCGCAGACCCTTGTTAACTATGAACTTTTTAGATTGTGTGTTGCCAATTTTTACTTGTGATGTAGAATTTTCAAATAGATTTTTTAAGGCGTTGATTAGAGTGTAGCTGATGTTAGTTTCTTGTAGTGAGTTCCACAATTTAGTCACAGGAACCCTGTCGTATGCTTTACGGAGGTCAACAAACATGAGATGGGTCTCTTGATTGGTTGCTGATTTTTTTTTCAATTAATTGTTTTAGGCAGAAGACATTATCTGTGCAAGTCCTTCCATCGCGGAAACCAGCCTGTTCGTCTTCTTCTTGTTCCCTATATTCCATCTCAATGAGATTTCTAAGAATGCGCCCGTACACCCGGCTTAGTGTACTAGTTACCGATATTCCTCTGTAATTTGAGCAATCCAACTTATTTCCTTTTTTATGAATGGCAGAAATATAAGCTACTTTCCATAAACTGGGTGGTGTGACACCGTTTATATATTTGTTCATACACCAAGTAAGTGCTTGAAAGAGTTTATCTGTGCCACATTTTATTAATTCGGCAGGAATATTTTCTGGCCCTGGAGATCTACCATTTTTTCGTTCATTTACAGCTTTCTTCACCATATCAACTCCCACTACTATCTCTTCGCCTTCAACGAATACTTCTGTGGGTGATTGGGTGGTATATTCGGCTCTACTTTACTACTTTACAACAACTTTTATTACTTTACAACATTGATCTGCCATTATGATATTCGTTTTATTCGACTACCATTGACTTGGAATCGAATGGGGATAAATGGGTCTTAAATATTCGAAGACTTTTATACACGAACTTTTGAAGAAGAGATCCAAAGATCTACTAAATATGAATAGAATTAGATATTTTCACAGAACACTGTCACCTCAAGAGCACATGCGCAAAATCGACTCTGAGCTGAAGCGACAACTCTAACCTAGGAATGAGCTACAATAGACCTCTTAAGTCAAGTGTAAGAGTAGTTAGAAAGGCAATCAAATATTTACAGGTTTAACTTGACAAAAAAGCTTAGTTTTTAGGGAAATCCAAAATTTAATGCATAGATGATAATGTCGATTGTTATTTCGTCGAAGCATGTACGAAATATTCCTTTTAAAAATAACTTAACAAGTTCTACAAGCTTTAAAACAAAGAAACGTACGGATAAATACACATGGTTTTTATTTTTGCACATCTGATTCAATGGAATCATACTTAGGTGTTCTGTGTGAGGCAGTTACGTTATAATTGGTGATCATAAGAGATTTGCAAAAATCTGTCAAAACACTTTCGGTGTAGTAACAAAAACAAAAATAAATCAATTGCAAGCACAAAACGGTCTAAAGAATAGTGACAACTAAAAGTAAAGTGCAGAACATTTGTTTAACATTGACCGCTTTAGTCAATATTTAACAAATGAAGGCTTAACACTATAATTGTCATGATCTTTATTATCTTACTTCAATGTACCAATTCAAATATGAAGCAACATTTATTTTTTTCAAACCATCAATACAGGTGACTAGATTTCTAAAATTTGGAGACTAATTTTTTTACCTATTCTATATTACACGAAGGAGTAAGACATGGCGGTTTTATGAATTTTCAGAAAGTTTATTTACAAACTCACGACTGAGTTTGGGTGTTACTGAAATATGCACACTTATTTGTAAGTGATATTAGAGCTGATCATTATTTCTCGCAAATTGCTCATTACGATTATATCTGCTACTGTTTAATCTCAAATATTCATAATTCATATCCGAGAATTAAACAATCTATTAAACGACCTGTATAGGGAACTAACGAAACCATGTTGTCGCAAGCTGGTGTGTGTAGCCTAATTTTAGTTAAATTTTTATTGTTGCGTTATTATCGCCGAACAAATCATAAACAACATTTTGGTGATTGCACATAAATGCTGATGATTAACATCAATCCTTTGTTCTTTCATATTTGGTAATAGCGTCACGGCGCGTGGGGCTGACCCAGAAATATACTGCCACTAAGAAAAGCGTACATTCATATTCATTCATTCGAATCACTTCATACAGTCAAGATGTAACTTCGATCATTATCATTAATTATTATTAGTTATCAGACGTTGTAACTGTTAACTTATATTTGTATTTGTCCCGGGTCATAGTGTCAGGTTAAATAAAGTCGTATCATTGTAAATTGGTGTTTCACTACATACTAGCAACGATTCTAGGCTCAACTGGAAGTTTTAACTGTGCTGATCTTATTCAGCTATTTTAGTTTATTTGTTTTTATTGAATCAAATATGCCTATAATTTCAAAATTATTACTACTGGAAGCCTTTTGTTTTTCAGAATGAAAATTGCATATCTGGATACTATTATTTTGTCTCCAAATAAAAATGAGGATCTTAAGATAGCTTTGTTATAATGAATAATAAACAGTACGTATAGAAACAAACGGAATCATAGATATAATGTTGATGGACATGAAAATTATGTTCTTTCCAAATTAATGTAAATTTATGTAACTTAATATATTAGTCACACATGCATTGAATTACTTTATTTGTAGTGTATTGACTACGAAACAGCTATAATGATTTTAAATGTTGAAAAAATGAGAAACTAGCAATTTTCTGCATTATACAGGGTGTCCAGAAACTCTCCCGACAAATGAGGACCGGAGATTCCTAAGATAATTTAACCCAATTCATCTAGTCCGAAAATGTTTCCTAAGGGAGCTATAGCTTCTTAAAGATTGTGTTTTGTAATTAGTTTTTTTTTTTAAATAGCTCCAGAACGCTTCTATTTAGAAAAACGACAACTGGTGCGCCTATTTATCTTCCAGAGATAAATCGATTCCATCAATTTCGAATTTCTAGTACCGGTCATAGGCGTCAGTTTTGGGTAGGGCAACGGTTATTTTATTCCATAACGCTTTGTCTTTAACTTTTAAGTATTCTTGACACTGGATTATTTTAAAAAAACTAATTACAAGACGCCATATTTAAAAAGTTATAGCTCCCTTAGGAATCATTTTCAGATTAGGTGAATTGGGTTAAATTATCTTAAAATTATCTGAGGAATCTCCGGTCTTCGTTTGTCGTGAGAGTTTGTGGACGCTCTGTATAAATATGATTTATAATATCAATTTTCGTACTTCTTTCAAAGGTTGGCGATTATTTGAACTCTGTTCACTGCTGCTCTAAATAGCTGGTTAGATAAGCTACGAAAGTACAACCTGAGATTGCGCAGTCATAACATTCATTGCCCTCCAACGCTACACTTTCCTAGAATCTTTCCCAGCATGATATTCTGCAGAAGCTGGTACTATGCTCCTCTCATTACGTGGCCAAAGTATTGTACTTTTCTTATCTTGATTTCAGTGTCCATTTCTGATTCTTTTGAAAGTCTTCGTAAGACTTCTTCATTTGTGATTCTGTCTACATAAGATGTTCTCAGTACGTTTCAAAAACTTTTAGTCAGAGTGGCTGCCTCTGTACCGTAGAGGAGGATACTAAAAATATAATATGTAACATCTCAGCATGCGACATGTTGACACTGTATTATTATATAAAGTTCTATTGCAGAAAAAAGGCTTAATTTTTATAAATAAGTTACGTGCAATTTCAATCCTGTTTGTTAGTTCCTTTGCAAAATCGATATTCTCATATTTATTATAGCTCCAAGGTATTTATATTTATATACACGTCCAATATACACTCCGTTTTATCATCCTTTATATAGAGTGGGTAAATACGAGCGTTATTCCATTGTGTCGTAATTTCTTACGTTTGCCAAACTGCTAGTGTCAAGCGGAATAATGTTCTTTCGTTCAGTCTTTCGCCACCTTCCTTAAAAATCTCTGCTGGGTGTAATATGCAATGGACTGAATTGGAACCTGCCGAGGTGGACGCGCTCTGTACTGAAGAGTCGTTCCGCCGGAACTGTAACCGCAGTGAGCGGTAGCCGCCACCTCCGACCAGAGCTGGCTGATTGGCAACTGTGGGTCGATGTTTGATTGGGGACTACGGGTCTGAGTGTGTAATTATGTAGATAGATTGATTCCGTATAGGGTGAGTGCTATTGTATATACTGTGTTGTGTATTGTATTATTCTAATGTTGTTATTATATTTTTGATGATAGTTATAAATACAATTTTATTTTTCTTTTGCAAACGTCCGCTTAGGGAGCTTTCTCCGGAACGGTGCGAACATAGAATTATATTTTATTTTGTAATTATTAATTTTGAACTGTATATAAATATCCTCAGTATATTTATTTTATTTTAAGCTGTGTTTTACTGAGTCAGTTGTCCTGAAAGGATTACCCGTTACAATGTGAAGAAATGAAACGAGTAGGAAGCCTAAGTTCCGCAGTGGTCATGCAATGATAATTATTAGATATTTCTTCACTTTTTCTAAGATACTCTGATTTCTTGAGTATCATTTTACTCGTATACTATATATGTATTATTGTCTATTTCTATATCTATTATACTTATATTATTTCTAAAATGCAGTTCTATGACATGTATTTATGATTGAACAGTTGGTGGAGACTAAAATATATGTCAAAATATTTGATACAATAAAATAGATACTAAAAATTCGACCAAAACAACATAATGATAAAATAGCGTGTCTTTAAACTGTACGTACGCTATACTATTAGTAGCGATATGATACTGGTTTTGGCAGACATATTTATAAATACTTACATCAATTTTACGCGATTTAGCTCTTCTAGAAAGTTGCCATTATTAAATCATTCAATCGAATAAACCCTTTTGCATATATTACTGTATTGTGTGCCTAATTATTATAGAGTCTTTGTGACAGCACTGGAATTTTAGATATTTATATTTACATTTAGTATCATTAGACCAGAGCTATTAGGAAAAAAAAATAAAACGATTTTTAAAAACAGCACCTAGAGACTTGTAACTTTTTGCATTGTGTTCAGGATGACGTCAGGAAAAAAGTCTACAATAGAAAAATTAGTCGAAATACATAATTGCATTTTAAAAGTGCATAACATAAATACAAACCCTAGAAATTTGAGAAGACGACGTGCATATCAGTCACCCTGGGCACCAGGTGCTCCGAGGGTTGGTTCTGATGTTATATTCCTGTTCAGTAACCCCAAAAACGCCAGTAATCTGTATCAATTTAGTGCCGAAAGCCCTCGAAACTTCATAAAATGACGTGCCTCAGCAGTGACCCTGAGCACCAGGTGCTCCGGGAGTCGGTTCTGATGACGTATTCATGTTCAACGATCCCAAAAATTTCCGAGTAATCTGTTTGCATCAATTGAGTGCCGAAATCCCTCGAAATTCCAGATGACGTGTCTTAACAGTAATCCTGGGCACCAGGAGCTTCGAGGGTCGGTTTTGATTGCGTATCCGTATTCGGTGACCCCAAAAACCCCCTGAATAACAAAATCTGGCCCTTAATATACTGATTTTGACATGTTTATGCAGTTTTGTATGCAAATTATACACTTTAAAATGCAATTATGTATTTCCACTTATTTTTCTGTAGACTTTTTTCCTGACGTCATCTTGAACACAATACGAAAAGTTGGAAGTCTCTAGGTGCTTTATTCCGATGGTTTTAGTGCTAAATGCCCTGGTCTACAGTGGTCTACAACGTTGCGTTGCTTCGCATATACAGGGTGTTTGGTAAAGAATGGGCCATAGCTTAATCTTAGGTTCCTAAGGTTAAAATAGGTCAATTTCAGCTAAATTACCTTAGTACAAAAGTTAATAATAACTGAAATAGAGGGTGTCCAAGTTAAACTTTTATTTTATTTATTTTTGATTATTTCCTGACAGGCATGGGACAACAACACGAAATTTGGTAAGTGGTGCTGGTACTATACACCCTATTAAATTATGTTAAACAAACGTTTCTGGCTACTACCAGAAGCGTACGACGGGGGAACGTGAATGGTTGACCCTTCCTAAATTCTGCGCTACTGGCGGAATTTCTATTTATTGCAATTTTTTTATTCTTTAATACTTTCTATGTAAATAATATACTCTTCATTAGTAACGATAAATCCATTGTTTTTGAGATATTTAAAGCTAAAAGACTTTATTTCAAACTTTCAATGCATACTAGAGACTACGCTAACCTTAAAATGCACATTAAAGAGGACAATGATTGTTACATTGGTACGAAAATTTTGGACAATATAGAAAATGACACGATAATAATACCGCCTAGATGTGAAATTTACAGAGTCGTAAAAATTTTTCAAACGCTGAAGAACGACAGGATAGTGGAACAACAGGAAACACAACCAGGAATATTCATAGCGAGAGCAATTATTTCAAGTAATAATCCATATATTAAATTTCTGAACACAACCTACGAAACAGTAAAAGTAGAGACAAACGCAGTCAAAACATTAGACATTAAATTATTCAACATATATAGACTAATCAACGACAGCAAGGACAGGAAAAAGGAATTACGGGAATCATTGAAGTTAGACATTCCAGAATACATACGCGATAAGTTAGTATCTTTATGCGAAGATTATTCAGATATATTCGCCCTAAGGCATGACATGCTAACATGTAACAACTTCTACGAGCAGAAACTGAGAGTTAAAGACCAAACTCCGGTATATATTAAAAACTATAGGACACCTCATGCACAAACAGAGGAATTAAACCGACAAGTACAAAAACTAAGAGACCAAGGAATAATATAACCATCCACATCAGAATACAACAGCCCAGTAGTGCTGGTACCGAAAAAAGCGATAGATGAAAATAAAGCATGGAGATTATGCATAGATTTTAGACAACTGAACAAGAAAATAGTCACAGACAAATTTCCTTTACCAAGAATAGACTCGATATTAGATCAACTAGGAAGAGAAAAATGGTTTTCAGTTATAGACTTAATGTCAGGTTTTCACCAGATACCATTAGAAAAATCATTTCAATTTACCAGATTACCTTTTGGATTAAATGTAAGCCCAAATAGCTTTTCAAGGATGATGTCAATAGCATTTTCAGGATTAACACCAGACAAAGCATTTCTTTACATGGACGATATAGTAGTAATAGGAATATCTGAAAAACATCACCTAGACAACCTGAAAAAGACATTCGAGATATGTCGAAAATTCAATCTGAAACTTAACCCAGGAAAATGTCAATTTTTTAGAAGAGAAGTAACATATGTAGGTCATGATCTTTCTCAGGAAGGAGTATCACCAGACAAAGCGAAATATGCAACGATTGAACAATACCCGACACCTAAGACAGCGGAAAAAAACAAAAAGGTTCGTAGCATTTTGTAACTATTATAGACGTTTTATTCAAAATTTTGCTGAAATATGCAGACCACTCAACAGATTATCAAGAAAAGGAGAGAATTTTTTTCGTCAGAAGAATGTGAAAAAGCATTCAATAAGCTTAAATACCACCGATCCTAAAATATCCAGATTTCAATAAACAATTCATCCTAACAACAGACGCATCCAACGAGAGTTGTTCAGCAATTTTAAGTCAAGATTATAACGGAATAGACCTACCAATAGCATACGCATCTAGAAGTTTCAATAAAGGAGAATGTAATAAACCTATAATCGTTAAGGAATTACTAGCGATTCATTGGGGAATTAATCATTTCAAATGTTATTTATATGGAGCACCAACATTTTTAGTAAAAACGGATCATAAACCACTAACACATTTATTTGCAATGAAAGAACCAACTTCGAAACTTACAAGGATCAGATTAGATTTAGAGGAATACGATTTCGAAATAGAGTATATAACAGGGAAAAATAACTACACAGACAGCCTTTCAAGAATAACATTATATCAGCTAAAGAACCTATACATAGACAATACCCATATATTAGCTAAAACACGAGCTCAAGCAAGAGAAAAGAAGAAAGAAGCAAGACAAACGAAGGCAGAAAGTGAACTCGCACTACAGCCAGAAGCCACCAAACAGACAGTAAGAAAGGTACTAAATAATTTAGAGGCGCATAGACTACCAATTTTGTCTTTTGGAGCAGAACTAATCTTACCAAGACTGAGCATTAGGTTCAAAAACAAAATAAAATGCAGCAAGAGTATAGCCACAGGATTCAATCATTTCGATTTAAACCAAATGTTGGCACAGCTTGATAAGCTGGCGGTAGAGAATGCAATACGTAAAGTAAAGATATACGTAAACGATATTATTTTTAAATTGTGCACAATAGATGAATTTATTAAACAAGGAAACAAAATATTGAAGAATGTAGAAATATACATATGTGAAGTACCAGAAACAATAGAAGATGACAAAGAAAAACACAGGTTAATAGAAGAATATCATAATCATCCGATATTTGGAGGACACTTAAAGAAAAATAGACTAATAAAGAAGCTAAAAGCAAGATTTAGATGAAAAAATTTGCAAAAAGACGTAAGAAAATACGTTAAACAATGCCATGAATGTCAAATTAACAAACCGAAAAGAACACATGTCAAAGAAGTCGTGATATCGGACACTTCTTCGAAACCAGAGGACACAGAGTACATAGACACGATAGGTCAATTCACTAAAAGCAATGAAAGCGATGAAGACAAAAAAGAGCGGCAAGAAGAAAATAAGCCCAAAACAACATCACAACACTTTAAAATAGGAGACCTAGTCCGGGTAAAAAGGGAAGAGAAAGGTAAGTGTAATAGTCTTTATGTAGGCCCCTTCACAATAACAGAGGTAAATAACGTTAATTGTAAGATTAGAATGGAAAACAATAAAATCAAGGAAATACATAAGAATAGATTATATGCTTACAATCCGAGAACACAGTGAGTGACAAGTGGAACGGGAACAATGTTGATAACGAACATTTTTTGTATTTAATTATTAGTTATAGGAAATAAAAACTTAACTTGTATTGATTAAAACGCAGTAAGCAGTTGGTGGTATTATCAGAAAATTTTCTTCCTTTTCCGTAGTCAGAAAATTTTTGGAGCGAAGGGGAAGATGTATTGGGATACACTGCATCTCTTAGTAATCATCTTATTAAGTACAAGACAAATTCTTTTAATAGTTAAATGTTAAATACGTTTGTTTATAGTAAACATGATTGACCCATATTACCACACCTGTATCGGCTTTCGATACAAGGTCAGTTTCCAATAACAAATAGTATCCTTTATTTATAATCAAGTCGACACAGCATTTTTAATGAAAACACTCTCACTTTTATTTATACAAAAACAGTAAACAGGGGAATGCGCATTCTTAGTTCTAATTTCATTGCGAAAAGATTAGTCATTGGTATTTGAGATCCCAACGGGTAAACATCACAGCTACTAAATATTATACCACCAGCTCTTTACCGTAGTTACTTCAACGTACCAATAAATGAATTTACAGTGAGTATTGTTACTTCATCAACACTTATGGTAGGGGGTAACCACCCCTCAATTATCTGAGATGGTTCAGATAAACAGGAACCACCATATCTGCATCAACCAAACCCCTGTAGAAAGAGTGAGGTACTACAACTACCTCGGCACCATAATAAATGAAGAATGGATCAACAACCAAGAGATAGAGCACGCATCGGACAAGCTAGATCCACTTTCAACTGGATGAGGCACGTCTTCAAGAGCCACAACCTCTCTCTTAGTATAAAGGTAAGAATGCTGCGATGTTATGTCTTTTTTGTCCATTTGAATGGTGTTGAATCATGGACCTTGAACAAAGATAAGTGCAGAAAATTGGAAGCATTTGAGATGTGGCTATATCGGAGAATACTTAAAGTCCCGTGGATTGATAAAGTCACAAATAAGGAGGTCCTGTCAGGAGAAGGACAAGTAGTACAAGATCCGAATAGGAGGTCAAAATGTACCCATCTGCTTGCCGGATGAAACATTTTTTTTATTAAATTTCATACATAGACAAATATTTCTAACATGGGTTGCCTACAAAAATCGTGTCATAGCTATCCTTAAGGGAGGGGCCGAAGGGGTTGAAATCAATATTCCAAAGACATTTTTTTTTGAAAGTATGGTAGAATTATTTTATTTTTAAATTAAATAGGCATATTCAGTACAATTCGTAGATTACTCAAGGAAAAATACTGAAAAATGAAAAAAAAAAGCCAACGGTGGCAAATTTTTAAAAGACATCTCAAAATATATACAGTGAAGAGCGTGCTAATAGCCGGCAAAATAACGCAAAAGATGGAAAACATATTAAATTGTGAGATAAAAAGAAATAAAACTAGTAGAATTGTTAAATTTATCGATAGTAACATATAAATTGACATTATATTGATTGTTTCCCACCTTTAGATGTATCAGAGGAGTATGTCAGCTAAAACTGTATATGACAGTGGCATTTCTCAAATTCGTCCGATACGTCTAAAGGTGGGAAACAATCAATATAATGTCAATGTATACATAAGTTACTATCGCTAAAGTTAACACCTCCACTAAGTTCATCTCTTTTTATCTCACAACTTGATATGTTTTCCATCTTTTGCGTTATTTTGCCGGTTATTAGTGCGCTCATCACTGTATAATGAATTTTGCGGTGCACATCAGAACTCATCATTGAATCATGGTAAACAAAAAATTTAAAAAGATTTTATAAGCTTATGAGTCTCTCGAGGTAACGCTGTCAAGTTTTTTAGTTTTATCTAATTTTGATTTTGATATCACTCATAAATCTAAACAAATAATTTTTTTGCAAAAAAGGGTGAAATTCAACATATTTATTATTGTTAAACAAAAAATAAGCATAAAACAAAAATATCTTGACATCGTTACCTCAAGGAATGTCTAAAGAAAATATGTACACAATTCCAGGTGAGTTGGTCAAGTAGCTTTTGAGTTACAATGTCTACAGTGTTGTCAACTTTTATTTTCAATTTCTTTTTTGTCTGTCAAATGGTAAAGTAATGCACACCGAAATATGTTTTTAAATCGCGGAGTAATTTACAAAAGAAAATAAGAACAGCTGTTGACCGTTTCTCACTAAGCTCAAGAGCGTCGACACGAACTTGCTATAAAACGAGTCGAAGGTAGGGAGGTAGGGGAATAGTGTTAAATAGCCCTAGCTTCGACTCGATTTGCAGCAGGTTCGCGCCAGCACGCTTAAACGTAGTGAACAACGGTAAACAGCTGTTTTTATTTTCTTTTGTAAATTACTCCGCGATTCAAAAAGATATTCCGGTGTGCATCATTTTACGATTTGAAAGACAAAAAGAAATTGAAAATAAAAGTTGAATACTTTAAACGCGTTTTCTTCAAAACCCCTTTTTTCAAAGGCTGTAGATATTGTAACTTAAAAACTACTTGACCGACCTACCTGAAATTTTGTATATATTTTTTTAGACAATCCTTGAGGTAAAGCTGTCTAGATATTTTTTGTTGTATGCTTATTTTTTGTTTAACAATAATAAATATGTTAATTTTCACCCTTTTTTACAAAAAAAATTCGTTGTTTTGACTTCTGAGTGGTATCAAAAAGTCAAAATTAGATAAAACTAAAACACTTGACAACATTACCTCGAGAAACTCATAAGCTAATAAAATCTTTTGAATTTTTTGTTTACCATGATTCAATGATGAGTTCTGATGTCCACCGCAAAATCCATTATATTTTGAGGTGTCTTTTAAAAATTTGCCACCGTTGGATTATTTTTCAGTATATTTCCTTGAATTTTTTCTTGGGTAATCTATGAATTGTACTGAATATGCCTATTTAATTTAAAAATAAAATAATTCTACCATACTTTAAAAAATGTGTTTGGAATATTGATTTCAACCTCTTCGGCCCCCCCTTAAGGCAGGGGCGGCTAGTGATAGTACAAGATGGTGAGACACACTACACTTGAGGAATATTATTATTATTATGGTTAGCTTCTCTTTAATGAGCGGAAGGTCAATTTTGTGACGTCATAATGTGAGACCGTCTACAGAATATTGCTGTATTTATTTTAACGCTTGCAAATTATATTAAATAAATATTTTACTGGCAAAAATAGCAACGAAAGCTCGGATACCATTTTAGGTGGCAGGCTGGTATTTAGAGAGAGAGACAAATTGTTTTCTGGCCAAGTTTGTGATAGGTTCATACTCATAGTAGTTGTTTTTTAGCTAATAATAATTACTAATACCACATATCAAAACAGTATGCATCAGATGTTTCGTCCTTCTGGGGTCTCATCGGCGTTGTACAGCCATATTAAGCAACATTTACATTAGAAACTACATGAGAACAACGGACAACAACTGATTTTCTTTAATCAGTTGCCAAAATGAAATTATTGTACGCAAACAATATACCTACAAACACGTAATAATTACATTTTAGAACTAATCTTATATTGTAAATCCTATTGAATATAGGGCAATACAAACAAGCAAGAAAAAATTACTGTTATATTATAAGATTGATTTTTTTGTTAAATAAACTAAGGGTTAAATTTTGTGTTTTTGGTTGTTTATTTTGTTTTTTATATAAAAAGCGTAAAAGAAAATTAATTATTATGAAATTATAATAATAAAAAATGAAAATCAATAAAATAAAGTTATTTTATACGAAATAAAAGGAAGATATCGAGCACTGAGTTTTATTCAATCTTAAAAAGTATACTTTCGCTCCTAGAGCATCTTCAGGGGCATTTCGTCAACCAAAGGAAGGTATTCTCGAATGTCATTAATTGTCTGAAGTGGTGGCAACTTAAATTAACATCTATTTAACAAATATTTAACGTACACTACACGAAGGACAAACAGATAAATTTGGGTGCAGGTAATTTTGGTACTTATACATTTTGAAGATCGAGGTACAAACAGATAAATGTATCTGTTTGTACGTTGCAGTGTTGTGTACGTTAAGTATTTGTTAGATATATGTTAATTTAAGTTGCCAGAACTTCAGAAAATTAATGGCATTCGAGGATACGTTCCTTTTTTGACGAAATGGCCCTGAAGATGCTCTAGGAGCGAAAGGATACTTGGGCAAGATTAATAAAACTCACTGCTCGATATATGCCTTTATTTCGTAAAATTCATATATTCGAGCATTCAACCACTTCCTATTTTAAAGTTATTTTAGTCAAAAACTTCATAAAATATAAATTCTAAATAGAAAACTAAGTTCTAAATTTTTTTTTATTAATTAAAGAAACTTTGACATACTTCTGTTCTGCAAAATGTTCTATTATCTCGTCTATAAAAGCGTTCTCATCCTGTGATTTTATAAATAATTTTTCAATTTATATTTTTACCATATTACTCCATCGCATCGTATCTATGTAGTTGTATTTCTGATATAATTTTTAACAACACAAATGTATAATAATTTAAAAACTGGCATACCAAGTTTTAAATCATTATCGCGAAAAAGTCTCTATCGTGAAAAAAAAACGCTATAGTAGAGGATCCGATATAAGATCGAACTGCTCCGATCTGTATAATGGATATATCTAATTGAGTAGGTACAGTTGAGTCCGGGAATCTTTACCCGTGCGTCATCATTTAAAGCATACGAAATAAGTCGATGATAAGTCGAAAATTGAAATTTACTAAACGCAACAGCAAGTCACTTACTGTCACTTGCTGTTGAATTTAGCAAATTTCAATTTCCTACTTATCATCGACTTATTTCGTATGCTTTAAATGATGACGCACGGGTAAAGATTCCCGGACTCAACTGTATGTTAGTAATTTATAAAATACAAGTGGTGCCTAGCTCATTTTGTTCTGACATAAGTAATTAATAACTATTTAAAAATGTCTTAAAATGAATTAAATTAAAAAGAAATTTCGGCCCGGGCAGATTTTTTGGATCGTTCAAAACAAGAAAGCACTTTCGTAAGTTTTCTCTAATTTGATCGTATTCAAGTTATAAACAGTTTAAAACTGAATAAAGAACGAAACATGGCGATTTTCATGGGTCAAAATAAAGAGTAAATTATATTATTTTTGTAACCAACAAATAGCTAAATTTAAGTTCAAACCTTCTTATATCAGGTCCCGGTAAAAATATTTGCCATGTTCTATTCTAAAATGTATTTTTTAAATTGTTAATGAGGAAGGTTCCTTATGGGAAGACGGGCGATCGGGCTGCATTAACAACTAAAAAACAATGTTTTAAAATGAAATAACTCCAAAATACTTATCAAAAACTGATAGACTAATGTTTGAACTTGAATTTATGTACTTTGTATTTTCAAAAATGATATTTTTTCTTGTTTTCGAGCATTCGAGCCTTGAAAATCGTCATATTTCGTTCTTTTTTCGGTTTTAAATTGTTAACTCTAAAACGATCAACTTAAGAGAAAAATTACAAAAGACGACGTTTTTTGTTTAGAATGATCCAAAAAATCTAAAATAATATCTGCCTGGGCGGAAATGTTTTTTAATTTATAAAAAAAGTAATTTTTTAATTATTATTAATTATAGTCAGAAGAAAATTAGATCAGGCACCTCTTGCTTTTTATAATTATTGTTAACATACTAAATTACACATCCAATCATTTTTATTAATTAAACAGATCGGTGCAGTTCGACCCTATTCGCTTATGTATCGTATTTTACACTACTAAGAGGTTAGTCTCCCTAGGATATCTGAATCAGCGTTTGAAATTGTTCTCAGGATGAACCGTCTCTAGTCCCTGTTACGAAACCGTAATATGCTAATGCTGGACCAGGCATGCTTCTCGTCTCTCCTGTAATCATTTGAGAAAGTGAAAATGAGATGCATTTACTCGCACGTGGACGAGAGAGATCAGGGCCGTACCTATTTTTATTTTTTATCATAAAAATAAAGTTATTTAGCAATTCAAAAAGTTAAATTGTATTTAAAGAATTGATGATGGAATAAAGAAATAACGTAAATAGTCGATTGATATACTGGTGAGGCACTGCCTCACCTGCCTCATAGGACCAGTCGCCACTGCCTTAAGGATAGCTATGACACGATTTTGATAGCAACCCATGTTAGAAATATTTGTCTATGTATGAAATTTAATAAAAAAAAATGTTTCATCTGGCAAGCAGATGGGTACATTTTGACCTCCTATTCGGATCTTAGACTAAAGCTATCCTGCAAGGAAAAATATTTGGAAAGCGAGGTCCAGGAAGAGGAACATCTTCGTTGAAGAACATCACATGGTTCAGCACAACATGTGTTCAATTTTTCCGCGCTGCTGCAGATAAGATGAGGATTGCCATGATGATCGCCAATATTCGTCATGGATAGGCACATCAAGAAGAAGATCCTGTCGATATAAATAGCAAAGCGATTATGAAAAATGAACGAAACCTTCTCGCCTTTTCACATGTGAAGAAATAGAGATCGCCCTTAAAGACGTTTCTCCGGGAAAATTTAAGTTTCAATTTTAATTGAATTTGTTTATTGTTTATTGTAATCTTATAAATATGTTGAATGAATAAATAAGTAAGTATCTTACGAGTGCCCTGCACCGTTTATTTCCGATATTAGCAGTTTTGTGTTGTAGATTTTTTTATTTTTTAATCGATGAAAAGGTATCTCTAATCTCGAGAACACATCGCACCTCCGCTCAAAGAGTGCCATAAGTCCAAAAACCAAAGTTTTGAGAAAACGAAGTTTAAAATTAGTGCTAGAATTTTTCCGGGTTTAATTGAAAAACTATTAAAATTGTCATAATAACTATTTTAGTCAGTTACATACCCCAGGCTGTGGGTGAAAAAACGTGATATAATTCAGGAATTTTTGAAACCTATCAGGTGTTGTAAAGGACGATGCCAGGAATAACTTCTACTAAAATGTAACCAAAAATATTGTGCGCTTTTTTTTATTGAGATTTTCATTTGTTAAATTTGCAATTTTTAATGATTTTTAATTTTGTAGCTTAGGATATTGATTTTAGAGAAAAACTTTTTAATAGAAAGTTGTAGTAAATTAAAAAACCTACAATTGTAAGTTTAATTTCGTTAATTGGTTATTGCAAAACAGCCTGCGAAAGGTCCAAAATGGCCGTTTTTTACAATTGCATTATTTATTGTACAAATAATTTTTTTTATTTTTTAAAGCTTTAAAATGAAGATCATTCAATTCCAAACACAAAAAAAAATTGTACAGCCAGATTAACGAATTTGTTGCTTAGATATTATAAATTGTTTATCCCAAGGGGTCAAATGTCGAAGGCTATAACTTAAAAAAAATCGTAGAGTTGGTGAAACATCCAATCTCCTTCTAAAGAGTTATATTTTCATATTCTAATGTAAATAGATGCGTAAAACATTTTTAAACCTCTAATTTTTGGGTTTGAAAATAAGGGGGCAAATTTCGATATAAACATTTAGAGCTGAAGCGGCCCTGTACATCCTATGAGTTTTTAACTTACAGATTATTATTGCTGAAGATAAAACGAAGATTTATAAAAGAATAAAAAGTTTCTACGACCAACTGAAGCCGAGATAATTTTTGGGTTTGACAATAAGGGGTCAAATTTCGTTATAAACATTTAGAGCTGAAGCGGGCCTGTATATCCTATGAGTTTCTAACTTACAGATTATTGTTGCTGAAGACGAAACGAAGATTTATAAAAAAATTAAAATTTTCTACAACCAACTAAAGCCGAGATAATTGTTTTTTTTCTTAAATCGTAGTGCCTTTATTTATAACAATTAAGAAATTATTTTACAGTCATTGACTACAGAAAGACTTATACATAATATTATCTTAAAATAAAAATTATTATAAAATATAATTACATTTAATTATTAAAAATTATTTTTTAAATCAAAAAAGAGTAAAATCCTGTATAAAAGGTATATTTAAAAAAAAATATACCTTTTATACAGGATTTTACTTTTTTTTGTATCACATGGTATACAGCCAACTACAGGAAAACTTTTTCCTTGTAGATTTTTTAAATCGGTGCTTTTGCAAGTGGCCGAATTTTGCAAATCGCCTGGCTCGTTTCAAATCCGCGCGCTCGGAAAATTTTTACGTAACTTGTATTAAATTTTGACAGAAAACAATTTAATAATACAGTCTAAGTTATACATACAGTCTACATTATAATATACAGTCTAAGTCTATTTACCACTGTATTTGTTTTTCTTGATAAACTTTTATATGTGAAATCCAAAAAGAATAGTCACTACAAAAAGAAAAAGTTTTATATTGTATATTATAGTAAGAAGTAACATTATTATTATTATATTTATATAACAATGAAAAAATTAAAAATATAGTTATATATTTCATAAATATGTATCATTTTTGTAATATTATTTCTTCAGAAATGAAATTTCACATATAAAAGTTTATCAAGAAAAACAAATACAGTGGTAAATAGACTGTATATTATAATGGTAATATTAGTAAATTGTTTTCTGTCAAAATTTAATACAAGTTACGTAAAAATTTTCCGACCGCGCAGATTTGAAGCGAGCCGGTCGATTTGGAAAATTCAATAAAAATAATAAAAATAATTATAATAATGATAATGATATAAATAATGATAAAAATAATTTTTAATAATTAAATGTAATTATATTTTATAATAATTTTTATTTTAAGATAATATAAGTCTTTCTTTAGTCAATGACTAAAATAATTTCTTAATTGTTATAAATAAAGGCACTACGACTTATGAAAAAAAAAACAATTATCTCGGCTTCAGTTGGTTGTAGAAAATTTTTATTTTTTTATAAATCTTCGTTTTGTCTTCAGCAACAATAATCTGTAAGTTAGAAACTCATAGGATGTACAGGGCCGCTTCAGCTCTAAATGTTTATAACGAAATTTGTCCCCTTATTTTCAAACCCAAAAATTATCTCGGCTTCATTTGGTCGTAGAAATTTTTTATTTTTTTATAAATCTTCGTTTCATCTTCAGAAACAATAATCTGTAAGTTAAAAACTCATATGATGTACAGGGCCGCTTCATCTCTAAATGTTTATAACGAAATTGCCCCCTTATTTTCAAACCCAAAAATTAATGGTTTAAAAATGTTTTATGCATATATTTACATCAGAATATGAAAATATAACTCTTTAGAAGGAGATTAGATGTTTCACCAACTCTCTACGATTTTTTTTCAAAAAGTTATAGCCTTCGACATTTGACCTCTTGGGATAAACAATTTATAATATCTAAGCAACAAATTCGTTAATCTGGCTTTACAATTTTTTTATGTTTGGAATTGAAATATCTTCATTTTAAAGCTTTAAAATATATAAAAAAATATTTGTACAATAAATAATGCAATTGTAAAAAACGGCCATTTTGGACTTTTCGCAGGCTGTTTTGCAATAACCAATTAACCAAATTAAACTTACCGTACCTCAAATTGTAGGTTATTTAATTTACTACAACTTTCTAATAAAAAGTTTTTCTCCAAAATCAATATCCTAAGCTGCAAAATTAAAAGTCATTAAAAATTGCAAATTTAACAAATGAAAATCGCAATAAAAAAAGCGCACAATATTTTTGGTTACATTTTAGTAGAAGTTATTCCTGGCATCGTCCTTTACAACACCTGATAGGTTTCAAAAATTCCTGAATTATATCCTGAAATCGACCTATTTTTCACCCACAGCCTGGGGTAACAAAGAATTTTGAAGCTCTACAAAATAGTGCATTAGTGTAAAATATTTTTTTTGAGTTGTGACACTATACACATAAAGCAACACAAATTTACGAAATATTATTTATTAAAAGTGACTCTTGCAGTAAAGAATATAATATCATTATTAATATCTGGTTAGTAAAGTTGTACTTTTTAATGATCTAACTTTAAATAAGTAACAATATTATACAAAAAATACTGCAAAAAGAAAGATAAATGTGTCACTTTTCTTAAGCATATTCACATACATATTATATATTTATACAGAGCATTATACAGATCTTAGATGTAAACTACTACTAATGCATTGCGTAAGTCGATATGTGACATTATTTATGTTGGGTGCACCTTTGATTTTGGTTAACCATATAATGACTCTAGTGTTATCTAACGAAAAATACTTGATCCATAGACGTAACACTTTTTGAGAATTTTGTAGTTTTATTAAACTATTGGTGCGATAATACTGTTTTTTTTAGTTGCAACACTGTTTGAGCGGAGGTGCGACTGTATTGAGAAGTTGATAGATATGTAGATAGAATGGATAGACGGAAACAGTGAAATCAAATGACGTCTTACTGTTGCGATGCAGTCATGTGAATTCTTATAATATTATGAGCTAATAAATCATCAATACTCGTTTGTACTGCCAGATTCAAGACATGCCAACAAGTGAAAGGCGATTTGCAATATTTGTTTTGCTTTTAGTGTAATATTGAAGTTAAAACACCAAAACTAACAAAATCTAATTGTAGCAAAATAGGTCCAACTAATTAATATATTTACATATTATTTTCCTATGAAATTGAACATGACTTATGGAAACCCATTAAAAACACTAAATTCATGATACCTTCTACAATATGTCAGTTCTCCGAATTAAAATAATTATAGAAGAATAAATTGAAAAGGACATCTACAGAAAATAAAGATGTACAAAAAAGTTAAAAATAAATGAACGAAAACAGAAAATAAACATAAGACTAAAAACTAAAGAAAATAAACTTATCTTAATACAATTAAACACGTGTCCAACCAAAAAAACCAAAAAAGAATAAAAAAAGAGAAGGGGCTGTTAGCCAAAATTTTTTAGCTCCATGAGAGCAACGAAGCTTTTTTAAGATATATTTTTTCTTTTGATTGTATGAAAGCAAAATTATGGAAAACGCGTCAATATGAGTTTATTTAGCCACTTGCAGTGATGGTTGTAAATTTGAGAGAGGCTCAAAAGTATCAAGACACTTACAGCGCTAACTTTCCGCATCTTGGTGGGATTAGTAGGTATTCTTCGCTGCTCACTCACTGAATCTAGTCCTTCCGATCGTATGCTCATCTTCTCCTTGTTGTTGTCATCGTGACCTTTGGCTTGTCCCACGAAGAGCTCGTAACTGTGGCAGGAAAAATCGGATGGGGACTTTACAATATCTGGACAGTTTTCGGCAGCTAGTGCGGCGGCTGCAGCTTCTCGCGCTTCCTCTGCTGCCGCTGCGCGCGCATCTGCTCTGTCCTGTTTTGCTTGCGCGGCTTTCTCGGCTTCCTAAGAACCACAACTCAAAAATACATTATGTACTATATCAATACATCGGCATACTTAAACGAACGGAATTAAATTATACGAGAGTAAGTGTATCAGATTTGAAACTCCCTTCTTTCTACATTAATGTTCATAATACTGATGGCCAAAAAAATGCAACGCTTTGTATAGCGTTATTTATTTGGATCACAGGTATTTTTTTGGTAAGTATGCATTATCTAAAAATATATATGTGATAAAGTTTTTACCATTTTATCCTTTCAATTGTTTCACATATCCTTTCATATGTTTTACTTATTACATGTGATTTACTTATTATATTTTTTACTGTGTTAAATCTCTAATTACACCCCTCAATTTTAAATAATAACAAAGCCAACCCTGTTCAATAGTACCATTTCATCCCTCCTTTTTCTGACTCTCACTCCTAACCATACGGACAACTACGGATTGGACAGTGAAGTGAAAGAAAAAACTCTCTTCCGATACGATCCGTCGAAGGATCAACTCGAGTACCGCTCATCACTTGAGGGTACATGAATCTCTTGTACTAGCACCCACCTGAGGGTCAACAACGATCTCTTTTTACCTCTGCCCGCTGAAGGGGTGAACAGCCTTTCTTTTGGGCTAAAACGAACATCACAATTAGTAACCTCTCTCTATCATGTGTTAGCTTTCGTTTTGGTCACACATGTCCGCCAAATAGTTAAAGACAATAATTAGATTACCAATACCCGTCAACCGATACGAACAATCAACAGTCGTGCACGGACAGTTACTTTGCGAGTATTACACCATATATGAGTTCGCGGTAGTTCAAACGCGAGACACGTGGAATGTGGAACAGTCAATTCGTGTGTGACTGGCATTAGTGCTCGAGACAAAAAGCGCGTCAAGGCTTCATAGAAATTTGATAAGACTTTTTCTATACATATTAATATTGTATGTTGGTAAACCCCTTATATATTCCCACTTGAACCTAACCTAAACCTAAAAATATCCTTATTAAGTACAGTCCACATATTATACACCCTGATATTATATTTATAATTTCACATATGTACAAGCTTTATCGTACACTATCTTTTCTTTAACTGAAGTGTTCTGTTATAGTCATGAAAGAGGCCGATTTTGGTTTTCGAGAAATTTCACGAAGAGTTGAAACTAACCCATCGACGGTGTTAAAAGTTTGAAGAAGGTAGCCTAATGATGAGACTTAGCGGCGGCGTGGAGGTTTTGGACGTCCTAGAATATTGCAAGGCCATGATTTGCTCCATCTTAGTCAAGGCGCTCACCAACGTGGCAACTAAATGGCGTGGCCATAGCGAGCAAGTGGTGTGGTGACCCAGTGGCAGGTGGAATTGCTAAACCTGCATAAACATATTATGTAGTCAAACGTATCGAAAGGTCGCACATGTTTATACAGGTTTAGCAATTCTACCTGCGACTGGGTCACCATACCACTTGCACGCCATTTTGCTGCCACGTTGGTGAGCGCCTTACCTTAGACTTCTTGATCTCAGAAATAGACGGGACAGTGTATGTACATCAAAAAAGAAATGATTTAGTTGTAGCTGCAGGAAGGGCATTCTTTAAATTACCCCCAAGGAGACTGTATACGTGGACGTCGCCTCAACACACACAAGAAAAAGTAATCAGAAACCAAATAGATTACATAATGGTGACAAAAAGATACCGTAATGCCGTGAAATCTACTAAGACTTACCCTGGAACTGATATCGGTTCGGATCATAATCCAGTAGTATCTGTGTTAGAAGCTAGACCAAAGAAAATTAGAAAAACCGTCATCTCAGCGTTAGACTTAAGTCAGCTTAAAAGTGAACACCGACGACAAACAGTGCGCGAAGAAATCAACACCGGCCTCAGTGTAGCAGAAAACCAAATCCGCAGAACAGACAACATAGATGAAAAACTGAAGTATATTTATATATACGGGAAAGAAACACCTATCCAAATCTGCAAAGAAACATAAGGTGTGGATAAAATCAGACATACTAGAACTAATGGATGAAAGACGCAAATTGAAGAATAATTCAGAAAAATACAGATAGGTTGATAAGAACATAAAGCAAATAATAAAGAAGGTCAAAGAATCATGGATTAAAGAACAATGTGTAGAAATGGAAGACTATGAAAGAAAGTATGACATATTCAATATACATAAAGACGTAAAAGAAATTACAGGAACCCAAAGAAGACATCAAATAAGTTTGCTTAAGGACAAAGACGGAAATATTATTGTAGACAACAGAAAAAATTAATAGATGGAGTGAATACATAAGAGAATTGTTTGAGGACAACAGAAATAACATTGACAAGGTAAATGGTGAAACGGGACCTGAAATCCTAAAATGTGAAGTAGAAATGGCACTTAGAAATTCCAAAACTGGAAAGGCAAATGGACCCGATGAGGTTCCTACTGAATTACTAAAGCTCTTGAATGATTAATCAATAGGTATAATATTGCACTTATTTAACACAGTATACAATACTGGTATTATACCTCAAGAGTGGCTGCTGTCTACATTCGTTACACTGCCAAAGAAATCCAATGCAAAAGAATGTTCAGAACATCGAACAATATGGTTAATGAGCCATCTACTAAAGATATTTCTAAAAATCATCCACAACCGAGTTTATCAAAAGTTGGAGTCAGATATTAGTAATACACAGATGGGGTTCAGAAAAGGACTAGGTACTCGAGAAGCTCTCTTCGGTTTGAATGTTCTTACACAAAGATGCCTAGACGTTAATCAAGAAGTACATGCATGTTTTATCGATTTTGAAAAAGCGTTTGACAGAGTACGCCACGATAGGCTAAGAGACATTCTTGAAAGAAAAGACATAGATAATAAAGATCTGCGAATAATTCTCAACTTATATTGGAATCAGAAAGCTAACATCAAAATAGAAAACGAGATATCAAAAGCAATATAAATACGTAGAGGAGTAAGACAGGGACGCATTTTGTCACCACTGCTATTTAATGTATATAGTGAAAGCATCTGTCAGGAAGCCCTTTTGCAAGCAAAGGAAGGAATCGTAATCAATGGAGAGGTTGTAAATAATATTCGATACGCAGACGACACTGTACTAGTTGCAAGAACAGGAGAAGAATTACAAAGATTACTTACAAACATAAATACTGCTTGCAACAATTATGGCATAAACATTAATATCAAAAAAACCAAGTATATGGTCTTCAGTAAAATCATGACACAACCAGCACATATTAGTATAAACGGCATTCAAATTGAAAAAGTATCAAGTCATAAATACTTGGGAACTTTAATAAACGAAACTGGAGACCAAAACAATGAAATAAAAAGACGTATCGAAATTGCCAGGGCCACCTTCATAAAGATGAGAAAATTCTTCTGCAACAGAGATATAAGCATCCCTCTACGATTAAGAATGCTAAGAGGCTACGTATTTAACACGCTATTATACGGTGTAGAGGCCTGGACTCTCAAACAGAACAACATAAAAAATATTGAAAGTTTCGAGATGTGGTGCTACCGTCGAATGCTGAAGATAAGTTGGGTTAAAAGAGTCACAAATCTTGAAGTAATACGAAGGATAGGAAGAGACCCAGAAATTTTGTTAACGATAAAACGAAGAAAACTCGAGTATTTGGGTCACCTGATGAGAGGTCATAAATACGCATTACATACTTCAAAATATAATGCAAGGAAAAATAGAAGGAAAACGGAATCCAGGCCGTAGAAGAATGTCGTGGATGCGGAATTTGAGAGAGTGGTTTGGCTGCACCATTAATGAACTTTTTAGATCAGCTGTAAACAAAGTCAGGGTAGCCTTGATGATTTCCAATCTCCGATAGGAGTGGCACAAGAAGAAGAAGAAGCAGGAAGAGCAGCTTCAAAAAGAATAGTTAATCAAAGGTTACTTGAAATGGGACTGAGAGATTACCGTCTGCTTTTGGTGTTATCTTAGACACCACATCATAAGGATCGACGCTTATAATGGTGCACAGCTGGGCAAAACTGGAATTTCCACTGGAGTTTTGTCTGCTTCATTGATGAGTCTAGGTTTTGTTTAGATGGCTCTGATGGGCTTATAAAGGTAAAACATTTTCGAGTTGATAGACGAAATATATACTTGACTGTTTAACGTCGTACAGCAGGACCAGCAATAATTATGGTATGGGGTGCTAGATTGTTTGAGAAGCAGGACATCTCTAGTTCTTATTAATGGCACTCTGACAGCTCGATGATATATTGGTGAAGTACTGCAACCAGTTCTGCATCCCTACCTACAAACCATTCCAAATGCGACCTTTCAACAGGATAACGCGAGACCTCATATTTCCCGTGAAACCATGAAGTTCGTACAAGAATTTTAGTCTAGGCGCCAGAGGGGTCACCGTGTCCTTTTCAATTCTGATGGAGAAACTCAACGGTTTCTTATGGATTTTTGGCTGCTGATTACGAATTTCGAGGGTAGATTTCTATCCGAGTGGTAAAAAAATTGTTTTGTTATAAACAATTTAATTGTTTAGAAGGCTATGGCTCATAAACTAAAAGAGATAAAAAATGTTTCAAATAAAATTTGTTCCCTAATAAAAAACGAAGAAAAAACCGTTTACTAAAACTTAAATCTAATAATTAGAACTCAAGATATTGTAAAATTAGTGCACAATGCAAATTGCAAAATAAGTAATTTTCGAAGCTTTATCGATCGTAACTCAGCTTCTACGCATGAAAATGATCTTTGGAAGGTCTCATTTTAAAACTTAATTAATAGGCTTTCAAACAAAGTTTGTTAAATTATTTTATCTTCATTTGTTTTAAAGTTATACCCGTTTGAAATTATAATTTTCTTAAAAAAATTGTACATTAATTTCTTTATAAGGGTTTTAAGCAAGTTTGGGCTATAAACATTTATACTTTAATTAACAATAATGATAGAAGAACTCAAAAGGAATAATTTGAGCTTATGGAAATTTTCGTATGTTTATTTTTGGCTAAGATATCGATATTTTAATGATTGCTATGATGCTAAAGAGCGGCTCACAGTCAAGTAAGAATTTTTCGACGCTTTATCGATCGTAACTCGGCTTCTACGTATGCAAATGACCTTTTCAATTTTAAAGATCTCATTTTAAAGCTTACTTAATAGACTTCCAAACAAAGTTTGTCAAATTACTTTATCTTCATTTGTTTTGAAGTTATACTCGTTTGAAGTTATAATTTTCTTAAAAAATTTGTACAATAATTTGTTTATAAGGGTTTTTAGCAAATTTGAGCAATAAACATTTATACTTTAATTAACATTAATAATAGAAGAACTCAAAGGGAATAGTTTGAGCTTAGTAAAGTGTTCGTAGGTTTATTTTTTGCCATGATATCGATAGAGATTTACGCTGTGAGCCGATCTTGCTCCTCTTCTTCTTCTTCTTCTTCTTAACTCAGGCGAGACTCGTTAGTCTCTGGCACTTGGTCATAAGACCTTTGTACCAAACCCTGTTCTTCTCCTTAAACTTTAATAAGTCCTGTGGCCTCAACGAAGGCCAACAGTTTTCTTATTGGTAGTTTTAAGATCTCTTCTGGTTCAAACCTCATTTGACCAGTGAAGTTCTGCCTTACATCACCTAGCACACTGCAATAGCATAGTATGTGTATGGCAGTTTCTTCTTCCATCTCGCACTTTCTGCACCATGGTTCATTCACCTTACCTAGTTTGTATAGGTGATTTCTTAAACGACAATGTCCAGTCACCATTTCAGTGACCGTTTTGATCTCTCTTTTATTGAGGTTCATCAAACTGTTCGAGAGTTTTTTATCAATATTCTTGATTATTTTTTTAGTCTGGATTTGCCCTTGAGTGGTTCTCCATTTATTTTGATGATTCTTTATCAGCCATTTCTGAACCTCGTTTTTCATAGCATCTTTAGTGATGCCACAGAAAGGTTCTGGGCCTTCAAAAGTTTTTCTCGAGCCTTGTTTCGCTAACATATCTGCTCGTTCGTTCCCATGCACCCCTTCATGACCCGGCACCCATATTAAAGACACTTTGTTGTCTTTTGCCAGGTTATTGAGGAGATCTTTGCAGTTTCTCACCAGTTTTGATTTGGTGAGAGGGTTCTTTACAGCCAGAATAGCCGATTGGCTATCTGTGTAAATGTTGATTCTCTTAGCTTTAGTGTCCTCATCAATTATTTCATCAATGCAGGCCACCAAAGCAAAAACTTCAGCCTGGAACACCGTTGTATGTTGACCTAGGCTGTAAGATTTATTATAGTTACATGTTTGCCCAAAGACTCCTGATCCAGTACCATGGGCAGTTTTAGATCCATCAGTGCTCCTCATTGCGTGTTATTAAAATATCGATATCTTGGCCAAAATTAAGCTTACGAACATTTTCTAAGCTCAAAATGTTCCTTTTGAGTTCTTCCATCATTATTGTTAATGAAAGTATAAATATTTATAACTCAAATTTGCTTAAAACCCTTATAAACAAAGTATTATATAATTTTTTTAAGAAAATTATAACTTCAAACAGGTATAACTTTAAAACAAATGAAGATAAAGTAATCTAGCAAACTTTGCTTAAAAGCCTATTAATTAAGTTTTAAAACAAGATCTTCTATGGCTTATTTGAATGCGTAGAAGCCGAGTTACGATCGATAAAGCTTCGAAAAATACTTATTTTGCAATTTGCAATTTGCATTGTGCACTAGTTTTACAATATCTTGAGTTCAAATTGTTGGATTTAAGTTTAGTAAACCGTTTTTTTCTACGTTTTTTATTAGGGAACAAATTTTATTTGAAACATTTTTTTATCTCTTTTAGTTTATGAGCCAGAGCCTTATAAACAATTTAATTGTTTATGACAATTTTTTGACCACTCGGATCGAAATATACCCTCGAAATTCGTAATCAGCAGCCAAAAATCCATTAGAAACCGTTGAGTTTGTCCATTAAAATTGAAAAGTACACGGTGACCTCTATTTGCCGCCTAGACTATCTGGTATTAGTAGAGGATCCGATATAAGGTCGATTTGCACCAATCTATTTAATGGATAAAAATTATTGGATATGTAATTTAGAATGTTAACAATTACAAAAAACAAGGGTTGCCCGATCTAATCTTGTTTTAACTATATTTAATTAATAATTAAAAAATGAAATTTTTTTTATGAATTAAAAAAAATCGACCCGGGCACATATTATTTCAGATTTTTTGGTTCATTCTAAACAAAAAACTTTTTTTGTAATTTTTCTCTAAAGTTGATCGTTTTCGAGTTATAAACAATTTAAAACTGAAAAAAGAACGAAATATGACAATTGTAAAGGCTCAAAAGCACAAAAAAATATGATTTTTGTAATCATCAAGTACATAAATTCAAGTTCAAACCTTTTTCTACCAGGTCCCGATAAGAATTTTAGCCATGTTTTATTCTAGAACATATTTTTTTAATTGTTAATGAGGAAGGTTTCTTATGGAGAGACGGGCATTAACAACTGAAGAACAATGTTTCAGAATGAAATAAGTACAAAAGGCTTACTAAGAACTGATAGACTAAGGTTTGAACTTGAATTTAGGTACTTCGCAATTTCAAAAATGATATCTTATACTTATGTTTTTGAACCTTGAAAATCGTCATCTTTCGTTCTTTTTTCAGTTTTAAATTGTTTATAACTAGAAAACGATCAACTTTAGAGAAAAATTACAAAAGACCTTTTTTGTTTAGAATGACTTAGAAAATCTGAAATAATATCTGACCGGGTCGACTTTTTTTTAAATTTATAAAAAAAATGTCATTTTTTATTATTAACTAATTATCGTTACAACAAGATTAGATCGGGCAACCCTTGTTTTTTGTAATTGTTAACATGCTAAATTACATAATATCCAATAATTTTTATCCATTAAACAGAGCCTAGATTCCGTGCACTGTAGATATCTACAGTCGCTTTCTGTCGATGGCAATTGTCATGAAAATATTTGAATTTTTAGTTTTAATTCAAATATTTTCTTGTTTTACTAAGTGTCACTTCAGCATCAATTAGAGTATAACCTAGCAAAACTAGAAAATAATTCAATTAAAGCTAAAAATTCAAATATTTTCATGACACGTGACATCGATAGAAGGCGACTGTAGATATCTACAGTGCACGGAATCCAGGCCCAGATCGGTGCAAATCGACCTTATATCGTAATTTAGACTATATAGAGACTTTTGACGAAAATGGCGTTGCAGTTGTTATTATTGTCGTCATCAAATAGTAAGAATATTATAATTAATACTTCCATAAATAAATATTTAAAAAAATATTTGTCGTTGTAGGTGTTGCTTTTTTGGCCATTAGTACCTATATTTTCTTTAGTTAATGATGCAAGACTTGTCAGCCGTGGCAATTTGTATAACTGTCTTAAGTTAAGTTGGCAGGAAGAAGGGTTTAGTTAAGGATTGCAACGGTGTAAATGAAAATTCTTATAAATTGATAAGAAGATATACTACAACAAAAGGGCTCGTAAGGGATACAGTTTATCCCAAACCCTTTTTTCAGTGCGTCATAATTTTGACGTCATATAAGATTTTAAGAATGTCGCGAATCGCTGCATGACATTTTAGTTAAATCTGACAGTTGTCATAATATTTATATTTATGTCTATATAAATATCAATATTTATACAGTATGTCCCTGTAAGTGGTATCATTGATTATAGACACGGATTGATTATAGTCCGTGTCTATAATCAATGGTGGTATCCATATGGAAAACTTTTTTATTATTAATTTTACGAAAAAAAGTTATTCTTCA
The DNA here is from genome assembly GCF_917563875.1 of Diabrotica virgifera virgifera. Taxonomy (NCBI): domain Eukaryota; kingdom Metazoa; phylum Arthropoda; class Insecta; order Coleoptera; family Chrysomelidae; genus Diabrotica; species Diabrotica virgifera. The sequence continues at coordinate 22,714,643 of NC_065452.1, forward strand.
TAAAAAGCTCTGCATGTTCCAAAACCTAAGATTCAACCATCAAATATCAAATGTTATGAATATTATACCAGGTATGTCAAAAAGTTTGAATTTCACTCAAGAGTAAAGTAGCTTTATTTTTCACAATATTGAAAATTGCTATTATGAAAAGTTGTTTGGAATTAAAAACTATATTCTAATATGCAATTACATCCTTCTAATTGAATTTTTTTTTGGGAAATTATGGATAACTAACATTATTTTCAGTTATTTCAATTCTTATAACTCTTTTATTATTAATTTTACGAAAAAAAGTGATTCTTAATAAAAAGTTCAGGATGGTCTAAAATCTAAAATACAACCATCTTATATCAAATTTTATTAATTTTATACGAGGTATCTCAAAAAAGATAAATTTAGATTAAAAGTAAAGTACTTTTATACAGTTGAGTCCCTAAATCTTTACCCGTGCGTCGTCATTTAAAGCATACGAAAAAGTCGATGATAAGTTGGAAATTAAAATTTACTAAACGCAACAGCAAGTGACAGTAAAGCGCTGGTTTCCTCGAAAGCGGTGCCGACCAACTGCGACCGTAACACTGCGATGAATGACGTCATAAAAAACTGTACCATGCAAAATAATAGCGGTGGTTTCCAAGGATGCGTTGGAAGCCACCGCTTGCTGAGTTTGCACATTCCATTACCGCAGTAAAGAACCTTGAATTTTTCACCGTAATCTGATGTAATTCATCGCAGTGCTACGGTTGCAGTTTATCGGTGCCGCTTTCGAGGAAACCAGCGCTTTAGTGACTTGCTGTTACGTTTAGTAAATTTCAATTTCCGACTTATCATCGACTTATTTCGTATGCTTTAAATGATGACGCACGGGTAAAAATTCAGTGACTCAACTGTAGTTCAGAATATTTCAATTAGAAGGATGTAATTGCATACTAAAACATAGTTTTTATTTCTAAATAACTTTTCTTAATAAGAATTTTCGATATTGTGAAAATAAAGGTATTTTACTCCTAAGCGAAATTCATATTTTTTGACATACCTCGTATAAAATTGACAAAATTTGACATATGATGGTTGTATTTTAGGTTTTAGACCAAGCAGAATTTTTTACTAAGAATCATTTTTTTTCGTAAAATTAATAACAAACGATTTATCAGGATTGAAATAACTGAAACGAATGTTAAGTTATCCACAATTTAAATTTTTTTTTTCAATTGGAAGGATGTAATTGCATATTAGAATATAGCTTTTAATTCCGACGAACTTTTCATAATAGCAATTTTCAATATTGTCAAAAATAGAGCTCTTGAGTGAAATTCAAAGTTTTTGACATACCTCGTATAATATTCATAAAATTTGATATTTGATGGTTGAATCTTAGGTTTTGGATCGTGCAGAGCTTTTTATGAAGAATAACTTTTTCTCGTAAAATTAATAATAAAAAAGTTTTTCATATGGATACAACTTACAGGGACTATAATATACAGGGTGTCCAGAAACTCTACCGACAAACGAAGACAGGAGATTCGTCAGATAATTTGAAGATAATTTAACCCAATTCACTTAGTCCGAAAATGCTTCCTAAGGGAGCTAGAGCTCTTTGAAGATGGCGTCTTGTAATTAGTTTTTCTTAAATACCTCCACAACGCTTCTATTTAGAAAAACAAAAATTGGTACGCATATTAATCTTCAATATATAAATCTAATCCATCCATTGCAAATTTCTAGTACCGATCATAGGCGTCCGTTTTGGGTAGGGCAACGGTTATTTTATGGCATAACTTTTTTACCTTTAACTTTTATGCATTTCTGATACTGGATTATTAAATTAAGAAGTATTTTAGTACTTAAAGGTACTCTTGTTTTAAATCGGTAGGACACACCGTTTTCTAGAAAAATCGATTTGAAAACTTTTCGCTTTTTGAATTAAAAAAAATGTAAAAAAAACTGTTTAGAAAGACGAAAACTGGTACATTTATTTATATTCCAGAGATAAATCGATTTCAATAATTGCGAATTTCTAATACTGGTCATAGGCGTCCGTTTTGGGTAGGTCAACAGTTATTTTATAGCCTAACTTTTTGTCTTGAATTTTTGAGCATTTTGACACTAGATTATTAAATTATGAGGTATTCGAGTACTAAAAGTTACTCATACTTTATGTTGGTAAAATACTTCATTTTTTGTTGAAAAGTTCTTTCAATTTTTTTTCAAATTCCAAAAACTAAAAACTTTCAAATCGATTTTTCTAGAAAATGGTGTGTCCTACCGACTTAAATCAAGAGTACCTTTTAGTACTAGAATACCTCACAATTTAATAATCCGGTATCAAAAATGCATAAAAGTTAAGGACAAAAAAGTTATGCGATAAAATACCCGTTGCTCTACCCAAAACGCACGCCTATGACCGGTATTAGAAATTTGCAATGGATGGAATCGATTCATCTCTGAAAAGTAAATATGCATACCAATTTTCGTTTTTCTAAATAGAAGCGTTCTGGAGGTATTTAAGAAAAACTAATTTCATGACGCCATCTTCAAAGAGCTGTAGCTCCCTTAAGAAGCATTTTCGGACTAGGTGAATTGGGTCAAATGGTCTTAAAATTATCTGAGAAATCTCCTGTCTTCGTTTGTCGGTAGAGTTTCTGGACACCCTGTATATATAATATAATTATACAGGGTGTTTCATTAATAATTGTCCATATCGTAACTGGAGAAACCTTAGCAAAAAATACGAAGATTTAACCTAAAACACTTAAATAAAATGTTGTTCCTTACTGAGTTACAGGGTGTTTTATCTAAAAATTTAAAAATTATTTTTGCTTAGCATTTTAAAACTATTAGACCTATCCTTTGTATACTTGGCAGAAAGTACGACTACTAGACACCCTACTAAATCATAATAAACAAACGCTTCTAGCTACTACTAGAGGCGTACGACAGGGGATGGTGAATGGTTGACCCTTCTCAAATTCTACGCCACTGGCGAAATTACTATTTTAGTGCCATTTTTAGATTTTCCAACACTTTCTACGTAAATAATATACTTTTCATTGGTAACGATAAAGTCATTAGTTTTCGAGATATTTGAAGTTAAATATGAAACGGCACAGTTATTTTGATTAATTTATATGATTCATATGATTAAAATTTAAAAATTATTTGTACCCAGTACATACTTTAAAACTATGTGGCGTATCCTTATGATACTTGGCACTTAGTATAGGTACTGTACACCCTACTAAATTAAGATAAATAAACGTTTCTAGCTACTACCAGAGGCGTACGACAGGGGATAGGGGCTGGTTGACCCTTCCCAAATTCTACGCCACTGACGAAATTGCTATTTTAGTGTTATTTTTTTTATTTTGCAATACTTTTTACGTAAATAATATACTCTTCATTCGTAACGATAAAATGATTAGTTTTCGAGATATTTGAAATTAAAAATGAAGCGACACAATATATTAATCAAAATAACCGTGTCGTTTCATTTTTAACTTCAAAAATCTCGAAAACAAATGATTTTATCTTTACGAATGAAGAGTATGTTATTTTCATAGAAAGTATTGGAGAATCCAAAAATTGAACTAAAATAGCAATTTCTCCAGTGGCGTAGAATTTGGAAAGGGTCAACCATTCACTTTCCCCCGTTGTACGCCTCTGGTAATAGCCAGAAACGTTTGTTGAACGTAATTTGGTAGTTTTTACAGTACCTATACTTCCTGACAAGTATGAAAAGGATACGTCGAATAGTTTAAAAATGCTGAGCAAAAATAGTTTTTAAATTTTTAGATAAAACACCCTGTAAGGAACCACATTTTATTTAAGTGTTTTAGGTTAAATCTTCGTATTTTATGCTAAGGTTTCTCCAGTTACTATATGGACAATTATTAATGAAACACCCTGTATATTTGCCAGAATATTAATATTTAAAATATTTTAAGGAAAATATAAATAAATACAAAATACAATTTCACTATACATTGTCCGAAGATATCAATGACATAAAATATCAATATTTGCGGTGTTGGCAAATTTATAACCTAGAATTACAATAAATTGTCGGACAACATTAAGTTGTGGGATCCGTGAAGTTAGCTGAAAGTTGGCTAGACGTGATTGTCATGGAACGAAATACTTAAATTAGTCAGTCTTGCCATGTGATTATAATGTATATAATGTATAATATTATGTTGTAGGCTTCAAATATATAGAGAGATTTTTGAGAACTACATTTTTATTATTGTCTGGTACTGATAGATTTGTGGATAGATCTGGCGTTTGAATTTGCCTTTGCCAGATTGCACAGATGTTTTGGTCAATTTTATGACCATTTCTTTAACTTATTTTTCACTGTTTCACTTTATCATTTATAAAAATCTTATTTTTATATTGATAACAATAAACTAAAAATATAAAATATAATAAAATCTTAAAACAGCAGAATTTTACCTATTTTACACTTTTTAACTTTATTATTGATACTGACCTTTTTTTTAATTCGACATAATTAGAGAACATTAAAATTTTTTCTTGTTATTTTACCTACTATCTATCTGTAATGTTGTCCTGGAGCTATTTGTTTGTGACATTTTTGTAATTACCTATTCTAAATGGGAAATAAGCCACAATTTAACTAAAAAATGATTTTATTAACGTTTAGAAGTCCACATCGGACGTCGTTGTCAAAACACAAAATATTAATAAATTAAACAAAAATGTTGTTGCTTAGTAAAAAATTCTTCTAATAATTTAATCTGACTCATTTATATCGGCAATTCAGACATATGTTATACATTTTAAAGTAGAAGACTTTAAAATGATATTGCCAATATTTATGGGTTGCGTTCCTGGGACGACTTTATTGAAGATAGTTCATTCGATTACATGAAATCAACTTTAACTCAAGAATATGCGTCACAAAAAAATCATAGCATGTGATTTGCCTTTAAAAAGGACAACCACATGCAACGGTGACAGTAAAATTCTCGTGTTAGAGATTCCATAGTAAATCACGAGGAAAAACCAGGAAAAAACCTCGTGATACTATTTCGACATCGTAAATATTTGGTGTTACATTTAGTATTTATAGAATTTTTTACTAAGCAACAACATTTTTGTTTACTTTATTAATATTTTGTATTTCGACAACGACGTTCGATGTGGACGTTGAAACGTTAATAAATAAAATCATTTTTTAGTTAAATCGTGGCTTATTTCCCATTTAGAATAGTTTTTTCCCGATTATTCTAAGAACACATGGCAACACTGCCATGTCTTCCTGAGCCTTCATTTCATTATATCCGTAGCTAACTTCTCGGACCCCGCAACTTAATGTCCCAATTATCATTTTATCCGTTAAGATTGTAATACAATTATTGTCAACCAATTATACATCTATAAGCATAAGTCGCTTTAATATGGAAATACCCTTCCAACAATTACATAATTTTCAAAGTTCTATGTGTAATAATCACGGACGTACGTTTTTTTCTGACATTTCGAGCTTATTGCGTTAGAGCGAATTCGACAAACTATGACGTACTGAAAAAAGGGTTTGGGATCGACTGTACATAGGTTTTTAAGAAAAATCATTGAGTATTTTAAATAGTTCCAAATTGACGGGGTGTTTGAAAACTCAATTTATAACTTTTGCTTTTAAATATCTTCAAAATGGGATAAAGCCTATAAAGACAAAAAAATTAACAAATAACGTTTCCTTTTAAAAAATTTGTTCATATTTAATGTCATTTATAAAAATATGCAATTTAACTCCGTTTAGTTTAATTTGCCGATGTATCTACAGGATTTACATTACTTAAGTACTATTAAATCAATATGTATATTTCACGATCTTACCCTGATGGCTTCTTCTTCAGCTGCCTCTTCCTCTTCTGCTTTCTTTTGTAGTTCGTCATAAGACATCGCTACAATAGCTAATATTAAATTAACTAAATAAAATGATCCCAAAAATATAATCACAATAAAAAATAGCATGTGCCATGGACCAGCGGATCGTAATACCTAAAAATAAAAGTTTGAAAGGAAAAAAATCATTTGAAAAATAAATAATCCCAAAATCTATATCCTGTAGAAAATAAAAACTTACCAATTGGTAAAGATTTTCCCAGTAATCTTGAGTCATTAACCTAAAGGCAGATAGAAATGCCCAACCGAATGTATCAAAACTTGTATAACCGTAATTTGGATTATCACCGTACCCTTGAAGACATGTGTAACCTGGTTTGCACTGACCAGCTCCTGAAGAATTACCACACAAAGGATAGTCTCCACTTTCATCTACATACCAATTTGCTAAAAGAAATAAATCATATCGAAATATGTTATAATTATACTATTTAAATGATATAGTTATGTTGGCATGCTGTTTTAAAAAAAATCAACCGTTGCATCAGTCCTTTATCTTCACAACAGCGCCATTCACTTCAAAAACTCCGTAAAATTCCTCGATATGTGGTTGGATCAAAAGCCTTCCTGAAAAAAGCACATACAACACTTGGCGCTAACATGCAACAAAATACTCAATTTGCTTAAAACCCTATCAAATCATTGCTGGGGTCCGATTTATCTAGACTGCTGCTTCTGTACAACACGCTAATTAGATCCAAAATCGATTACGGTTCAATTGTTTATGCCTCCGCAACTAAGACTACCCTAAAACCACTACAATGCCGTACTTCGGATCGTTCTCGGAGCTTTTCACACTTCATCCATAGAGAGCTTATATTCCGAAACTGGAAATCCATCATTGCAGTATAGGCAGACACTTCTGACACTTTCACATGCTTCTTCTATAGCTGCCAATAAGGATCATCCACTATTTGAAAATACTTTTTCCGAAAATAATCTCGACATTTTCTTGAATAGACCTCGTACCGGAAAACCTACATGCGAATGAGATCAATTTTAAATAAATTTGATGCAACAATTCCAGACGTATTTCACTGTAACATCCAACATCCAACATTCAACTCCATGGTTAATAGACATTAGATATCCTAAATTGCAACACCTCTTTACTAGTTCTCCAAAAAATACACCAACACCTTACTATTAAAAAACAAACTGAATGAGATTCTTGAACGAGACTACCTAAACTGCACAAACATCTTCACCGATTCCTCTAAATCTAATGATGGCATTCGTTGTGCATTTGTTAGTCCAACATCTACTTTCCAATTTAAACTACCGACTAGTTCAAGCGTTTTCACCGCTGAACTATTTGCTCTGTATCGCACCCTAAAACACGCAAACCTCTCAAATATTCCAAAACCTCTGTTTCTCACCGACTCGCTCAGCTCTCTTCTTGCAATGTGGCATCTGTTTTAAATGAACGACTACATACGAGCCACTTTGAGTGTCTGACTGATTTTAGTGGCTCAACAATCCTTTGCTGCAATTGAACACCGGTGGCGGACACCGGTGTCTTAGTCTGAAAGGGTAATTAGAGAAACTAATAAAAATTGAACTATGTACAAATTCCCCAAGAGAACAACACGATTCCGAAATTTATATGGATCTCATCGCATATAGGAATTATCGGCAATGAAGAGGCAGACAGCAATGCTCGTAATGCGGCAACAAGTGCGGAATCTGAATTAGTGAGCGAGTGTGTATGTAAATATCTCAAAACGTTTTTTAAATAAAAAGTAATTGGTCAGTGACAACGCGAATGGTTTCTGTCACAATCTAAACTAAGATCGGTAAAACCAGGTAGACGACAATGAAAAACCTGTGCTAGTTCACGGTTTATTCAAACGGTTCTAATATCCGCCTACGTATAGGACACATCAAGATTACAGACTCTTATTTACTTTCGGCCAGTGAACGTCCCATGTGCGACCTATATGCTACGCCTTTTACCGTCACCCATCTGTTAATTGAGTGTCCAAAATATCAAAGTGACCGTTCAATAAATAATCTACCAAACACTCTACCAGCTTTATTAGGAGAAAGCTGTCCTGTGAACGACTTATTAAACTATCTAATTTCAATCAATATTTTGTACCAAATCTAAACTCATTGTTAACCTTTGTTTACTAATTAATACCGCTAATAACCTGTTGGTGGCTGCGGTAACTTCTCTTTAATAATAAAAAAAATAATATAGTTATTATTGTGGGTATTTATCGGAAAGAATAATTGACTTATCCAGTGGCGTACTGAGCATGGTTCCGCGGGTTCCGCGGAACCAGGGCCCGGGCCCCGCAGGGGCCCGCTCTAGCCCGCTCTTTGCTTTTTTTTCTAATTTGATAGGGACATTTTGCACTACACAAGTACACAATAGAAAATGTAACTTCTTAAGAAATTTTTATTTTTGTGTAGTTATTTATAAATTAAAACGAAGAATACCTATTTATCAAAAAATTTGAAAACAAAATTAATAATAGACACAAGGAAAACTAACTTTTGGAAGGTTCTGTACTTGTTTTACCTACTAAAAGAAAGTGACTAAAACGCAAGTTCTGGATTCTACACATGTAAAGAATTACCGCCTATAGGTACCTTTTTACTCAAAAACTTATTTATATCTGCACGTTTCATGGATAGTTGAAAACTACAAAGTTGTAAAATTTTGCGAATTGAGTCATTGCAAGTTTTATACTTTTGGCAGGGTTATAAAAATGCCTAATCCCAACACAATAAACTCGACGAAAGATGCTTCTTTTGTTTGTATTTATAGCATCATCATTCTTTAGCTTTTACTTTTAAGTAATAATTCTTGATAACTGAAATAAATATAAATAGTCTAGGGCGCATCTGTTTTGAGATGGACGTTGAGAGGTGACTCAAATTTTGTGCAGAAATTGCTTGAAAATAACTCAAATATTAATATTTGAGTTATCTTCCCACTTAAAAAGGTCCGGAACATTGTTTAAATAATCAAAATGTCAAAAAATTAAGGAAAAATTCGATTTTTTTCTTCTTTTTTTTATGGCGAAATGGCGAAATGGCGAAAAAACCATAAAAACAAGTATTCGCATTTTACGTTTTCAACCATTCATGCTAGACTTAGGACCTTCATATTTTATCCAGAAAAACTATATAATATAATAAAACAATACTCTAAATTTCATTAAGATCGGTTCAATAGGTTTTGCAAAATAAATTTTGCAATCCAGCTTTCGCAAAAAAATTCATTTTTTTAAAATGTGGTAGGATTGAAAATAAAGAAGATAACTAGTTGAATTTTTTTACATATAGAAGAGTACTGTACCTTTCATTTGCAATTTGCAAAATTAAAATCGATTAACTACCACGGCGTCAGGAATTTCTTTAAATAAACATTAATTTTTGGTGCTACGCGCAGGACGGCGGTGTTCGATTCACACAAGTTGATTTCCGCCAAAATTTTTTCCAATCTTTATCTATTATATTATTTTCTTCCCTATATTTTGTTCCTCTATAGTTTGTTGTATTTTAATATTTTAATTCTACAAAAATCATTATTATTATATAAAATACAAATATTATTATTTGAGCTACTTTCAAGCAATTTCTGCAAAAAAATTTGAGTCACCTCTCAACGTCCAAATGTACTAATATTTTTACAGATGCCCCCTTTTCTAAAACAAAAGTAAGGACAACTGAACTAACAGGTACGTATCAGAACTTCCGTTGGTATGAAAAACGATAGAATTAATATTAATTTACTGTTTTAAATTAGCTGAGTTTTTATAAAAAATATATGATGATTTATATTTAATGTTTACTAAAAACCTTTAATATACAAAGTGTGTTTTTATTGGGCGGGGGGCCCACATAATTGGGGGGAGCATTATTGAGCGGGGGCCCGCATTATAACTGGAACCAGGGCCCGCGGATCTATCAGTACGCTACTGGACTTATCCTTACCCATTATTTGACAAACTATGGGTGATTATTCTTTCTTCTTCTTCTAGTTCTGACAGCTTTAGGAAATTAAGTTTATTGTGAGACTTATTGTAAAACAAATACTAGTCGCTAATTTAGAGAATATCAGCAGCCAAATTACCTAGAACCTAATAAAGAAACTAAACGGAGTCCCAAAGTTAAGGAACGCATCGTCAAACGTTACTCCCAACCAGATAGTCCATCGACGGGTTCTTAACGGCAAGTCTAACATCACATGCCAAAAAACAGGCATCAACCGCAGCACGGGCGCCCATATAAACATTTTCAGGGGGGAGGGCCAGACGTGAAGATGTTTCACATTATATTTTGTGTACTCTGGATAACCATATACAGTTAACACTACCCGAAAAGCCAGGAGGGGGGCCACGGCCCCCCTGATGGGCGCCCATGAACCGCACCCCAACAATCAAGAAAAAATACGTTGACGGAAAAAAACTAAAAGTTATAGCTATACTAAAACCTGTGAAAGACGTCTTTGTCATCTATATATGCTGTGCAAAAGGCTTATCTTGCATCGCATAAAGAAAGTCGGTCGACTCAAAAATCAAATCACAGTAAGTTAGTTTCAGACCCAAATTCTAGCTCTGAAGGAACACATCGAGAACATATTTCAAGAAAAAAGCTAAACGGCCTAGTCCTCTCCTCGTCGACCTAAGTGCCGCATACTACATCCTCAACCACACAAACTTAAGGAAAGAAAATAATGATCAACCAATGCAAACTTTTACTAAAAACTTCAAATACGCAGACGACATAGGCGTCACAACCAAGTTTCAGTCTGTGAAAAAAATTGAAAGCTGCCCTGAATTTGATGTCCGATTGTTATAAAGAAAATTCGCTAAGATGAAATTTAACAGTACTTAATATATAAGCTTAATATACTTAATATATAGCTATATTTTTAGCTATATATTAAGCTTATATTATATATAGCTGTAGTTTTTACTACAAACCAAATTTAGATGCAGAGTTAACAAAGAAAGAAACGAAAGACAACAAACTACAAACAAACTGGCCCTGGAAAAACTGAAGATTCAGGAATGTAAAGAGAAGTTCTAAGAAGAAGTCGCAAATGAGTTAAGGGCGCTAGAATTTCACTCCATAGAGGGCAAATGGAATAATATCAAAACAGCAGTACTGACAGCAGCAGCGTCCACCCTCGGAAAAAAAGAAAAAGGAGAGAAGAGGAGCATGGTTTGATGACGAGTGCAGACAAGCAATAGAGGAAAGAAATGAAGCACACAAAATATATATAACAAGAACAACACGAAAAAGATGAACATCATTTGAAGTCGCAAGACGGAAAGCAGACAAGATATGCAGAAATAAAAAGAGAGCCTATGAAAATGGACAAATAGAGAAAATGGAAGAAAATTTCAAAAACAACGAAATTAGAGGGGCTTGCGAATACCTAAAAAAGATAAAAAGTTGATATAAACCTCAAACAAGTCTATGTAAAGATGAAAGTGTGCAAATAATCGGTGACGAATAGAAAGTTACAGAAACCTGGAAGCATTATTTTCAGACCCTACTTGGGACACAAGTAAACATGGAAGATGAAATGGGTACGAACTACATAGATGAGAATGAAGTAGAGAATGGAGTAGAAGCTCCAACCATAGAGGAAGTTCTCGAAGCTATTAAGGCCCAGAAAAACAATAAGATCCCAGGAGTTGACGAAATACCAGCAGAATTGTATAAGGTAGGTCGCGACCACCTAGCAAGTCACATCCACGCGCTCATCAAAGATATATGGCAAGAAGAGAAAATACTCGACGACTGGAAGAAAAGTATAGTATGCCAGATCTATAAAAAAGGAGACAAACTCCAGTGTAAAAACTACCGTGGAATTTCTCCACTATGTACAGCATATAAAGTCCTCATGTATATTATAAACCAGCGGCTCCAACCACTAGCAGAAAATATTATTGGAGAGTATCAGACGGGCTTCCGACGGGGAAGATCGACACTGGATCAAATATTTACAGTCAAACAGATCTTGAGCAAATCATGGGAAAACGACATTGATATTCACGACGTGTTTGTAGACTTCAAACAGGCATACGACTCAGTCAAAAGGAACAAACTCTACAATATATTGGCTGAATTGGCAATACCACACAAGCTAATTATACTCATTAAAGCCACAATGGATGAAACTCAGGCATATGTACGAATACAAAACCACCAGACAGACTTTTTTAAAATTTTGAAGGGACTAAAGCAGGGAGATGGGCTGGCCCCAACTTTGTTTAACCTGGCACTAGAGTATGCGGTTAGAAAAATGCAAACTGGACGAGAAAACCTACTGACCAACCGAATGGTTCAACTGGCCCAGGAGCGTCATTTGAAATTTTAATAGGGGGGGGCAAGCATTATATATACAATACATTTATATGCAAACATAATACAAAATTGATCTATTTTTTGTAAATTTCAGTAATTTTCACGGTCAGGGGGGGGGGCAAATGCCCCCCTGCCCCCTATCAAATGACGCCCCTGAACTGGCCGCTTATGCCGATGATCTTAATATTATGAGTAGAACATCAACAGGAGCACAGGAAACATACGCAGAGTTAAAAACGCAAACAAAAAGGCTAGGTCTGGAAATTAACACAGAAAAAAACAAGAATAATGACACAGGCGAGAAGAAATATAGTCCCCCACAATATTATACATGAATATGACATTTAACCGGTTGGAAAGTTTACATGCCTGGGAGTAGAACTATATGCCGACGGATCAGAAGATGGAGAAATACGGAAGATAATGACGCAGACAGAATAACAGAGCTTATTTTGCCCTCTCCCATATATTTCGGTCTAAAAATGTCCACCGAAATACAAAGATGAGAATCTATAAAACCTTAATTCGACCAATAGCATGCAATGGCAATGAAGCATGGGTCCTGAAAGAAACATCCAAAAAACAAACTCAACACATTCGAAAGGAAAGTACTGAGGAGAATACTACCTGTGAGGGAAAACATAATCTTCAGAAGTCGATACAACAACGAGCTTTATCAGCTTTATAAGGAAATACCCCTGTCAGACTTCATTAGAATACAAAGATTGCAATGGGTCGGACATGTGATAAAAATGGGAGAGGATAGGCTGCCAAATAGAGCACGGAATGCTAGAATGCAGGGAAAGAGATCGGTTGGAAAGCCAAGAAAGCGCTGGGAAGATACAGTAAACAGCGACGCACAAGCCCTTTTAGGAGTCCGTGTATGGAGAAGAGCAGCCACAGACAAGCAAGGGTGGAGGCAAAAAATAAAGGAGGCCAAGGCTCAATTTGGGCTGTAGTGCCGTAGAAGAAGAATATAGCTATATTAATAGCGCAACCGCTATACTTCTTAATAGAGGAATACGCATATACAGTATGGAAGAGATCTGCGCATGCCAAGAAAGTATACACCAGCCCGAATGAAGCGTGCAGACTCATTACCGGCTAAATGAGACCAACCCCTATGGATAAACTCTATAAGGCTTTAGGTCTCTCGAATGCTGACTCCCCTAGAACGGCCTACGAATTCACCAAAAGATTACGTGCCAATTTGTTGGTATTTTCTCTTCAGTCCTGTCTCCCTTTCGGTGCCATAAAGTTCCCCTAATGTTGGCAATTACATTGGTGAGTTGTTTACGGTCTTTAGCTAATCGGAATATTTGTTCGGCACTGCGTATTCCTTTCCAATCGCGAAAGTGCTTGAGCCTTGACATCTGCTTTCTTCCGATTCCTCTGCTGCCCTCGATTTTATCTTTCATGATAAGTTGAAGGATGGTATATCGTTTTCTTCTAAGAGCATGCCCCAGGTATGAAATATTTCTTATTTTAATAGTTTTTAACAACTCACAGACGGCATTTGCTCTATTTAACAGAGCTTCGTTGAGCTGCCTCGCTGTTCAGGATATTCGGAGCATTCTTCTATGCAACTACATCTCAAACACCTCTATGCGATTGGTTGTATCAGCACTTAGAATCCGTTTCTCCAAATATAGCATTTGATCATTCTTTGACGTATTTTTAGGTTTCCGCTGTGGTTAGAGAAGAATAATTTCATTTGTGGAAACGTTATTCGAGTGCTTCAATTCTGCATGTGATCTCTCTACTTGGTTCTAGTTGGTCTGTAATATACCATGCCAGATTTTTAAAGTAAATAACTCTTCAATTTTAGGTTGACTTATTTGTAGGGTAGTATTGTCGTGAGTTTGGCGACGAAATATCATACCTTTTGATTTAGAAGCATTAATTTGTAGAACCATCTCTCTTCCTATGGTGCTTATGCAATCAAAGAAAACTTGAAGACGCTGGAGACTATCGCATGTGTCGTCGGTGTACCTAAGATTATAAATCAGCAGGGATAGAATGTATCCCTGTCTGACGCCTCTTTGAATGTAACATTCATCGCTTAATCTCCCATCGACTCGTACGGCTGCTTTCTGCTTTCAATACAAATTTTCTATGATACATACGTCCGTACCATTATCATCCATTTTAGATAAGTGTTATTAGTTTTACTAGTAACAGATACGAGTTACTCCAATGCATTTGCAAGGTAAAATTGAATAAAAAAGGGCCCCAGGACGAAGAAGAATATCCTGGCTTGCTAACCTGAGAGCATGGTATAGAAAGACCACAACACAACTTTTTCCGTATAGCGACCAACAAAATCATCACAGCCAGAATGATCGCCAACGTTCGGAACGGAAGGCACCCTAAGAAGAAGAAGTTATTAGTTTTGTGTATGTAAAGTCTCCTCTCCGTACTTAAGAAATTCGGCCTGTATATTATCGGAGCCTGGAACTTCCCCTTTTTTCAATTTGGTAATTGCTTGCAATGTTTGATCTATTTTTGGGACCTCTGTCGGAAGGTCAAGATACATATCCTCTCCATGTACTCTCTTTTTATGTATGTTAAAAAATATTCTTGTCTTGTTTCGGATGGCTCCTCTTCATTGATTATTAATTCTTCATTATTTTCATTAGTACAGACACGCAATTAGGTTTGAAGCCTCTCTTTTCCGTCCATATTACCAACCAGTGTATACTAAAGTTTTCTGCGCAACCAAAAAACTAGACTAGCTAAGTAAAGAAAGAGTGAAAATCAACTATCTGCCTTGAATGTTACTACATGCACGTGCACGAGGCAATATGCCACTTTATAGTATTTAAATTAAGGTTATAGTAACAAATAATATGTCTCCAATATACTTACTTTCATTATCCATAAACCTTTCCCAGTTCTCGTGTGAAAGATTCCCCCAGGAGCCATCGTGAGGAAAGTTTTTCACGCATTTTTGTGTGAGGACACCCATGTAAATTTGTAAACCCATTAGTGCGAATACGGAGAGGGAAAACATTGTTAAAATTATCACATCTCGTAGATTTTTTACTGATTCGATTACGGCGCCGACAATGGTCTTTAAACCTGGAAGCAAAAAAATCAAATATTGGACATGAATACACTATAGTTTATACTAAAATCACACTCAAGATGCAGTAGAAATAAACAAACCAAGACACGTTAAATGTTAAGAGCAGCATTCCCGAATCATGATTTACAATGTATATACATTTTATCAATCCAAATCATGATTTAGAATGTTGAAATCATGATTAGGGAGTGCTCCTCGTAACATGAAAGTATCTTGGTTTGTTTATTTTAAGTGCATCTTGATTGTGAATTTAGTATAGAATCATCTGGATTCCATGGACTCTATAATTATTTAATGTTGTTTTAAATTTCGTTTTTCTACCTTTTACGGACAATTCTATCGTTCGAGGATAACCGTTTCTCGCTAAGGATGAGCATACGGACCAAAACACGATCTTTGCGAAAATCTACCCACCGATTTAAATCACTTTAATTTAGGTTAAACGTTGAGAAAGCTAATCCAGCTTCCTGGGGCTAGAGTAATTAAAAGAATAAAGAAATATAATGAAAAGAGCGGGATCGAAAGGTAAACCTGAAATAGGCACAAGAGTGTACATATTCATAGGAGCATGAAATGTAACCCTTTACGAAACTGGCAAATTGGACAAGTAAGCCAAGATATTAACAAGTACAAATTAGACATTGTTGGACTAAGCGAAATACGGTAAAATGGCACTGGATAAACCTGAGTAGGTAACCAACAACTAATGATATATTCTGGGAAGATAGACGTAAATAATAAACACGAAAAGGAAGTGTCAATACGTATGTAGCTTTTTCTACAGGGCTTTTAGGCCCAGAGCTTTGTTGTTCTTTTCCATAGCTTTCTGTTATTTGTCACCATCTTCCAGTCTGTTATTCCTTTTTCCTTTAGGTCTTCTACTACCGCCTCTCTCCATCGCTTTCGTGGTCTTCCTCTCTTTCTTTTATAATCTGGTACTCACCATGCTATTTTCTTCACCACTTTGTCATCGTTCATTCTTTCTATATGGCCCAGCCACTGAAACCTTCTTTATTTTATTACGCTATCTATTTGTGGTTCTTTGTAAATATTATAAACTTCCTCATTTGTTCTTCTTATATACCCTTCCACTGTTCTCTTCACGCCTAATATTCTTCTGAGTATTTTCCTTTCCCATCTACTTACTGTTTACTTTAGTTGTTTGGTTGAGTATCCATGTCTCACATCCGTATATCACTGTTGGTCTTATTATAGTCTTGTAAATCCTGAATTTCGTATTCCATGATAGCTGTTTTGATCTTAGTAAATTATTCATGGCGCCCGCAGATCGATTGGCTGTACTTAATTTGGCATCAATTTCTTTCATTTCTTCACACTTGTTTGTTATCCTTGCTCCTGGATATACAAATTCGTCTATTTCCTCAAACTTAAACTCTCCTAATTGTGTGTTTACATTTGTTCCATATCCCTTTCTCTCCCTACTTTCATAACTTTGCTTTTATTTTGATTTATTTGTAGACCCAGCTTATACGCTCACTTACTTATTTTTCGGTTATCTCTTTCAGTATCTTTTCACTCGTCGTTACAATTGCCACATCATCTGCATATCCCATAATCCCACTAATTGATGACTCTTGTACAATATGTACCCATTTCTATTGTTGCTGCGTTGATAGAGGGTCTCTTTGCCCAAGTCCTGATCTGACTGCAAAATCTTCTGAGGTTCCCTCTTTTACTCTTACGTTGCAGGTCGTATGCTTCAATGTCATCGTCACTAGTTTCTTTAGCTTCGTAGGTATTTCAAATTCTTCTATAACTTCCGCAATTTTTTCTCTCTTGACAGAGGCGTACGCCTTTTTAAAATCTATGAATAATACTACTGTCGGGATTTTGTATTCATAGCAGCTGGTCAGTACCTCTTTCATTATGAATATCTGATCGGTTGTTCCTCTGCCTTTCCTAAATCCTGCTTGATATTCCCCGATCTGTGATTCAACCTCCAGTACCTCCAGCTACTGGAGTACGTCCACCAAGTCCGACTAAGTTACTTGGTAGTCAACGTTGGCCTAAGATGGTTGATTAAGTTTCTTGATAGAGTTTCACCATGTTCCCGGAGGTTATATCTTTTAACATCGGCGTTTAGCCTGATCAATATTACTTCAACATAATGTAGATTGAATTATAATTTCAACCATTGTTTGGTTCTGGGGCTATTTAGCAAGTATTTGAATTCACTGATGATGGACTGATAGGTCCGAAAACGTTCTGAATTGGACATATTTTATTGAATCCATTGGGATTTTTAAAAATTTTAATAAATATACCTATTACATAGAAGTGGTTTTTACTTCATGTTAGAGTTTTTTAACTAATGATATATTCTGGAAAGATAGACGTAAATAATAAACACGAAAAGGAAGTGTCAATACGGCTAGCGCAAAAGAGAAGAAAAGTTCTAATAGAGTGGAAGCCAGTACCAGAAAGTATTATTTGGACGAGACAGAAGGCAATATACTATAACACTAAGGCAGGCCGCACATCAAAGAAACATGAAACATAAATTACGTTTCATGGAAATAAAACACTGCTAAACAAATATACGTCCGGCCATTTATGAAACTCTCCGAAAATAAAAATGTGTCATGAGCATGAATCACACTCGTTTCATTGGTAGGCGGACTTTGAGATTTGTTTAGCAGTGTTTTGTTTTCATGAAACATGTTTCACGTTTCATGTTTCATGTTTTTCGTTTCATATTTCTTTGGTGTGCGGCTTGCCTTACACTCCAACAGAATAGTAGTAAATGTATATGCTCCTACAAATAAAAAGGACGAAGATGACAAGGAAGAATTTTGTGAACAACTATACACAACGTTTAATAGGATTAATAATAAATATATAAAAGAGATATGAAAATCACAATCGTAGACCTTAATGCTAAAATAGACAATGAAAGAAAGGAATAAGGCAGATAAATGACAATGGAAATTTATTAATCGAACTTTGCGAACAAAATGAAGTTGTAATAGGTAAAAGTATCTTTAAACATAAGCGAATGCATAAAGAAACATCTAGATCACCAGTAGGGAGGTACAATAACCAAATAGACCACAAAACAATATTAAATATAAATGGAGAAGCTGGTTGCAGGATGTCAGGAGCTTAAGAGGTGCTTATATGGGTCATATCATACCACATGCTAGTCAGAGCGAAAGTAAGAATGAAATTATTCAGATATAAAAACCAAAACATGAACATAAAGAACACATACAATGTCGATTCCCTAAAACAAGAAAGTATAAGAAATAAATTCACTGAGAAACTGTAAATTACGAACTATATCACAACAAATAGGAGAGTCAGTCGAAGAAACATGGAAGAATTTTAAATAAGTAATGATAAAAGTACAGCAAAGAAAAAATCGGATCGAAAAGAAGATAAAATAAAAAATGGATATAACTGATAGAAGAAAGGAAAAAATCAAACAAGAAATCTTACAAAAGGAAGGATCAGAAGAAGAGAGGGCAAATATATCAGAAAAAGCAACGAAAGAAAACAACCTACGAGAAATAAGGAACAAACAAGGAAACATAATAAAAAAAAAACAAGATCGAAGGAATATTTTAAAAAAATATATGCCAAATATGAAATAACACGAGTCATAAAAGACAAAGTAGAAACAATGGTAGAAATTGGAGAATGGAAGGAACTATTACACAGTTTATTCAGAGAATAAACAAGAAAGAAGATGCGTCGACTCAGCCAGTCAGCAATCATACACTTTTGGCCAAGAAACGCGTAAGCGCCCAATACCCGACAAGGAGAGATGTAACTGCAGAGGACAGATTATAAGAGATAACATTAAACAACATGATCAATAATGGAATTGTACCTGATTATTAACAAATAGTAGCAGGGATATTGCAATTTCTTTTAAAGATAAGAGTTCAGAGGTGCTAGAGAAGAGGGCTTGGAGATTAAAGAAAGATGTTTCGAACAGATTAGAAGCCTTCGAATTATGGGCCTACAGAAGAATAAGTTGGGTGGCTAGAGTCACGAATAGAGATGCATCAAGTCAAACTAGTTTGATTTTATTCAACAAACTTGACTTGACTTGAAAATCAAACTTTTTTTGTAAAAAAGTTTAACTTGACTTGATTTCGATATCTTTAGGTTGGACTTGAAATCAAACTTCTTCAAACAGTTTGAAGTTTGAATGTCATATTGGCAACGTGTTTATTTCCAATTCTAATTGAGAGCGTATGGATTTTGTTGGATAGGTCTGAATCTGTATTCTGCTACTCCGCAAATGAGTTTGTAGTTCATATTTAGACGTCCATGTTTGGCTTGTTTATTACGTTCGTTTTGAAGTGTGTGGCTTTGGGAGATAATATCTGAATGTGGATATTTTTCGATTCAGAATAAGTACCAGAACAAATTGAGTCTGATATTGAAGGTATTCCCACTGCAAAAATTAAGAGAAACAATCTGTAGTCGAAGCAGTATTAATTAAGAAAAATAAATATACTGATTTATTTGATGTTGCGGCAGGTAATTTCAAAACAATGAAAATTTCAAAGTGCATACATACTTCTATTATGTAAAAATAAAGAACAGCGTTATAAAATCACAAACAGTGAACTAATTCTTTAAAAGGACAGCGTTATGCATAACTCGACCAAGCGCCATTTCTTTAAAATCGAGATAACAGCGGATTCTGGTGACACATAGCTAAAACTATCTTGGAAAAATCCCTGTTATTGTCACGTTAACGGTTACTAAGAAAAACAAAAATAAACCAAGCGACATTCTGTCTATTAAGGGTTTTTAGTTTTGCATATGAAGACTATATTCATAACTGCCATTCTTAACTGCCATTCATAACTGCGATATATCCATAACTGCCATTCATAACAGTTTCGCAATTTTAGACTAAGAGCCGACTTTGGTCTGTTTATGCTAAACTAAGCGTTTGGCCAGAATAACAGTTTTGTCCCCATTAATGTACACATTAATTTTGAAATTTCCGTCAAAAAATGATGGAATTTTTTTAAAGTGAAAATGCTGTGTTTATATATATGTAATTAAATTGAAAAATACAAATAATCTTTATAAAATCTTTTTATTATGTCTAACGTGCTATGTACTAAGAATATAGTATAAGTCATAAAATGGATCTTTCGGGATTCTTCTATATTTTGAATTTTGAATGTTTATTAATCATTTCTGTAGTAAGAGTATAAATCAATAGCGTGTTTTTCATGTATAAATATTGATTTTATTCCAACAGTACAACTTTTAATTTCAAAAGTCTGCTGTGTAAGGTACAGGTCAACTTCTACTGTTAGTACTTTCTGCTTTCACTTACGCAGCTTGACTTATTCTTTTAGTACACACCACATGTTATGATATTCTCGGGCGTTTGTATTGAATAAATGTAGATAATCCAAATTTGACCATAAAATTTCAAGGAATTAACATCCTTAAAAAGAGGTTGGTACGGAAACAGATTTTTGAGGTTCTTTGTTTTCTTCCTTTTTAACTTTCCTGAACCTTTTTTTATGACTTTCGTTCTGTCGTTGAAGACGGTGCCGATGTTTATTGTTATCGGTTATAAAAGCAGAAAATTATAAAAATAGCTAGATCCCATTTAAACCAAAAACTGTTCATTTAGTATTTTTTTATTTAATTTTGTTGTGCGTGCTAAAAAATAGTTTACTGTGAAAGTGTCAGTGTTCTATTGTACATGATTTTTAAAAATGAGTAGAGGGAAACAAATACTAAAATTATTGGAACTAAAGGATGATTTATATGGCACTCAATGTATTATTAAATTTCTTATCTTAATTGGCAACTGACATGTCTATCTCAACAAAAAAATATATAAAAAAATAAAAAAAAAATAAAATACAGGATCCTTTGTAAAAGGTATATTTAAAATACCCTAATAATGGTTACATCACAAAACAAAACGTTTTCGGAGTAACAAGTAAATCATTATCAGTGTTAAGCCAATAACATGCATGCGTGAGCTACCAAAAAGTTATGGGTAAAAACCCTTTAAAAGATATAGTTGACACTCAATTTTCAATATGTGAGGTTCATCCCTTTCATATCACATCCACGTGGGTTAGAGTCCTGTGTTGCCCTGGGTAATATCCAGGAATATTTGCAACATCTAACTATTTTAAACATAATATGTAGTATAATATAAGATCTTATACCTTTTAAAGGGTTTTTACCCATAACTTTTTGGTGGCTCACGCATGCGTGTTATTGGCTTAACACTGATGATGGATTACTTGTTAATCCGAAAACATCCGTTTTGTTTTTGATGCAACCCTTATTAGGGTCTTTTAAATATACCTTTTACGAAGGATCCTGTATTTTTGTGATTTATGGTATACAGCCAGCTACAGGAATTTTATTTCCCTCGTGGATTGTTAAAAAAGTATATCTACGAATTAAATTATTTTTCAAACTCTTTCAAACTGGTTTGAAAAACAGTTTGAATTTTCAAACCTGTACGATTGACCAGTTTGACTTGACTTGAATTATTTGTCAGAAGGATTGACTTGAGTTTGACTTGAAATTAAGTCAAACTCAAGTCAAATTCAAACATTCAAGTCAAATTTGTGCAACTCTAGTCACGAATGTCGAGGTGTTGAGAAGAATCGGAAAAAAAGAGAGGTTTTCAGTACAATTAAAGTTAGAAAATTGCATTATCTGGGACATGGCATGAGGGGCGAGCGTTAAAACTTTTTGCAGTTAATAATACACGGAAGAATACAGGGCAGAAGGACTCGTGGACGAAGAAGCATCTCCTGGTTAAACAATTTGAGAGCTTGGCTTAACTGCACTTCTGCTGATCTCTTTAGAGCAGCGGTATCGAAAGTGCGAGTTGCCATGATGGTTGCCGACCTTGTGAGAGGAGATGGTACATGAGGAAAAGAAGATTAACAAATAAAAATCTCCATTGATTCAATTACTATTTTTTATGTTCCATTTACTGTACTATTTCCTATGTCTTAGCACATTAAAACACTTTTTCCCTTCGAACTGTTGATATACAAACACAAACTCTATTTTACCTTGAACTGTTAAACAAATAACAGCTCAACCCACGCTGTATCTTATCCGCCTACGTAGTCCTTGACCAAATTTTTAAATCTTTTACCCGACTATTAGAATTCCTTGAAATTGTTCCCGATCAATAATCAAGCAGCAGAGTGTCATTTACAGATGTTCGCTTCAGTTTTCGCGGGAAAGAGTCGGCAGTTAGTCCGTGTTGTGAGGCCGCTCACGTATAGAAAAAAATTTCTGATTCGGTTTATTTCCTAGAATATAAAATAAACAGGAAGGAGTCTGTCATATATCAACAACACTTTAAATTTCGAGCTGAATCGGCCATCTTGAACGTCTGTGGACGACTCATAAGTTTTTGTCAACGATGTAAAAGGTGTTTGTGTATTGGATCAGCTGTGTGCATAGGCGTACCATCTGGTAAAGCTCCTGTATATGCAATCAATTAACTAAAGTGATTGTATCTTCTTCTTCAGGTGCCATCTCCGCTACGGAGGTTGGCAATCATCATACCTATTTTAATTTTTGAGGCAGTAGCTCTAAATAGTTGTTTTGAGCTGCATCCAAACCATTCTCTCAGGTTTTTCAACCATGAAATTCGTCTTCTTCCGATGCTTCTTCTGCCATCTATCTTTCCCTGCATTATGAGTCGTAGGATGCCATACTTCTTGCCCCGCATCACATGTCCGAGATACTGTAGCTTCTTTTCTTTAATTGTAAGTTCAACTTCCTTCTCTTTACCTATTCTTCTCAGTACTTCATTGTTCGTAACTCTATCTACCCAGGAAACCCTCATAATTCTTCTATAGGTCCACATTTCAAAGGCGTTAAGTCGTCTCATTGTCTCTACATTTAACGTCCATGATTCCACTCCATAGTATAGTACACTGTAGACGTAACATTTTGTTAGGCGTACTTTAAGAGCTAATGTTAAATCTTTGCTACATAGGACCTTTTTCATTTTTATAAAATTAGAACGTGCTTTTTCGATTCTGACTTTTATTTCTGCAGTGTAGTTATTATTTTCTGTTATAATTGTCCCTAGGTAAGTGTACTTTTTTACTCTTTCGATCTGCTGGCCCTCTACTATCAAGATTTCGTTAGTATTATGGTTGTTTTTACTAATTTTCATAAACTTCGTCTTTTTGATATTGAGACAAAGTCCGTACTCCCTACTACACCTTACTATTTTACTCATGAGTCCTTGCAGGTCTTGTAAACTATCGGCTATTATTACTGTATCATCTGCATATCTGATGTTGTTAACTAAGACTCCATTTACTCTTATGCCGACTGTTTCATCTTCCAGAGTTTCTCGCATTACCTCTTCAGAATAAGTGTTAAATAATAGAGGTGATATAGAATGCAGCCTTGTCTCCTCTCCTTATTTCCATTTTTTCAAATGTTTCTTTTTCAATTATTACTAGTGCTCGCTGATTGTAGTAGAGGTGTGTTATTAGTCTTAAATCTCTTTCATCTAGGTTTTTATTTTTTTAGGATTTCCATGAGTCGATCATGTTTTACTTTATCAAACGCTTTATTGTAGTCTATAAAACAGACGTAAAGAGGATGGTTAACATCCAAACATCTCTGTGTCAGCATGTTGAAGGAGAATAATGCCTCTCTGGTACCCATACCATTGCGGAACCCATATTGAGTGTCATTAATATCCAGCTCCAGTTTAGAGTGTATTCTGGCGTGGATAATTTTCAATAGAATTTTCTAGGTATGTGACATTACGCTTATGGTTCGGTAGTCACTGCATTCTTTTGCATTCACTTTCTTTGGCAAACACACAAATGCTGATATCAAAATTTCTGTAGCGATGATTCCTGTAGTATAGATAGCGTTGAACAGTTCTACTATTATGTCCAGGTTTTTCTCGTTGACAAACTTTATCAGCTCACTAGGTAATTCATCTGGACCAGCAGATTTATTGGTTTTCATAGAGTTTATTGCCTGACTAACCTCTGATTTGGTTATCTCTGGGCCTACGTCTCCCGTTTGGCTATCTACGGATGTACTAGCTTCTCTCTGGTCATGAAATAGTTCCTCGATATACTCTTTCCATCGTCGTAGTTTTCGTTTTGTCTCCATTATAATATTTCCATTTTTGTCGAGCAATATATTTGAGGTTCTTCTATTTCCTATTCCGGCTAGTTCTTTGACTTTTTCATGTAGGTTGAAGTTGTCATATGTCTTTTGCAGTTCTTCTATTTCTTTACATTTTTCAGAGAAGTAGGTTTCTTTAGGCTCCCCAATTTTTCTTCTTATTTGGTTTTGAAGCTGTTTATACACTTATACACTTTTTCTACTCAAAATCTATAAAAGGTGTAGAGCTCGAAATATTTTGACTTGTGTCCCTGAACTTTCAGGACCGGATTCCATTTGGCGTATTTCATTAGCATATTGGCAATAATTAATTAAATAAATAAATATATTAAAAGAAAATAGGTTAATAATAAATTATAAATTTTTAATAAGTGTTAAGTTAAAAAGTACGTATAATATGTACAAGTACGACAGACACGCACCATATAGTGCGCCGCGCGGTGGCGGCTTATACGCCGAGTGGACGCACATAATTAATAATTAAAAACAACGGCTATATTGAAATAAGCCCCGAATACTCATCACAATATTGATATTAAATGTTTAAACTTTAATTTAGGTACTTGGAAACCTCAAAAATAATACTTTACATATGAGTTTTCAAGCCTCAAAAATGTTTATTTTCGCATTTTTTCAGATTTTAAATCACCCATAACTCAAAAACTTTTGGAAAAATGAAGAGACCTTTTTTTATTTATAATGACCCAAACATCTTAAAAAAAATATTTTCTGGGGCAAAAAGGTGGTCTTTTGAATTAATTTGTTTAAAAAATTGTATAAACAATTTCTGCCCAAAAATTTCTCCCGGTAACCTTCTCATCTGTTTAGACAAAACATTTTTTAACAGGAATCCGCAAAGAAATCGAATCAGAAAATTTTTCATACGCGAGCGGTCTCACAACATGGACTAAGTTAAGTATAAATTTAGAAAGACAGAGCAAAAATAAAAATTAGATTATTAGTCATAAAAATCATTGTCAGAAAATAAAATTTAAATGTTGATAGTACGTGGTTTTAACGAGATCTAAAACTATAAATCATATTGTGATGAAAAATTGAAATATCCGGCAATACCATAAAAGTGATAGTGGACTTATAAAAGTACATTACAATGCATATTTTGTTCTCATAGAAAGTCTATGTTGTGAGAATAAATCGCTAGTGAATGCCCTTTGGTAGAAGGAACAGTACTATACAGATGGAAATAAGAAAAAAAGATTCGAAAGTGGAGCAGAAAAGCACAAGAAAAAGAAGGAAAATGAAAAGATCCTTAAGTAAGATCTAAAACAGAAGGAAAACTTTGTGAAACTCATTTTCACACGGAAATCCATAGCTAGTAAAGCTGCAACCAATGAAAATGCATGTGATGAAATAGAAATAACTGAGGGAAACATAGCGCCCGTAACTGAAGAAGATGAAAAAACATGTAACGACAGTTCTATTGCAGTTCAAGAAGTTAAAGAACCAATAACCGAAACTAAATTAGAAATTGAAGTTAAAGAAAAATATGGGTCCTAAATTCGGAAAACAACATAGAATTACAGAGTATAATAACTGAAGACGTACGGTTATTTTAAATTGGGAAAGATCTTCAGAATGTAAAAACCTCGATGGAAGTGTTTCAGCATCAAAAAGAATTATGGAAGGCATTACAAGATTTTTAAACAATCTATGGTTTTTAGAAAACATATCAGTGGAACAAAAATTAAAAGAGATTGGCTGAGGTATTCTCCCTCAAATGGAATACCGTATTTTGGGTTTGTTCAGTCCGTGTACAACTTTTTTTCAGCCTCAACCCGCCGTTGGGAAGTTATGATCAAATGCTTAAATCGAATTCCACAAAGCGATCTCATTCGCTACGATCTAGTCTCTAGTTCTTAAAAGAACAAGCAGCACAAGATGGATAGCAAGGGCACATCCAACAAGACCTTTGTCTAAAGGTTACAACGCTTTCAAATCTGCTCTTCATACTCTTGCTGAAGACACTAATCAGAAAGCTGAAACAGTTCATGAGACTCAATGTTTGATGAAAGAAATGTTAAAAAAAAACATTCATAATGAATGGATGTCGGGCAACAATTTTAGAACGCATCAATGCTGTCAGTATATCATTACAGAGAGAAGAGATTGAACTTCAAACTACAGTTCAGCTTCTAAATTCATTTTGGAGTTCTTAAAATTCCAAAGAGATAATTTTGCTTACTACGAGCAGAAGACCTGCGATCTCCAATACTCTGAATATTTCGACGTGAGTAAACGAAAGCGGTAAGAAAACTACATTTCGATGATGCTAATTCCAATGAAGTTTTTCTACAAGGTGGACAAAAGTTAAAGGTAGAAACTTGAAACGTATGTCCCAATGTTCGATAAGCTAATTACTGAGGTGAGTCATCGATTGACAGTGTACGGGTCAGTGAACTCAGTGTTTGATATTTGTGTTTTTTCAAAATTAAATGATACTTATGATTAAATAAAGCAGTGTTCTTCAAAACTACATGAAAATTATCCTGATATTATTAATGTTGACCGAATTATTAATGTGGAGGTCCTGCGTAAAATGGAGAAAGAGTGTGAAATTCTCATAACCATCAAAACAAAAAAAATTAGAATATCTATGACATGTAATGAGAAATCAAGAACGTTACCGCCTTCTTCATCTGATTTTCCAAGGGAAGGTAAATGGTAAAAGATGACCGGGAAGAAGACGCATTTCCTGGCATCAAAATTTACGAAAGTGGTATAACACGACTACCACTGAACTGTTCCGCGCTGTGGTAAACAAAGTCAACATAGCCATGATGATCGCCAACATCCGGAACGGATAGGTACTTTAAAAAGAAATGTTAGAATTTAGCCTGACGGACCTTTTCGATTAGACAACAGCGCTTCTTCTGTCGTAAAAATGTTAATTCAGCCAATTTCTGGAACAGGTAGAAATGTTACATGTGATAATTGATTCACGTCAATACCTTTGGCCCTCGAGTTACTTTAAAATCACAATGTGACCTTGGTAGGGATTCTGAGACAAAATAAACGTGACATTCCTGAACGTACAAAAATGAAGGAACCAAAAACAAAGACAAGTATATTTGACTTTACTACAGACACGACATTGAAATGATGAAGAACTGGATATAGAAGCTGGAAAGATAGGCCTTAATATGAATTAAAGCATAACCAAAATCATAACAAATACAGATGAGGACATCACAAGGAGGATCGGACAAGATGAAATAGAACAAGTTCACTATTATGGTGTGTATTCAGGGTGTCCCGAAAAGATTGGTCATTAATTATACTGCACATTCTGGGGTCAAAAATAGTTCGATTGAACCTAACTTACCTTAGTACAAATGCGCTCATAAAAAAGTTACAGCCCTTTGAAGTTACAAAATGAAAATCGATTTTTTTCAAGATATCGAAATTATTAAAGATTTTTTATTGAAAACGGACATGTATCATTCTTATGTCAGAAACATCTTAAAACAAAATTATAGTGAAATTTGTTGTTATAAAAAGTTTATGGGGGTTTTGTTCCCTTAAAGCCCCCCAAACTTTTGTGTACGTTCCAATTAATTCATTATTGTGGTACCATTAGTTAATCACAACGTTTTTAAAACTTTTTGTCTCTTATTATTTTTTCGATTAGCCAGTTTTTATCGAGATGCGGCTTCTTTTTTAATATATTTACATAAAAATTTTTTGTGGGTTTTGCTCCTTTAAACCCCCCAAATGTTTGTGTACGTTCCAATTAAACTATTATTGTTATACCATTAGTTAGACATTGTTTTTAAAACTATTTTGTCTCTTAGTCTTTTTTTGATAAGTCACCTTTTATCGAGATGTGGTTTCTTTTTCAAAATATACCTAAAAATGTAAATTATAAATAAATTTTCAGATTATTAACAGGTCTCTCTAAATATTAAAAATATCTCGATAAACACTGATTCATCGAAAAAGTACTAAGAGGCAAAAAAGTTTTAAAAACATTGTGTTTAACTAATGGTAACACAATATTAATTTAATTGGAACGTAAACAAAAGTTTGGGCGGGTTTAAGGGAACAAAACCCCCATAAAATTTTTATGGAGTGCACAAATTTCACTTTAATTTTTTTTTAAGATGTTGCTGCCATAAGAATGCCACATGTCAATTTTCAATAAAAAATCTCTAACAGTGTTCGATATATGAAAACAAAATCGATTTTCATTTTGTAACTTCAAAGGCTTGTAACTTTTTTTGTGTGCACTATTGTATATAAGTAAGTGAGGTTCAACCAACCTATTTTTGACCTCAGAATCTGTGGTATAATTTATGGCCAATCTTTTCGGGACAGCCTGTATATCTGGGTTAAATTATAAAACTTAACAAGGAAAACCAAACAGCAGAGATTAAAAGACGAGTTAGACTGGCATGGGCGGCATTTGGCAAACTAAGCTACATTATTAAAAATAAAAGATATCCATATTATCTCAAGAACAAGGTATACAATCAATGCATACTCCATATTCTCACTTATGGTTCCCCAACGTGGACGTTTACAAAAACAAACATGGACAAAATCAGAAAAACGCAAAGAGCAATGGAAACACAAATGTTGCACATAAGACTAATGGATAAAAAGAGAAACGAGCGGATAAGAGAGACAACACAAGTTAGGGATGTTGGACAAGAAGTTGCAAAATTGAAATTGAGATTTGCCGGACACAATATAAGACAAAAAGAAGACCGATGGAACAAAATTCTTATATAAATTGGAGACCATGGGAATATAAAACAAAGCAGAGGAAGGCCCCAAATGAGATGGGCAGATGATATCAAGAAGCACGTGGGCTCTAGGTGGATAATTGTAGCGACAGACAGAGAGCAATGAAAAAGGATTGGGGAGGCCTATGTCCAAAGATGGACCAAAGAAAGCTCATTAGATAGGTAGATAGAAAGACACGACATTAGTGTCATATAAACCAAAGCCACATAAAATATTGTTAATGATCTCAACAAATGGAAACACAAGCGGTAAGTGCAAACCTACTATAATAACATTTTACAACAGGACCAAGAGAGGAGTGGACGTAGGCGATGAACTAAAGAAAATTATTCAGTGTCTCGAAAAAGTTGCATTTGGTCTCTTACATTATTCTTTTCCATGCTTAATATTGCAGGTGTAAATAGTCAAATAATATATCATGAAAATACTAATGACTACATAGCATGCCGGAAAATTTTAAAAACTGTTGCGGAACAACTGATACATGAATATTTGGAATGTTGTTACTCGTCCAGTGAATTTAAAGAACCGTATATATGTTATAGTCAAAGCCCGAATTTCAGGCACTCCTAGGATTGACTAGGCAATCCTCAGGTCTGACTGACGGTCTTAGTCAAAGCCCGAAATAAATTACAGTTTCGGCATTTGACTAGCCAAACCTAGGAGAGACTAAGTTGGTCAGGCAAAGGTCGAAATTTAATTTTATGAAATCGTGGTTTAACTAGTCAAACCCCGATCAGCTATTAAAATGTCGTAATTTGTTAAATTAGGTTAATTAAAAGGTCATTTTTTAATTTTCACGTTTATTATTTTTATATTGTCGTAATTAAAATAAAAAAATTAGTGTTTTATCACATGTTAAGGCATTATGGCATTTAGAGTTGCACAATACGTTAGACCTTTTACACTTAAATAATTTTGAGGAGCATTTATTATCGTA
Source organism: Diabrotica virgifera virgifera (assembly GCF_917563875.1). Classification (NCBI taxonomy): domain Eukaryota; kingdom Metazoa; phylum Arthropoda; class Insecta; order Coleoptera; family Chrysomelidae; genus Diabrotica; species Diabrotica virgifera. The sequence goes on from NC_065452.1 coordinate 22,744,855, forward strand.
ATAGCATTTTATAAAGCCCTGTTCTCCAAATTTAGATTTTTTTGTACTAATTTCTCTTAGAGACAGTTTAACGTCTGGAACATCTTCGAAATTAAGAAAATTCTCTTTGCATTCTCTTATTTGATTTCTTGAAAAAAGTTTGTTTATTGTTCCGTATTTCGTACCAACTCTATATAAAGCGTCAATTGTTTTATCTTGTATGATACCCAAACTATTTCAAGTATCTTCTTTGGCTTTATCAAAGCTGGGGATCGTTAATTTTACAGTTATTCCTATCGAAATAGTATTTTTTTTCACTTAATTATTTCATAGCATTAGTCTGGGCATGTAGACCTTCATACGCTTTTCCTTTATTTATTTTAATCTTTTCTGTCTGTGCACAACGCATGCATGTAACTTTTCTTTCAAAACCTTCATAGTGGCACCAAGTGTGCTGTCAGCGCACACAACATGTACCACCTTATTACAAATTATGCACGTATGTGCATCAAAGCTCTCTTGTTGGCAAATACAACAAACCACATCGGAAGAAGTAATCTAAATTGTTTGACAATTATTTTCTTCCTCTCCTAGTAACGACGCACAGTGGTTCCAAATGCTGAAAACGTGGTCATAAAGTAAAATAAAAAGTCCCTATTTAGTGATTTTTATGTTTACAGTTGTTTTCCACCTACCTCTACCGAAAGTATACTTTTCCGGAACTGATTGTAGGGAGCAAAGTTGTACTTTTCCTTCCTAGAGAGGAAAAGTAAAAGTGCCGTCATGGTATTTCATTCATGAAATATAACTTACTGACGCCCTGTACAATATCTATTTTCTATTACGAAGTATCTATACATTTTAACGTTTATTTATAAAACACCCTGTATTTTGCAGAATGGTAAAAAACAGTAAATTGTTATTTTGATTTAACAATGTTTACATTAATAATTTGACTTATATTTGACAGTTGACAGTTATATTGTACCTACTTGTTGTTTTAGTTCTAATAAATTTTGTTGGTTAGTTACATAAATAAATTAAGTAAAAATGAAAAAATGACTTGTTATTTGAGGAAGGTGGAAAAACCATATGTATAACATGGGAGTAAAGTGCCTTTTCCTCCGTTGAATGATTACTGCCCTCCGCTATGCGTCGGGTAGTAAACTTCATTCTCGGGAGGAAAAGTAACACTTTCCTCCCTTGTTATACAAATAGCTATTTCTCATACTATCGTAGAGTCGTAATACGCACGTATTAGGATCAAACCGGATCTATTCTTATTCATAACTCCGAAACAAGTGAGCCATGAGCCAAGAAATGCTCTTCAAAATTATGTAAGTGTAAAAGGTCTAACGTATTGTGCAACTCTAAATGCCATAATGCCTCAACATGTCAGAATAGACACTATTTTTTTATTTTAATTACGATAATATAAAAATAATAAACATTAACATTAAAAAATTACGTTTTATTAAACCTAATCTAACAAATTACGACATTTTAATAACTGATCGGGGTTGGACTAGTCAAACCTCGATTTCATAAAATTAAATTTTGACCTTTGCCTGACCAACTTAGTCTATCCTAGGTTTGACTAGTCAAATGCCGAAACTGTAATTTATTTCAGGCTTTGACTAAGACTGGCAGTCAGACCTGAGGATTGCCTAGTCAAACCTAGGAGTGCCTGAAATTCGGGCTATGACTATAACATAACATATACAATATACATCGGAAGCAGCATTTTCATTACTGTGTTAAGGTGGAGAAAAAGTTTCGGATCAGTTTAATACGAACACTTAAGTTACCATATTAGATTTATACGGCTAAAACACTGCGATGGGTAACGGGAAACCACCCCATTACAGTCCCTAGTAAGGTTATCATGGAATCAATTAGTGAAACGAATAACATTACTGATCATGGGCTGCGGAACTCAAGATCCGACAGGGGAAGAAATACACAATTAAACCATAGGGCTTCCCAAATCGCTAGCCAGCGAAATCCCTGTGAGCACAACATCACCAGACATAAGATGAAAATGAAGAATCCGTATAAAATAGCTACATGGAATGTAACAACTTTATATGAAGCCGTTTAGCTGAGAAATCTACTCTCTGAAATGGACAAACTAAACATTAGATACTATCACGGGGGTGAGTGAAACAAAATGGCCAAACACAGGGAATTTCATAGCAAACGGATACGCCGTTTATTTTTCTGGAAATCAAGACCATATGCATCGAAACGGAGTAGTAATAATAATGAAACAGCATATTAGTAAATATGTGACTAAATTCTTCCCAATGTCAAACAGAGCAATTTTAATACAGCTGAATGCTAGACCTGTAAATATAAATATTATCCAAGTTTATGCTCCCACTGCTGACGCAGATGAGCAGAAAATTAAAGAAATATGGAAGACTTTAACGCTAAAGTTGGACAGAAGATGACGCAAAACATCACCGGAAAGTTTGGCTTGGGAGAGAGAAATCAAATAGGTGAACGTCTAATAGAATTCTGCCAAGAAAATGACTTCATCATTACAAATACCTGGTTTCAACTTCCAGAAAGGCGTCTCTACACGTGGAATTCCCCTCAAGATGGACAACAAGATAGAATAGTATGGAATCAAATAGACTACATAGTAATAAACCACCGATTTCGAAACAATATTAAAGATGTAAAAACTTACCCCAGCGCTTATATAAACTCGAATCGAAACATACTCTGCTCCAAAATACAAATTAAATTAAAGAAACTAAAAAAGCCAAGTATTTGCAAAAAAAAAGCTATCGTAGCAGATAAATAGTAAAATGCAGAGAATATCAAATATACCAACCGAAAACAGAACTATTAACGAATGATGGTACGATATTCAAAACTCGATTTTAGAGGACGTAAGAGAATCTTTAATAAAACAAATATAATGTTGGCAAAAAATGACTGGATGAACCAAGAAATTCTAGACCTGATGGAAGTTCGATGGAAATACAAAAAAAAATATTATCAAATACCGTGAATTCAACAAGCTTATAAAATAAAAATTAAACATGCCAAAGAATCCTGGCTCGAGAATTCTTGTAAAGAAATAGAAGACCTCCAAAAAACAAGACAGTTTCAACCTCCATAAGAAACTTAAATATACCTCCGGAATTAGAAAACAGAAAAATGCTCACGTACTTAAAAACGCAGACGGACAAATTTGTAATCGCGAACAACGGTGAATGGGAGAGATACATCAGTGATCTTTTTGACGATGCTTCTCGAGAAAATGCTCCAAATACTACCTGTGACAAACACCTACACAGAGGTCCCGGTATACCGAAGTCGGAAGTCAGAAAAGCAATACAACAAGCCAAAAACAATAAAACACCTGGATCACCGGATCAAATCCCTGTTGAGCTACTTAAAGTTTTGGACGAGGAAAACATTACCTACTTGACCACTTTCTTTAACAAAATTTACAACGAAGGAAAAATACCAGATGATTGGTTTGAGTCACTGTTCATAACATTACCAAACAAAAGCAGGCCCACCAAATGCAGCGATTTTAGACTAATCAGTTTGATGAGTCACACACTTAAGATACTTTTACGTATTATAAAAAACCGAGTATTCCTTCTGTGCGAAACTAGAATGGGTAATAAGCAATTTGGATTTAGAAATGGTCTAGGAACTAGAGAGGCACTATTTTGTATGCGCGTTCTCTTACAAAAAAGTTGTAAGTTCCGAAAGAACGTTTATGTTTGTTTAATCGACTTCTAAAAGGCATTCGACCGAGTACAACATGATACAGTTTTCGATTGTGTGCGAGCAGCGACCACTACGATATAAGACTGCTGAAATACTTATATTAGAATTAAGTAGCCTCTATCCAAATTGGAGACAGTCGTACTGAAAAACTATCCATAAAACGTGGAGTACGACAGGGTTGTCTTTTATCGCCCACCCTTTTTAATCTGTAGTCTGAAGAAATCTTTAGGGAGGCTTTAGATGACAGACAAGAGGGAGTAAAGCGCTGGTTTCCTCGAAAGCGGCACCGACAAACTGCGACCGCAGCACTGCGACGAATTACGTCAGATTACGGTGAAAAATTCAAGGTTCTTCACTGCGGCAATGTAATGTGCACACTCAGCAAGCGGTGGCTTCCAACGCATCCTTGGAAACCACCGCTATTATTTTGCATGGTACAGTTTTTATGACGTCATTCATCGCAGTGTCACGGTCGCAGCCTGTCGGCACCGCTCTCGAGGAAACCAGCGCTTAAGACTAGGCGGAGAAGTAATCAACAATATTAGATACGCTGACGATACAGCCATACAAATTTACTAGATCTTCAGACACTACTAAATCTAGTTAATGAAGCAAGTTATCGGAGAGGCCTTAAAATCAACATTTCAAAGAAAAAGTGGATAGAAGTTGAAAAGGTTATTATAGATCAAGGTCTGCTTTCTCTTAATGGAAAGGAGATAGAACGGTTAAATCATTTCAAATATCTTGGCAGCTGGTTACATGTAAATTGTGACTCTAATGAAGAGATAATAACCAGTATCTAAATATCACGTAAGGCTTTTATGACCTGGAAACCAGTTTTATGTAACAGAAACCTGTCGATGAATATTCGCAAGAAGGTCCTGAAATGTTATGTGCGGTCTATCCTATTGTATGGTTGTGAGATATGGACAATAAAAACCACAATGCTAAACCACTTAAAAGCATTCGAATTGTACTGCTATCGACGAATCCTAAAGATATAGTGGGTTTTGCACACTTCCAATGAAGATGTTCTTTAAATAATGAATTCAGAACGTCTGCTAATAAGCATCATAAATACCATCTGCTACGCCTTATAATACAAGGAAAAGTTGAGGGAAAGAGATGGATTGGTCGAAAAAAACTTTCATGGCTGCGTAATATTAGACAATGGTGTGGATTCTCAGTAGAAGAATTATTTCGCGCAGCAGCCGATAGAGAAAGGTTTCAGGAAATTGGAAACATGATGACGGCCAACCTCTGAATACAGACGCGGCACCTAAAGAAGAAGAAGATATATATACATCAAGGCATATGGAAACCTCTAAATGGAAAAGTGATGAACCAGATCGACCATATACTGGGTTGGGATAAAGTATGGAACCAAGCAAATATCTTTGAAACGAAAAGAACAATATTTATGAAACTTTGCATGTAAGTACAGTGACGCAAGAGGCCTCTGATGCCATATTCTTTGTTACTATTCCACTTCCGGTTTCACCGGAAATACCCTTAACTTATTTATTTAAATGGAACACCCTGTATATTTTTGCGGATTTTTAACTTGTTATTTTTAATTCATACATACCAAATTTGGTAGAAAAAATTTGTTAAAAAGTGTCTGTAGATAATTTTTTGTACAACGTAGTAGGAAATAAACGAGTACCATCTATTGGACTAAAATTGTTGTTACATGCACTGCATGACTTATTTGAATTTAATATAGTAGGTAAAACGGTTACTGAACTAATTGACAGAAATAAGTTGTATTAAAAATGTTTCATTTAAGTGAAAAAGATCGTATCGAAATATTAATGATAATCGGTTATGGTGCATTTTCATTTTTTGGAAGTGAATTTTCCAAATCGATGGATTGGACGTAGAGGATTCATAGAGTGGCCCGCTCGTTCTCCGGATCTCAACGCGTTAGATTCTTTTCTTTGGGGTTATCTAAAATCACGTGTTTACGTTAGGCGACCAACATGCTTGCACAATTTGAGACAAAGAATAATTGATGAATGTGAACTAATACGTGAAGAAATCTTGCAAAAAGTGACTCACGAATTTATTTATAGGCTTGCCTGTTGTCAGGAGGTGAACAGCAAAAATTTTCAACATTTAAAATTATTTTTTTTATTTTTGATATCATCGGTCTAACGTAAATAAAGTAACCTATTTTTTAACTGTAAAGAGATTTACTTCTTGTTTTAATAGTTTTTTCTTCCAAACTTAGTATGTGTGAATTAAACATAACAAGTTCTTTTAAAATCTGCAAAAATATAGAGGGTGCCCCATTTAAAGTAAATAAGTTAAGGGTCTTTCCGGTGAAACCGGAAGTGGAGTAGTAGCAAAAATATGGATCAGCTGCCTTTTGCGTCGCTGTACTTGCATGCAAAGTTTCATAAATATTGTTCTTTTCATTTCAAAGATATTTGCTTGGTCCTATACTTTATCCCAACTCTGTATATATTGAAAAGGATCAAGAACATTTACTTAATAATCAACAAGAACATTATATATTACTACATCGGGACATACAGAAGGCCGGACGCAGACTCTGACCAATTTAGGGTAGGAGCGTTCTACTTTGTGTGTGCTTTCTAAGTATAATTACTCCTGCTACCATTGAAAGTGGCTTCTTTTCCTCAAAAAATGTAATAAATGTCTTTATTTAAGAGCAATTTGGGGTTCACATCTTCGTTTTATTTCGCTAAGACTGATGATGTCCCATTTTATTGTTTTTCGCACTTCCTCCAGTTCCATGGTCCTCTGGTCTGATATAAGAGGTCTAAAATTGTATGAAATAATATGCATTTCTCGCTATTTGTGGTAGCCTCATTGTTCCGGGTATTCTTAGCATCCTCTGCTCCAACCCTGTTTCAACCGCTACCTTGGTTGGGGGTATTGGAGCCACCGGAGACTGAGGGTCGTTCAGTAATTTCGTCTTTCATGGCCAATAACTTTTAAGTTTTACGCCATTAAAACTCCACGCTTAGCTAGTGAATGTTGCCGAGTTGCTTTAGATGTGAAGGGTGGAAAGAGTTGAGATGGACATGCTTTGGGTTTGGACATGGAGGGAGTTTGTAACACATCCCCGAGGTTGGGAGACTGGATAAATCTATGAGTTCGCGTGGGCAGGTGTGCTATTCCTGAAGTAGATCTGTCTCTTGACGGGATAGCAGAGAAGTATTTACCCTCTACCACCTATGGTTCCTCTAGCAGTAGGCGAAGCAAAATCGCCCTTACCTCCGAAACAAAAACGACAAGACGGATCTTAATAATTCTTTTTGCATTCGATTCGCGAATGCGCCAGAAAACTTTGTGACTCCGAGCCATGATATAGTATTAAAAACTGCATACAAAAGATGCATTCTTAAAGTACATCGCAAACAGACAATAAAAAAAATTCAGAACTCGTCAATTATCGGCGGAAATGAGTTCAATTTTGTTACTTGGGGTTTTTGCGGTGGCTCAAAACGAATATGACGTCGTAAATGATCTCTGGAGTACCTGGTGCCCAGAGTACCTACTGTTTACCTCGTTATTAAAATTCATTAAAAAATTAGTCAAAAATCATTACTCGGGGGTTTTTAGGGTCACTAACGACGAATATGACAATGGAAGTGATCTACGGAGTACCTGGTGCCCAGGGTACCTACTGTTTACACCGTCTTGTGGAGTTTTCGGCAAAAAAATTAATAAAAAATTAGTCAAAAATCATTACTTGGGTGGTTTTTGGGGTCCCTAACGACGAATGTGACATCGGAAGTGATCTCCGGAATATCTAGTGCCCAGGGTACCTCGTCTTCTGGAGTTTTCGGCAAATTCATAAAAAAATTAGTCAAAAATCATTATTCGGTGGTTTTTGGGTCGCTGACGACGAACATGACATCAGAAGTGGTCTACGGAATACCTGGTACCCAGGGTACCTACTGTTTACCTCATTTTCTGGAGATTTCGGCAAATTCATTAAAAAATTAGTCAAAATTCATTACTCTGGGGTTTCTGGGGTCTCTGATGACGAATATGACATCGGAAGTGATCTCCGCAGTACGTGATGCCCAGAGTACCTACTGTTTACCTCGTCTTCCGAAGTTTTCGATAACTTCATTAAATAAATAGTCAAAAATTATTAGTCACGAGATAAACAGTAGGTACTCTGGGCACCAGGTACTCCGGAGATCACTTCCGATGTCATATTTGTCGTCAGCGGCCCCCAAAACCCCCTGAGTAATGATTATTAACTAATTTTTTAATGAATTTGCCAAAAACTCCCGAAGACGAGGTAAACAGTAGGTACCCTGGGCACCAGGTATTCCTGAGATCACTTCTGATGTCATATTCGTCGTTAGCGACCCCAAAAACCCCCCAAGTAATGATTTTTAACTAGTTTCTTAATAATTTTTTTGCCGAAAACTCCACAAGACGAGGTAAACACTAGCTACCCTGGACACCAGGTACTCCGCAGATCACTTCCGATGTCATATTCGTCGTTAGTGACCCTAAAAACCCCCCGAGTAATGATTTTGACTAATTTTTTAATGAATTTTAATGACGAGGTAAACAGTGGGTACCCTTGTCACCAGGTACACCGGAGATCACTTACGACATCATATTCGTTTTCAGCGACCCCAAAAACCCCAGAGTAACAAAATTGAACTCATTTCCGCCGATATAATTGACGAGTTCTGATTTTTTTTATTGTCTGTTTGAGATGCACTTTAGGAATGCATTTTTTGTATGCAGTTTTTCAATATTATATTATGGCTTCGGGTCACAGAGTTTCCTGGAGTATTCACGAATCGAATGCAAAAATAATTATTAAGATCTGTCTTGTCGTTTTTTTCGGAGGTCCAGTGCTTTATTGCTTCAACTACAGCTGGATAAATGATCTTTAAAATGCAAGAAAATCTGCTAAACCTGTGGAAAAGCAGGATAGGTGTAAAAGTTATATTTTCTTTGTAATCAAATTGAATTGAAATTTAATTTAAAGTGAATTAAAATTTGTTGATACATCGTAAGGTTGCGCGACAAAGTCTCTGTGTAGCATGTTTCTACGAACCTCTAGATTCCTTAAATGTTTAAAAGCTTACCTGGTACAATAGCGACAGTTTTGAGGGCTCGAAGTACCCTAAACGTTCTTAAGGCAGCTAGATTTCCGAGATCTATACCCATTGTAACATAACTGAAAACATAAAACATTTTAGAAAACAATTATACGAAGCAGTTTGCTAACTAGGAGGTCGCACTAAAAAGCTGCGGTTAATTTATTAAACACATTGTACATATTACAACACATTTTACAACCATAATGCATATAAAAATTTTCACAATAGTGTAAATTTTGAAACTAATAGGAGCTACGTCAGGTACTATAAACAAATAATTTATCTAGATCATAGGTAAAATAGTAAAAAACTAAACTATTTGCTAATGTTTTTGGTGGACTAAATTTTTGCTATATATTTATATGAATATACTGGATCATCCAAAAATACAAATATACTACTGTTTGTATTACGTACCACACACAATATATGAATATTCAAAGGTCTTAATGAACTAACTATTAGATTGAAGTAGTAGATCATTTTATGAATCCAGATGTCGTTGTGAAAGGAGTGGAAAGATTAGAGAATAGTGAGTATGTGTATAGAATAAAGCTATTATAGCTGTTAAATCTGTGAAAGAATATCACAGAGAAGACGTGTCTTCAGATCACAACCCACTTATCGCCAGGGTTACATTCACACCTAAAAACATTATAAGATATCAAAAAATTCCTACAATAGGTACAAGTAAGCTTGAAGAACCCAAGATAACAGAAGGTCTCCAACACGAATTACATATGCATATGAACCGTAGCAAACTGAACATAAACATCAATGATATTGACGAGCACTGGAATCGACTAACTAAAACATTGTTTACCGGAACACAGTAAAGAAATAGTAAAGACTTCCGGAAGGAGAAAAGATGAATGGATGAATAACGAGATACTCAATAGAACTTGCAATAGAAAAATACTTTAAAGTGAAATGCACGGAGATCGAAGACCTTCAAAAAAGATAAGATCTATTTAATCTACACAAGATAATTAAAGAAATGGCATGACTAAGAAAACATAATCTCTTCTATTTTGCGCCACTTACTTCCAGTTGTGTCATCCAATATTCTTAATGTCATCAGCCCATCTCATTTGTGGCCTTCCTCTGCTCCTCTTTCCTAACCATGGTCTCCATTTTTGTATTTCGTGATTCCATCTTTTATCCTTCAGTTGGGCATTGTGTCATGCGAAGCTCCATTTTAATTTGGCAGTATGTTCTACTGCATCTTTTACTTTGGTTTTGCTTCTAATCCATTTGTTTGTTTTTTTTTGTCTATAAGTCTCACCCCGAGTATTGATCTTTCCATCGGTCTTTGTGCCTTTACTATTTTATCCATATTGACCTTGGTAAGTGTCCATGTCTGTGAACCATACGTGAGTATAGGGAGAATACACTGATCGTAAACTCTGGTTTTCAAATATTCTTCTATTTTAGTGTTTTTCAAGATCCAACTCAATTTTCCAAATCCTGCCCACGCTAACCTTATTCTTCTGGTAATTTCGGCAGTTTGATTTTCTTTGTTAACTTTTATTATCTGTTCCAGGTAGATGTATTCGCTTACTGTTTCCCAATGTTTGTCGTTCAACGTTATTTTTCTAATGTTCGGTGTATTCGTCATTATTTTTATTTTTGCCAAGCTCATCTTAAGACCTATTTTTTCCGAAGCTTGAAATAGTTGCGTCATCGTGGTCTGTAATTCTTCGAAACTTGTAGCGAATATTACATTGTGGTCAGCATATCTCAAAAGACTTAGTTTTCTTCCGTTAATATTATTTATTCCTTTATCTGCCAAGTTAATGTCTTTGAACACGTCTTCCAGTCCTAGTGTGAATAGCTTGGTGAGATAACGTCTTCTTAGCGAACTCCTCTGTTGATTGGTATAGCTTTGGTTTTCACATCTATTTGTATTTTCAACGTAACATTCTCGTAAATATTATGTATGAGCATTCTGTATCGGGAATCTATTCTGCAGTTGTTCATAGCTCTCTCTATTGCCCAAAATTCTATTGAATCGAATACATTTTCATAATAAACGAAGCCAATGTATAAGTTCAAGTGATATTCATTGGCTTTCTCTATTTAGTCAAGGCATTGAAGCACAAAAAAGGCCTTACTGTCGATTTTTGGCGCAGTAAAACGGATTTTAATGCAGTTTGGTGCGTTGGATTCGTGAGAATGTCAGGAAATTTTGTGAACTAATGTACTGAATGAGAAATCTCAAATTGCATTTGTGCATAAGAAAAATGCATTTCAAAAATGCATTTCGGTAAATAGTGGGAAAAATTGACTCAATTTTCTTACTCGGGGGTTTTTGGGGTCGCTGGAAACGAATATGAGGTCGGCGAGAGTGTGCAAACTACCTGGTGCCTGCAGCGGGTGTAATAAACGTCTTCCTCTGGAGTATTGCGGTAATTTATCATATAATTGGCTTAAACTCATTACTCGGGGGTTTTTGGGGTCGCTGAAAATGAATATGAGGTCGGCGAGAGTGTGCAAAGGAACAAAACCCCCATAAAATTTTTATGGGGTGTCCAAATTTCACTATAATTTTTTCTTAAGATACTACTGGCATAAAAATACCACATGTCCATTTTCAATAAAAAATCTCTAATAGTTTTCAATACATTGGAAAAAATCGATTTTCATTTTGTAACTTCAAAGGGCTGTAACTTTTTTTACGTGCATATTTGTACTAAGGTAAGTTAGGTTCAATCGAATTATTTTTGGTCCCAGAATATGTGATTAAATTTATGACTTGTATTTTTGTTACACCCTGTATAGCTCAGGCATATTACCCAAGGACTGGTTAACGTTGATCTTTAATTTTCTTACTCAACGTAACTGTCAGAGAAAATTAAAATTAGACGTGGGATGAGACAGGGATGGGAATTATCACCAATTTAAATACGAATTTACCACAAATTTTTATTTTATAATATTTTTATTTACTTGTTATGTTCGAAAAAGTATTTCTAACAATTATTAAAGCTAATTGGCTCTTTTCAAAGCCATAAATTCCGCAAAAAGAAGAAGAAGAGGAAACAAAAAGAAGAAAAAAAAATCCTTCGCATTACTATACCCTTCCTCGAGGCACTTACGAAATTTTTTCAAAATTGCAAAATTTTTCATCAAGTTATCGCGAAAAAGGATACTATGTGAGATTCTATCTAACGGCGAGACTACTCGCGGGTTAACAACATTAGATATACGGATGACACTGTCATCTTAGCCAAAAATATTGAAGATCTTCAGACTGGTGACCAGAATTATGGAGAAGAATACGGTATAACAATGAACGCCAAGAAGACAAAATGTATGAAAATATCAAAAACTCAAAGTGAATACGTAATAGATATTTTAGCAACGCATATTTTAAAATCCATATATTAAAAGTTATTAATGTGAATAATTATTAAATTATTAGATCAGGTATTCTAATTTTAAAAAAATCATCAGAGTTAAATTAAATGTTTCTAAAGAAGGCTTTAGCTCCTAAAGGAATATAGTGTCAATGATAATAATGATTCCGTCTGTGCATACATACATGACATGAGTTGATTTCGTATTTATGTTATTGCCCTAGTTATAGATTTTTAAGGTCGGGTCGTGACCACGCTCCTTGAAATTGTGTCGATGCCTGTTCATGGAATAACTCTTAAAGAGTCCTAGAATCTTTAAACTTGGTACCTACATAGCTCCTCCTCAACGAAGAATGCTATCAGACTTAGGATAAATAGGTTACAAGTCTCCAAAATTACGGATCATCATCATCATCATGGTGCTCGACTTTGTCAAGCTTTCAAACATATTAAGGAACACAGAAATATATGATTATGGTGTGTGAATCATTACAAAATACCGATATCAGAAAGCCATAATACGAGTAGACCAACAAAAATTTAAAAATGAGAAAAGGAATACGACGAGGATGTGTACTATCCACTCTACTTTTTAATATGTGCTTAGAAGTAATGTTTAAAGAAGCACTAGAAGACATCAATAAAGGCAGATCATTTAACGGAATACTAGTGACTATTCTCAGATATGCAGACAATACAATAATCCTTGCGAACAGCAGAGAAGGGCTGCAAAGTTTTGTTGATCAGACTACGCAGTACTGCGAGAGTTATGGAATGGTTCTGGACACAAAAGAAACAAAAATCATGATTGTCAGTAAGAAGAAGATTCAAAACCAAACAATCTATGTTGGGGCATTCCCATCTCGGCTCACTATAATCCTTTAGTTCTTTATGATACCCCAGCCCCAGGTACATTTTAAAAACCCCCAGGTCCGGTATACATATTGTGATTGCGCGCAGCGGTCAAATACCTCCTGGGGTACTCTACACTCTAATACCCGAAAGTTAGGTTGGGACCGAAGGGTTAGGTCTTCCTCCTTTGAAAATTGTACTGTATAATATAAAATATATATAATATATTAATTTTTTAATTAATTAATTTTTTAAAATTAGCAAAATTTCCGTTCAAAACGAATAAGAAGTAAATAAAACTTGGACACCCTGTTGAGAACCCTGACCGCTGCACGCAATTGCAATCTGCCCCCCAGGTCGGCTCGAAGATTAACAGGTAGGTATTAATACCCTATTAGTAGGTATAATAACAATTTTATCTTGGAATTATAGATTGGGGAAAATTTCTTATTAACATAGGAAAACATCCTACCCTCAATACCCATTCCTTCAATATTGTACAGAAATTTTGGGTTCTTTACGAATTTAAGAAACAGTTTCTGTTGGTTGGAAATGTTGGCCGTGGAATCGATTTCGCTACTGATACATAGGATACATGGTCACAGTGGCGTAGCTAGCATGGGTGACACCCGGGGCGGTAATCCATGGTGTCACCCCAAATCCTAAAAATATCTAAGGATTGTTAAAATCAACGGAAATACTATAAACGTATGTTTTGAATAATGAAAAAATTAAGAATTATAGTTAATAAACCGAGGTTATTTAGCCTTGTTTGCGCCAGTTTTGCTCGCAAGTATTTCTTGATTAATTTTAGCTTACTAAAACATCTCTCACATGAAGTAACCGATACACAAATGGTTATATTAATTTTAATGCGACCATTAAGTTTGGGAGATATTCCATGAAAACCCACTCCACAAGGAACGTTAAAAAGTCTACAACTAACCATTTAGATGCTGTGATAATGGTCGCTTGTAAATGTGTTCTGAGCCTTGATATTTCTAGCACAAGGTCTGCTTCTGATACCTCTTCATGGTAAAGTCAAAAAATGTTGAAACAGCTAACTTCAATTGTTAACTGTTCGTGAAAATCAAAGTGTGTGTGTCTGCACAACATCGAACAATGAAGCCACATTATGAATAGACTTTGATCAGGTTTCGAGTTCAAAATTGAATAGGTCAAAACAATCCTACATATCCTGTTGAAGTTCGACTCGAAGTGTCAGTCCTGTATCGGTAGCTAGGTCACCATCCATTCGTCTTTGACGTCGAATTCGTTTTTCGGTGGGAATATCGTCGTCCTCATATTTTTTCGTGGCAACATCTATTGCTTCATCTATAATATGCTCACGTTTTTCTTCAATGTAAAATGCAACTATTTTGGTCGCAGATTGATCAATGGTTATGCCTTAACTTTGAAATTAAATTTGACAAAAATTGGTTCCTCTTAGAACATCATTCCAAAGGAAAAGATGACAAAGAAATGTGAAATTACACACGTCTGGCATCAATAGGGTATGTCTATATGCACTTCTGGTGTCTAAATTTTCTTTTTGATGACATAGTTCCTCAATTGCAGCAATAAAACTATCAAAATATTCTCCAAACACTTTAACTGCAGCATAGTGAGTACTCAAACGCGTTGTGGAAAGTCGTTTAACAGATGCTTTGCTGTGTTAAATAAGCACTTCCCATCCCAGCAGCTAGTGGAAGCAGAAAAAAAATTAAAAATTTTCCTCTACAGTTCTGATAAAAGTTACTCAGGATGTATTGTTCGCAAAAGAGTGCTGGCCACAAAAATCATTGGTATGATCAATACATCCAACGAAAATGTTCTTTTTGTTTTTTGCTTTAAGGGTGTAGGCGCAAATTTTCGCGCCAATGTGTTTTAAATGAATTCATTTTTTTCGAATCCTTAGAAAACTAACAAGTATTTTTGAAAAATTTAAACGCGTAATCAAAGATTACATTATTAGGTACCTAGGGCCGAAAATCTTTCGAAATAACCAAAAAGTTTCTTTGGAATGAGATATTTAAAATTAAAAATCACACTAAATTTTCTCTTTTTTTTTCACCCCTGTAACTTATTAAAAACATTATAGAAGTTTTCAGGGACTTTCGGCCCCGGGAAATAATGCAATCTTTCATTCTGCGTGTAAATTTTCCAAAAATACTTATTCGTTTTCTCAGGACTCGAAACAAAATGTTTTTTAAAACATTTAAAACAAATTTGCGCGAAATTTTGCGCCTACGCCCTTAATAATAGCTTGTATTCCTCCATGTACGCCGCTCTTCACAGCTGCATTATTGTATCCCTGTGAACGGCACTTCATATATCAAGCTTCAATCATCAATTTCAAGCTTCTTGAGAATATCGTTATTTAGATCAATAACTGTTTTTTTTCTTTTAACGGAAAAATCAAAGAAATGCCTCTTTGACCTCGACTTTTCTCGGTTTCGTGTGTATACAAAATAATATCGAATTGTATTTTGATTATAAAGTGGGTAGAGTTACAAATTAACGATTCATTCTTTTGTGAGCGGGTCTCTCGGGTGTCACCCCCAAAAGGTGACACCCGGGGCGGACCGCCCCCTCCGCCCCACCCTAGCTACGCCACTGCATGGTCAGAAGCGCTTTCAATAAGATGAAAGTAGTAATATGCAATGGAAAACTGGAAATATAAATTAGAACATAAATGAGATGCAGAGTTTTATATGAGTTGAAGCCTGGACAATTACGGACGCAACTGAAAAAAGACTTGCCAGTATTGAGATGTGGTGTTATCGAAGAATGTGGAAAATATCATGGACACAAAACGTAACAAACATAGAGACATTAAGAAAGATGCAGAAATAAAAAGAAACTCAATACTACGAAGGACAGAAAAATGAGCTACTTTAATCACATCCTAAGAAATGAAAAATATTTAATGCGATTGATTATACAAAGGAAAGTGGAATGAAAAAGAGGACAGGGGAGCAGAAGCACGTTCTGGTTGAAAATTTTCGAACAGTAGAGTGGGAAAATAACAAAAGACATCTTCAGAACCGCTGCAGACAGTGTAAAATCAGCCGCGATTATCGACAATGTCCTTAAAGGATGAGGCATACCAATAAGAAAATAAGCACGTTCTTCGTAGTTGCGGGAACCAATATCACGACAGATTTAATAATAGAGAACTTTTAATATGGCAATTATGACAAATAAGGCAAATCAAATAAATACATACATATAGACCGGTCTCGTTAGACTCAAAAATAGTAATGAGGTTAAAATAATTACCATCCAGCTGAAAATTGGCAGGATTGTTCAAAATACCACCATAAATGAAATCTAAAAAGTCCTCATAAATCCGACCCGAGCTAAAAAATTTACGCGGGGTCAAAGGTCACCAAACATGGTTTTTAGCGAAACGGTAAGTTTTATCATAAAAATAGTTCTAACAAAAAATGTAGATTGGATAATTATCTATAAAAATTGTCTTATTACTTTTTTCCTAAGAGCCACCGTTTTTTAGATACAACGATTCAGAAAGTTAAAAGAGTTCTAATCGTCATAATATGTATGTAAGTACACCACGGATATATACATCACTGAAGCTGCAATACAAGTAAACATAATATTCTATCGGTCAGCTTAACTTATATTACACATATTATAAGATATTATCAATAGGGTAGTGTTTCTACTATACAGCTTGCGGTCTACCGACGGATGCGATGTATAAGCTGTATTATATTACAGTACCAACAAAAAAATCTTTACAAAGTGAATATAATGCGAAAATAATAAGAATTATTATTTCAATTTTATTCCCAACAAATATATTAAATTGATCTGACAAAGTATTATGTACTAACTTATAATAATTCTTCTTACGTATGCATATTATTCAATTTGTACGATGCCTTTTGTCGGAAAATACGTTCTATCGGTACGTCGACTAATCTAATCACCCTACCTATTCTTTTCTCAGAAGGGTTTGAACACACTAATGAAAGCCAACTTCCTAGGTAAAGTGTTTATTGCTAAGTACTAATAACAATTAAAATAATATTACGAAATATATTATACAATAAACTTTATGCAAATTTAGTTTGTTTACTCTTATGCAAATTACATCGTAATCTTCCTGGGTGGCGAAATCCTTCAGGCAGATGACACCTTCGAGGTATTAATTAGTGTTGAGTACTACTTCGGAATGAAAATACGTGTTAAACCCATGATGCAAAGGGAAAGGATTTCTCCTTTCTCCTATCCTTTCTCTTTGTGCCATGTGTTAAACCTATATTTTTTAACCTATTTCGTGTTATTTTCATTTTTATATCAAAAATGTCAGTATATTGTTTTATTTGAGCTAAAATTGTAGCTGAAGGTAAAATTGTTACCATTGAACGTGATATAAAAACATATCTTAAAGAGCAAAAATCTGTGACCATACATGTGGAGTGTCGTAAAAGTTATATTCGAAAGTGTTCTATTGCTGCAGCTATTAAAAGACAACATGAAAAACAAGAATCACATCTACCAAAAGTCCTCCTCTTACTAGAGTACGTGTAAGTGAACCAGCTTTTTGTTATAAAAAACAATGCTTATTTTGTGGCCAGGAATGTAATGAAGAGCGTGAAAAACAAATCCATCATTTGATTCTATCGAGGAGCCATGCGATGTGTCATTATTGGGGTAATTTACTTGCACCCAGGATGAACAAGAAGAAAAAGAAGAACAAGAAGAAGGAGAACTATAAGGTAAAGAAGAAGAAGAACAAGGAGAAGAGAAAGCAGAAGTATTAGAAAATTATGAACCAGTTGTATAAATTTCCCTTTTTTTAATCTATACCGCTTTTTATAACTTTTATTATTTTTAACCCTTGCCAATATCAATTATTCAATAGCTTCAAATTGAACAGAATCATAACAGATCCGTGGAATAGGCCTACTGGGGAAACCACGTTAACAAAAAGATTAAAAAAACGCGCTAAGTACATTACCTCAAAAGTGGTGTGGAAACGTGTGCATATTATGACGATTACAACTTTTTGAATCGTTATATCTCAAAAACGATGGCTCTTAGATAAAAAAGAATTGAAACATTTTTATAGACATTTATCTAATCTACATTTTTTGTAAGAACTAATTTTATGATAAAACTTACCGTTTCGCTGAAAATCGCTAAAAACCATATTTGGTGACCTTTCACCCCGCGTAAATTTTTTAGCTCTGGTCGGATTTATGAGGACTTTTTAGATTTCATTTATGATGGTATTTTGAACAATCCTGCCAATTTTCAGCTGGATGCTAATTTTTGTAAGCTCGGGTGTGTAAGTTGACCGGAGTAATATTGCGTGCGCAATTTCACAGCCGTCTAAATTTTGGTACTGTTTATTTTGGGATTGGGACAGATCAAACACGTCTGTGATACGTTCAATGTCGAATTGAGGATCACCCATCACCCAATACGAATAACCAATGAGAGTCCAATTACGGAAGGAATATGATAGAAAAAATGACGAAATGACGGGAAATACATGTTGGACGAAACTTATTTACAGTTGAGTCCCTGAATCTTTATCCGTGCGTCATGATTTAAAGCATATATGAAATAAGTCGATGATAAGTCGGAAATTGAAATTTACTAAACACAACAGCATGTCACTTACTGTCACTTGTTGTTGCGTTTATTAAATTTTAATTTCCGACTTATCATCGACTTATTTCGTATGCTTTAAATGATGACGCACGGGGAAAGATTCAGGGACTCAACTGTATGAAAGGTGTTAGTATGATGGTTATAAATAAAGCCTCTCTCTGCCTTTATGGGTCTCTGCATTTTTGTGAACGCAGTTGTCAATCATTCTTACTGTAAATTTAACGAAACGCCAATTTAGATTTGATGTGCAGCTAAATCTTTTCTTATTTTCTTAATTTTTGGTTACTTTAGTTTAAAAGTTTAAGGTATTTTGAAATATGAGTTGCTAGGTTTGCTATGTATATTTGGAGATCCCTGTATAACATTCTAAAATGAATAAAACTACTTAATATTATTCTACTATCGATTATTAAGACAAATATTTAGCAGACAAAACTCACTTGAGTCTTTAAAAAGCTTTACATTTTTAAGACAACATAACTTTTTTGTGTACCCTATATCTGTGAAAATAAAGTCAACAATATTATAAATAAAAATTTGGTAATATATTGTCGATCTCGTTTTTGTTTTTATTTAAATGTGACATAATATCCAATGGACATATAGATACTAAAATAGTGGTAAAAAATATGTTTTTAACAATTCAGCGTCTACAGTTTTTATGACTAGTTACAATTTTTATTCTTATCTGCTGATATATTATATCCTTCATCTAATATGAAGCCCCTAAACCAGTGGGTATTACAATCAGCACAATATGGCTTACCTCGATTTGTACAGAGTTTGCTACAACTTAAAAATGATTATCCAAGCTTTAACTGTAAATCCCAGACTAAACATGAGCATTTGATAATAAAAGAGATACAGTGAAATCCAAAAACCGATCTCAAAAAGCAATTTTATTATTATTATCATTTGCAATTGTTCACAGTGCAACGGTGGAAGTTACATACCATATCGATATTTAAGATGCCGACATTTACGCCAGTCAATAGGGAAAAACATGAAAAAATCGTATACAGGTACTCGAGGGCTTTAATACAGTCCGTACAATATAGATACCGTTGCACGTCATCGGCGTCATAGCACGTGACGTCACATGATACCAACACGAAATATTTAAGTGGTAGGTCTGTTCCTTTTTAGAATCGTTTAGCCGAGTACACTGGAATTACAGCCACTAGACATATTTTATTATATACGCGTAGAAATAATATTGGAAGCTTTATATTAATGTAAATTTAAAGAAACATACCCTAACTTGTTTCATTTAATTTGTATAAGTGGAATATAAAGCGTTTTTGTAAAGCACACTTGTTCGGATTACACTCTAACTGCTATCGAACATGATACATTTATCATTTTGGCATGAATTGGTAACATTTATTTGACAATTGCGGTGATGACACTTTAGATTTGTTTTTATTCTTTACTATAAGTATTTGTTTTATTATATTTATTGTTTTTTTAATTTACTTTAACGTAAGATTATAACTTAATTCTTGTTTTCTAATTCTAATGTTTTTATTTATTTACATTGAATATTAATTTGTTTTGTTATATAATCCACTTTCGCAATAATTATGTTGATTTAAAATTTAAAATTTATTTGATTTAAAATGAATTCAAGATTTTTTGTAATTGGGCAACAATGTCACCTTAGATCTCTGACGTAGATAATGACATGCAACGGTATCTATATTGTACGGATTATAGGTATTTAAGAGGTGAAAATTCCGAGAAGACGTACAGCTATTTTTGTTTTGCTTTTTTTAAATAATCATAAAGAGTGAAAAAATAATTTTTATCTATAAAACGTTTCTTATACATTTTAGAGAAAAATGGTTCAAATAAATGTTATAGACTATAAAAAGTTCTTTAATTTTGTGAGTTTCCAAATTAAAATACATCAACAATTGATCGAGATAATTGTCTTATTTTCAAGCTTAGTTAAGGTAATGCTATTTAGGGGGTTTTTGGGGTCACTGAACGAACACCAATACGTAATCAGAACCGGCTCCCGGAGTACCCGGTGTCCAGGGTCACTGTTGAGGCACGCCATCTTCTGAAGTTTTGAGGGTTTTGCTGAACAAGAAACACGCCATCAAAACCGATCTCCAAAAACCGAAAACACTCAAAATTCCAGAAGATGACGTGCATATCAGTTACCCTGGGCACTACGTGCTTCGAGGGTCGGCTTTGATGTCATATTCGTGTTCAGCATTCCCAAAAACCCGTCGAGCAATCTGTTTGTATAAATTTAGTGCCGAAAAGCCACGAAACACCTGAAGATAACGTGCCTCACCAGTCACCTTGGGTACCAGGTGTTCCGGGGGTCGGTTCTGATGAAGAATTTGTGTTCAGCCATCTCAAAAACCCCCGACTAATCTGTTTTCATCAATTTAGTGCCGAAATCCCTTGAAATTCCAGATGGCTTGTCTTAGCAGTAATCCTGCTCAGCAGGTGCATCGGGGGTCGATGCACCTAGTGTGCCTGTTCGGTGACCCCAAAAACCTCCTATAGGTACCTGCACCGGAGACCGCACTACCGGAGACCTGCACTAACGGCCAATTTAAAAATTCCCCAAACCAATTATATGTAGACTACAAAAACTGGCATTACCGGCCACGTTTTTATATCGGCCAATAGGTTTTTCATTTTTAGTGGCCGTTACTGACAGGTTTTACTGTAGTTATTTTGACATTTGACACCTAATATACTTATTTTGAGACTTTTATGGACTTTTGTATGCACTTTAAAATGCAATTATGAATTTCCACCCATTTTTTTATAGTAGACTTTTTTCCTGGCGTCATCGTGAACACAATGCAAAAAGTTGCAACTCTCTAGGTGCTGTATTTAAAAATCGATTTATTATGGTGTTTTTAGTGCGAAATGCCCTGGTCTATACTAAGGCTTTCCACATTTCTCAACGTATTATTTACTCTTTGTATCCTGCTGATATCTAGCTTGCAGTTTTTTTGTTTTCATGTTTATTCTATTCCGTGTGACTGAACAGCTTCTTAAAACAATCATATATGAGTATGCTGCCCTTATTTTGTCTTTGTTTAAAATTCGAGAAAATCTTAAGTTGTATCATATGTACCTAAATTGAACAATAACGGAAAAATTTTGAAAAAACGAACAAAAATTTTTCGGATGATTAGAAAATTACCAGTTGCTGAATTAGGTAGGTATATCAAATAAGATGTTTTTCTTCTGTCAGAAATAACAGCTCTGTAAATTACAGGGTGTCGAGAAACTCCACCGACAAACGAAGACAGGAGATTCCTCAGATAATTTTAAGATAATTTAACCCAATTCACCTAGTCCGAAAATCCTTCCTACAGGAGCTAGCAGTGTTTCTCAACCGCCGGTCCATAGACCGGCGCCGGTCCGTGGAAAAATTTTGCCGGTCCGCAGAAAATATGTTGCATTTGCAAACCCCCCGCGAATTTCGCGCTCTGATACAGTGAAATCCAACAGAAGAAGTTCGTTGGCCTGTGCACTGATGGAGCAGCTAATATGACAGGAAAGCACTGTGGTGTTGCTAAAAAAATTCAAGAAGTTTCGTCCTCAGATCTCATCATTACACATTGTGTCATACATCGTCAACATTTAGCAACGAGAAATTTGTCACCAGGACTAAATGATGTTCTTTTGCGAATTTATAAAAATCCTCAATTTTAATAACAGCGATTTAAGAAGTAGGGGCAGAACATTACTTGTAACTACAACTAATAACTATTACTTCATGCTGAAGTAAGATGGTTGTCTCGGGGCAAAGTATTGACAAAACTATTTGAATTACGAACAGAAGTGAAAATATTTCTAAATGAAAAAAATCTTCATTATCGAATTATTTTTCCGTTACAGAATGGGTCGCAAAACTGGCATATCTGAGAGACATATTTTCTTACGTTAACAATTTAAATTAAAGTCTTCATCTTCGGGGTAGTACAACAGATATATTTAATTTGCACAGCAAAATAGATGCTTTTAAGAAAAAGATTAAGTGTTGGTTAACGCAAGTTAAACAAAATAATTGCCAAATATTCTTCGCTTACTTAGATTTCCTAAATACCAAAAAATAATTAAATTATATAAAACGTAATGCAACAATTTGTATCCATTTACAAGCATTGTATGATGGGATTGAAAAGCATTTTCCCACAGACATCGGTGTACCTACTTGAGAGTAATTTATCGATAATACAAATCCTTTCATTTGTAGTGTTAACAAAATGAATCAGGGATACAAAATGGGTAACCGAACCATGAGACTACTTTGCTACGCAGATGATGCAATCTTAATAGCCGAAAACGAAGATGACTTACAACGCCTACTACAAAAATTCAAAATAACCGCCGAAAAGTATAACCTGACACTATCCACAGAGAAAACCCAATCGATGGTAATATCCAAGAACCCAATTAGATGTAAATTAGTAGTGGACGACCATATAATCGAACAGGTAATGTATTGTAGATATTTGGGTATGGAAATATCTAGCAACAGGCATCTGTGGCAATAAACAAAACAGCAGGTAACGAAAGCAGCGAGAATATCTGATTTCCCGAGGGATATAATCTGGCGGAATAAACATATGAGCACCGAAAGCAAAGTTCGCATTTATAAGACATGTGTTAGACCCGTACTGATATACGCAGCTGAGACAAGGGCCGAGACAACAAAGACCAAACAAATAATCAGAATAACAGAGATGAAAACCCTAAGATCCATAAGAGGTATCACACTCAGAGATAGAATACGAAACGAAGACACATTGAGGGAGCTAGGCGTTCAAGACGTAGTGAGATGGACAAGAGCACGACGACGCATGCGGAGAGACCACGTAGATCAGATGGACCCTGAACTTATGGTGCAATGGGCGAAAACACAGAAGCCCAACGCCAAGCGACCCAAAAACGATGGTACGAGAGCTGGAGCTCCGGATCGCAGCAGAGACTATAACAGACGAAACAGGACATAGTCCTATTACAAGAAGAAGAACAAGAAGAAGAAATGCTCTCATAGAATATGAAAATCTTCAATTAAACAATGAAGGGACACAACATATTTTAAAATTGGGTTCTGATTTGACGTTAAAGGTAAATTTTTCGACAATGACATCCAATGAATTTTGGATCAAAATAAAAGAAGCATATCCCAGTCTTCACAACCAGGCTATGAAGATGTTGCTCCCTTTTGCCACAACATATTTATGTGAAGCGGGATTTTCGACAATCACGACAACTAAAAACAAAGCACGGAATCGGTTGTCGATAAACACGTGACTTCGATTAGCACTAACCAATTTACAACCCGAAATGGACACTGTTATACAGAAGAAACAGACAATCACATTAAACTGTTAAAAATTTTGTGAAAATAGTTTTTGTAATTTTACTTTTCAATAATAATTTACTAAACATGTAGGTAATACATATTTGAAAAAATTATTGGTCTGCTAAAAATTATCCGAAGTATTACCGGTCCGCCAAAAATTATCCCAAATATTACCGGTCCCTGATAAGAAAAAGGTTGAGAAACACTGAGCTAGAGCTATTTGAAGATGGCGTCTGGTAATTAGTTTTTCTTAAATATCTCCAGAATGCATCTATTTAGAAAAATGAAATTTGGTAGACATATTTACGTTCCAGAGATAAACCGATTCCATTCAGTGCAAATTTCAGTAGGGCAACAGTTATATTACGGCATAATTTTTTGGTTTTAATTTTTAAGCATTTTTGAGTCTGGATTATTAAAATGTAAGATATTATAGTATAGTCGGTTCGCTAAACTCGAGACACAACTGGCTAGTGATTTTAGTAAGTAATTTTTTTGTTTTTTGCCAGTTTCTCCAAAATTGGCAAAATTACTAACTATTTAGTAATTATTAACTATTTAGTAATTATTTTTTTGCCAATTTTACCAAATTGGCAAAATTACTTGCTAAAATAACTAGCCAGTTTTGTCTGAGTTTAGCGAACATACTATACTAAAAGATACTCTTGCTTTAGGTCGGTAGGACACACCGTTTTCTATAAAAATCGATTTGAAAATGTTTCGTTTTTTGAATATCAAAAAAAAAAAAAATTAAAAATAAAACTATTTAGAAAAACGAAAACTGGTACGTTTATTTGTATTCCAGAGATGAATCGATTTCACTAATTGCGAATTTCTAGTACCGGTCACATGCGCCCGTTTTGGGTAGGTCAACGGTTATTTTATCGCATAACTTTTTTGTCTTTAATTTTTAAGAATTTTTGACACTAGATTATTAAATTTATGAGGTATTCTAGTACTAAAAGTTACTCTTGCTTTAAGTTGGTAAAATAAACAGTTTTTTTTGAAATTTTTTTTCAAATTCAGGAAACGAAAAATTTTCAAATCGATTTTTCTAGAAAACGGTGTGTCCTACCGACTTGAAACAAGAGTACCTTTTAGTACTAGAATACCTCACAATTTAGGAATACAGTATTAAAAATGCCTAAAAGTTAAAGACAAAAAAGTTATGCGATAAAATAACCGTTGCCCCACCCAAAACGGACGCATATGTCTGGTACTAGAAATTCACAATCGATGGAATTAATTTATCTCTGAAAGATAAATATGTTTACCAATTTTCGTTTTTCTAACAAGAAGAGTTCTGGAGATATTTAAGACTAATTACAAGACGCCATCTTCAAAGAGCTCTAGCTCTCTTAGGAAGCATTTTCAGACTAGATGAATTTGGTTAAATTATCTTAAAATCATCTGAGGAATCTCCTGTCTTCGTTTGTCGGTAGAGTTTCTGTACACCCTGTATATCACGAAATGTTTTGAAAACAAAAACATCTTGAGAATTATTTTTCTATACTCGTACTTAATAAACAGATTTTTGAAGATATTTTTCTATTAATAATATAATGTCCATTGAATATTAAAAATGTCGATTATTCAGTGTTACGTATGTCGCAATAAAATTAATTTATTGTAATATTTATTTGTTTACTTTTATATTTGTATAATTTAAGAATGAGTCAATGTTTATACGTAGTAAATACTTAAAATTTCCTATCATTAGCTCTAACTAAAAACCTCCGTTAAATGATACATAAACATGTCAGAGTAACAACTTTGAAAAAATTTCAATGGAAATTACTTGAAACAAACGGTATTTTTTTTACTTATACGTTATATCTGTAACACATTGTAACAGGATTCATAAATGAACCACAATTACAAAATATTTTAAATAATGGTATGGGATATTAAAAAAGCAATTGACAATTTATGAAATAACGATGAAAAAATATATCAAGAAATGTTGAAAAAATATATAGGTACTATTGAATATTTTTCCACTGACAAAATTCACATTCAAGAAAAGCCTTTAGAAATAAACAATATGAGCCATAGAGGACTAGTGCAAACACTACACGAATCAGTACCTCTTTCAGTGTTGTAATAGTCATATGATTTTACTTCTCTATATTTATACGAGTAGGTGTAACAAAATTTATTCCATAACGTTTTGGCTTTCCTTTCCTCAGGTAGCTTTACCTCCGTGACTATGTTAGTCGTCGCTCTGAAAGGCAGGGTTTTCTGACATTGTTGTCACAAATGGTGACATTGCTCCTGTAGTAATCCTTTCCTAAGTTAAATTGCTCCTTTTTCTAACTTGGCTATACCGTACTGATGACGACTAATGAGTTAGAAACACGTGTCTAAGGTTGCATTCCATCTTTTTTATATATTCTAGTTTTGTATTCACATTGCGAGTTTTTTGCCAATGATTTTCCTTTTTATATACAGGATGATTGATTAGTGTGATAAAGCTCAGTAGATCCGCTCAGTAGTAATAGCTACTAATAAAAGTTAATAAGAACTTATAATCTTATAACATCACACCATTGTATAGTAGAAGGGATATGATTATAATAAATGGAACACCCTGTATATTATTTTATATTCAAAATCTTCTTAACTTCTCCATTACAAAAATATAAATGTTTGTTATGTCATATAGGGTATTTACAAAGTTATAACTAATTTTATATGAAAATCGTAACAATCTCAACTCACTGTATAAATAAAAATAAGCACAACAGCAATGGATTATTAATGCCATATTTTTTATTTATTGTCAAAATTTTCAAAAATGATTGATATTGTTAATTTTCTGTATATCGAATACAGGGTTGAGTCAAAACGCAAGTACATTATTTTCTGAGTAATTTTAAATGGAACCGCCTATATTTTATATCACTACCGAAAAGTACCATTACCGTACTTTAATTTTTATATAACATTCCCTATGTCCAAATGTATTAGTTTTCGAGATATTTTCATTTTTCAGAGCAAATTATTAATTAGGTGTCTAAATCTTTCCACATTTTAAGTAAGCCATGACTGAATTGTCTAAAAATGGCAATTTACGATTCCTGATTATCAATCCGGTAATCAATGTTACAATGTAGCAAATAAAGAAAGAAAATAATTTATCAGTAAAAAATTTTACAAAAAAAACATAAACACGAAATAAATTTTTGAAAAAATTAAAAGTTACTGTTAATAAAATATTTTAAATATTTAATTACATAAGGTGTTCAAAATGACCTAACACATTTATGTATGTCTAAAAAGGTCATTGAATGAGTTACTTACACTACGAAGAATTTTTAAATTAAATCTTCGAAATACACTTTGTATTATATTTTTCATCTCATCCCTTATTGTTGGAGGTATTTTATTACCTTCATTCTTAACGTAACCCCAGAAAATCAATCCAATTTATTAAATTCTGGTGATCTGGGTGGCCACGCTACTGGTCCATTTAAAAATGAAAATATCTTGAAAACTAATAAATTTAGACATAGGAACTATTGTATACAAATTAAAGAACGGTAATGGTACTTTTCTATAGTGATATAAAATACCGGGTGTCCCAATAAGAATGGCTCTCGGCCATATCTTAGGAACCGTTTATAGTACAGCTTTGAGAAAAAAATATTTATAACAAAAGTCGCCTCGAGAAAAGCCTGGAAATTATTTTCATAATTGTAGGTCTACCGCTAGAGGGCGCAAAGAAAAGCCTGGAAATTATTTTCATAATTGTAGGTCTACCGCTAGAGGGCGCAAAAATTAAAAAATCAATATTTTACAAAATTTACCTAATGAAAGGGCACTGGAAATCCAATCATCGTATTCTTCATAAAATTCTGCGCATATTTGATTTCACAAGTTTAAGTCTACCTTTGCAAATAAGAGGTGGGGGTGAGTGGGAACCTTCTTATGAAAAAATGGCTGTAAGTCCGGTTCTGCTAAATCCAATTTTTCATACTGGGTCTTGTTGAAAACAGCTCTTTTTCGTCAATGTAAGTGTCTTATTTTCGAAATAGCCTAATAAGTAACATGCAAGCTAGGAGGCGTTATTTTATTATTTTCAGAAATCTAGTTTTCTTTGGAAAATATTAAATATAAGTATGCATTTTCAATCATGTATTACAAAATTAGACCAAATTAGCAACATAATACTGAAAACCGCATGTCGATACCTTTTTTCTATCACGAGATATCTTAAGAAATGTGTAAATTTTAAACATAACTGTT
Source organism: Diabrotica virgifera virgifera (assembly GCF_917563875.1). Taxonomy (NCBI): domain Eukaryota; kingdom Metazoa; phylum Arthropoda; class Insecta; order Coleoptera; family Chrysomelidae; genus Diabrotica; species Diabrotica virgifera. The sequence continues at coordinate 22,773,156 of NC_065452.1, forward strand.
ACTGTCACCAGTAAACGAGGTTAAGGAAAAGTAGTGTGCTATGGAAAAAACAAATAAACATTTTCCAGATGTAAACGTGTATAATTAATTAAAACAACAATAAGACAAACAGCACTATAAAATATAACAAAGAAATAAAAGCAACTACTTACTTAGTCTTAGTGACTGCCTAAATGTTCAAATTGTTGCCCATCATTTTCGATGCAAGCATTTACTCTTTCAAGAGTAGATTGAATAACAATATATTTAACTGTTTTAGACTTTTATTTATGGGGACGGATTAAAGACGTTGTTTTTGCCGCTAGGCGTACTAGCATTGCGAAAGCAGAAATTGAGACTGCTGTTCAATCTACTCTTGAAAGAGTAAATACTTGCATCGAAAATGATGGGCAACAATTTGAACATTTAGGTTGTCACTAAGTAAGTAGTTGCTTTTATTTATTATTTATATTTTATAGTGTTGTTTGCTTATTGTTGTTTTAATTAATTATATACTTTTACATCTGGAAAATGTTTCTTTGTTTTTTCCATAGCACACTACTTTTCCTTAACTTCGTTTACTGGTGACATTAACAGTTGTTTAAAATTTACACGTTTCTTAAGATATCTCGAGATAGAAAAAAGGTATCGACATGCGGTTTTCAGTATTATGTTGCTAATTTGGTCTAATTTTGTAATACAGGATTAAAAATGCATACTTGTATTTAATATTTTCCAAAGAAAACTGGATTTCTGAAAATTATTAAATAACGCCTCCTAGCTTGCATATTACTTATTATACTATTTCGAAAATAAGACATTTACATTGACGAAAAAGAGCTGTTTTCAACAAGACCAAGTATGTAAAATTCGATTTAGCAGAACCGGACTTACAGCCATTTTTTCATAAGAAGGTTCCCACTCACCCCCACCTCTTATTTGCAAAGGTAGACATACACTTGTGAAATCAAATATGCGCAGAATTTTATGAAGAATACGATGATTGGATTTCCAGTGCCCTTTCATTAGGTAAATTTTGTAAAATTTTGATTTTTTAATTTTTGATATTCAATTACGCCCTCTAGCGGTGGACTTACAATTATGAAAATAATTTCCAGGTTTTTCCCGATGCAACTTTTGTTATAAATATTTTTTTCTCAAAGCTGCGCTATAAACGGTTCCTGAGATATGGCCGAGAGCCATTCTTATTGGGACACCCGGTACAGGGTGTTTCATTTAAAATTACTGAGAAAATAATGTACTTGCGTTCACCCTGTATTCGATATAAATAAAATTAGCAATGTCAATCATTTTTAAAAATTCTGACAATCAATAAAATGTGGCATCAATAAACCATTGCTGTTGTGCTTATTTTTATTTATTCAGCGAGTTGAACTTGTTACGATTTTCATATAAAATTGGTTATAACTTTGTAAATACCCTATATAACATAACAAACCTTTATATTTTTGTAATAGAAAAGTTAACAAGATTTCGAATATAAAATAAAATACAGGGTGTTCTATTTAAAAACGCAAGTGTGGTCTGCCACTATATTATCGAACACCCTGTAACATTGTAACTAATTTTGTAATGTGAAGCTTAAAGTTGGCTACAATTTTTGTTATTAACTTTTATTGCTATTTATTACTATAACGGATGTACGGAGCTTTATTACACTAATCAATCACCCTGTATAGTGGTTTGAAATTTCAGAAATTCGGTCAGATGAAAGAAAGCTCTATTTGTTTTAAGTCTCAATATTTCGTCACGATTTTGTGACTTCTTTAGGAGAAAACTGTAAATTTTTAAAATTAAAAATTAACAAAAGCCAAATATTTCATTACTTACAACTTAAAAGAGTATTATTTTGATTTTTTAAACATTTCGTAACGGACATATCTTAATTTTGGCAAGTCTTAATTTTGATTTTGACATGTTATTTCTGAGTTATGGTAACTGCAATAAATTTTATTTTTATAGAATGTTGTCTGATATTTAAAGTTTTTTTAGTGAATAGGTCAAAGTAAACCAAAGAAAGTATTCACGAAGTTTTAAGTTGGAAAAATCTTATTATTAGTAGACAAATTTAGAAAGGGACTAGAGTATATTAAATTGATCTATAAAATGTAAGTTATGGTACAAAGTGTGTTAGTGTAAGACTGATATTTTTAGAAATTAGATAAAAATTAAGATGGATTAATTATTAGAAGATTAATTGAGTAATTTGTGTGAATTTTTACCCTTTTGGATTTTTTTTAAATGTTAGTTAGATATGTATTATTTGGTTTACTTTGACCTATTCACTAAAAAATTGTAAATAACAGATAACATTCTATAAAAATAAATTTTACTTCAGTTACCGTAACTCCGAAATAACATGTCAAAATCAAAATTAAGACTTGTCAAAATTAAGACATGTCCCTTACGATATGTTTAAACAATCTAAATTAATACTCTTATAGTTGTAAGTAATGAAATATTTGGCTTTCGGTAATTTCTAATTTTAATAAAGGACATCGCACACATCTTATGGAAAATATAATGTCACTCAAATTCAATAAAATTTATACGATTAGATTCGTTTTAATATAACGATCAATTCTTATCATTGCGCCAACTCTTAATTATGATTAATTACGGCGCAAATTGCAAAGTTTATCGAAATCACATTTTTGGAGTCCATAAAATGTTAGTTTACAATCATTATTGCTCTGAGTGCTATTCATAACAGCTTAAATCCCGCTGGGCCTAAGCGGATTAGTGAAACTAATCCGCTGATTTATGGAGTACCGAAAATCTGGGTATTTTAAAATATTTTTTCTCTCTCTAACTTATGTACCTACCCATTTGATTTCAGATTTATTTATATCAATTTCTGCTCTTATTTTTGAAAATAGAGAGTTGGCGCAATGATAAGATTTAATCGTTAATTTAAAACGAATCTATTGGTATAAATTTTATTGAATTTGAGTGACATTATATTTTCCATAAGATGTGTGCGATATCCTTTACAGTTTTCCCCTGAAGAAGTCACAAAATCGTGACGAAATATTGAGAAATAACAAATAGAGTTTTATTTAATATGACTGAATTGCTGAAATTTCAAACCACTATTTAACACAGTACGGTCGAAAACATTTATATAAATATGTATATACAGTGATAAGCGCTCTAATAACCGGCAAAATAGCAGAAAAGATGGAAAACATAGGTATTAAGTTGTGAGATAAAAAGAAATGAAACTAGTCGAGCTGGGAAATTTAGCGATATTAATCTATAAATTTACATTATATTGATTGTTTCCCACCTTTAGACGTATCGCACGAGTTTGGCAAATACCACTGTCACAGTGACAGTTTTAGTTGACATACTCCTCTGATACGTGTAAAGGTGGGAGACAATCAATATAATGTAGATTTATGGGTTAATATCGCTAAACTTCCCAGCTCGACTAGTTGCATTTCTTTTTATCTCACAACTTAATACGTTTTCCATCTTTTGTGCTATTTTGCCGGTTATTAGTGCGCTCATCACTGTATACCGTCAACGCCCTTCAGGTAGAGATCGTAGAGATCTATGTCCTTTCATAATAATACTTTCTGTTGACTCCATTAAGGCTTTCTTAAATATTTCCTCTGAATATAAGTTAAAGAGTAAGCGAACGGCTCCACGGGCGAGAAATTGACGCTAGCAGTAGCCGTAAAAGGAACTTAAGGTTCCACGGAACGGAATAGGAACAGCCGAACTGAACCGACTACGCACAATCTTGTAGTCGGTACAGTTCGGCTATTCCTATTCCGTTCCGCGGAACCTTAAGTTCGTTTTACGGCTGCTGCTAGCGTCAATTTCTCGCCCGTGGAGCCGTTCGCTAAAGGGGATAGTATACAGCTTTGTCTCACTCAAGAATTATAATTCAAGGAAGACGTGAAAACTTTTCAAATGACTGGAGCTTATCGCAAACTCTACACTTATGAAAAATTGGCTATTGTGAAGGTACTGATAAAAATAAAAACTAAAGAAACAAGCCAAAATGCTGGGTAGAAAGTAGAAAGTTTCATGTGGGGTTTCTAGTCTAATATTTGAAGTCTTCATATGTGACGGAAACGGGAACATTGACGGAAACGGGAACATTTCCCAGACATGGGTGTGTGTTATCGCAGGAATCAAATGTCTGCAGTAGAATAAAGCTGAAAGAGGGAGTCTGACATCCGAGAAGATACCTTCCGTATGTTATCCAGATCAAAACTGGCGAAGACAACACATAGGAAGGCACCAGGAAAGTACTTTGATCAAAATTTTTATCTAATTTAAATCGTCAAAAATGTTAGTCTTTAGTTAAGGTAAAAATAGGTAAATGACCTAAAGGTTACTTATTATCACTATATACCAGAGAAATTAGCAAAATAAGTACCCTTTCAGACTAAACGCGACACCGGCAGCACATCATTGTTTTAAATGAACGACTACAGACGAGCCACTTTGAGTGTCTGGCTGATTTTAGTGGCCCAATAATGCTTTGCTGCAATTGAAGACCGGTGGCGGACACCAGTGTCAGACACCAGTGTCTTAGTCTGAAAGGGTACTAAAAGCCTTTTTCGTGATACTCTTTAATACAGATACAGGTGTTTAACAACCGCTTTTGATAAAGGACCCCGCAACACTCCTTAGGGAAAAGTGGCCCCGGTCAAATTTAACGGAAGTTCGGTCAATGATAGTTCTCAGTGTGTAGATTAAAAAAGTCCATGGGATCTAGGTCTGAAAAACTATTATTCTGAAGCTACAGCTTTCTGAAGTTATAGGATTCAGGTGCTCGGTTTACGTTAAGTGCACTAATTCAAGGTCAAGTAAACCAAAATATTTATTATTGAAAGAAGAGGGACTCCTTTTCTTCATGCATATTTACATGTTAGATATATGAATTCGTAGTCAAAAATAGATGCATCGTATTTCGTTCTTAAGGTATTCTGAGACGCATTGTTGGAGAAGCTCCTCCTAGCGGCGCCGCTTGATACTATCGTATCTCGGTTAACAGAATCCTGACTCTTGGTCGAAATTTATTTTATTTATTTTATTTATTATTTTATCGTATTTTAGTCTTCAGAAAACCTCCGAAAACCAGAACACTGAAAGAGATATAAAATCATAAAGAAATGTGCGAAAGAAAATATACTGCTAGAGCGACATAAGAATTATCATGTTTTCATGAATGCTTCACATTGTACAGGATTTATATTAGCATTCAAAAAAATAAGAGTAATCCATATCGATTTAATTTTTAAAAGTCCCAAACAAATATTATTTACATGCATTGTTTTGATTTCGTAAAGTAGGTGACATTGCTTCTGCAATGTAGACCACTCGTTTTGAAAAACAACGGAGTCAGCAATTTTGTACTATTAGTATTTGATGGTCACATTCAGGTATGAAATCATAACAAAACAATTACGATTTATTTGTAGATGCGGAGAAAGTAAAGCAGACATCATTCATTATTTAACCATCAATGTAGTTAGAATATAGGCTTTTGTCCACCAACTCGTTACTGGCATATCTAGTGTTGGCAAATAAATATACGTCTGGTAAATAGTGTTCAACTTAATCAACCCCATCATCGGCGATAAATACCCCAACCACCATAACATTTATCCAATACCAGCATAGCTGCAGTTCGGCCTTATCTTTAGAAAACTACTGAACAGTGGCGGATATACGGGGGAATAGGGGAGTTCTACCCGTAACACGCTCCAGAATTAAAAAAATGGTTGAAACATAAAAAATATATTAGCTGACATAAAACTTAAACTGCAGACAGACAGACTCAACCCAATAAAATTGTTAGGAAAATTCAGAGACCTTATTGCATATAAGTTATTATCTATGTGTTTGATATAGTTCTATTTTATGTCTTTTGGTTGGTGTTTTATTGAAAGTCGCCCCCCTCCAAGGATAAATGTTCCGCCACTGTTACTGAAGCGACTTCAGAAAACTGAGGAACAACCACAACAAAGTACAAGACATCTCATGTTTTCACTCATGCAGAATAGAGTGCGTCTAAAAAACATTAGATATGCCGGCAAAGCAGTAGTTTTTGCAAATACATGTAGCTTAGATTGTTTGAAAATAATAATAATGTTAAAGATGAGACAAGGTTTAAGTGACAGTTTTCTCATGGTTTTGTTCGATATAATAATAGCAACAATTTTTTCTTTAATCCTGAAGCGTGCTTAGTTAAGCTGTTAGGAAATTACCCTATTCCCCCTGTAGATCTGACACTGTTCAGTAGTTTTTTAAAGATATGATGTAACTGCAGCTATACTAGTATTGGAAAAGTGCGAATTATTCATAAAAACATTACAATTCTTAAAACTTTAAAAAGGTGGTAAACCCTGTAGTTGGCTGTATATCTTCAATATAACAACGTTGAATGAAGTAAACACTTCTGTTGTATGTAGGCATATGAATTTATTAAAACTCCTTAAAATTTATCCACAAGGGAGTGGAAGTACAAAACGTTTTCTGTCAAACTGACCATCATCAGTGTAAACGTCCAATGTACAAGTAATTGTAACTAGCCTTTTATACCTATTGAAGTGGCTAGTTACAATTACTTGTACACTGGACGTTTACACTGATGATGGCCAGTTTGACCGAAAACGTTTTGTACTTACACTCCCTTGTGGATAAATTTTAAGGATTTTTAATAAATTCATATGCCTACATACAACAGAAGTGTTTATTTCATTCCACGTTATTACAATTCTTATGTCGCTCTAGCAGCGCATTTTATATTGCACTTCTTCATTTTATGAGGACTTTTCGGAGGTTTTCTGAAGGGTAAAATACGATGAATCTATTTTTGACCACTAATTCATATGCAACACGCAAATCTGCATAAATAAAATTTTTTTTCGTCTTTAAATAATAAATATTTTCGTTCACTTGACCGTGAATTAGTGGAATTAACGTAAACCGAGCACCTGAATCCAATAACTTCAGAAGACTGTAGCTTCAGAATAATAGTTTTTCAGATCTAGGTCCACTGGACTTTTTTAATCTATGCACTGAGAACTATTATTGACCGAACTTTAGTTAAATTTGATCGGGGTCACTTTTGCATAAGGAGTGTTGCGGGGTCCTTTGGTGATAAAATATGTAATAAACAAAATATACAAAAGACTAAACTCCATTTTTACTTATAAACAATGTAAGATCGCCTCTTCTTCTTCACGTGACGTCTCAGAATTATCTTACTTTGTAACATGGAATAATTGTTCTGCATTTGATATCTATTCATTCACGAATCTTTTTAAACATAAGCTTGTTTTCTTGGTATATTTCTACGGCCTTCTTTTTGCCTTTAAGGATCAGTTGTAGTATTCTACATATTCTATATTAAGATCGCTATTTGATTTTAAACACTAAAGGTGAAAACCGGTAAAATATACGGAAAGGTGAAACAACTTTATTGAAGAAGTATAGAAAATTCTTTAAATTAGAGTTTATGTAGGGGAAAGAGGATGAGAGGGGCTGCTACTATTGTTTATAAAAAAAATAATTGCGGAAATATATGAAGGATCCAGAGGAAAAACATGATAAGCATCATTTTGCTAATTTTACAGGAGAGCGAAAAAACGCTTCAAAACGTAGTAGTATGAAAACTACTATACTATTACTAATATGTAATAATTATGGTTCTAGGTTTACTAATAATAATAGAATATAAAACAAATACTTGGGAAAACTTTGGAAACCAGAAACATTTTAATATGAAAATTGATATGAATGATGATGATGAAAATGATATTCATATATGTATTTTAAAGTGGATAATACATAAACACTTGAATATAGAATAATTATTTGTGGGGGAGTTGTGAAAAATACTATAATATCTAATATTTTTTATTTTGGTTGTGAAATTTGTTTCTTGTAAGCAGATAGTTTATGGATGTGTTTATTTAATTAAAAGCTGTAGCATTTCTATATGTGTAAATACAGTTAGAATATTTCACTGAATAATAGCCATTTTCTTAACTTTTTTTACCTTTTTAAGAAGTACTTTCCTGTTATGCGTCAGTGTCTTCATAGGTATCATCTTAGGTACTAAAATCTTGGGTTATTTTACTAAGTATTTTTTCTTGATTCTTGCAATTATAGATTTAATGCTCTTTCTTGCAACTTGGGATATATTTCAGTTAGCATTATGTAACAAGTCGTATATGTCCTGTGTGTACTCTCGGGCGAGTTCTACTGGGTGGAAGAGCCGTGAACGTCTTCTAAGAATCCTAGTAATTGGGTGTAATGTGTAATTTAGTACATCTGGTCTTGATGCATCCTGGATAAGTTGTTTTACTGGTTGTAATAATGACTCAATATTAGTGGTTAGATGTGTAATTTGACTTTGTTCGGAGCTAGTGGCTAGTATTTGTGGATTATTCTCCGTTTGAAGGTTTTGAGTATTTTGTAGATGAGTTACATGAGAGAGATTTAAGGTACATTCCAAGGAAACGTGACCAGCTTGGTGACATTTCTAACAAGTTAGTTTATCGGAAAAAAAAATTGGTACGAAGTATTATCAAAATCAATTAGGACTGAGTCAGGTACAATAAAATTGTCTGTAGGTGCAAAGTATACTTGTCTTCGAAAACTAAGTACATGGCTGTATTGCTAGAGCTCCATTTTCTCGACCTCTTTTGATTTCCCGGGAATCGGGTGTCGGTAATTTGGATTTCACAGGAATTACCGAAATCAGGAAATTTAAAAATAAAAAGAAAAAATTGTTTTTTTTTTTATTTTTCAATGCATTTAGTATAAAAACGTATAAATTTGATTAGATATTAAAAATTTTTAGAAAACTTCAAAAATTTTGAAGAAAATTCAAAATTTTAAAAATAGAAAAATTATTTTGTGTTTAATCTGAATTTTCATTGTTATTATTATTGAAATATGTTTTAAGAAAACATAAATTGTTCAGTGTTTGATCTTTTCTCAGTTTTTTTTGTACAGAAATTTGCTGAAGTTGAAAACGCACTTTCTGTTGATGAACACAGTGGAAGCTTACGGTCAATCACACGCGCGCGATAACCGCCCAAATTCGCGCGGTTTGCCCGTAAGCAGAAACCTGCTTCCACCATGTTTGTACCGTCTGATGCTTTTTAGTGCAGTGAGTAATTTTTTTAAATGTCCGGTCAGCTGATTTGCACCAGTATAATAAGGTATTAAATTTCCTATGTACTAATTCTTCATAAACATAATTTTAATTCAAAATAAATCTTTATGAATTCTGGATGCTTCAAAATGAATCAGATCGGTCGCATAAGCAAGAGAATTGACCGATATGACATATGATACATTCTGATTTAAGGCCAAAATTAGAAAGTTTTAAATATAATTGAAAAAGAAATATTTTAAGTGGAATAATTTGAAATGATAATTTGGCAGACAAATAATTGTATCATAATCAATTATTCGTTGTGAGTTACTAATATCTCCGCTCATAACTTAAAATAAAATATTTAAAAAAAATCCCGGGGAATCTGTAAGGATTCACGGGAATCGGGGTTTCCATTTTTTACTGATTTTCCGCGAAATTTGTCCCGGGAATTTCTCGGGTATGGAGCTCTATGTATTGCGGCTCGTGTATTGCAGCTCTAAGGAACGAAATCGGAGACGTTAATTTAAAACCAAGATTGTTTAAAGATTGTTGCATTATGTCATGGGGTTTAGATGAACATTAGTTGGATAGAACTAATCTATTAGCGGGTGCAATTAGTTTACGTCCTTGTAAGTATGTCCTCCAATTTTAATTTCACCATGTTGACTTATAAAATCATCTACGATTTGTAGACTTGAACGATAGATGCATATTCTTCCGTTTGACATTTTTGACGAGAATAGTACATTTTTTGGTTGGACTATAGTTCCTACTGCAATGGTGTATTCTTCTGTTTTTATTTTATCTACTGCGGGAAAAAATATTGCTTGGTCTTTGGTTGGAAATTACCTTATAAATCCTCATCTCAAGGATTTTCTATGCATTTTCAGTAAAATTATGTAACTTATCTATATAATTTACCGGACTTCACCTTTAGTATTTAAAATCAAATAGCAATCTTAAAAAACGACGTTTAGTCTTTTGCGTATTTTATTTATTACATATCGTTATCACCAAATTGATGAAATCTAGTTATTAGACACCTGTATCAAAGCGTGTTATGTGAAAATCGTTACTTCCCTAAGTTATAAAAATTGCCAAAGAAAAAAAAAGGTAAAGAGAAATAAGTCATTGGATTAAAAAAATTCCATAAAGTTAATAGACGCATACAAGATACCAAGACGCATACTAGCGGCTTGATACTAACAGTACTTTTGAAGCGTTATTACATTCTTTGTATTTTTTCAAAATTGTTATATTCGTTTTAAAGTTTTTATAAAAGCTAAGATATCAAAAATAACAAATATTTCGCACAATAACCAAACTTCTGAAAACTTCTACTAGAAATAACAAGTTGATTGCCATACCAAGTAGATCTAAAATATACCACTACCCCGCTGTAAGGTCTTATCCATGTTGAACAGTAAATTTTATCGTACCAACTAGATAGACGGAGAGGTTACATTTTTTGCCTACATGGTATAATCATATAGATATCAGAAGCTTTAACGTCACGAAGTCATGAAGATGGCGAGAATAACAACTATAGTGTTGAACTGTTCTGTAGAGTGAACCAAGAATCAAAAATTATCAACTATTCTATTAAGATATTACTGAATGAACTATTCTAAGACTAGTCTACTCACGCTAAAGCTATGACTACGAAGTCGAGCCAGTTCCATGCATCTCTAAGGTAGGTGAACGGTTGAAGTATAAAACCTCTCGCCATCACCTTCACAGCTGATTCAAACGTGTAGATGCCTGTGAATATTACTCTGAAAAGAAAAAAAGGTGTTGCTGTATTACAAAGTCCGGATTACATACGTGACAAGACATCTCGTTACACGACAATTGGTAACCTCACAAATGATAACGGACAATTCGTAACGCCATCAATTCGCAACGGCGACATTTTGTAACGCTGATAACACCGATGAGAGATAACATCCAAGCAGATCTCCGGAAAATGAACATTCCATTTGACCCTAGGTTGATGGAAGTCCAAACAAATTGGAAAAAAGTTGTACAGTTAAACAAGAGTCACCCAGGATTGTAGCGCTACGTGGTAATGATGATGATATATTGCGAGATCGTCAGCATACAGGAAGTGTTTGGTTTCAGTCTTCGTAGGTTGGTCGTTTGTATATATATATATAGCATTGGTGCTAAAACACTTCCCTGTAAAAGGCCGTTCTTTTGAACTCTCCACCTACTTACTTTGCCCTCCAGCATAACAAAGAAACGTCTGTTTTACAGCAAGTAATATACGACCTTACCCAGATAGTAGTCATTGAGAATGTCGTATAATTTGCTGAGCAATGTTTTGCGCCTTACTGTGTCATAGTCTGCTGTCAAATCTACGAAAGCAGCCCCTGTTATAAGTTTTTCTTCAAAGCCCTCTTCAATGTGTTTTGTTAGTGCGAGGACTTGACCGGTTCAAGATTTGCCGGGTCTGAATCCTCCTTGTTGTGGGATGAGGTGCTGTCGACATTTTCTTCTATTCTTATGAGGTTGAGTCTGTCGTATAGTTTGAAAAAAAAATGACATAACAGCGAAATAGGTCTGTAGCTAATGGGGTTTTCTGGGTCCTTTCCTGGTTCTAACAAGGCTATTACTTTGGATTTTCTCCATGATTTTGGCCTTTTGCAGGATTGGCAGCACGTGTTATAGAGTTGCAAGATCCAGTTTTTTGCTTCTTGGCCTAGATGCTTTATTTGTTCACTTCATAATATATCATCCATACCTGCAGCTTTTCCGTTTTTAACCTGTTCATACCATCGTGAAATTCTTTTAGTGTAAAAGGAGTTCCTAGGTGGTTTGTCTTCTGATTCAATCTTCGTCTAGTATTTATACTATGTGTGTCTAATATACTATGTGTCCATGTCCATTTTTTCTAGGATTTCAATCAATTTTTCCTTTCTGGCTTGACTTAGCTGTTGGAGTAGGACTGCTCCGCAGTCAACCGTTTCTTGGCTAAAACGGTCAGTGGAATAGGGGTTTTCTTTTGTTCTCATTAGTTCTTTGAACTCGCTGAACATCCCGGGAACATATTGTTGCATACATCCTCTGGGGTAGCTTTTCTAGACACAATTTTATGACCTCTACAAATTTTTCGTAGTAGTCTACTTTTGGCTCAAGACGTAGCAGCTCAGAATATCTAGCATGCCTGCATACTTTTGCCAGTTTACATTTTTGAAGTTAAATCTCCTTTTGAATGGAATAACAATAGGAAAGATGAATTGGTCTATGCTGAGTTTTTGGTTTGGGGGCATATACTACTTTGGTACATCGGTCTTCGAGGTTATTACTTAAAAAACAGATATCCGGGTTATATTCTCTTTCCAAACTTTGCTCTAAAAAGTTTAGGATCATGGATTAGCGAGAGGCCACTCGTTTCAGCCTATGCTTCTACTGCGTCTTCATTTGCGTCCGAGTCTGCATAGCCCCAGAGTAAACTGTGGCTGTTAAAGCCTCCCAGTTTAAGCTGATTGGATTATGATTGAAAGTTAGTTGGAGGTGAAAATATAAAGGGCTGGTTTGGGGGCTTATATACCGAACTTATTGTGCATTTTCCGATCTTGATGGTTATTATCTCTATCTGATGTGATAGCCAGTAGTACTCAATGAAAATTAGCTGAGTATGAGTAAAATGAGTTTTGTTTTGGTAGGGCTGAGTGTAACTTTATTGCAACATCCCACGATTTTTTTTAGTTGATTTTGTGCTCTATCGAATACACATAGACGTCTCAGCGTCCCGAAGGCGGTACCTGCCGAAAGGAGTGCAGCATTGCCGGCATATAGCAGGATAGAGTCTGACCAGCATATGAGGTGGGAGTGTCAGTGTTATAGACTGTATAAAATTGGAGCTAAAACTGAGCTCTAAGAGACTCTAGCTTGTGGAGTGAATTGTGTGGAGAATTGATTGATGACTTTGGAGCGTATTGTCCGATCGGAGAGATAAAATAGTGTATACTTTTTATGGAGGTAGTTGGTAGTCCAGCAAGGTGAATATTTTAAATTAGGATTGTGTGGAACAGACCTGATCAAAAGCCTTCTGAACTTCTAGAAATATACCTATTGCGTATTTATGGTGTTCGTTGACAGATTAAGATATGAAAATAGCTGCTTTAATCAACGCATTGTGTGTGGAGTATTCACCTTCGAATCCATGTTGGAAATTTGGTATGACATATGATTTGGTTCTAGAAATTCTACGAGTCTCTCCTTAGAGATCCTCTTGTAGACTTTACCTAGAGTGTTTAGAACAGATATTGGTCTATAATATTCTGTGCTGATAAGGGATTTCCCTGGTTTGGGAATCATGACTGTGTTGGCTACCATCCAAGGGTAAGTAGCTCAAGCATAAGGCAATAATTGATTATTTTGATAAGCAGCGGGAGAATACTCTCAGGAAGTTTTTTGAGCTGCGTTTACACTTATATCAACAAATACATAAAATCCAAATATAAATCAGGGGAGTATTTCGCAGTTTTCTACGACTTTCCTTGTCACTTGCGATTTTTTTCTCTTTATTATAGCATGCAGGGAGATGGGAGTGTATTTTTACTGTAGTTTAATATCAGGTTTTATAAATGAAAGGTTATACTAAATAAAATTATACTTACTCGGTTGATTCTACGGTGGGAGTTGTAGGCATTATCATAAGGATACAGTTGACAAGGATGGTTGTAATGATGAAAAGTGAAAATAACGGATGAACGAGGATGTAAATAGCCACTCGCCTTATTGGGTTGAAAGGGTCAAGTATCCAAAGAGCATTTATTGCACTAAACCGAAAAATGTCCTTGCCTTTACTTACAACTACAAAAGTCTGAAAAAAAAGGTAAAAATTAATCTTTTATATCTTTATTATATATTTTAATAGTTTTTACTTTATATAATATAGTAGAATCCGCTTATTAGAATACCGGTTTTAGGAATATCCGGGTTTATGAAACATAAATTTGAGGTCCCCAAACTCCTTATTCCTTAATAAATATATCCAGTTATAGGAATACGTTTTAATAAAATAATACCGCCCAATAGAATATTTTTTTATTTAAACAAATACATTTTTCAATCTAATAGCACATAAAATAATATTAAAAATATTACTATACATCCCACTAGACTGAAAACATTGGGAACCTTCTCTGGTTACACCTCCGAGGCTTCTAAAATTTGCAAGCCATAACGGATGCTGAGACTAAAGAAGATAAGGGAATTTTACAATTTATTATTCACGTCCCATCCGTTCAGCGCGGTAAAGTTCTAACGAGAATGGTTCCCTTTGTACTTCAATCAGAGTAAACATGTAAATCAAAAATGAATAACCATTTTCAATTTTGTTGCAACACGAAACTACAGCCGCATCATATTCTAGTTCAATCAGAGAGTGCAGCAAGCACCTCTACCGGTTTCGAAACTTATTAGTCTCTCATCAGGAGGCACATATGCTGCTCTCTCTGACCCAACCAGGACCAGCTCCGGCATGCAGTTTTGTCCCGGGTTTGTCCTGGTTGGGTCAGAGAGAGCAGCATATGTGCCGAGCCGTGCGGTACATATTTTCAATATGATGCAAGTCTTCGAAATGCCGCCCCTTAAGCCGCGCCCTCACTGGTAAAAATTTGCGACGCATCAGCTGTTCGTCGCAAATATTTGCGTGCTCGAGGTAAATTGTGCTAATGTGAATGTGTTCGCCGCATAAATCGGACTCAACAATTTTCGACGAACACAACTCATATGCTCCATCGGTTGCCGGTTTTTAAGCCGCGTCTACTAATGGTTCGTCGTAATAATTTGCGTCGCAAATTTTTACCAGTGAGGGTGAGGGCCTGGTATTAAATATTATTCAAACTTAACTTTTATTTTTATTAAAAGAAACTACACAAAATGAACGAAAAGTTTTATTTTAAAAACAAAATATAAGCACTTTATATTAAATGAAATATTTATGTATTAGCACTACATTAAGTGGGTAGGCGCAAAATTTGCTTGCAATGCTTTTTAAATGCATTCATATTTTTTTTTCGAATCCTGAGAAAACTAATTAGTATTTTTGAAATATTTAAATGCAAAATAAAATATTATATTATTACCGGGGGCCGAAAGTCACTGAAAATCTCTATAATGTTTATTTGAATAGGTTACAGAGTGAAAAAAAAAAGAGAAAATTGAGTGTAATTTTTAATTTTAAATATTTTATTCAAAAGAAACCTTTTGTTTGTTCTTAGGGACTTTAGGCCCTCGGTAATAAGGTAATATTTCAATCAGCGTTAAAATTTTTCAAAAATATTTATTAGTTTTATCAAGATTCGAAAAAAGTGACATTTAAAAAGTACTGCAAGCAAATTTTATAATTTCACTCTTCTGGCTTTAATTTTGGCAAACTCGTAAATCAGATTGATGTAGTCTAGTGGGGATAGATAGGAGTAGCAGCTAGTGAGAAATCTATTGAAATAAGTGTTAAATTTTATAGCTTTGTTTTTATGGAGCTTCGTAAATAGTTTTTAATTTTGAAAAACTTCTTTCCCCACTAGTTACCGAGACAGGGAGTGTTAATAAAATTCTTAGTTTACAACTACATTTGGGTATAAAGAAATTAGGTCATTTTGGCACAAATAGTTCAAAACCTCTGTTTTCATGGAGTAGTTTGAAATATATTACGCAATTCTTTTATAAGATCATTATATCATCAGATTTTTTTCTTTTTGTAATCAAAGTATTGAATGAAAATTCACACAATATTTTTTTAGTCCCTTTTCATCATCTATTTCCCTTAATTTAAAAATACATATTATATAAAAATTTAAAAATTTTATTATGAGTTTCTAGAAGCGAAAATCGATCAATCAAAGAATTAACGGCAATGTCTAAAATATAGATGAACAAATTTATTTTATCTGCTCTATCTCATATTATGTCTAAGTTTTTAGTTTGTGAAAACTGTCATTATAGATAGCAGTGCGTGAAGGATTTAATGTGTGCATGAAGTAACAATGTATTTTAAATGGGATTTACTTTTTCGCACTGTTTTTTGGCACAATTTCATATAATCAAATATCCTTAACTTTCGCGTTGTCATGGTGATGACCTGCGAGCAATAAATTACAACAAAAGTTTTGACAGTTTTGTGGTTTGAAAGAAGTTAGAATTTTTAAATGCGAAAGTTCTAAAAATTGTAGAAAATAAATGAATTCCAGTGACGAAGAGTTACAGTTTTTTTGTTTGTTTATCGTAGATAAAATATTGTATGAAACTGTGCGTGAAATACTTTTTGCGAACTTACGCGATGTATAGCACTCGCTCCGCTGTCGCTCGTGCTCTAAACATAGCGTGCGTTCGCAAAAAGCATACTTCACGAACTGTTCCATAAATAACTATTGAATTTAGCTTGATCTGTTACGAGCTCGTCCACATTTTTCGTAGTCAAATAAACGCTTTTTTCACCTGGCTCGAATTTCATTTTCAGCTGGAAATTGGAAACAGATATGAAAATTTTCTGCAATTTAATTAACTTTTCCTTTGGTCATTAACCATATTGTCTGTAACTTTTCATTTTTTCTGAATTTTACTGATTATGCCGCCCCCTTGTGATGCCGCCCGATGTGACTGCCTCGCCGCATCATAGCACGGCACGGCCCTGCATATGTGCCTCCTGATGAGAGACTAATAAGTTTCGAAATCGGTAAGGTGCTAGCTGCACTCTCTGATTGAACCGGAATATGATGCGGCTGTAGTTTCGTGTTGCAACGAAATTGAAAATGGTTATTCATTTTTGATTTACATATTTACTCTGATTGGAGTACGAAGGGAACCATTCTCGTTGGAACTTTACCGCGCTGAGCAGATGGGACGTGAATTATAAAATGTAAAATTCCCTCATCTTCTTTAGTCCCAGCATCCGTTATGGCTTGCAAATTTTAGAAGCTTTGGAGGTACAACCAGAGAAGGTTCCCATTGTTTTCAATCTGGTGTGATGTAGAGTAATATTCTTAATATTATTTTATGTGCTATTAGATTGAAAATTTAGTCTTTTGCTAGCAGTTGCCGCTAAGGCATCCCTGCCATTTCGTTCGTTGCAATCCGTAACTGCACGCCGGAGTTTGTCCTGGTTGGGTCAGAGAGAGCAGCATATGTGCCTACTGATGAGAGACTAATAAGTTTCGAAACCGGTAGAGATGCTTGCTGCTCTCTCTGATCGAACTAGAAGATGATGATGCGGCTGTAGTTTCGTGTTGCAACGAAATTGAAATTGGTTATTCATTTTTGAAATAAATTTTTATGTACAATTTCCTGAAAATTTAAATTATGGAAAATATTGAAATTCAACAAATCTGCACGCTGCTTAACGATAAATTGTAGATAAACAACAACCGGTCGTTGTAAACAGAAGGTATAAAAAATAAACAAAAATTCAAACTTAACTAAAATTTAAAAATTAAGTCGTAGACTCTTGTTGGTAGAGTGTATGACCACCTTTGTTATTAATGACAGCTCGACATCGATCTGGCATACATATTTTCAAATTGTCAATATCGTCTTGCTCAATTTGTTGTCATTTGATGTCTTTTCACTTGTCTGGAGCACTAATCCTTGCTGCTGTACACGTCTTTTTAGCATATCCCAAATGTGCTCTATCGGATTCAAGAAAGGGGATTGGGCAGGCCAGGGCAATATCTGAATATTGTTCTACTCTTGTAACATTTTTTTATATAATAGGATTAGTTAATAATTAATATTACCCGTTGGATTAAATTTTAAACCCGCTAGTACTCATTACGGGTACGCCTATGGCCGTTTCCGTAAATAGCTACCCTTGGCTAATTTTATTACCTGAACGGTAGAATTAGCGGTACTGGCAAATTCGTTGTCGGTATGACAAACGCAAATAACTGCATCTATTATTATAAACGGGACCATTTTTTTATTGCATTTTTGCCGATACACAATGTTTTGGAAATAGATCCAAAGCATCTTATTTATGGTGTTATTGTTATCTGTTAGTATAAGAGGTTCCGTTAAGAAACCTCCCCAAAGTTTACTACCAACATTCCGTTAGGTATGACACTTTATACAAAGCGGCATGGTATTGCAATGTTGTATGGTCACTTTACGTTTCAGTGATATTTCAAAGGAATCACTTTCCCTTCTGAAAACAACCGTTAGGTCTTTTGACTTCATTTTGCACTATCTGTATGATGTACCGTTAATTTACCTAAAAACGAAAGTAGGTCGGTTCTTTTTTGGAGATCCATTTTTTAAGTAGGGATACATTGAGAGGATCCTCACTTTTTGAGAGGGAAAGATCGCAAAGATTGCGAAAAAAAGAGGACTTGGCGGCTGAATAGCTGGAAGTACAGACGTGTGTCTCTAGAGTACCGTATATCTTATCTACCATCTACCTTACCTGCAATATATCTTATCTGAGTGACATTCACTCTCTTATTGTATCTGTAATTGGATCTAACAGCCGATTAGATTCAAATTACCAAATAACTTCAGTGTTTGCTTACTAAGTAAAGTAAATAATATAGAGTCACTGAAATTTAAGAGGCAGAGTAACTGTAAGTGTCTACCTACAACTATTTCCAAAAATAGAGCAATTTATGGGCTATCTACCTCAAAAATATCTTCATCTGTGGTTAAGGCTAACCTCCGGTGTAATCTCATCAGCGATTTCATCAATAGAATTTTTTATCAATTACTTAATAGAACTTTTCATTGTCAAAACTAAGTACAAACATTCACTAATTCATTAATAGCTGTGCGATTGGCTTTTTGTCTATAAAACCAAGTGCGGGGTGGTTTTTGATCTTTGAACAGTAAACGTTTGTTAACTTTGTATGCTTTGCATTTTATTTTTATTATATCCTTGTACTTTATATTTTCTATCAATCATTAAATTTACCATATCAGTTATCTCGAGATAAGCCCTAAAACAGTAAAGAGAGATTTTTCATGATAGATGCTTGATTTGATTTTTTTTTATTCATAACAGGCTCTCTTTACTGTGTTTTTAATTGTGCATGTTTTTGTTATAACATGATACTTGTATGTATTCTATCATAATAATTGTTTATTTCTAACTGTACACCACAACACATTAATTGTTGGTGCAGTTTTGATTGGTGTATTTGGTTTTCTCTTTATTTCTTGTGATTTTTTGGACTCACCCTTCTGGTGAGCCATTTGTTTAATATATTGTTTTTTATTTATTTCACTAGTTTTATTTATCTACTCATAATAAATTCCCTGATAAGAAATTACCGCTAAATATTTACTAATTAACTGTATATATCTTTTCTTGTATTTGGTCTCAGAACCTCATTATCTTTCCTTACCTACCTGTTTTCGTTTTTAAGGTTTCTTAATTTTCCCCTTGCAACCCCAAAAAGTTAAGTGGCGCCCTGTATCTCTTCTCTTATCTTAGGTAATTTTACCCATCTATCTTTTTATCTGTTTCTCTCTCTTCTCTAATCTACCTTCTCTTGTCTTATCTTTACCTATTTCTTCTATTGACTCCCTTCCACGTTCCAAAAGCTAGTTTCAAACCCACGACTCGCTTTCCACCTACGATCTGGCTGCCGTCGCAGTGTCTCCATTGGTGACCTTTCTAGCACCATCCAAAAAAAGGTTTCCGAGGTTACACTCTAAAAAAACTCTCACGAGTCTTGTAACATGCGAGCGTGCATTGTCGTGCATCAGCACAAAATTTTCTCCGAATTGTGCAGCATATGGACGAACAATAGATTCAGGAATATGATCTCGATATTCATTTGCTCTTAAAAATCTTTTAATGTGAACGAGATTAGTTCGAAATCCTATTGAAACTCCAGCTTAAACCATCAAAGTTCCTCCTTGATATCTGTCAACTTTGATATCCTGTCAAGCAAAATGCGTTGCCAGGTATTCGCCACACCCTCGACCTTCGTGAATCAGGTCGTAAGCCAAATCTGGATTCATCGGTGAAAATAATGTTTGTATATTCTCGTTCTTGCCAAATTTGATGTTCTTCGGCCCATCCTAATCTCCTTGTGCGATTTCCACGAGATAATACTGGTACTGTAATGGGACTTCTAGCGTGAAAAAACTGTTCTTGAATCGTTACGCGCATGCGCCATAACGAATAATTATGCGCAGTAACACATTTTTAGTTACGTTGCATACTCGTAACCGTTCAAGAACGGTTTGTATCGAGTTGGAACAAACCTCTTCATGCAACCTATTCCTGACAGTTTGAGTAGAGACATTGATGCCATGAATGTTTTGAAACTCACTTCTTAGCTGGCTCGCAGTAACATTGGGATTCCTTAATACCCGAAGACGAACAAACCTGTCATGTACTGGTTGTGTTGCTCTTGTTGGACCAGTGTGTCTTTTCCTTATGTCACCAGTTTCTTGAAAAAGCAGCCATAACCGTCCTACAGTACTTTTAGTAGAATGTACAGCTTCTCTTACGTTGCGGATGTTCAACCCACCCTATGTCATACCAATAGCTCGTAGCTGTGTTTCACGATAAGATGGTTTCTTTGCATATTAACTTAGTTAAAACCGCAATAACAACAAATTCTATACTTTTGGAGCAAAAATTGCACTGAATATACTGTTAAGTTGAACCTAATAATATCTAAAGATCTAACACAAACAAGGAAATAATTCTTCTTCTTCTTCTTTCTCGAAACTCCTTATGCCCCTCAGGGGCGTCGGAGGTTTTATTCATCTTCTATCCATATCTTCCATTTCTTGCGGTCCTTTGCTAACTCTTTCATTTGTTGATGTGTTTTTCCTTTTTCCTGTCCAATATCTATAATCTGATCGATCCATCTCTTCCTTGGCCTCCCTTTCCTTCTTTTACCATATCTTTTCGATTCCATCACCTGCTTTGGTAGTCTTCCCTGGTCCATTCTGTTAATGTGTCCATACCATTTTAATGTTCTTTTTTGTATCTTGGTTATTATCGATTCCTATTTCAGTCTTTGTCTAATATCTTCATTTCTTATTCTGTCCAATTTCGTTTTTCCTGCTATTTTTCTTAACTGCTTCATCTCCGCTGCGTTTATTGTACTGTCTATTTTTGCATTGTTTACCCATGTCTCACTTGCATATATTAAAGTTGGTACAGAGATTGCGTTGTATACCTTCAGTTTTATTTCTTTATCTATTTCTTCCTTTCCAAATATTGTTTTATTTAGTGCATAGTAGATCTTATTTGCTTTTTTCGCTCTGTATGAGATTTCTTGATCTATCTTTCCATCCCCTGATATTATTACTCCAAGGTATTCAAACGTCGAGACTGTTTCTATTATTTCGTTTTTGCACCTAAATATCGTTTGGTTGATTTCTTCCCTTTTCTTTTGGGTTACTATCATGGTATTCGTTTTCTTTACATTTACCTCCATTTTCAAATTTTCTATTTCCTCCACCCAGATATCGATTAATTTTTGCATTTTCTCTTTATTGTCTGCTATTAGTACTAAGTCATCTGCATATAGTAATCCCTCCATTCTCACTAGTACTAAATTCCTGTACCCTATTATTGACTGTAATTGCCTTGACCTTCTTTTAGCGCTCTTCATTACTCTATCCATTACTAATATAAACAAAACTGGGCTGCGACTGTCCCCTTGTTTTATTCCTCTCCTTAGGTTTATTATTGGCGATCCGTTTCCGTTTATTTGTACTTTAGCAAGTACGTTTCTATATGTACTTTTTACCACGCTTACTACTTTTTGCGGGATTTGCAGATCATCCAT
Source organism: Diabrotica virgifera virgifera (assembly GCF_917563875.1). NCBI lineage: Eukaryota > Metazoa > Arthropoda > Insecta > Coleoptera > Chrysomelidae > Diabrotica > Diabrotica virgifera. The sequence continues at coordinate 22,795,047 of NC_065452.1, forward strand.
TACTGACCATATTACTTCTCTATTTATAGAATCAAAAGCAGCTTTAATATCTATAAACGTAATATATAAGTCTTCTCCTATTTCGTTTTTCCTTTGAATTATATTTCTCAGTATGTATATATTATCTGTTGTTCCTCTTTCCTTCCTAAAAGCCGCTTGTTCTTCTTCTAGTTTTCCTTCCAGTTCTTTCCTAAGCTTCCTTTCTATTATCCCGGTGTAGACTTTATATGCCACTGATGATAAGCATATAGCCCTATAGTTATCACATTCCGCTTCATCTCCTTTCTTGTGTATTGGTATCAATAAATTTTATTCCCAGTCTTCCGGTATCTTTTCTGTTCTCCATGCTTCCCTCATTATTTCCAGTAGCCAAAGCTTGCCTCGTTCTCCCACGTATTTCATCATCTCTGGATCTATGTCATCGGCACCTCCCGCTTTTCCAATCTTTATTCTTGCCAATCCTTCTTCAATATCTTTGATATAAATTTCGTCTACTCGATTGTCTCTATCCACTTCTTTTGCCTGCTGTCCTCTCTCCTCATTTTGTTGGTTACTTGCCTCGAATTTTTCTTTATAGTACTTATTCCATATGGTTAGTATATCTTGTATGTCTGTTTTCAATTCATTTCGCTCATTTCAAGGAAATAATTAAACTTCCAAAATTTGACAATAAATGGCGCAAATCTTGAATAAGTAAGACAGCTCACAAATCTGATGGGGGGAAAATAACTGAGGACGGTAATGAGGAGGAGGAAATAGGCAAAACGTTAATGCTTGCTAACAAAGCAAACTTCTCTCTGTCGTAGGTATTTGGATCCAAAGATATCCATAGGGAGATAAAGTTTAAAATATATAAAACCATCATACGACCAATAGCAGCATGCTGCGCGTAGAAACATGGATCATGAGAGAAAAAACAATAAACCTTAGTAATAGTGATATCATCATTACAAATAGTATATAGTAAATTATGTACCAGATTGCACATATTACAAACTCTCTGTATTTGATCTCCAGATGCATTATTACCCACTATCTAATATTGAGCAGTATACCGATGATAATATTTGACATGTGTAGGGGCCACTTTAGGTTAAAGTTTGTTATTGTTTATTATGATCACATTATTTTCCATCGATTGATTATAGGTGATCACTTTACCTTTACAATTTAATTAAAACTGTGTACAGGACATTTAGTATTGTTAATTAACCATTAATTATTGTTATTTTCTCCTACAGAAAAGTAAACTTGTCTAACAAACGGAATGAAGCAATAAATTCTTGTTAGATCAATAAACCCCCATAAAAAATTCAAACAGTTCTAAATTCAACCCTCGGTAGGGTTTCTATGTGCTGAATGAGTAGTAAATAATTAACTAACCGAAGTTACATAGTCTAGAAAAAGATAAGTGATCAAACAAAACTGTACTAAAATCACGATAAAGATGCACTAGAAATAAACAAACCACGGCACGTTGAATGTTACGAGGAGCACTCCCAAATCATAATTTACAATGTATATAATATATTATAAATCCTAAAGCATGATTTACAAAGTTTATACATCGTAAGTCTGACTAACCAAATATGTATATAAAATAATACTGAGATCCTGAAATGAGGAACAAATCCCGGAAGAGTGGTGTATGCCTAGTGTGACCAACTCCTATTTAGTCAAATTCGGGACACGGCTGAAAAAATACCTGAAATCCGGGACTTTTCAATGAAAATCTGTCCATTTTTTTCAATATAGAACTTTCATAATATCGTCATTTTATTTATTAAACATTTTTATGTTGAGAATGATATTTTTAATGGGGTTAAGCCACAATAATTGGTTGTAATGATAATGACGAGAATTAAAATACAGAAACGAAAACAAAAAGTTCACAGTTTGAGATTTTGTAGAACTATAATACCAAATACCACGATATGCAGCGTTCTGGATGTGGTATTATTATTCTTCTTATTCTTCAGCCTTCAGAAATCTAACTTTGGACATAGGCCTGGCCCAATTCAATCCAGTGTTGTCTATTTTGCGCCACGTGTTTCCAGTTCTGTCCTCCAAAGTTCTTATGTCATCAGTCCATCTTATTTGTGGCCTTCCTTTGCTTATTCTTCCTAACCAGGGTCTCCATTGTTGTATTTCATGATTCCATCTTTTATCCTTCAGTCGGGCATTGTGTCCTGCGAAGCTCTATTTTAATTTGGCAGCATGTTTTCCTGCGTCTTTTACTTTGGTTTTTTTTATATATATATATGTTTATTAGGCAATCTTTATAACCTATAACAATAGGCACATTTTATCTGAGAAATAATGACATGAAGAGATTGTGACCAGCGCCACACATCTCTATAGAGATAATATGTAATTACTGTATTACATATATTACCTTAGCTACTATCACTTCACTGACGGTTTTCGTTTACAGATCATTGTAGATATCCCTGTTAGTAACAAACCACGGAGCATCGATTATTGAACGTAACATCTTGGACTGGAATCTCTCAATTATGGATACATTCGACTTGGATGCTGTTCCCCAGAGCTGCAGACCATATGCCCAGACTGATTTGAATATTGTGTTGTAGACTAGCAGTTTATTTCTTGTCGTGAGCTTAGACTTACGCCCTAGAAGCCAATAATGCTTACTAAATTGTATGTCCAGTTGTTTCCGTTTGTTCCATATATGGGTTCTCCAGGTTAATTCCCTGTCCAAGTGCATGCCCAGATATTTTACAGAGGTAACTGAGGGAATGACCTTATTATTTATTGTTACTGTAGGTGGTTCACCGTGACATTTTGTAAAAACAATATGGTTTGATTTTTGTTCATTCAATTTAATTCTCCAATTTTGTGCCCATGTATTTATTTGATTTAATACTCTCTGGAGTTTTGCAGCAGCTTCGACGGGATTTTTGTGTACTGCTAGGATTGCAGTATCGTCGGCAAAGGTGGTGGTCGTTGTATCACGATTTGTGGGTAAGTCGGCTGTGTAAATCAGATACAGTTGTGGTCCCAGAACGCTTCCTTGCGGTACCCCTGATCTGATGGGATATAGTGTTGTATAGGCTGACTCAAACTTCACTCGAAAGTATCTTTCTGATAAATACGACTTAAGGAGTGTATATAGTTCCTCTGGTAAGTTCTTTTTCAGTTTATACAACAGTCCTTGATACCAAACTTTATCAAAAGCCTAGCTAACATCGAGGAATGCTGCTGAACAGTAACTTTTTTCTTCAAATGTTTTATTTATAACGTTGACCACTCTGTGAACTTGTTCGACGGTACCATGCTCTTTCCTAAAGCCAAATTGGTGGTCGGGTATCATATTTCTGTCTGTTAGTATTTGTAGAAGTCTTTTTTCTATTATTTTTTCCATGATCTTAGACATTACTGGCATTAAACTAATTGGTCGATATGAAGCGCAATTTTCCATTGGATTGAGAAGTGTTTTAGCCTTAGTACCGCATTACACAATTGAGTTAGCATTTTAATTGCTTTGGTAGGTAGATTTTTAATTACGTCACCTGTGATTAAGTCATAGCCAGGTGCTTTCTTTTTTATTAGATTATTGTTGATTATGTTTTGAACTTCTTTGGGTGAAGCGTGTAGTGGGTTTTCTCCTGTCGGGGTTTGGTTCTGTAGGAAATTGTAGATTTCTTGATCGTTATTTGTTGCAGCAGCTGGTATAGGTTTGAAAACTTCTTCTAGGTATTCGCCGAAAGTTTCTGCCTTTTCATTGTTTGTTCTGGCCCATGTTCCGTTGGATTTTCTAATTGGTGGGATATGACGATGTTCCTGTTTTAATTTTTTTTGTAGCCTTCCATAGCGCATAATCGCTGGCATCTGATGGCGTTAAATTTTCTAGGTATTCTTGAACGCTGTTATTTTTTAGTTGTTTTAGTAGTTCCTTCAATTGTCGTGCTGCTCTATTGAGCCTTAACTTATCATCTGGATGTCTAGTTTGCTTCGAAGTTCCACTCAGATACCTTTTTTCAAATATTTTTTCTCTGACATTTATTGGACAGTTAATTTTTTGTTTTGCTTTTGTTGGTGGAGGTGTTGATTTCCATGCAGCTTCCTGAATCGTTGTTGTGTAATTTTGGATTTCTTTTTCTAGTTCTTCTGGCGACTTTAGTGATACGTTTAGTTCAATATTTGCTTCAACCCTTTCTCTGAAAGCTTGCCAGTTGGTTTTGTAATTGTGCAACTTGGGCAGAGGCTCTTTCTCTTTAATTCCTGAATGTACAGTTGCTACTACAGGAGTATGATCAGACTCTATATCAAAATTTGATTCGAAACTTAGATATCCCCTTGAGAACCCTTTTGTAACAAAGAAATCTAAACAGTCGGCAACTTTCTGCGGGTCGAATGGCCAGTATGTAGGCTGATACGTAGACAAATGGTCCAAGTGTTGTTCTGATATGATTTGATGTAGTACCCTGCCTCTTCCAGGAGCGCACAGTCTTGAACCCCAACTAGTATGTTTGGCGTTATAGCCTCCACCTGCCAGAAACGGTTACCAAGTTGGTTAAAGAGATTACTTAATGAATTTTTGTTAGCTCTATAATTTGGTGGGCAGTATACAGCAGCTATCGAGATTGGTCCGATCCAATCTTCTATTTCAATGGAGACTGCTTGTAGATCTGGTTATTCAATCTTTTGTAAAATATGGTGTTTTATACCCTTTCTAATGATTATAGCTGCTCCAGCACTGGCTATTCGTGCTGCGTCTGGATGGGCAGCATTGTACATTAAATATTTGGATATTCTAAAACTATTTTCTGATGTTAAGTGAGATTCAGATATTAGAATTATATCTAGGTTGTGAAATTTTAAAAATGCCTCAATTTCATTCTTCCGATTTATGACCCCATTGGCGTTCCATAAAGCTGTTTTAAATATTTGAGCCATTAATTATTGGATTTAGTGTTTTGCTGTACTAGATCTCTCAAATGTCTTATTTCCTTAGTTAGTTCAAGGATTGCTTGCTATTGCTTTTCTATTTGTTGTTGAAGTTGAACGTTTTGTTGCTAATTCATTTATTTGTTTTTTTATCTATAAACCTCACCCCGAGCATTGATTTTAATATTACACTTCCGAAATTGTCGACTTTTTTTCGTCCTACCAATTCAGTTTGATATGAATTCTTAGAAGAATATTCAAAATTTCAAAATTTCAAAATTTCAAAATAGAATTTTACCAAAACATTGAAAATTCGGATGGCTCGGAAGCCTGGTCTGGGACGCCGACACGACTTCGTAATTCGGGCCATGTCCCGGATTTTTCGGGTTAGTTGGTCACACTATGTATGCCGTCACCTTTCAATGGCACATGCGTTGACAGTGGCGCATCAAGCTTTCCACTTTTGGACCGGATAAATTAATTTTTTTTTAAACTGACGGTATTAAGACGCAAGGAAGATATTAAAAAAATAAGATGCCGTACCAAAATAATGGCTCTGCAACGTAAAAAAAATCATTTTCCACATATTTTCACTCATGAAAAAATTATAGAAATCTGTATGGCATGTATAATTTTAAGTAAATATATATATTTAAAAGTTTAAAACGGGAGACTATTATTATATTTTACTATGCCGTCCGAATGTACTGGCTCAAATGGTTTCAACCCTTATGTAAATTTTCTCATTTACACCCTTATTGCAAAGAGTTATTTAGAAAAGTACGGCACCAATATCAGAGCATTACTTATGTTCTAAAATGATGAAAAACATAAGCGCTGTACCAATTATTTGGCAAAAAATAATTATTTCACAATTTTGAGTGCTTTATACTAAACGGCATTTTTTGTGGTGAAAAATTATTATTTCTTGAAAGGCATTCATTTTAATAGCTAGTTATTACACGTTATAAACTTGTGAAAATTCCGTACAAAAAGATTGACACAAAAAAATTGGTCGTGAATACAAATTTTTTTTTTCAAATTTAACTCGGTTATAAGAAATATCGGTGAGGCAATAAATGTTGTATATCTAGAACCGCCTCAGTGACCTCTATTCACCATTCAAGTATTTCCGTTTCCCAATGAAACACCCTGTATAAAAAAACTTCCCCATGTTTTCTCTGAATTCATTATTATTTACGAAGGTAACTTATCCGGTTTTTCACCGGTTATTATTTAAAAAGAAAAAACCGGATAAAACCGGGACAAAAAAAACCAGGAAAACCGATTATTGCGGAGTAAAAAACCGGTTATAGGTTATAACCGGTAGGCTTTTCCCATCCCTAGTTCATGCGGCAATATTACATCCTATAATATATTATAACATAACATAAGTGACGCTATATTCTGTGAGGATTTGTAATTTAAACTTGTTAATAATTGTAATGGTTAATAACTCAATCGCTAACAGTGAAGCATATTATCTTCTTGAATAATAAACAAGTAACAAGTAATAAAGTTACAATTTAACTTACCATTTGGTTATGGTAAAAAGGGTCGATGTCCTCGAGTGGTGTGCTGGCCAGTTCTGGAGGAAAACTGCCCTGGAGACGTACCGGAATAGGAAGACCCTGCTCCAGAGTAGGGTCGGGTTGAGGCCCTTCATCTTCGTCCTCGTCCTCATACCGAATCTGTGTATGACATAAAAATTAAGTAACTGTTTAAAACACTTTTATTTTACATGTTTTAACCTTTTGTGTATGTATGTTTTGTATGTCTGTATTTATTGTTGAAGTATTCACCTGTTAGGGGGATCTATACGTGAGTGTTCTTATTTCAATATAGTTTTGTCAGACCCTTTTTATATTTTAAATTAAAGAAATTTAGATTGACTGTGTCTTTTTAAAGATTTTGAAATATTATGTGAATAAATTGTCAGTTTTATTTGATTTTAATCTAGAAACACGCCTACAAGTAATCTTGAAATGGACTAGAAGAATAACAAGAAAATAAACAAAGTATGCAAAATATTCAACCCAACTGGTTGGGATTTTTAAAAGTTTACAATGGGTGGAATGCATAAAACGTAGTACCTGCTAATGCTTCAAGTATGTACTACATTTTTGAAGATTTTACTACACTTACAAAGCATTACTATACTTACAAATGCTTTGTAAGTGTTTTACTACACTTACAAAGCATTTAATGTTTTGTAAGTGTAGTAAAATCTTCAAAAATGTAGTATGTACATAATTGAAGCATTAGCAGGTACTACGTTTTATGCATTCCACCCAATGTGACCAACAATTGTTAAAATCTTTCTAGAATAAGTAAAGTAAATTTACCAACAAATAACTTAAGTTCTAAATAAGGTTGTATTTCTCTAAATAAAATTGTTAGTAAAACAATGTCAAACACTACCTTCTTCTCGCCATTCAACATTCAACCTATACTAAAGCAGATGACGTACAGTTCAACTAAAAAGTTGTCACACACACTTTCCCCCTGAGTATCGACGAACACAATAAATCCACCCTTGTATATTTTATTATACCTGTAGCCTTTTTCCCGGCTAAAAGACATGCCCTTTATAAGGATTAAGGACCGATTCTTGAAAGAAGAAACTAGTTCCGACAACTCAAATAGATTATGTTATATGCACCAACAATTCGGAAACTATAGAACAAGTTTCGCTGAAAAATAATAGTGTATATCGAAAGGCCCTGAAAGGATGTCGTATGACACATAATTAATAAAAGAATCCATTGAATATAGGTATCATCATAATATTCTCATTAAAGCTATATGATGGTAAAACATTGAAATACATTAAAGAACAGATATGTCGGAGATATCGTGGGCAAAATAGCAAAACTGAAATGGCGATGACATGGTCAGACAGCCAAGTAGGATGATATATTATAAGAGATATGCACGGAGTGGAGTATATACTGCTGGTGTATGCTGGTAGCTAGACTACTTGGGTTACCCTGAGAATAGTTAGTTTTATATTCCTAGAAGTTCCGAATTAAATACATAGCGGGGCTTAATGAATGATCTAAACCCCTTTTTAAAAGATATGAGAAGCTATATGAGGATGACCCTTTTACGGAAGCAGCAAAACAGACTATAGAGAACGTGCTACCTGCGATATCTGCTAACAAAATGGATATTTAGTGTAAGCTGCTGATGAGCCTAGACATCAAACAAAATAGAAGACGCGCCTGAAGGTTAATTCAGAATCTTGGCCCCGTTCCCACCCCAACAGGAAAAAAGTGTGAGAATCTAACGAAATATCTACAACGAAAGGGGTGTTATAAATCCCTCCTTTTGTCTGGAGGAGAGGAGAGACACGATCTACAAAATAAAAGGTAATAAAGATGATGGCTTAGGCGAAATATGAACAGAACAAATAAAGAATTTTGGACCAATAACCTTGTGGCTCGTACAAATGACGAGTTGCTGCATCCGTACATTACAAATCCTCAAAATCCGGACGAAAACTAGAGTGATCCCCTCATCAAACCAGGGAAGGCTCTAACGACTACAATGATGTTTAGACCTGTCCCTCTTTTGAGCCACCTTTTCCAGGCATTCGATAGACTAATTATAAACCGGATCGCTGAGTTTGTGGAGACCAAAGTTATTCCAGAACAAGCAGGGTTCAGCCAAAGAAAGTCCTAATGAAGCCAAACCCTTCAAATGACCCAACACATTAAAGATGGTTTTGAACGAAAAGAAATAACAGGAGTAGCGTTCATAGACCTAATTGCCGCCTATGACACAGTTAACCATCAACGGCTGCTGGAAAAACTCTACGAAAATACAAACAATTTCAAATTCACACGGTTCGGGAAATGCCTTCTCCAAAACATACGCTTCTACGCAACACTTCAGTCCGAAAACAGTCGGTGGAAGGACTAAAACAATGATCTCCCTCAGGGGAAAGTATCCTCGCGACGAAAACATATTCGCCAGCGACCAACCGATTAACTAACAAAAACAATATATACGTTAATGATACAGCCGGGGCAGCTCAGGAAAGAACCTTCAATAAAGTCAAAGAAAAAGGCTCTATAAGACTATCTAAAAGCATCATCTAAAACCCAATTCCACAAAAACAAAGGACTGTGCTTCCCACCTTAGTAACAAGTATGCTTGAACGACGATAGGGTCTAAATGCCTGACGAGACGCAGAAAAACAACGAGACGCCAAAATACATGGTAAACCTCTAGATAGAACTCGTTTTATCGATACCATTGTAAAAAGGTCAAGAAAAAAGTAAGGGTAAGGAATAACATTATCCGTAAACTAACTAATATCAACTGCGGAGCACAACCACCCACTCTCCGCAAATTTGCCTCAGCGTTATGTTTTGCCGCCACGGAATTTGAAGCATCGGTGTGGACAAACTCTGCGACGTGGCTCACAATGAAATAGTCCATACAATATCAGGTTGCCTGAAACCGACACCAATCGAAGAGAACTACTCTAGAATTGTATTGGCTCCACCACCCGTCAGAAGACAGGTGACGTCAGAGGTAGAAGCAATCGAAGACATCCATTGTATGACTTGCAAACTCAGCCAAGCTGAATAAGGCCTCTGAAAAGCTTTTTGAAAAATTAAGATCCGTTCTCAAAGTATCTGAAACAACCTACTGACATGCACAAACATGAGAGAGACCTGCACAGATAACTACCTCACTTTTGCAAATGGCGGGAGCCATTGGAAATATAGGATTTAGGTTGTTGGTGTTTCAATCACGAAAACTAAGTAAGTTGAAAGATAGATGAACCACTAACACAACAGAAAATAAGATTGCTCATATAATTAATATTGAGATAATTTCTCCACTATGTGGAGCAGCTACACGGAGCACGGAGCACCAACCTAATGGATACGTATCTTAGAACAAGTAAAATTCAGAGGGTAAAAAACAACAATTCGACTAATCATGGCATTTACAACTTAAACACGACCGGACGATCAAGAACTAAACAAATATTACACAACTAACAAGGTTAGTGAAATGTCTTCTCCAGAATAGACGCTTCTACGTAACGCTCCAGTCCAAGAACAGTCGGTGGAGGGACCAAAAAAATGGGCTCCCACGGGGAAGTGTCCTCGCGCCGATTCTATACACCAGCGACCAACCCATACACCAACAAACAAGGCAATTTATTTACGCTGATGATACAGCTGGGCAGCTCAGGGAAGAACCTTCAATGAAGTCGAAGTGAAACTGACAGATGCCTTGGGAAACCTAGCTCCATACTACGATGAAAACCATCTGAAACCCAATCCCACAAAAAACCCAAGTATGTGCTTTCCACCTTAGGAACAAGCATGCCCGAAGGCCGCTAGAGGTGGAATGGCATGGTCAGATACTGGAACACAACGAAACGCCAAAATACCTCGTCGTACGTCTTGATAGCACTGTATTACCGATACCACTGACAAGAATGTCAAGAAGAAAGTAAGTGCTAGAAATAATATCATCCGCAAGCTAACTAATACAAAATGGGGAGCACAACCACACACTCTCTGCACTTCTGCCTTAGCATTATGTTTTTCGGTCGCGGAGTTTGGAGCACCAGTATGGGCAAACTCTGCTCACGCAAAGAACGTCGACGTGGCTCTAAATGAAACGGTTCACATAGTACCGGGTTGCCTGAAACCGACATCTATCGAAGAGGTATACCCCATAGCTAAAATTGCTCCACCACCTATCAGGAGAAAGGTCACGTCAGAGGTAGAACGAAAAAAGCAGGAGACGGACCAAAGACACCCCTTATATGACCACCAAACTCTGCCAAGTAGGCTAAGATCTCGGAAAAGCTTTCTGAAAACATCAAGATCCATCCCCGAAGCGCCAGAGACGCGCCGAATACACCTATGGCAAGCGTCAGCTACCGCAACACATTTTCGTCTCAGAGGAAATGGATGCTGTACACAATTTACCGTACCTGACTTGGAAAGCGCTAAACAGACTAAGAATCGGCGTTTCACGTTGTGCTAGTAACCTGAAAAAATGGGGATACCAGGAGGACGATACCTGCGACTGTGGTGCGGTTCAGACCAGCCGGCATCTACTATCATGCACAGAGATGAGAGACACCTGCACAGAAGAAGACTTAATTTTAGCAAATGACTTAATTTTAGCCACATAATCTATGTGGCCAACCATTGGAAATACAGAATTTGTTGGTGTTACGAACACAGAAAGTAAGTAAGTTGAAAGATAGTCATAGATGAACCATTAACACAACAGAAAATAAGATTACTCATATAATTAATATTGAGATAATTTCTCCACTATGTAAAGCACTTACACGGAGCACGGAGCACCAACCTAATGGATACGTACCTTAGCGCAAGTAAGATTCAGAGCGTAAAAACAACAATATTCGACTCATCATGGCATTTACAACTTAAATACGACCGGACGATCAAGAACTAAACAAATATTACACACGCCGAAATGGGAATACTACGGACAGTAACTGGAAAAAACTGACATTAGCAGAATGGATGGCAGAAGGATAGTGAGTATCTCCCATGATAAATCTCTGACAGGGCAAATAATTATGTTGGACTTTCGTGGAAAAGTTAAGTGATATCAATAAAAATAGAAAATAATGAAGATGAACAGGCAATTTGCCCCAAATGTCATGTAATAAACTGAAATTAATTTTTTCTAGCCAACTTGATGAAATAAGTAGAACAAAATCAAGAATGGACTAAACTTCAACTAATGGACTAATCATCATTCAACCAGGATCTATCCACTGGTGGATATAGGTCTCCCTCAGTCTCTCCCATGCATTTCTGCTTTGTGCTGTTTGCATCCAATTTTTGTCGATCCGTGTTGTGTCATCAGACCATCTGGTTGGCGGACGACCTCTACTTCGATATGCTTCTTGTCTTGGTCTCCAGTGTATTATTCGTTGTGTCCGTCTATTATCCGACATTATAGCTATGTGTCCAGCCCAATTCCACGTTAGGGTCATAATTCTTTCTATGGCATCCGTCACTCCTGTTCTCCGTCTTATCTCCTTTTTCGTAATTCGATCCCTACGAGAAATGACTAACATTGAGCGTTCCATGGCTCTTTGGGTAACACAAATTTTATTTCTTACTTTCTTGATTATTGTTAAAGTTTCTGCACCATATGTAAGTAGCTACTGGCAATACACACTGATCAAAGACTTTTCTGTTGAGACACATAGGCAGTTGTGACTTAAGGACATAGCTCAGCTTGCCGAAAGCCACCCAAGTGAGTCCTATGCGGCGGCTTAGTTTGCACATTTGATTATCTCTTCCTATGCGTATATCTCATGCCCAAAGTACTTATAAGAGGTGGTTTCTTCAATAGGCATGCCATTTACTGAAATCTTTTCGCTTAACACAAGATTTGTCATGATTTGTGTTTTTGTATGGTTGATTTTAAATCCAACTTGTAAGGAGGCTTGGTATAGTTTCTCCAGTTGCGATACATCATCCGTGCTGTCAGCAAAAAGAACAATATCGTCAGTCAAGTATTTCTCCGTTGATATTAATTCCTTTTTCACTCAGATTTGCGATCTCAAACATATGCTCTAATAATGTTGTAAACAATTTTGGCGAAATTGTGTCTCCCTGTCGCACTCCCCGTTTTATTTTAAATGCGTTGGTCTTTTTATCTACCAGTTTCACGCTTGCTGTCGCATTTTGATAGATGTGTTTAATCATGTTTATATAGTGATGATCTATACGATACTCTGTTAAGGCTTTTAACATTTTTTGATGACTTATGGTGTCAAAAGCTTTTTCGTAGTCAACAAATATCAGGACTAATGGCTTGTTATAATCAACATTCTTTTCTATTAAGTTCTTAATTACTTGTAAATGATCATTCGTGCCATTTCCTGCTCTAAAACCTGCTTGCTCTTTTGGCTGATAGAAATCCAACTTACTTCCTAGTCTGTTGGTAATAACTCTTGTGAATAGCTTATATTATACTTGTAATAGCAAGCTAATGGGTCGGTAGTTTCTAAGATCGCTGATATCTCCCTTCTTATAGAGTAAGACGATTTCTGCGTTGTTCCACTGCGTCGGTGTTATTGCTTCGCACAGACATTTATTGAATAATTTAGCAAGTGCCAGTAAAAGTTCATTTCCTCCTAGTTTTATACTTTCAGTCATTATTTTGTCTTCACCTGGGGATTTATTGTTCTTCATCTTTTGAAGCGCATTTTTAATTTCGTCAATAGTTATGTTCGGCATTAATTCTGAGCCTTGATTCTCTATTTTTGGTAAAGGGCGTCTTTCATCGGATTCACTTGTTTCATAAAGTTGTCTGTAGAAGTCTTCTACTGTTCTCACTATTTCTTCCTTATCCGTCACAATATCGTCTTGTTTATTTCTTAACTTATGTATGTTCTTTTTTCCTGTGGACATGTTGTGTCTTAGAACTTTCAGACTTCTATTTTCCTCTACCACCCTTGTCACCTCTCTCAAGTTATGTTGCCTTATGTCTTTTCGGATTTCTTTGTTTATTGTTTTACTAAGTTGAGTGAGTTCTGCGTAGTTTGTGTTATACCTGTCCCTTAGCCTCCTTCTTTCTTCTATAAGATTTTTTGTGTTGAGACTTATTTTTTCATGTTTTTTCATCATTTTAGGACAACACAACTTCTCCGCTTCTTTAATCGCATTTACAACACTTTCGTTTAAAAAGGTCGACGTGTGTTTCGTCGTTGATTTGTTGCAGACTGTGGTCAATGATGTCACGAAAGTGGTCTGTATTTTCAGGCGGGGTCCATTTACGCTTGTTTGATTTTATCATTTTTTTGTATACGTTAGCTGTTAGTATACGTGCTTATAAACCAAATTATATCTGCAACTTTGATTTTAAAGATTAACCACGCCAAGTAGTTAACTTGGGAGAGATGCAAGAGCGAAATAGTGATGTAGAAAGTAACTGTGATGCGGATTAAGTTATTCAACTGTAAGCAGCGATAATGGCAATTAAAGTAAGAAACTCCAACAGAAGCGAATTATCTCATCAACAGTGATATGGAATTATATTACGGGTAGAATGTATGCAGAAATAAAACAACAAAATGCATATAAAATAATAATAATAATAAATAATAAATAATAAATAATAAATAATAAATAATAAATAATAAATAATAAATAATAAATAATAAATAATAAATAATAAATAATAAATAATAAATAATAAATAATAAATAATAAATAATAAATAATAAATAATAAATAATAAATAATAAATAATAAATAATAAATAATAAATAATAAATAATAAATAATAAATAATAAAATTGTCAAAGACCCTAAAGTCCAAAATGACAAATGCCGATATGGATATCAAGCCCAAGAATCCATCCAACATCTTACTGGGGCTGCCAGGCGTTTGTCGGAACTGATTATAAATAACGCCATAACTCAGTAGGAAATATTTTTCACCAAAAACTAGCTAGCAAACTTGGACTTCTCCAGACCGACCATCTCCCTTATTATCAATACGTCCCTGATAGAATGCTTGAAAACGATACCTACAAGCTATACTGGGACCGCACTGTGCTCACACACCAACCAGTGGCACATAATAGGCAAACAACACTAATAAATAGATGTGACGATACCTAACAACAATAATCTGTCTGTTAAATACAACAAAAAGACCGCCAAGTATAGAGATTTCGAAATACAAATAAGCAGATAATGGACAATGTAAAGTACCCAGACCCCGACCCAGACGCTAGCTATTATTCTGTCTACATACTACTGGGGTCATTTAGAAGAACCACCTAGAGACCATAAAACAGCTGAGTCTAATGAACATATTTAGATGCGCAAATGTACTAATCTCAACATTTAGATGCGTAAGAAAATTTTTCCACGACAACCCTTGCAGTTCAAACTAAACACTTTACGGGGAAAAATGCAAATAGAGATAGTGAAAAGAGTGAAAGAATTTGTATATTTACGAACTAGAATAACTGAGAAGTGCAAAGAGGAGAGAGAAATTGACAAAAGACTTATAAAAGCAAATAAGACTGCAGGAGTTATGAACCACCTCCTAAGAACGAAACAGTTGTTCCGAAATTCAAAACTTCGTCTATATAAAACTACGCTGAGACAAACAGCAATATATGGATGCGAGATATGGGTCTTGAGGCGAGAAATGGGCCAAACCAAAAGTCTAAAGAAACTCCACGAGGAAAATAAACTTCCTGTAGCTGGCTGTATACCATAAATCACAAAAATGCCAAGTTTCTTGTAAAAGGTATATATTAAAATACCCTAAATAAGGGTCAAAATACAAAACGTTTTCGGATTAAGGAATCCATCATCAGTGTTTAAAAGCCAAAATTTGCATGCCTGAGCCACCAAAATGTATAGGGTAAAAACCCTTTAAATGTAAATAATAAAGATGTTTTACATATTTATATAAAATTCATCGGATGTAATAGATAAACCTGGATGTTACCCAGGGCAATACAGGACTCTCCCCACGTGGTTGGAACTTTTTTTTTTTTTTTTTTTTTTTTTTTTAGGTGAAAACCTCACATATTGGATTTCAATGGCCAACTTGAGTTGGCCATTGAAATCCAATATGTGAGGTTTTCACCTAAAAAAGTTCCAACCACGTGGGGAGAGTCCTGTGTTGCCCTGGGTAACATCCAGGTTTATCTATTACATCCGATAAATTTTATATAAATATGTAAAACATCTTTATTATTTACATTTAAAGGGTTTTTACCCTATACATTTTGGTGGCTCAGGCATGCAAATTTTGGCTTTTAAACACTGATGATGGATTCCTTAATCCGAAAACGTTTTGTATTTTGACCCTTATTTAGGGTATTTTAATATATACCTTTTACAAGAAACTTGGCATTTTTCTAAAGAAACATTGTTGAGATATGGGTCTTGAGGCGAGAAATGGGTCAAACCAAAAGTCTAAAGAAAAATTGTTAAGATGGGAATGCAAGATTTTTAGGAGAATACTCAAAGGAAAGAAAACAGAAGATGGTTATATTAGCCGAACAAATAAAGAGATTTATTAGATCTACACAACACAGAACCAACCATAGATATGATCATAAAAAGAAGAAGATTGCAGTGGCTGAGTCATATTCAAAGAATGCCAGAAGGAAGAATATCGAAGTCCATAGCTTGGAAAACACCATGCTATAAGAAAAAGAAGGGGAGAAGACCTAGAAGTCGATGGTGACTAGCGGTTATAGCGGATTTGGAAGAAAAGAATGTCCAGAATTGGAGAACCATATCACTCAACAAAAAAAAAATGTAAATAAATAACCGAGCTGTAGGCCTAAATGGCCTGTTTCAAGCTCTCTCTATAAGAACATTTTTGGGAGATAGACGTATCAAGTCATCTAGGGCTCCATAACAGAGAAAGAGTCTCACCAGAGCTCAATCTTTTGATACCGCAGGTGTCTGGAAATAATGAATTTTCCCCTTAGAGGGAGTGTAAGCCATATGGCTAAATCTGGATAGTAATAATAACTCCTGAGCTTGCCGAATACCCCTGAGCTTGCCTTGATAGCCTGCCGAACCGAATAACAAGTAGAAAAGTAATTAGAAGAGCTGAAAAAGTAATGCTGAAGACTGCAAGGCACTCACAATATGATCCAGAAGACCACATAGCACAACAGTGCCTGGATACTTTAAAACAAAAACTCCCTATTTATTCAGAACGATGAAGGAGCTACCAAGTTAGTTTTAGCATAAAAAATAATAATACTGTAGTGTCGAAGCTTAATCATCTATTGTATATGGATGATTTGAAACTATTGGCTTCCACTCGAAGTCATTTGGATCAGATTCTAAAACCTGTAGAAACCTCAATGATATTAGTATGCACATCGGTCTCGACAAGTGCCGTGTCTTACATATAGTCAAAGAAGAGGTTCAGCCCAGAGGTTTTGATATGCAAGATGGTCAGCACACCGAGGCTGGGGGGAAAATGGTATGTATAAATACCCCAAAGTGAAGCAAGCGCAAAAAATTGACCATAAGCAAATGAAAACTGAGACAACTACGGAGTTTATACGAAGAGTAACACAGTTGCTTCATTCACACCTTTACAGTAAACATTTGTTCCTCACAAAAAAGCTAAATACATAGGCATGTTTCATGTTTAACTATTCATTTGGTATTAGTAAGTGGACAAAACGGATATAGAAAATCTGCAGCAATAAATATACCTCACAAAGGAACAAAAACAACATCCTTGAAGTGCAGTACGACGAGACTCATGGATATAAGTGACCAATTAGAAAAAGAGATTGCTAATTTAAGAACTTATTTTCGGTTACGGACTGAGACATCTATTCTACATCGCGTGATTTACGTAGTAGATGACACAACACCGATCAAACTGTGGGAATCAGAAATGCGCATAAACCATCTTCGTAAGGACGAAAAAATGCGCATCTGGATGGGTGAACCTCTACACGGGCGATATTATAAAGAAGTTCGTCAAGACCATGTCAATAATATACCGTCGAACTATTGGTTCACATCAGGAAAGATGTTCCCTGAAACAGTAGGTTCATTGCTCGCCATACAGGATCAGGTTATAGGAACCAAAAATCACCTGAAATATATCGTCAAAAACTCTCAGGTCCAAAACCACAAATACCGACATGGATGTCAAACCCAAGAAACCATCCAACATCTGACAGAGGGCTGCCAGGCATTTGCAACTGAAAATAAGGAACAGCATGACTCAGCAGGAAATATCCTTTATCAAGAAAGAGATAGCTATCAAACTGTGACTTCTCCAAATAAAGAATCTTCCATATTATCAATACGCTCCTCCTGAGAGTATGCTTGGGAATGACAACTACAACCTATATTGGGACCGCACTACGCTCACAGACCAAACAGTGGCGTAAGGTATGTTAAGGCACGTTAAGGTATGTATAGATTGTGCGCTGAACACTTCGCGCCTTGTGTGAGCTACGCATTCGTGGCGGGTTCGTTAGATTAGTACGCATTAGTACGTGTTTTAAAGTGGTACACAAACGGTGCGCACACGATCCAACTTCTGTCGGCGCCACGAACGCACGGCGCACACACCGCGCGAAGTGGGCGGTGCGCATATCTATACATACCTTAATAGACCAGATCTCATAATAGAATTACTATTATCGTTATTAATAAGTACATTATTAAATAATTCTTTTAATTGTTAATTGTAGTGAGATAAATACCCCACTGTATTGTTTAAAAGTTTTATTTCAGTAACGAGAAAACACTGAATAAAAATTATCTGTTAAAACTACCACATAATTAGAGTCAAAATGTTAATAAATTTAGCCTCCTGAACACTCAACGCTTCTTAATGATAAAAAGAAAACATATTGTTAATTATATACTTTTTACAAACTTACAAAAGTGACCTGCAAGAAATTGTTTGGTGTGTACTGTTTAAACTGCCTGTAGAAGGTAGCAAATTATTAGAATCTCTACTGAGTGTGCAAACATGCAAAAATTGAATTAACTGAATAACTCTACGCTGTAGAAATTCGCTAAAACTTGTTTAATATCTTTAAAACCCTTTATATTTAGTTTGACCACAAATATATATCATCACCATCTTGTTATTTTGGATCTAAAATATTCCAAACGCTTTTATAGCTTATTTGCTGGTGGTATTATGGTTATTGTTATTATATGTCAAATTCCACAGGAAATATCCACTTGTTTATGCTATAGAAACATTGATTTTGAAATTAGAGGGCACACTCTTAGGACTAATTTTTTTTGTAATTAATACTTAACTGAAAGAAAAAATAGTGCGGCCACCTGGAGGAGGTAATCATGTAGTTTTGGCGTAATTTCCAAAATTAAATGAGCGAAATAATATTGATTTTGACTCACACAGTGCGTCTACATATGTGCTCCGATGAGGGTCAGGTAAACCCGAAATACTGATAAGCACATAGTAGATGTCCTGCTCTGTAATCAAATCTGAGAAACATGGCATGGAATATAAATCTGAATCAACTTTACTTTTATTTGTATTCACTTTTGTGAGTCTAAAAGAAACTAGTTCGCTAAAGATTGTTATCACGATGAACGACAGGTTGTGGATGAAATGATAGATTCCCTTGTAGACTAATTCATCACTATGTATTATATTATATTTACATCTCAAAATGCATCAGAGGATACCAATTCGAATTTTAGTTCCTGGCTATTTGAGCTAACTAGATAAAAAATAGATTGGGACAAACAAGATCTTATATAAGACAAATCCATAGTGTAATATGGAATAAAAACATCAAAGAAAAAACAAAAAAAAATGATTTAACAATAGTACAAAGTATGCAGCATATGCAACAGAAATTTTGCTCATAAACAGAAAAAACCCAAAAAAGCATTCTGGCAACCGAAATGGAATACTGGAGAAGATGCTGTGGTCTGACCAGAAAAAACAGAATAGCAAATGAAGAGATAAGGTGAAGAATGAAAGTGAAAAATATGCCCTGCAGTATATAGATGAGAGAAGACTAAAATGGTACGGCCAATAGCAGAAAGTACATAGATAAACCAGGATGCAGAAATGGAACTCAAGAGGAGCAAGAAGGCATGGACGACCGAGAAATCGTGGAAGAAACAAGTCGACGAAGCCATGTCAAAGAAAGAATTGGAAGATAGAGACTGAGAAGATCGTCAAAGGCACCAGAATCATGAAAATTGTAAATAAGGGGTTAGGAAGAGTGATCTATTTAATGAAAATATTTTCGTCTATTTGCTACTTTTGTACTTTTGAAGTTGCTTTAACTTCGTTTTTTTTAATGAGACACCCTGTATATTTTTACATCTTTAGATTCTCCTCGATGTCTTCTTCCTTAAAATATGAGGTTTTGTAATGTTATACGAGGTATTTTAAAAGATAATTACGTTTTTTTTATTAATTTCGTAGCAACTTTCACACCCTGTAGAATTGTAGTAGTTTGTGACATTAAAAACTCTATTTATGTTCAAATGATTTTTAATATAGTCTGCTATTGTTAACAATTATTGGTATAGCTAAATGTTGAATTTTAATATACAGAGTTGCTCGAAACTTGGAATGAGTATTTTGAGTTTTCTTAAAAGGAATATCCTGTATTTTAGTATTATAATGAAATGATATTTTATGGTACTTTTTTATTTCTTAAGCATTCTCTATACCTAACTGCTTTAATTTGTGCTTAATTGTTAATCACACCTCACACCAACAATCTTAACTACGTAGATATTTTGATAGCTCAACTATTATTGGTAATTTTAAGGATCAGTCTAGATTATTATGTATATATTTCCGAAAAATTATTTGTGATTGAATATTTTCACGGTCAACCTAATAAAATTTCGCATATTTTTTGTTGCAATTAATGTTTGGCTTGAATGACCAATAACTCACAAACTAAAGCAGTTAGGTATAGGGAATGCTTAAGAAATAAAGAAGTACCGTAAAATATCATTTCACGACAATACTAAAATACAGGGTGTTCCATTTAAGAAAACTAAGAAAATACTCATTCCGAGTTTCGACCTACCCTGTATATTAAAATTAAAAATTTAGCTATATTAACAATTCTTAACAATAGTAGACTATATTAAAACTCATTTGAATATAAATAGAGTTTTTGGTGTCAAATTATTACAATTCTACAGGGTGTGAATATTGCTACGAAATTAAGAAGTAAACGTAATTATCTTTTAAACTACCCCGTATAATATCACAAAACCTATATTTTAAGAAAAAAGGCATCGAGGAGAATTAAAACATGTAAAAATATACAAGGTGCCCCATTAAAAAAAAAACGAAGTTATAAGCAACTTCCGGTATAACCGGAAGCAGAAAATAAATGAAAATATTTTCATTAAATAGGATACTCTTCAAAACCCCTTCATTTCCACCCTGTATATATTTTCGTCGGAAAAAGCCACTTTTAGCGTTTTTGAGGTGATTTTTCAATAGGACATCGAAGAAGAAAACTTATGGGTATGTAGTTTGAAAATGCGCATCTTATCTAATTGCATCTTAAAATATCACAAATTATTAAAAAAGTTATTTGGAAGCGAAAAAGGCATTTTTATTTTCTTTAAAAATACCTAATTGTTATAAATAAGTAGGTTGCCATGGATAATTATCGGTAAACTTGTAAACATAGCAAACCGGACTGGTACCCCCTCCACAGTGCCAAAGTGTCATGGCGGCCGTAGTCCTATTCTGCTTGAGTTTACATTGTTTACATTATAGAAAAGCCCGTTTTTTCTGCTAAGAATGTCGTTTTTTAATGATATCAGTGGAAAAATCAACTTGATAAAAATTTAAATACTTTAAATGTGCTAAATTGGATTTAACAGTAAAAGTCGCATAAAAAATGACCTTTTGTTTATCTAATCCAAATCTGGTTATGTAGTTGTAACTGTTTATTTTGATAATAAAATGAAAGTTGATCAAATAAAGGCTGGAATGGAAAACTGTAAGTATTAATTAAAACATGTTTGTCCTAACACAAGAGTTCACTTCATTTTAAGTAAGAGAATTATTATAACAATAGACATTTATATAGGTACTTCCAGGTAGGTAATTTTATTTAAGGTTAATTTATGTACTTTTGATGTTTTTATTAAACGCTTTTATTTAGTTCAATAGTTTGCGTCAAATCTTTAGACGTTAATTTGAGTGCCTTTTCTCCAATGCAAATGAATGGAAATTTGCAGACATATGCATTCGCGGGAACGATACACGAATTATCAATAAAAAATTTTTCTTTATGTTTATTAATTATTTAAATAAAAAAAAACGATTTTAATGGAAAATGCTTAAATTCTCTTGTTTTTTACAATGTAAAAACTTGAAAATTTTACGTGTTGTAGCTAATGGTATGAACTATACATAATTTCACTTTTTACGTTAATTGTTTACGTTATGCTTCATAAATAAACAATAAAGTTTCAAATTTTTTGCCGATTCCGACTACTTTTCATGTTAGTACATCATATGTTTTATACATATGTTAATAAACATGATGATATATTTTAATGTTTGAAAAGTGTAAGACTAAAAAGTAAAAAATAAAAAAATATGAAAAAAAAAATTTAAGAAACGCTTTTCTTTAGTTACGAGTGACTAAAATTAAAAATATTATAAAGAAAATAAACTAAACAGCAAAAATTTAAAAAATTGAAAAAATCTAACACATTCGTTTAAGAAAAGCGTGGGGCGAAAACAGTTTATTCGATGAAGACGCGCCACGCTTTTCTTTGACGAATATGTTAGAATTTTTCATTTTTTTTTATTTTTTGCTGTTTAGTTTATTTTTTTTACAATATTTTGAATTTTAGTCACTCGTAACTAAAGAAAAGCGTTTCTTAAAAAAAGAACTAAAGAAAAGCGTTTTTTTTTTTCATATTTTTTTATTTTAAAGTTTATGATTAAATGTTTTTTCTTTATTCTTTAGATTTGCCAACAAAAGTTGCAATATTAAGGTTAAATGCAATTCCTTTGCTGAAGTTATCAAATAAAATTACCAGTACAGTAAATGAAAACAAATTAAAAAGGCGTCTCAAAAGTACCTACATAAATTGACTTTAAATAAAACTACCTGATAGTATAATCATATTCCTTAAAACGAAGTGAACAAACTCTTGTGAGGGTTGGCTCACTACGGAGAGCAATGGATTGTATCCTCGCTCCGACCCTTGCTCCCTGGTATTTATATTCGTGAATTCTCGCATTTAAAATAATGTATTTATTTTACATAGCCATCGGAACTATATTATCGATCGCTATGTAAAATAAATACATTATTTTAAATGCGAGAATTCACGAATATAACGAATATAAATACCAGGGAGCAAGGGTCGGAGCGAGAATATAATCCATTGCTCTCCGTAGTGAGCACAACTTTAGAATAAACATATTTTAATTTTAATACTGCTCTTACAGCACTGTACATTTTCGCTTGTCTGGCAGTAGCCTTAAAACCGCATAATCTTATTTTGGAGCAGGTAAAAATAGTAGTTTTAAAATAAGGTACAGTACACAGATTCTAAACGTGTCGGTGGGGATGGCGTCTATACGCAGTATTATAGTCGGGTGTATGAGAGAGAAAGTATTCGAAATAATAAAATAACAAATGATATAAAATTTGTTATTTCATTATTTCGAATACTTTCTCTCTCATCCCCCTCCGGCACCTTTAGAATCCGTGCACTATAGTTATTTATACGACTTTTACTGTTGCATTCAATTACAGCACATTTAAAATATTTAACTTTTTTAGAAAGTTGCTTTTGTTCATTAATATCAGTAGAAAACGACATTATTAGCTGAAAATTCGAACTTTTCTAAAATGTAAACAAGATAAACGTCAGCAGAATAGGACTCAGCGGTCGCCATGACACTTCGGCAACGTGGAGGAGTATGAGTCCGGTTTATCCCAATAGATATTGGAGACCATCAGTGCCGGATTAACCATTACGCAAAGTAGGCAGGCCTCGGCCCCAAAGGGGCCTCGTAGGGCCCAAACCGAAAAAATAATAATTAGAGTTAAAAAAACTATAAATCATAGATATATTTCTTGAACAATTCAAATATCGCACAATACCATAAACTCGGTTTCACACAGTAATCAATCAACAGCTAGTGAAGCTGCAACCAATGAAAATGCACGTGATGAAATAGAAATAATTACTGAAGGAAACATAGCTTCCGTAACTGAAGAAGATGAAAAAACATACAATTCCAGTTATATTCCAGTTCAAGAAAAAATAACCAGAAACCGAAACTAAGTTAGAAATTGAAGTTGAAGGTAAATTGGGCTCAGAATTCGGAAACAACATAGGATTATGGAATACCATAACTGAAAAAATATGAAAATTTTTGATTGGGAAAGTTTATTCAGAATGTAAAAATCTTGATGGAAGTTTTTTAGCATCAAAAAGAAATTTTGAATGCATTACAAGATTTTTCACACAATCTATGTTTTTTTGAAAATATGTCAGTGCAACAAAGGTTAAAAGAGATTGGCTAACGTACTCTCCCTCAAATGGAAATGTTTACTGCTTTCCATGTATTCCTTTTGGCGAACATGGCGAACACTCATCGACAGATAGCGCCTTCATGACCGAATTGACAGTTCTTTAGAGATTTAATTTAATCAAGAATGAGATTACTGGATTGAAGTTCTGAAAAGAGTAGTCTCTGTAGTTGTTTCTATCTTCTCTCGCATTAAATAATGGGAACTACTTAGGCATTTTAGAGCTACTCGCAGGGTACGATCTTATTTTCTTCTTTAGGCACCTATTTAGCTAAAAATGACAATAAGGGCACTGGAAAGCCTTCTCACTTATCTTTAAAGATCTGGGAATAAATAATAGAAGTAATGAAAAAACACGTTTTGAATACTATTGTTAAAGAAATTAATGAAGCCAAATACTACTACTTAAGTATTGATTTAATACCGGATTTGTATCATATTGACCAGTTGACTATTTATTAAGATATGTAAATCCAGCTGATGGTAAAGTATATGAGGGTTTTCTCACATTCACACCCATAAGAAGCCATACTGAAGAAAATCTTTGTTTTGCTGTTTTAATCGTTTTAAACGACTAGTCGCGACTGTGGCATGTCGCGACTGTGGCATTGATGTAAACGATATGAGGGGACAATCATTCAGCAAACAAGTAAGGAAAATACAATTGTATCCAGGCTTATTTATCTAAGATTAAGCAACTTGCAATTTACATTTCTTTTGCCGCACACTCGCTTAATTTACTTGGAGTGAGAGCTGCTGAAAGTTGCATTGGAGAAATATCGTATGTTGGGTTTGTTCAGCCCGTGTACAACTTTTTTTCGGCCCACCGTTGGAAAGTTATGACCAAATGCTGTTATGAACTGTTATGACCAACTGAAACCTCACAAAGCGATCCCATTCGCCACGATCTAGTCATTAAAATAGCAAGCAGCATTAGATGGAGTGCAAGGGCTGACGCAACAAGAGCTTTGTCTAAAGGTTACAACGTATTTAAATCTGCTGTGGATTCTCTTGCTGAAAACACTAATCAAAAGAATGGAACAGTTTAAGAGACTAAGTGATTGTTGAAAGAAAAGTCAAAAAAAGAAACATTCGTAATGAAGAGTTTTGGGTAACAATTTTAGAACGCATCAACGCTGTCAGTAAATCATTACAGAGAGAAGAGACTGAACTTAAAACTGCAGATGGAGGATGGAGATGGAGGGGTTAACCCAGGTGGTTTTGGAGGGAGAAGGCGGAGGCCTTAATGGGCCTCATATCTTGGGTTGCCTAGGGGCCCCAAGATTTTTAATCCGGGGCTGGAGACCATGCCGAGACAGCAGCAATCTCGATCAAACTCTGACAATAAAAAGTAATCACAAAGAGAGTAACCTCTAGTTTAAGGCCGATTACAAACGAACCACTTTTTGAAGTCGAAGTCAGCAGCAAAAATTCGAGCGTTTGTGGTTGTCTGTCGCTGCTGGAAGTTGTCATTTAACAACAATGCAAAACGCATTTCCTTTTCACACGGGCGACAGAAGTTGAAGTGCAGTCGAGAAAACGCTTGTTTGAAAAGAACGCCGTTTTGCAATATTGTTAAATGACGACTTCAAGTAGCGACAGACAACCACAAACGCTCGACTTTTTGCTGCCGACTTCGCCTTCGAAAAGTGGTTCGTTTGTAAGCGGCCTTTAAATAAAAAATATGTTTACTAAACTCACTAAATATGAACCTATGTGGTTTTTGTGATACATAAAAGGTTTTAAAGTTTTCTAACACTTTATTTTTCAACATTTGTTCATGCAAGTATTCTCTGCTAGGAATTAAGTATTTGTAGCGTGTATAGATTTTAGAGAAATATGACAAATTTATTTTATTCTCACATTTAGTTAAAGTGAAAACTACAACTAGTTAAAATATTTTAATACATTCTAAGAAAAATAGAAATAATTGTAATGCAATGTTTTTTGTTTTAGTAGACGTGGCGTGGGCTGTAATGTGTAAGCAGGTGTAAAATCTATTCGGTGGGTACAAACCTTAACTCCAGAAAACATGAAATGGTGTCTTATTCAACAACATAAAACAGGGTAAAAATATCCATAACAAAAATATGAACCTGGCTATTATGTATTAAAGAAATTCAATATAATTTAACAAATGCATTGAATGTTCTTTCAATACGAAAATAGTCCATAGGTCTAGGTAGACGGCTAAAAAACCAGTAAAGATTTCCCCGATTAGCTCGTTAATTACCGTTTAAAAAAATTTTACATTATAATAATACCTATAGTCCAAGGAAATAAGGATTTTCTCAGGACACTGAAATATCCAGGTATCTCACTATTGTAGACCTATAGGAAGAAACCCTGCCTAGAGTTCGAAGCCGTTTTTTAATTATTAACGATTTAGTGCAAAAAACGCGATTTTTTCAATTGATTGCATAAAAGCTAAATAGTTGATATAAAATTACAAAATTTGATTTTTGAGAACATTGAAAAAGCTTCGAAATGCCGAATTTTGAAAGTTAAAAAGTTGCTTCCCAATTTGTTGCTTCCCAAATTGCAAAATAATTGAAAACCGATATTTGTTAATAGGTTTTACTAAAACCAACTTACATCTTTTGGGGTGTTTCACCCCAAGTTTGGTATTGGAGTACTTAACAAACCCTCAAAATTTGAGACCGATCTATTAGTTAGTTTAAAAGGTATTCTATTCTTTTTTTTTGCAATAACATAAGACAGAAAATAATAAGGATAGTGTAATTTTACGAATGCCAAATGAACGTAAAAGACATACTATCAACAGATATAAAAAAAGATATTAGAAATGATGTATTATAGTTAGTGTGACCAAATAGCCCGAAAAATCCGGGACATGGCCCGAATTACGAAGTCGTGTCCCGGAGTCCCAGGCAAGGCTCCCGGGCCATCCGAAATTTCAAGGTTTTGGTAAAATTCTATTGTGAAATTTTGAATACATTATTCTTCTAAGAATTTACATGAAATTGAATTGGTGAGACGAAAAAAAGTCGACAATTTCTAGAGTGTAATAATAATATCATATCCAAAACGCGTGCATTTTATATCGTGGTATTACAGTTCTACAAAAACTCAAACCTTGAACTTTTTCCCGCTTCTGTATTTTAATTATCATCAACTGAAAGACGATTCAAAAATATGAATATCAAATAATTATAATTATATTTTAATATTAACTTAAGGTTCTATTTACATGGAAATCCAACATCAATTAAATTTTCTAATTTTTCCCTTTTTGAGAACGATTTCCAGATTGGAAGTCATAACATCAAAAACTAACAAAAATGTAATTATCAGTACAACCCATCCCATCAAAAAAAATGTTTGTCAACATAAAAATGTTAAATAATCAATAAAATGATATTAAAGTTGTATATTAAAAAAAAATGGCCCGATTTTCATTGAAAAGTCCCGGATTTTAGGTTTTTTTTCAGCCTTGTCCCGAATTGGACTGACTTGGAGTTGGTCACACTAATAAATTATAGTCAAAAATCCCAATGCCAAATTTTGGGAATTTGGTAGTTTAAAAACATTTAGAATAACTTTAAAAATATTGTCCATAAAAAAATCTTTTTATACATTCGAAAAGAGTATTTTAATACGAATTTTAAAATAAAAAAATTTGGCCTAGGTCTATTTGGGCCAAAGTTAGCCATGTGTTTTTTAACTCACAGCTAATTTGTTTATAATAATTAAGGAACCTCATTGATGCCATTTTAAAGAACGGGATTTGTATTTTTTTGTTAAAAAATTTACACAAACATTGTACCTTCACAGGACCCACTACGAACTTTTAAAAATGAAGTTCAAATGGTTACTAGGGAGAATCTACAAATCTACCGAGTTCAAATACCCGAAAAAACAATTTCAAACTAATAAAATTTTCTATATCTACGGATTTACTCAATGGATTTTGATCTCTCTTTTTTTAATTTGTATGTAATTTCTACGTGCATTACAAATATGCAATTTGTTTGTAAATTTATTAATCAATAAACAGTCTAATTCGTTTAAACAATTTTTGAAAAAATAATTTTCTTCCGAAGATCTATTTTTTAAATCATAGTATCATTAATAATCATAGAAAAAAATTAAAGTACACTTTAATAAATACATCATTTTTAATAAATAACTCTTTATTAAAAATAATTTAATTATTAAAATATACCTTAACTTATTCTATGATTATAATGATAGTATGATTAATAAAATAGATTTTGGGGAAAAATTTTTTTTTCAAAAATTGTTTGAATGCATTAGACTATTTATTAATTAATAAGTGTTCAGACAAATGACATATTTGTAATGTACACAAAGAGTACATACAAATGAAAACAAGAAAGATCAAAATCACTTGGGGACATCCCGAGATATAGAAGATGGTAGTAGTTTTAAGTTGCTTTTTTAGTTTTTGAACTCATGCATTTGTCGGCTCCCAGCTCCCCTTTCACTTACCACGACTAGTCACCTTTTGAACTACATTTTTAAAAATTCGTGGAAAATACCATATTTTCGAATATGTAAAAATATTTTTTCTATGGACAATATTTTTAAAGTTATTCTAAATGTTTATAAACTACAAAATTTCAAAAATTTGGCGTTAGGACTTTTGACTATATTAAATAATATTTTTCATTTTTTTTTACATTTCGATAATATCAGTCTTTTACTTTCATTTGGCATACGCATAATTGCCCTATCTTCATTTTCATTATTATCTATCTTCCGTGATTACAAAACAAAGGTCTCTGGGACACGGGCGGACGGGCGCCCATATAAAAATTTTCAGGGGGGGCCAGACGTGAAGATGTTGCACATTATATTTTGTAAATTTTGGATAACCATATGTAGTTAACAGCACCCGAAAAGCTAGGGGGGCACGCCTCTCCTTCCCGTGGGTATGGGCGCCCATGCTCTGGGATAAACTGACAAAATTAATTTTTAAACTAATTGATGGATCGGTCTCAAATTTTGAGGGTTTGCTAAGTACCCCAATACCCAACGTTGGGTGAAACACTAAAGGTCTAAGTTAATTTTAGTAAAATTTATTAACAAATAACAATTTTCGGTTATTTTGCAGTTTGCGAAGCAACAAAGTGACTTTTTAATTTTCAAAAATTGGAATTTTGAAGTTTTTTCAATGTTCTAAAAAATTAAATTTTGTAGATAGCTTTATGTCAACTATTTAGCTTTTTAATGGAGTGTAAAATATCGGAAAAATCCCGTTTTTGCATTAAATTATTAATAATCAAAAAACTGGTCCGAATTCTAGGTAGGAAACATAATATATCTAAGGATATATTTTCATTCTATACGTCTACAATAACTAAAAAGTTGTCAGCTACCTCGATATTTCAGTGTCCCGGACATGGTCTATTTCTTGCTTATTTCCCTGGAGTACTAATAGTATGGGTGTAAACTGTGAATGTTTCACTAGAATATGGTGCAGTGGGCAATCTGTAGCTAGGGGCTTACAGCGTGTCCATCTAATATTTAATTTACTTTCTATCTGTATCATTCAAAATTATACAATTAAATCACTAAAAAAAATTATAAAAAGTAATTTGATAAGAACAACCAGTAATCTAAAGAACCAGAGAACTAAAGAATTCTGGTTACACCTGAATCCGACCCTTCTATAATTTACAAGGTATACGGACGATAAAAGGATATATGGGGAATCTACAATATGCATTCCACGACACGTCAATTTATCTAGGTATAAATCCAACGAATTTTGATTTCCAATACTCAATTTTTGAGTAAACGAAGGTAATGAATAACAGTTTACGTTTAAGGAATAACAAAATTCGTTGGATTTTTACGTAGATAAATTGACGTGTCGTGGAATGCATATTGTAGATTCCCCATGTCTATTCACTTATCCTCCGATTTCTTTGTAAATTGTAGAAATATTGGATTTAGGTGTAACCAGAATTTTGTTTTCCAGCGTAAAAATCTTTAGTTATTCGGTTCTTCAGATTTCTCTTTGCTTTTGATAGATGTCGCTATTGCGAACTTTTGCAAATAATTTTTCGTTAATTTGCTTAGATGACAGTTAGATTTGGTTTCGATTCAGACTCACGATATTGGATATATGTCAGCTCGATGCTCGGACATAGAAAACACAGAATAAGGGGGCGACAAGTAAAAGGAGGCCACGGGACTAAAGAGCCTCAAGCTGTCCTTTACGCGTCAAGTGGGAGTCTCGTTTCCCAAGACTCTAATGTGACAAGCATTTTTATAATGAACTATTTTAAATGGGAAATAAGCCACAATTTTACCAAAAAAATGAATTTATTAACGTTTCGACGCCCAAGTCGGGTGTCGTTGTCAAAATACAAAATAATACTAAATAAACAAAAATGTTGTTGCTTAGTAAAAAATTCTTCTAATAATGTATTTAATCTGACTCATTTATATCGGCAATTCAGGCATGTATTATACATTATTATACGTTATTACATTTCATGTAATCGAATGAACAATCTTTTAGTAAAGTCGTCCCAGGAACGCAACTCATCAATATTGGCAATATCATTTTAAAGTCTTCTACTTTAAAATGTATAAATACATGCCTGAATTGCCGATATAAATGAGTCAGATTAAATAAATTATTAGAAGAATTTTTTACTAAGCAACAACATTTTTGTTTATTTAGTATTATTTTGTATTTTGACAACGACACCCGACTTGGGCGTCGAAACGTTAATAAATTCATTTTTTTGGTAAACTTGTGGCTTATTTCCCATTTAAAATAGTTCATTATAAAAACGCCACAAGGAAATAGCTTCAGAACAACATTAAGCATTTTTATGATCATTGCCCCTCATAGCGCATCAGTGTACTATCA
Source organism: Diabrotica virgifera virgifera (assembly GCF_917563875.1). Classification (NCBI taxonomy): domain Eukaryota; kingdom Metazoa; phylum Arthropoda; class Insecta; order Coleoptera; family Chrysomelidae; genus Diabrotica; species Diabrotica virgifera. The sequence goes on from NC_065452.1 coordinate 22,825,913, forward strand.
GGAGGGTTATGGAGGAATGCTTGGACAGCATTGGGACTCGGATGATTCGTCTTTGATCTACCTGGACCAATCCTCCTCACCCCAGTGAACTGTATGCCGAAATGTTTCTATGGGTATGCAAGACTGATTCAGGTTGGGATTACTACTGTGTGTTTGATAATATTTCATAGAAAGTAGTTAATTACGAATGAGCTGAGCTGGCCACCAGCCGTCTTGCTCCACCCGCTAAGAAGCTACATACTCTAAATTCTCATCTAATTTATTTTCTTTTTATGTTTCTATCATTTTTATACACTCACCGGCACGAAAAACGGTACACTTGAATTTTTAAAATAAAAACTAAAAATTTTAATTATCTTTAAACTTTTATTATTATAATAATCTAAACACAAACGAAACAAACTCTTTTAAGTAATTTATAATAAAAATTTAACTTTTGAATAGAGAACCGTTTCAGTAGATAATAATTTAAAAATTAAGGAAAAAAACGTAAGTAAATGTTGTAAGAAAATGACGCTCAATTAATGAAAACTTAAATCATGTGTCCGGACAAACTGATCTTAATAATGAATGTTTCCTCCACGGGCTCGAATTATTGCCTGAATTCTCCTTGGTATGCCTAAAAACATATGAGAAATGTCCTTTTGAGGAATAAGCTCCCATTCCTCTAAAAGGGCTTCTTGTAACTGATTTAAGGTTAAAGGCTAAAGGGGCAGGAACACGACTTCGTATCCTTCGCTCAAGCATGTCCCAAACATGTTCGATTGGGTTTGCGTCTGAAGTCAATGCAGGCCAATCCATTACAGGAATGTTTACTTCATGTAAAAACTGTTGAGTGATTCTCGCACTGTGAGGCTTGGCATTATCATGCATCAGAACAAAGTAATTTCCAACAAAACCAGAATAAGGCACAACAAAATCTTGGAGAGTTTCATCAATGTACCTGGCAGCTGTTTTGGAGCCTCTCGGAACGATGTACAATTCTGTACGTATCTCTAGAGAAATTCCAGCCCACACCATAATTGAGCCCCCTTGATAGCCTACTCTAGGACTGAAGGTACATTCTGCAAAACGCTCATGTAGTTTTCGCCATACCTCACGGCCATCTGGACTTACCGCAAGGTAAACCTGGACTCATCGGTAAATAAAACGTGACTAATAAATTGAAGAGTCTCAGATGCAGAATCCACCATTAAAATGGTAAATAGTAATTTAAATCTGAGACTTTTCATGTTGAAAGTTCTTTCTGGTACATCCTTAATCTGCGACTTTAACAATTTATAAGACCGCAGATGACGAACATTTTTTTTTTTTTTTTTTTTTATTAACCCCACATTTATTACAATCTATCTATACAATCTAAACCTAAATGTTTAGGTAGATAACAGACAATAAGTAATAGGACTGACAATAATTAGGAATGACATGTAGGGAGGCATCCAGTGATGCACCCCTTTTTTAAAACTTAGCCTACAACACTGACTATTTCTGACATAAACTTATACACATTAATTTAGTACCTATTGTTCACTTAACTCTAACGGAACTTTTCGTTTTAACCTACGAACAGTACGCGGTTTATTCACTAAATTTTTTGCTAACACGTTTGGATGCACTTTAAGTTTTTCTGTATGTTTTTTCGCGCACTTTTTGATGTCATCTTTGACGTATGGTAGTCCGGCGTCCCGATGGATGGCTTCATTGGTTATGAACCATGGAACTCCTAGTATTGATCTCAATATTTTGGACTGAAATCTTTGTATGATTTCAATGTTGGAATGTGCGGCGGTTCCCCATAATTCTATCCCATAAGTCCACACTGGTTTTAGGATAGATTTGTAGATTAATATTTTATTTTCAGTTGATAGTTTTGATTTTTTGCCCAACAGCCAATATATGGTTCTTAACTTATGACCCAGTTGTTTTCGCTTAGTAAATATATGCTTCCTCCAGTTTAATCTTCTGTCCAAGTACATACCTAGATATTTGACTTCATCCCCTTGTGGGATTCCTTTACCGTTTAAGTATACAGCCGGACATGTTTCCCTACGCGTGGTAAATGTTAGGTGTAGCGATTTGTTTTCATTAATTTTGACTCTCCATTTTGTCATCCATTGTTGAATTTTATTTAGATTATTTTGTAAGATTTCTGAGGCTATTTTGGGATTTTTGTTCGATGATTGTATTGCCGTATCATCCGCAAATGTGGCTGTAGTGATATGTGTATCTGTCGGTAAGTCAGCAGTGAATATAAGGTATAATATAGGTCCTAGTACACTTCCTTGGGGCACCCCAGCGAGAATTTGTTGTATGTTTGTGTATTCATTCTCATACTTTACCTGGAAGTTTCTGTTGGTGATATATGACTTTAAGAGTATATAGTAATTTGTAGGTAAATTCTGTTTTAGTTTACATAATAGGCCTTTATGCCAGACTTTATCAAATGCCTGACTTACGTCCAGAAATACCGCCGAGCAGTACCTATTATTTTCAAAGTCCTCGTTGATTCTCTCTACAATTCTATGTACCTGTTGTATTGTTGAATGTTGTTTTATAAACCCAAATTGGTGTGGTGGTATTAGTTTTTTGTTTTCTAGTATAGGCATTAGCTTAGTAAGTGTCAGCTTTTCAAAAACTTTGGATACCACTGGAAGAAGACTAATAGGACGGTAGGACTGTACATTTTCTGGTTCTTTTCCTGGCTTTAGTATCATTGTTATTTGTGCTAGTTTCCACTGTGATGGGAAATGACCTAGTCTCATTATAGAGTTAAATAACTGTGTCAGAAATTGGAAGCCTTTCTCTGGGAGTTCCTGAAGAGTTTTTCCTGTAATCAGGTCGTATCCTGGAGCCTTTTTTGGATCGATGTTGTGTTGTATAATATTTTTTACCTCATTTTTTGTGAATCTTTTTTCAGGAAGTTCTAGTTGATAAGGTTTTGTGAGTATCGAAATAATTTCTTCTTCAGTTTGTAGTGAGTAATTTCCCTCATTTGGTGTAAAGACTTTTTTAAGGTGTGTCGCAAATGTTTCGGCCTTTTCTAGAGGACTTCTCGCCCATTGTCCTGTTTGTGTTCTTAGTGGTGGGACTGTATAGTTCTGCCTTCGTAGAGTCCTTGTGGCCTTCCATAACGAGTAGTCAGTAGCTTGAGTTGCATCTAGTTTTTGTAGGTATTCCTCAAAGCTTGCATTTTTTTCTGCTATTATCAATTTTTTTAGGTCTTTTTGTGCTTTATTTAGGTTTGTTTTACTTTGAGGTGATCTTGATAATTGCCATTGTTTTCTGAGTTTTCTTTTCTCAATTATTTTTTCATGTATTGTATTGGAACAGTGTTTGTTCATATGTCGATTTGTAGGTAATGGTGTTGAGTTCCATGCTGCTTCCTGTAAAACTGTGTTAAAATGTTCTACTGCTTGTTCGATTTGTTTATCGGTCTTTAGTGGGATGTCTAAATTGATTTGATTATTTACTTGATATCTAAAATAACTCCAATTTGTTTTGGTGTTGTGTAATATACAGCTCCTTTCTATTTTTGTTATGTTTTTGCTTACAGTTATGATAACAGGTGAATGGTCAGAGGATAAATCGTAACAAGACTTTGGTTTAAAGTATTTTTCATTTATTCCTCTCACTATAGCAAAATCGAGGAGATCTGGAATTTTCGCAGGGTCTGTAGGCCAGTATGTTGGCCCCCTTGTGGTTACTATGTTCAGATTATCTATTAGTATTTCTTTTTGTAGTTCACGGCCTTTGGTATTAATAAGTCTAGATCCCCACATTAGATGTTTTGAATTGTAGTCTCCGCCACAAATAAACCTAGGTCCAAGTGTATCAAAAAAGGTTTTAAATTCTGGTTGTTTAATTGAATGTTTTGGTGGACAATATATAGCTGAAAAAGTTATAGGTCCTGTCCAGTCTTCTACAACTACATTTGTGGCCTGAATATGTGCTTTTTGATAGTGAGTTGTCTGGTAATGTTTGATGTTGTTTCTTATAATGATTGCTGTCCCACCATGTGCAGTTCCATCTGGATGTGTTGTGTGATATATTTTATAGTTGTGAAATTTTATGAAACTTTTTTTCGTGAAGTGTGTTTCTGAAATCAGTATTATGTCTAATTGGTGATTAACTATAAATGCATACAACTCATGTTTGTGTTGTGTCAAGCCATTAGCATTCCATATGGAAAATTTTAGTGTATTAGCCATTAGTTCATTTTTGAGACAAGTGTTGTTAATAAGTTTAGCATGGTGCTCATTTGTTCCATAAGCCCTTTCATCATATTCTTTAAGTCCTGCATGTCATTTGCCTGAGTGACCATTGTAATATCTTGTTGGTTGGTATTTACCATTTGAGCATATGTAGGTCTTTGTGTTGTACTTATATTTGTTGTAGCCACTGGTAGCTGTTGGTTTTGTAGTTGATTCGGTGACTCTTTCTTTCTTAAGGTTGGAAATCTTGCTTCTTGCAGTTGTTTATGTACACTGCATCCTCTGTAATTCGCTGGGTGGTTATTACCGCAAAGTACACACTTTACTAGATCAGATCTAATTTTGTTAGGGCAATCAGCTGTTTTGTGATTTAGAGCACATTTTACACACCTGTATTGATGATAGCAGAAATTTTTTGTGTGACCATATCTTTGACATCTGGTACATTGTACTAATTCTCTTTTTAGCCTTGGGGCTTCGACATCAATTTTTGCGTTGAGTAAATATTCCATCTTATAAATTTCTTTATTATTATCTTGCATTTTTAAGTCCACAAAAAATAGTGGTAGGGGTTTTTTTGTAATTCTTTGTAGTATATTCGTTATTTGTAGAACTATATGTCCTTGGCTCTCTATTTCTTTTTTGATTTCTTGTATATTCACTGTAGGATGAAGATGGCGAATCACTACTCTAAAGGGTTTATCTTGCTTCTTACGATATGTATGATATTCGGTTTTTTTCTCATCAAGTGCTTTTATTATACTGTCGTATATTTCAATTGTTTGGGCCTGTACCTTGACTTGTTCTTCATTCAACACTCTGATTAAATGTTTATCTTTGGCTATAGTGTTTAGTAGTTCGTTTAATGGTTGGATGTTTTTAACACCGGCAATAAATATTGGTGGGGGCTTCTCTTCCTGTATTTTTTCCTCTTCAGTATCTGCTTCTTGTGTCTCTTCATTAATTAATACATTAAATTTATTTGCTGTTGGTGTGTTGAGCCAGTAGTTATCTATTTTGGTTTGTTTAAGTTTGGAATGTTGTTCCGGACTGGTTCTCCCACGTTTTTTATTTGGAACTATTTGCCATTCTTCATCATTTGCTTTGGATGTGGATGGGGGTTGATATTGTGGTAATGTACTTTGGACTGAATACTGGTATTGAGGTTGATATAACTGCATTGGCTGGTTTGGCTGGCTTGGAGCGAAATTTTGCTGAATTTGTGATGCAGGATGTGGTCCCATTTGCATTTGTTGTGGAAAATATCCTAGTTGTTGAACTGTTAAGTTTTGGTCGCTGAGGTTCATTTGGCTAGATGTTGGACATTGAGAGTATGGAAATGGATACTGATTATATCCGTTCGACATTTTGATTTAAATATTAATATTAGTATAAGGTGTTACCTTGATTGGTGGATTCCAAAAATAAAATTCACAACACATTTTTGACGAACATAGAACATTTGAGATGACGAACATAGAAAACAAAAAGGATTCCTTGCAATCACATTCCGTTTTCATTCGTCTCGGAAAAGGACAGAAGAGGAACTTTCTAGTACTCAAATCTGAGTAAAGATAGAAAAGTAAATGATGGTTTTGCTTGTTTTCGATTCAGAGGGATGCACAATCACCGGACAGCTGTTTCCACCGTTTCAGGCTTTTTCAACAGCGCTAGCGTACACTCCTCTGAATCAAAAAACAGCTCAACCATCAATTTAAGAGGAATGTGAAAGATCATTCAAATTCCCATTGGGACGCAATCCAGCGACATCTCTCAACAAATTGAAGAGTCTCAGATGCAGAATCCACCACTAAAATGGTAAACAGCAATTTAAATCTGAGACTTTTCATGTTGAAAGTTCTTTCTGGTTCATCCTTAATCTGCGACTTTAACAATTTATAAGACCGCAGACGACGAATATAGAAAACAAAAAGGATTCCTTGCAATCACATGTCCGTTTTGAATGATCTTTCAAATTCCCCTTAAATTGATGGTTGAGCTGTTTTTCGATTCAGAGGAGTGCACGCTAGCGCTGTTGAAAAAGCCTGAAACGGTGGAAACAGCTGTCCGGCGATTGTGCATCCCTCTGAATCAAAAACAAGCAAAACCATCATTTACATTTCTATTTTTACTCAGATTTGAGTACTAGAAAGTTCCTCTTCTGTCCTTTTCCGAGACGAATGAAAACGGAATGTGATTGCAAGGAATCCTTTCTGTTTTCTATATTCGTCGTCTGCGATCTTATAAATTGTTAAAGGCGCAGATTAAGGATGTACCAGAAAGAACTTTCAACATGAAAAGTCTCAGATTTAAATTACTATTTACCATTTTAATGGTGGATTCTGCATCTGAGACTCTTCAATTTGTTAAGAGATGTCGCTGGATTGCGTCCCAATGGGAATTTGAATGATCTTTCAAATTCCCCTTAAATTGATGCTTGAGCTGTTTTTCGATTCAGAGGAGTGCACGCTAGCGCTTTTGAAAAAGCCTGAAACGGTGGAAACAGCTGTCCGGCGATTATGCATCCCTCTGAATCAAAAACAAGCAAAACCATCATTTACAAAAAGTGACTCCAATTATTTACAGTAAAATGAGCAAGTTTCTGGCAAACTGAAGCCGCGTAACTCGATGACGCCTGAGAAGTTGTAGGCCTGTTGCAGGTCTGCGACTGCTTAAATTTGCTTCTTCAAGCCTTCGCCTAATTTTCCGTTCTTTTACGTTAGTATTCCGGACGTACTGAAGTTAATTTCGGATTTGTACAGCCGTGGCACGTCGGTCTCGTAGACTTTGTAAGAGGATGAAGCGATCATCACGGGCACTAATTCTTCGTTGGGGACCGGTTCCAGGTCGTCTAGTGTAAGCTCCGGATGCCAAGAAACGTGTAAAAATACCGTGCGCAGTACTATTGGATATTTTTTATACTTTTGAACAACATATCGCTCACTTCTTCCGTCTTGAAGCAATGCAACGATAGCAGCCGTTGTTTCGGGATTTACAACCGTAATTCTTGAGATTAAATCAACGCAATTCAACTTAAAATTGTGTTTGACACTTGATTCGGCTTGACAGTTTACTCACATTAACAAGAACAAAAGAATAACAATAGAATGCAAACAGCTACCTTTGCAGATCTCTTTTCCCCTCATAATCTACGCCACTGTCGTAATAATCATTTCAGCGTGTTTTTTGATTCGTTGTTACTTTTTACATAAATATCATTCTTTTGTCTCATTGCGATAAAGTAAGTAGTTTTCAAGTTATTTGCGTTTAAAGATAATGGATTCCATAAGACTATGTACTTAAAACTACATTCAATATAGACCAGGGCGTAAAAATATTAGTACATTTGGACGTTGAGAGGTGACTCAAATTTTTTTGCAGAAATTGCTTGAAAATAACTCAAATATTAATATTTGGGTTATCCTCCCTCTCAAAAAGGTCCGGAACATTGTTTAAATAATCAAAATGTCAAAAAATGAAGGAAAAATTCGATATTTTCTCTTGGTTTTTTGATTATAACTTTAAAAGTGTTCATTTTCGAGAAAAGTTGTACTAACATAAAAGTTGTATAATTAAATCTCCTACAATATAGAATTAGTTAAAAATTTAAAAAATAGTCACCCTTGTTGCAAAATAGCAATAATTGCGAAAAAAACATACAAAAACAAGTATTCGCATTTTACGTTTTTTAACTATTTATGCTAAACTTAGGACCTTCTTATTTCACCCAGAAAAACTTTATGATACAGTACAACAATACTGTAAATTTCATTAAGATCGGTTAAATAAATTTTGCAAAATGAATTTTGCAATCCAGCTTTCGCAAAAAAAAAATCATTTTTTTCAAAATGTTACAGGACTGAAAATAAAGCAGATAGCAAGTTGAAATTTTTTTTACGTATAGAAGTATACTGTATCTTTCATTTACAATTTGCAAAATTAAAATCGAGTAACTACCACGGCGTCAGGATTTTTTTTAAATAAACATAAATTATTGGTGCTACGCGCAGGACAGCGGATAGTTTGCTCTGATTGGGCATTCCAATGACCTTTGATAATGATTGACACATTTTAATTTTTATTACATTTCGATATAAATAAATAAATTTGTTTATTGCAAAATAAAAATAGAGAATAAAAGTTTATTATTTTTAAACATATGCAATTGTTTAAACAATATTTCACCAACAATAATAAAATTAGTTTGATTTTTGTGGAATTAAAATATTAAAATAAAACAAAATATAGATTAAGAAAATAATATATTAGATAAAGATTGGAAAAAATTTTGATGAAAATCAACTTGTGTGAATCGAACACCGCTGTCCTGCGCGTAGCACCAAAAATTAATGTTTATTTAAAAAATTTCCTGACGCCGTGGTAATTAATCGATGTTAATTTTGCAAATTGCAAATGAAAGGTACAGTCCACTTCTATAAGCAAAAAAAAATTCAACTTGCTATCTGCTTTATTTTCAGTCCTGCAATATTTAAAAAAAAAATGAATTTTTTTGCGAAAGCTGGATTACAAAATTCATTTTGCAAAATCTATTAAACCGATCTTAATGAAATTTACAGTGTTGTTTTACTATATCATAAAGTTTTTCTGTGTAAAATATGAAGGTCCTAAGTGTAGCATAAATGGTTGAAAAACGTAAAATGCGAATACTTGTTTTTGTATGGTTCTTTTCGCAATTATTGCTATTTTGCAACAAGGGTGACTATTTTTTAAATTTTTAACCAATTCTATATTGTAGGAAATTTAATTACGCAACTTTTATGTTAGTACAACTTTTCTCAAAAATTAATAGTTTTAAAGTTATAATCAAAAAACCAATAAAAAAATCGAATTTTTCCTTCATATTTTGACATTTTGATTATTTAAACAACGTTCCGGACCATTTTGAGTGGGAGGATAACTCAAATATTATTATTTGAGTTATTTTCAAGCAATTTCTGCAAAAAAATTTAAGTCACCTCTCAACGTCCATCTCAAAACAGATGCGCCCTGGACTAATAAGATTATGTGTTTAAAATACACACCTAATCTTATGGAATCCATTACATTAAAACGCAAATAACTTGAAAAATACTTACTGTATCGCATTGAGACAAAGGATGATATTTACGTAAAAAGTGACGAAGAATCAAAAAACATGCTAAAATGATTACAACAGTGGCGTAGATTATAAGGGGGGAAAAGGGGCGAAAAGGAAGTATATATGCCTACAGCACGCCTCTGGTAACAGCGTAAAACTATCTTTTAAGACTAGTTAAAGTACCCTAGCATGTGTAAACTGTGTGTCAAGTTTGAACAAAAAATATTAAAAGGTGCTTTAAGCATGGGCTAAAATTATTTTTAGAACATTTGTAATAAAACACTCTGTATCTCGGTAAGGAAGAATATTTTATTTAATTATTTTGGGTTAAATCTTCGTATTTTTTGCTAAGGTTTCTCCAGTTACGATATAGACAATTGTTAATGTAACACCTTATATTAATAATAATATACCGCAGGAAACAATCAAAAAATGACTGGGCGCTACTTTTTAACTGGAATATCTGAAGAAGTCAATAGAAAAGGCGTACTGTAACGGGATTTCACTCAGTATTCAGAAACTTCTAAAAATCATTTTTTAAAAAAGAATGAATTAAAAAGATTAAGAGATTCATATTTAATACTACATTGTTATGGCTACATAATAATAACGTACCAGCAAGGTAAGGAGATCTGAGTATCTGAGTCACACTCATTTTAGGTAACACAGTCTACCAACTCAGCATAAAGCATATTATGATAATGAATTTACAAACTGATATTGAAAATATAATAAAAAAAGCACGCATGTATAATACGCATATACAAATAACACGAGATGATTAATAATTATAATTAAGTCTAATCAAGTTAGGCACATATCTTCATCAGCTGAGTACACATTATTGTATGTAGTCACCGAATAAAGTAAATATGAGCATTTAAGTGTATATCTGATAATACCCGTATTTTACAGTAGTGCCATCATCTCGTGCGTACCAAAATTTTTACTGCGTCATGGTTTTTTTGTTATAGTTCAACCAAAAAAAATTTTTTTATTCATTTCAATATTGTGGAAAATGCATTCTAGATGAAAACCTTCAACGGACGGTTGAGCGGTAATCTGAGATCATGAAGACCCGCTACAAGACTGGAGCATCTGACCAAGATGACTGGAATATATCACTTAACCACTAGATCCGGATTTTGCAGATAAAAAAAATTTAGTTTTTACCCACCATTTAGGCAATCTTATCAAAAATTATACTGTTATTATACTGGGTCCAGTTTTTCGTGCCGATGAGTACAAATTGTTATAGAAAGCAACTAGTGAAGATGGTACATGCTGTAAATACACCCTCTAATATATGTTTATAAACTATAAAGTGTCTAAGTGACAGTTTGAACTACCTATATTTTAAGAACTACCATTATAAACTACACCTTTAATTATTTTTACAATATAAAAAAGTTTGGTATATTTTAGTGACAATTGTTATTAAAAAGTATTGACTTGGTAGCATTGAGACTAGGCGCACAAGCCTACAGCTACGCCTAGTTTCAATGTTTGAGCCGAGGTTACCAATTTGCTCCTAAGTTAATCGGTATAATATTATTAACTTATATTTATATATTTGAACGTATTTTTATTCCTATTAATTGTATATTATATTCTTTCTCGATCAATAAAGTGTATTTTCTAATAAATATTGATTTGTTTTTCAAAGCTATATAAATAAATATAATCTCTAAAGAATATTTTTAGCTACTCAATAATTTTTTACAGCGACATAGAAAGGGATATAGAAAGAATAAAAAAGTACTAAGAGAAATGCAACAAAGAAAATATAAATAAATCCTAAAAAATCAACGGTAGTTCAACATAATTTTCGCAGAATATAATCAACTTGATATGCCTATTTCGTTGTAATATCAGCTTTCTTAGAAGAATAATCTGTTAAAGTTAAAAATTGTTAATCTTTGAAAAAAGTAGATAGACTACAAACAAGAGTTAAAACTAGTACAAGAAGACACAAACAAGATGGGCTGAAAAACTGACAAAATAATAAGAAACGAAATAATAAGCACAACATAATAAGAGATCTACGAATCCTTCATCTTCATCTTTATAACCTTGCTTACTGAATTAAAGACCTAGATCAACAATACATAACAGTCTATCATTAAACATAAAATATTGAACTGGCTTGGTTTCTATAAACTTTGAATTGCAGTGTCGGCGGAAAAATAAACGAAAATATCGTGGCAACTAAATGTTTTCCCAAAATATCGGAAAAGAAATAAAAGACAGAATTGACTCCGAAAACCAGCGTGCATCTTGGACGTATCCAGCGCGCGTTCATAGTGCACGCTGGTTTCAGAGTCAGACAGCCAGCGCCAAGTCGGCGTGCGAGTAATTATTATTCTAAAATCAATTGAAAACTTCCAATAGTTGGCTGTATACCATAGTTTAAAAAAACTCATACAGAAGTAAAAACTTCAAGTTGTATACTGGGATAAAATGGTTTATTAAAAAACTTCATAAAAAGTCGTGCAAAACGTTGTCGTTCTAATTCAAAACATCTTCAGTGCCTAGAACGAAGTATTTCCACGTTAGTTGAAGGCAAAAAAACTAAAATTTTGACTGTTAATTAGAAAAAACATGTGGAGAATACTTACATTCTGATGAGTAGTTGAAACTAGCACACCAATGAGAGTGGTAACATTATAATATATGGTTTACATGATAGATTTAAATAAAATATGGTGAATACCAGTCGATGTTGAAGGATTAAAATAGTACATGCTTAAAGGGCAACATGCTTCCCTGTTCGAAAAACTAGGTATTTGCCAGTTCAATGGGCACAAACCAACTGATAAAATAGGAAATGTACTTTCAATATGACATTACAAAGAGTGACATGACAAGATAAGACCAAGTCAATTTTTGGTTAAGAACTTCAAAAAGTGTAGTTTTAAGTTCGGGTTTTGATTAAAATGTAATGTTTGTTAATAACTGTTTGAAAATGTAATTAAATTTGTATAAAAAATTAGAATCTATTTAAAGTCTAAATTAGCAACTCTATTCCAGAAAAAACTTTTGGATTGTAGGATTTAAGGTTGGTATAAAAGTGTGACGTCATTGGTTGTAAAATGATAAGATGACATTTTAATTTAGTATAATAAAATGAGATATACAGGGTGTTTGGTAAAGAATGGGCCATAGCTTAACCTTAGATTCCTGAGGTTAAAATAGGTGGATTTAAGCTAACTTACCTTAGTACAAAAGTTGATAATAACCGAAATACAGGGTGTCAAAGTTAAACTTTTATTTTATTTATTTTTGAATATTTCCTGACAGGTATGGGACAACAACACGAAATTTGGTAAGTGGTGCTGGTATTGTACAATCTACTAAATTATGTTAAACAAACGTTCCTGGCTACTACCAGAGGCGTACGACGGGGGAACGTGAATGGTTGACCCTTCCCAAATTCCAGGCCACTGGCGGAATTGCTATTTTAGTGCAATTTTTTGATTCTCCAATACTTTCTATGTAAAAAACATACTCTTCATTCGTAACGATAAAGCTATTAGTTTTCGAGATAATTGAAGCTAAAAACGAAGGAGCATAATACGTTAATCAAAATAAGTGTGCATTTTCATTTTTAACTTCAAATATCTCGAAAACTAATGACTTTATCGTTACGAATGAAGAGTATATTATTTGCATAGAAAGTATTGGAGAATCTAAAAATTACGCTAAAATGGCCGTTTCATCAGTGGCGTAGAATGTGGGAAGGGTCAACCATTCACTTTCCCCTGTCGTACGCCTCTGGTGGTAGCCAGAAACGATTATTTAACAATAATTTAGTAGGGTGTACAGTGCCTACACTTTCAGCCAACTATTACACAAATATGTCAAATTATTTTAAAGTATTGTTTTGTTTAAATAATTTATTCTTTATTTAAAACTTTAAGAACTATGTGTACCCGGTACTATAAAACTATTTGACATATCCTTATGGTACTTGGCAGAAAGTGTAGGTACTGTACACCCTACTAAATTATGTTAAATAATCGTTTGTGGTTAATACCAGAGGCGTACGACAGTGGAAAGTGAATGGTTGACCCTTTCCAAATTCTACGCCACTGATGAAACTGCTATTTTAGCATAATTTTTGTATTCTCCAATTTTTTCTATGTAAATAATATACTCTTCATTTGTAACGATAAAGTCATTAGTTTTCGAGATGTTTGAAGTTAAAAATGAAAAGGCACACTTATTTTGATTAATGTATTATGCTCCTTCGTTTTTAGCTTTAATTATCTGGAATACTAATGGCTTTATCGTTACAAATGAAGAGTATGTTTTTTACATAGAAAGTATTGGAGAATCAAAAAATTGCACTAAAATAGCAATTCCGCCAGTGGTGTAGAATTTGGGAAGGACCAACCATCTACGTTCCCCCGTCGTACGCCTCTGGTAGTAGCCAGAAACGTTTGTTTAACATAATTTAGTAGGATGTACAGTACCAACACCACTTACCAAATTTCGTGTTGTTGTCCCATGCCTGTCAGGAAATATTCAAAAATAAATAAAATAAAAGTTTAACTTTGACACCCTGTATTTCGGTTATTATCAACTTTTGTACTAAGGTAAGTTAGCTTAAATCGACCTATTTCAACCTGAGGAATCTAAGATTCTTTACCAAACACCCTGTATACTAGATAGTAAACAATTAATAACCTGACGTGGAAAGATTGGATGGTAAATCAAGCAAAGTTCTAATTTTATATGTTTAAAAAAATGTACTATTGGTTGCCTAACAAGATGGGAAGTGTTTAGATTTAGCTGCATACTGTTGTAATAATAAAATCTGTCTGTTAAGATTGGATAGCAATTGTGGAGCAGTTAAATTAACTAAAATAAAATAAAGATCCGGAAGTGAATGATACTGTTAAAGAAATAATTTTAAATAATGCAATGAATAAAATTATGTAATGGAATTAATAACGAAAAGGGGAAATGAAATATGTGGCAGCAAAATCTAATTGAAATTTATGTTGTTTTCGATGAAATAAAAAAATTCTAGGAAATATAACATGATAGGCTTCCAAACGAAGTGGTTATTGTATGAGTGAATAATGGAAAGAAAGCTAACTAATATAGGTCTAAGTGTGTGTTAATGTCAATATGTAATGGAGAATCCAAATTTACTAAATATCTGAGATAGCGAACTATGAGTTATTTAGATTCTAATTTTGTATACAAATTCAATTACATTTTCAAACAGTTATTAACAAACATTACATTTTAATCAAAATCCGAACTTAAAACTACACTTTTTGAAGTTCTTAACCAAAAATTGACTTTGTCTTATCTTGTCATGTCACTTTTTGTCATGTCATATTGAAAGTACATTTCCTATTTTATCAGTTGGTTTGTGCCCATTGAACTGGCAAATACCTAGTTTTTCGAGCAGGGAAGCATGTTGCCCTTTAAGCATGTACTATTTTAATCTTTCAACATGGACTGGTATTCACCATACATCTATTCACCATACATCTATCATGTAAACCATATATTATAATGTTAACACTCTAATTGGTGTGCTAGTTTCAACTACTCAGCAGAATGTAAGTATTCTCCACATGTTTTTTCTAATTAACAGTCACAATTTTAACTTTTTGCCTTCAACTAACGTGGAAATACTTCATTCTAGGCACTGGAGGTGTTCTGAATTAGAACGAAAACGTTTTGCACGACTTTTTATGAAGTTTTTGATTAAACCATTTTATACCAGTATACAACTTGAAGTTTTTACTTCTGTATGAGTTTTTTTAATTATTATTCGTATTTAGGTGTCAGCGCGCTGGTGCACTTTGGGCAGGCCCATTTAAATAGGAAGGATTTAGCTACACCGACTCGGCGTCGCCGTCGGCTTTCTGACTCGGAACTCGACTGCTTTTATTTGAGAGATACCAAATTTCATTTGCATATATTAACCGGTTTTAGAGCAATAAATAAATCGTCAGTTTCGAATAAAAATTTCAACACCCCGTAACTCGAAAACGAAGCATTTGCCGGCATAAGTTAATAAAATAAACTGTCATTTCTTTTTCATGTAGAATTACCCTTTAAAGTTTGTCGCACACCCTGTCTTGATGGAAAATATGGCTAGATGTTAAAGTACCTAACTTTTTTATTATCTAACATAAGCGATTGAAGTAAAGGTCGAATCCATCAATTATATAAGCGATTGAATAAAAAAACAGAATGTTACGAATATCTGACGCTATAGTTCTAATTTCAGTATTTTATGATTACTGAATATTCCACAGAATGTGAAGAACTTTGAGAAAAAACACAGTTTCATTGGTACAACCGGTATACAATGACAATTTACCTGTCTAGCAACAATATTATTACAGCGATATTGTTAAAGAATAAGGCTATAACATGTTAAAAAAATAACTTAAATCGGACGACAGGTTTAGGAACTTCGACACATCAAAAATGACCAATTTTTAAGGTGGTGCGATAATTTCTTGAAGTACCTACCTAGTGTATTACGAGCCGATTTTTTTTTCCATAACCGATAATCTTACTAGAGTGAGGTTTCTTACTTTTTATATATACAGTCAAACGAGCTTATTAGAATACTGGATATAGGAATATTCCGCTTTAGGTACCGAAACGTTTCTACTAGCCACCAATGATCGGTTATTAGAATATCCCGGATATAGGAATACTTTTGCTTGGTTGGTACGATTCCAAAGGCTATTCCAATAAGCGGGTTCGACTGTAGTTATATAGTTTTCGTTATTATCTTAGGTAGTCCTTAAGTTACAGACGTTAAAACTTTCTATTTCAGACCTTTAGTTTGGAGCATTGCAGCTACTTGTGTATAAAGTTTGTAGTGTTTTAGTTATAGAGTATGAAGCAATGCTTTAAGTTCAAAATGCAGGTCTAGTCAAGCAAGAACAAGGAAAAGCGTATAAACTTTTAAAGATGCTACTGACGATATAGAAATAGAGAAAGGTGAAAAAGTAAATGCAAGAAAATTTGTATTTTTGTCACTGCCAAACAATGGCGTTTTGTATAGGTATTTTTTATTTTGGTTTTTGTTTTTTTTTTAAGAAATCGTCAGGGGCATTAAAGGTGATCTAAAAAGCAACTCTTGATTGAGCAGTTTTATTGGAGAAATCTTACTTCTTTTTTCTTTTTCCTGCGTCCAAAACCCGGCTGCAATAAAGGTTACATATTTTAACATTGGAAAGCATACAACACTGCTGCAATTATCTACTCTAAATCACACCATTTGAACAAGAAACTTGTCACAATATAGTATATTATGCAACGAGCATTTCGAGGGTATACCAGCAGAAAGCACTAAGTCATTTTTTAGTTATTCAACAATTAATGCAGACGTATATAAAAAGGTATGCTCTATATACTGCAAAAACACACCAAGTAGTACTTATTATAAAAACAGATAAAAATTTAATACTAAGTTAGTTTGACTGTTTCATTTAATAGCAAAATGCATTAAGTACTCTTAATGAAGTCAGGTTGTACTATTTTTGCGAAAACCGAAAATACAACACTGCATTAACTTTGACTTAGAACATTCTGGTTGTACAATCTTTATACCTATCGATAGGTTTAAATCCAAAGGTTAATGTACGAAAAAGAGAAACATTTTACCTAATTAAAGGGCCATAAATGTGATAACTCATAGATCAAGCCGTGCTAATCAACTATGTATTTTTGAATATTGAAGATTTCCCATAATTGTACTATACGCCGATTAAAATTAGTTGTGTCAAAAAGAAGGAGTTAATACAGTTATACGAGCAGAAAGTAATACCTGAAGCCAGAAGTATTTTACAGGTGGTACGAAGATTTGCCGTTTGATGAAAAAATTATCGATGTTCTGCCTGAACCTGATGTTAATGATTCAGATTAGACCATTTGGCACTAAAATTACCGGAATAAATAGATATTTAAATAGAGCACCTAGTGACTTACAACTTTTTGCATTGTGTTCAGGATGATGTCGGGAAAAAGTCTACAGTAGAAAAATGGGTGGAAATGCATAATTGCATTTTAAACTGCATAAAATAAGGGCCAGATTTTGTCACTCGGGGGATTTTGGAGTCGCTGAACACGAATACGCCAAGGCACATCATATTCTGGAGTTTCAAGGGTTTTCGGCATTAACTTGATGTAAACAGATTACTCAGGGAGTTATTGGGTTTGCTGAAAACGAATACTCCTTCAGAACCGACACCTGGTATCTAGGGTCACGCCACCTTCAGAGTTTCGAGGGATTTCGGCATTTAATGCATGCACATAGATTACTAAGCGGTTTTTGGGGTCACTTAATACGAATATACCATAAGAAACGACCTCCGGACCACCTGGTGCCCAAGGTCACTGCTAAGGCATGTTACCTTATAGAGTTGGAGGCTGTTCCTGCACCGGGTGGGGGGGGGGGAGAGGGTCGGATCTGATAGTGTATTCTTATTCAGCTACCAAAAACCCCCGAGTAATATGTTTGCAGAAAACCCACGACACTCCAGATGACGTGCCTGAACAGTGAACCTGGGCAGCTTCGGTGGTCGGTTCTGATGGCGTATTTATCTTCAGCGACCAAAAAACCATCAAGTAACAAAATATGGCCATTAATACACTTATTTGGATATGTTTATGCACCTTTAGAAGGATTTTTTGCACTTTAAAATGCAAGTATGCATTTCCACCCTTGTTTCTAATGTAGATTTTTTTCTGACATCATCCCTAAGACAATTTAAAAAGTTGCCAGTTTCTATGTGCAGTATTTAAAAATCGATTTATATTTTCCTAAATGCGCTGGTCTAAAGAAGACTAATCATCTATTTGCTTTTTGTAGTTTTTTTGTATCTAATAATTAAATTTCTGAAAATTTCTGTTGTCCTTTTTTATTTTTATTTTTCAACAGGATTCTTTTAATGTCGAAATTCTAGTTGTCTAAGATTATAGAATAAAACATTATAATGATAAAATTAATACGACTAAAATTAACATTAAAATTGGATTAGTTGTGTGTCTACTTGCGTAAAATAGTAACATTATGAACAAGCAGAACGCACTAAGTCAGTTCATTATTTATCAAAAAAATAATTACTAATTAACCAAAAAATGACTGTTGTTGTAATATACCACATTCTTTAAAATACCATTTTTGTTTCCATACAAGTAATAGAATTGAACTAAAAGTAATACTTTTTGTATAATTTTGATTTATAGTTAAACATTTTACTAAAACTTGATTTTCTCAAAACACTGATTTTTGACTTAGTGCTATCTGCTCGGATACCTATTTAATGACGGTCATTATGATGCTACATCATTGGCTCTAGAAAATCGCCTGTTAAGCCACTTTGTGGATCCACTCGCAAAAGTGGCACGTATGTTTCTGTTCATAATTGGTAAAGTCCGACGGCAGTTGCCGTTTTAGTCTGCGCGCTTCAAAGACGTCATACACATTTAATTGTCTGACCAACGCATTAGGATGCAGTAGCACTCGTTTACAGTATTCTACACTAAAACGTTGTATGTCTTCTTTCACGGATTCTAGGGGGATGTCGTGCTGAATCACTTCGTTGGGTACATAGTATGGCGCATTGACTATGACACGCAGCACCCTATTTTGGAATCTCTGTAAGATGTTTGTATTGGAGAAATTGGCAGTGACTCATAGCTGAATCCCGTAAGTCCATATGGGTTTGAGGATTGACCTGTACAGTAAAATTTTGTTATCCAAAGATAGTTTTGAATTGCGTCCAATGAGCCAATACATATTTCTCAATAATTATTAAAGTCCAAGCTGTTTGCCTTTGTTGAAAATATGTTTTTTTACAAGTTAGGCGGCGATTCAAGTGCATGCAGTGATATTTGCCGTCCTCGGATTGAGGAATTAGACAATTACCAATATATACAGGGTGTTTGGTAAAGAATGGGCCATAGCTTAACCTAAGATACCTGAGCTTAAAATAGGTCAATTTATGCTAACTTACCTCCGTACGAAAATTGATAATAACCGAAATACAGAGTGTCAAAGTTTACCTTTTATTTTATTTATTCTTGAATATTTCCTGACGGGCACTGGAAAACAACACGAAATTTGGTTAGCAGGTGTTTTTTGGGATGGGAAATCTAAATTCGGCAATACAAATGATGTATTGCCTAGAGGGCACCTCATACGTCTTTCAGCGCTAATTTACTACGTTAAAATTTTTTTTAGCCCCCACTCTATATACTTTTTGAATCAAAATTTTTATGCTCTTAATATTTTTACTTAAAATAGGTATACTACATTCGTCTCGCTAAACTCAACTATTTTCGAGATAAACGCATTTTAAATCTGCGATACAACATAATTTTTGCATAATATCATTGTAGTTAGACCCGAAAAATAAACTTGAAACCATAATAATTGTACCAGTTCTCATATTTATGTCATTGCATCACAAATTTTATTTGAAGAAATTTGCGATACATTTTTGTAAAATTTTATGGTCTTAAGTTATTTTTCGGGTGTAACTACAATGATATAACGCAAAAATTGTGTTGCTCGCAGATTTAAAATGCGTTTATCTCGAAAACGGTTGAGTTTAGCGAGATGAATATAGTATACCTTTTTGAAGTAAAAATATTAGTAGAATAACATTTTTGATTCAGAAAGTATATAGACTGGGTAATAAAAAAGTTAAACCTATTAAATTAGCGCTGAAAGGCGTATGTGGCGCCCTCTGGGTAATACATCATTTTTGGTGGCGAATTTAGATTTCTCGTCCCACAAAATTCCCGTTTACCAAATTCCGTGTTATTATTACATGCCTGTTAGGAAATATTCAAGAATAAATAAAATGAAAGTTTAACTTTGACACCCTGTATTTCGGTTATTATCAACTATTTTACTAAGGTAAGTTAGCTTAAATCGACCTATTTAAACCTCAGGAATCGAAGGTTAAGCTATGGTCCATTCTTTACCAAACACCCTGTATAGGGAACACGTTTCTCTACTAACGTGAATGTTACATGTAATGATTTATGTAGTTCCATTAGATTTGATGCGCCATACTTCAATCCATTGCTGAATTCTATTTGGGTTTGACTGAGGGTTCCTTGATGGACCAGTGTGGGATGTCAGAATAGCAGTGTCGTCTGCATACGTTGCAAGAAATCAACATAAAACTAAGGAGACGAGGTGCATCGGGTACCAGGTAGCTTGATGACCATTGACGTTATAAAATTCGTGTTCAGCGACTTTTAAAGCTACAGAGTAACAAAATTGAACTCACTCCTGTCAATATTTTCCGAGATGCAAATTATTCATTTCTCTACACTTTGAAAACGACACTTATCTTATGAACACATGAAAATCCTTATACACAAAATGCAATTTTCATTTTACCACCATGAATTTTGTTCACAAAATTATTCGATTCATATTGCTGCGGAAAATTGGTAGTTTTAGTGCTTTTTAATACTTCCTTGCTTCAACTATAAGCCCGAATTAAGTGATGGACATATTTATCTCTTTCAGGCTTTTATTTTACAATCCATTTTTTTAATGATTTCGCTCATTGTTGTATATTTGATATTTATATTTGCTAGTTTTTAATTCTTGATTGACGTTTTATAATTATATTTCCAGACATTTGTTGGAAAAACAATTTGGTCTACATTTTTTAATATCACTTATTTAAAGGTATTTACTAGTTAAAGGTTAAATATATATTTAATTCCCAATATAAAACTATTTTGAGACACAATTATTATATTCTATGATCTTCTTTTATCATACATACCAGGCATTTTCCCTTGTTACAATACCCTATTTTTCCCTTGTTATTTCCGTATTATTTTACAATAGACCTGGAATATCTCGGTACCCACCCAATCAATAAAGCTAATTGTTTATTTGACCTAGATACCGTATCTATACCCCTAGTGAAACAAAGAAAAAGCCTGTTTGTAAAGTTCAGGTACCTGCATCTCCTTGCCCGTACAAAATACCTCATTGTGACAAGATTCTGTTGTATAAAAGAAACTAATATTTTTATGTAGTCACAAAATGAAAATTGTTTTTTAAGAAAGTCATATTTAGAAATATAAAAATTTTTGTTAATGATTGTTTTGGAACTGGAACGGATGGTATACCCAATGAACTTTTAAAATATGGAGGCCCTGAACTTGCAAGTAAACTGTCGCAACTCTTTAAAAAAATCTTAAACGAAACAGAAACACCAGAGGAATGGCACAAGAGCATCACAATCCCCATATATAAAAAAGGACAAAAAACTTTCCCAAAAAACTACAGAGGAATCCCTCTTAAATACAAAGATGATACTTTTCACGGGCATTCTTAAGGACAAATTGGAAAGGCAAATCACTAATGCTGAAGAACAACAAGGTTTTACAAAGGGGCGGTCTATAACAGACGCAGCATTTATAATAAAACAAATAAAAGAAAAAGCTATAGAGTTTGGCAGACTCTCCCAGAGATGTTCAATTGAGCCTCATAAAATCATAAGACGTAGCATATTTTTTTGTTATTTTAAATTGATTAGATCAATAACCCTTTGAGGTCTGTTTTAGTCTAGAATGCCCTTCTTCCTGTGCATAAATTTGTAATCCTTGCACCCGAAGCAACACAAAATAATAGGCAAATATTTCAAATTGTTTATAAAATTGCCAAATTCCGCTCTCTTTTGAATGCTAATTAGGACTTTCTTATAATAGAAATAATTTTCATCTTTAACTTACAAAATAGAAGTGCCTTAAATTAGTCCAAGGTAATAAGACTTTTTCCATAACACTTTAACAGCCAGGGCACTGAAACGTTTTTTCGACAGGTAATACCTATAAGAGCAAATTGTAACTATTTCCTGGGTAGGATCTGGCGGCCATTTTTATTTATGAACAATTTAGTGTCAAAAAACCGCATTTTAAAAACAGTTAAACTTATGGATTTTTTAGTATAAACATCTTCGAGAGTATGGACAAAGTTTTAAAATTACTTATTACAAAGTTTGATATACTCATGTATTGTTATTATAATTGCGAAAAAGATCGAAATTGCAAAAAAAAATAATTTCGCAATTACTATTGCAAAATTTAATGTACAGCTTTGAATTTTTTGTCAAATGAGGGTTTGGGGCTTAAAATGTGATAAAAATTTCAAAGCGAATAATTCAATGGTTTAAATTTTATTAAAGTTGTTTATCCCAGAGAGCACTTATTTTTGCAATAACATAAGTCAGAAAAAATGATGTTAGAACAAGTCCACAAGTGTCAAATGAAAGAGCATGAGTTATATTTTCAACTTGTTTTAAAAAAGTGAATAGAAAATGCATTTATTAGTAATACATATTTATGAAAAAGTATCGTCAATCTTTCCTTATAAACTTTTTATTTTTTTATATAATAAATTATATCTATATATTTATTACAATTTTTTATCAATTATTATATAAATAACATTACTTGGTAGTTGTGTACCTAAAACAGGGTAAAAAACTTAATTTTTTTGAAAAAAGTTATTCAAAAAGTTTATAAAGAAAAATTGACGACAGTTTTCCATAATTATTTATTACTAATAAATGCATTTTTTATCACTTTTTTTAAACTAATTTGAAAATATAGCTCATGTTCTTTTATTTAACCCCAACACCTGTAGAATGGTTCTAAAATCATTTCTTTCTGACTTATGATATTGCAAAAAAAGCTCTCTGGGATAAACAATTTGAATACAATTTAAAGAATTGAATGAATCGTTTTGAAATTTTTTTCACATATTAAGCACCGAAGAACCCTCATTTGACAAAATTTCAAAGCTGTACACTAATTTTTACAATAGTTGTTGCGAAATTAATTTTTTTTGCCATTTCGACCATTTTTTTACAATTATACAAGATGTGTGTATTAAAAAAACCATAAATTTCACTGTTTTCCATTGATTTGAAAAAAAAATGGAAAAAAGGCCGTTCTTTGATACTAAATTGTTTATAAATAAAAATGACTGCCAGATCATACGCAGGAAATAGTTACAATTTGTTCTTATAGGTATTACCTCTCGAAAAAACGCTTCAGTACCCTGGCTGTTGTAGTATCACCAACAGGGTATATTTTTGTCGGGTCTACCCCAAAATCCCGACGGCCAAAATCCCGACGGCCAAAATCCCGACACGCCAGAATCCCGACAGGCCAACATCCCGACAGGCCAGAATCCCGACAGGTTTGATAAGTTTCTTTTTAACATAATTACATTTATTCCTTGTTTTTTGTTTATGGCCATCTGTTTTTATTTTGTGTTACTAAACAAAAGTATTTATCATTTAATATGAACTAATTTTCTAAATAAAATTTCTAACATGGGTATATGAATTAAATTATTTTTTTTGCCAATATATAGTCCAATAATATTATGTATAATCAAATCCTGAATTCAAGTTTACTTTCATATAATAGATATTATCATGTCACTTACAACCTTCCATTTCAGTAAGTATAGCTTTTATATTATAAAATGAAGTGTTTAAATAATTTTTTCTTTTAAAATACATAATAATTAGTACCCATACTTATGAGTAAGTAATAATTTTTCAATTTCAATACTCTATAATATGATTTGGTATTACATTTTTTGAAAAGGAAACAATAAATTTTTGATACTAAATTGTTTATAAATTAAAATGGCTGCCAGATTATACGCAGGAAATGGTTACAATTTGTTCTTATAGGTATTACCTCTCGAAAAAACGGTAAAATTGTGGCTTATTCCCATTAAAAATAGTTGATTATAAAAAATGCCACAAGGAAATAGCTTCAGAACAACATTAAGAAACAATAAATATTCAAAATGTAGTAGTCGGAATTTTTACTTATGCGAGGATTCTGGCGTGTCGGTATTTTGGCTGTCGGGATTTTGGCTGTCGTCATTTTGGGCGCCAGCGATTTTTGTCTTATTACCCTGGCCTAAATACGTCTCCTAAACAATTACTATGACCGATCTGTTGCCTAAACGCACCCTTTTTTTATATTTGATTCTTCACGGGTTTATAAAGCGATGGTGACATATATATATGTTTATGTAGAATTTGTTTGTGTGACAATATTGATGATTATATGAAGAGTAGATTGGCAGGTACATAGACATGCATTTCACAAGCAAACATACAGATTTTTTTAAAACCATTGTATCTTGGTAGATCTAAATATTTGCTTACTACGGTGCCATATAGTGTTATTATTTAATTGTTAATATTCTTCAGTATATTTAAAGGATACAAATTCAGTACGGTTTCAGAAATTATGCCTTATAAGTTAGATTATTATTTTAACTTAGAAGTCAATAGGAACAGAAACATATTAAACGAGGTGTTTTTAATCAACAAGGGTTATTTCTCAAAATGACTCCAAAAATCGAGTAGAACGCTCGACGCAGCCAAAATTTAAGAATTTAAAATAAAAAGGAAAAAGAACATTGGGACGAACTACAAACAAGAAATGCATCTGTTAGTGGTTGACCTCATATTGACCGTCAAATGTTAAGAAAAATTAACATTGCATTAATAAAAGAACAGTATACAGGGTGTTATGTAAATAAGTATGAAAAACTTTAATGGGTAATTCTACATGAAAAAATAATGACAGTTTGCTCTATAAACGTATGCTTCGTTTCCGAGATATGGGATGTTGAAATTTTTATTTCAAACTGCGAATTTTTTTTAACCTAAGACCGTGTGAGCTATGGAAATTAAATTTGGTGGGTTTTAGAGGTAGTTATTGCGCATATTTTGATATACAAATAATAATTTTGTATTCATCATTGGCGCGTCTACGGGTAATGGTCTGATTTTTTTTAAAGAAATAAATATTACACGACTGAGATATTTTAAATTAAAAATTATTTTTGTATTCCGCGTTTAATTTATGAAAAAGAACTTTTCTTGTCTTTTTTTCCTGTGGTGCACCGTTTTTATGCAAAAAAATAAAACATCTTCGCGCGTATTTTTCATTTCGTAGTACATTATCAATAATACCAAACTAGAACAATAACAGAAAATATTTCTAAAAAGATTTTAAATATATGCAAGGCTACAATTTTTTTTTCAAAATTACCTCCTTTTAAGGTGAGAGAGTAATTTTATATTCATCCTTGGCACGCGTACGTGTAATGGCCTGAATTTTTAAAGAAAAAATAGTACGCCTCTGAGATATGTCAAATTAAAAATCCTCGTTCAATTTACGACAAAAAATCGTTCTTGTTTTTTTTTTCATACGAGGCGCCGTTTTTATGTAAAAAAATAAAACATCTTAACGTTTACAAATTATTTGAAATAAGTTTCTATGCATAATATGATAGATTGCTTGAAATAAGATTCTATGCATATTCTACCTCGAATAATTTGTAAGCGTTAAGACCTGTTATTTTTTTTGTATAAAAACGGCGCCGCATATGAAAAATAGATAAGAATGATTATTTGTCGTAAATTGAACGAGGAATTCAAAAATGATTTTTAATTTGACGTATCTCAGTGGCGTACTATTTCTTTTTCTTTAAAAATTCAGACCATTACCTGTACGGGCGCCAATGGTGAATATAAAATTATTCTGTCACCCTTAAAAAAGGTAATTTTAAACATTTGTTGTAGCTTTGCACCTAGTTAAAATCTTTTTAGTAATATTTTCTGTTATTGTTCTACTTTGGTATTATTATATTGGAGAGTTCTTGATACTGTATTAAGAAATGAAAAATACGCGTGAAGATGTTTTATTTTTTCGTAGAAAAACGGTGCACCATATGGAAAAAATACAAGAAAGGTTCTTTTTCATAAATTAAACGCGAAATACAAAAATTATGTTTATTTTAAAATATCTCAGTGACTCAATTTTTTCTTTAAAAACATCCAGACCATTACCCGTAGGCGCGCCAATGATGAATACAAAATTATTATTTGTTTGTCAAAAAATGCGCAATAACTACCCACCAAATGTAGTTTTCATGTCTCAACCGGTCTTAGAGGAATAAAGAAATTGGCAGTTTGAAATAAAAATTTTAACACCCTGTATCTCGGAAACGAAGCATTTGCGGACATATATTTATACAACAAACTGTCGTTACTTTTTCATGTAGAATTACCCCTTAAAGCTTTTCATACTTATTTACTAACACTCTGTATAGATAGAGGTTGCGGAGGAAGTCCAATTCCTTATTTGTCGTAATAGATACAAAAAAAAATGTTAAAGTAAAAGTTGGGGCAGAGATAGGACGATACTTTAAAAATATTTTCAAATATACAGGACCAAACTTATTGACCGGGTAGAACAAACGTATCTTTTTTTAAAGAAACATCCTTTATATGTCTACATTTTTGAACTCTCCGCTATAGTTCTCGTTTTATTACTATAAGATTTTACAATGTTATACGAGGTAATCTAAAAGATAATTACTCTTTTTTTATTACTTTCGGGGCAATATTAACCCCTTGAAAAATTGTAGAGATTTGACATCAAAAATTCTATTCAGATGCAAAAATATTTTATACATACATATTCATATTCCACATACTCCTAACAGAGTATATGGGACCAAGATTTTCGTTGAAATTTTTGCCACGCTGAGCAGGCAGGAAGTAAGATGCAATTCATAGATCTCCCCTAGTCTTCTTTGCCTCAGTATTCGCTTGGTTTGCAAATTATAGAAACCGCGAAAGCGCTACCAGAAACTTGGTTTCAATAAAAGTTTTATTTTAGTATTGTTTTTAATTTTATTAAAGTAATACTTTCGATTGTTTTATAAGCGAATTTAGTGTCAGAGTCATCACCAAGTAGGCAGAATATTGTATATTTTTATTAATATTTGACTCGATCATAATGACTTAGGTATTTTATCCAATATTAAGAAATTATGAATCAGTTTAGGTTATTATCTATTTTTTTGATTATTTTTTATTTAACTCATTAGTTAAAGCAGTTAGGTATTATAGAGAATTCTTAAAAAATAAAAAAGTACCATAAAATATTATTTCATTACAATACTAAAATACAGAGTGTTCTATTTAAGAAGACTCAGAAAATACTCATTCTAAGTGTCGATCAACCCTATATAACAAAATTAAGTAATTCGATATGGTAATAATTTTGAACAATAGTAGACTATATTAAAATTCGTTTTAATTTAATGGATTTTTTGATGTCAAGTCTCTACAATTCTACAGGGTGTTAATATTGCTACGAAACTAATAAAAAAACTTATTT
This sequence comes from Diabrotica virgifera virgifera, assembly GCF_917563875.1. Taxonomy (NCBI): domain Eukaryota; kingdom Metazoa; phylum Arthropoda; class Insecta; order Coleoptera; family Chrysomelidae; genus Diabrotica; species Diabrotica virgifera. The sequence goes on from NC_065452.1 coordinate 22,853,477, forward strand.
ATCATTTAAACTACTTACTCGTATTTCGAGTTCAAAAATTAAAAAATTTACAGGGTGTTAAATTAACAGATGAATTTGTTCCAACCTATCAATATGTGTGGCCATATATAAAATATTTTTAAAGTGCGGTCCTAACTATGCCCCAACTTTTACCTTAACACATTTTTTCGTATATCTTATTGGACTTCGTGGTACTAATGCCACACCCTGTATATAAATTGGCAACAAGCGGCTCAACGTAGAGAACATTGGAAGAGACTGAGGGGACCTAGGTATGTCTAACAAAGGATGCGATTGGTTGAATGATAATGATATACATATAATATAAAAAGTTCAATTTGGAGAATAAGGAAAGAAATACAAACATAACACGAACCTATATAAATATAAAACTATATTATCAAAAGAAAAAAAGGAAATGCAACATATTAACTTTTACCCAATGTATAATGTCCACCTTGCGTGCTTTTTTAATTATGTGTTTAATATAACTAAACAGTTTTAAAAATCCCTTTTACTCTGGACAATTTTAACCTACAATCCGCTACTAAGTCAGCAATTAACAGTTTCAATGACATACTTTACATACAACGCTTTGTAAATTGCGCCATTTAATTTTCCTTGCTCTGGTTTAATTATGCTCATATAGAGAATGCAAATATTTTGATCTACACATGAATACGGGTACAATTTCTAACCAATACAGTAATAAATTAGTGAAGTCAAATTAGCCATTTCCTGAAAATTTTAGGATCTCTATTGTGTTTTTAATTTGTGGTCTGAAATGACAGTAATGTATATATACCTGTACCAGGTATCTAAGAGACTCATTAATATTCAGATTAGTGGGGTGTGATTGTTGGAGGTGTGAAATTACATAAACAAGGGATTATTTCATAGAACAGGTAGATCCCGCTGAGCTGAATATTAATTCTCTTAGATAGTTGGTACTACGTAACTTATTGATAATAATAGACTAAGAGCCGGGATAGGTGAAATTTGCTAATTGTTTTAGGCTGCATAAGAGTCTATAACTTAAATAGTAGAATCTAAAAGAAAACGCATGAACACTGTGCTGTCACTTTTTAGTGGCACATGCGTCGAAAGTGTGTGTGTGTGTGCTATCGGATTTCTTGACTGTGGACTTAATCCATTAGCCGAACCAAATTTGTTTTCTAACTAAAATCTTATGAGATATCTGTTATACTCTCATTATATTTTTGAATATGAATGACCTATTTGATAATAATGATTTACAAATATAAGTACTTATTATTTTAATGATAGCTTCTTTCATTTTTTTTTATTTTATATATATATATATATATATACACACATATTTTTTTTTATTATTATTTTTTTTTCTTTTTTTTCTTTTTTTTTTAATTATTTTAATTTATTTTTTTTTTGTAATTTATTTATATATTTTTTTTTATTTTTTTATTTATTTATTATGTGTTTTTTTTTCTTTTTTTCCTAACCTAAGGATTATTAACTGGGATACATAAGTGCTCAGGGGTCTTTCAGAGCAAAATCAAACAAGACCAGACCACGGAAAGGAGGGTCAACAAATGGGGTAAACAAAGGTAACTTATATATATAATTTCACAATTTTAGTTTTATATTATTAATGTGTTTAATTAGGATCTCGTAGATACTTTTATCTTTTGTAGCAATCAGTGTTTGTAAACTAAAAGGTTTTCTTATGTGTTGTTTAGTATGAATTTGATTTATAAAATGTTCTACTTCTTTTTCTTTTAGTTTGCAATCTAATATCATATGTTCTGCGGATCCTAATTCTCCACATTCACAACAGTTTGTGTCAGACAATCCTATTTTATATTTATGTTCTGGAACTAAGGAGTGACCAAACCTAAGTCTACATATATATGATATGAGGACCTTGTTGCCTTGATAATCACTAAACCAGCCTTTAGATGGAATATCTGTTTGAATACTTTTATAATACAGTCCCTTTTTGGAGTTGGTATACCATTCTTTCCAGTTATTCATTTTGTTGTTATTAATATAAGCATATGCGTCATTTAGTGTTAGCTTATATTCACAGTTAGTTTCTAGTTCTGTAGCACTCTTTGCTAGTTTGTCTACAATTTCATTGTGTTTTAAATTGCAATGAGCTTTTATCCAGCAGAAAGATATTTCTTTGCCTTTGGCTTTGAGTTCGATAAAGTTTCTTATTATTTCTATAATAATATGATTGTTATGTCCTGTCCACTTTTCCAATTTACTTAGAGCACTTTTGCTATCTGACAGTATTACGAATCTATTGTTGTTATTGTTGATCGTGGCTATGTATTGCATTGCTTTCAATATTGCTATTAGTTCGCCTGTAAATACCGTGGTATCTTCATCCAGTCCTATTCCTTCTTTGTACTGTGTTTTAGGGTCCCATATGGCAGCAGCAACTTTAGAGTTAATCTTTGAGGCATCTGTATAAATTTGGTAATACTGTGGGCATAGTGTTTCTATATCTGCATTAAACATAGAGTTCCTTAAATTCGCTGGAAAGTTCGAATAATCTTTCATGTAAATTGGCTGTATATTAGGAGTGCTATTTAGATATATTTGAAATGTGGGTGATATTTTTGATGTGTATAATTTATTTTTAAATTGGCGCAAGCTGTTATATGTTTCAGCAAGTAGTAAAGAAGGTTTTTTCTTCCAGTATTCACTCGTTAGGTCATGTATAAAAAGTTTTTGACACTTATCCCCTATTAAACTCTCTTTAGCAATACTTTTAAGTATAAACTTTTCGCATAGAGTTTTTCTTCTTAAGTATAGTGGTGGTTCATTACACTCTATACTTAAATTTGACAATGGGGTGCTTATGAGAGCTCCGATAGATAATCGAAGGCATTTATTTGATAACACGTCTACTTTTTTAAGATGAGTTTTGGCTGCCTGATTATAAAATATGCATCCATAATCTAAAATAGATCTTATGTATGATCTGTACATTATTAATGAAATATTGGCATCTGCTCCCCAAGTTATGTGACTTACTGCTCGTAATGCATTATAACCTTTTTCAGCTCTTGTCACAATGTATTCAATATGGTCTTTCCAGCTCAGTTTTCTATCTAATATCATCCCCAAATACTTAATTTTAGGTTGAACTTTGAACTGGACGTTTTGTATTTTTACTAGTTCGGGAAGTTTTTGCTTTCTGGAGAATATGCAAATTTGTGTTTTATTTAAAGATATTGTTAAATTTAAGTGATACAAGTCTTCAAGTAAACAACTGTATACTTTATTTATTATTTTGCAGCCCTTTTCTATCTCGCTTTGGTCTACGTAAATACATATGTCATCTGCAAACTGTAATATTTTACCTTGGGTACTATTTGATATGCTTTTACCTATATCCGAAGTATAAATAGCATATAATATTGGGCTTAGAATACTTCCTTGAGGTATCCCAATGTTTGATATTCTGGGACCTAATAGTTTATTCCCAATTTGGATATACAAGATTCTATTACTGTAAAGTTTATAAATTCTCCAGCATAGTATATCTGGGATTCCTATTTTCTTCATTTGGTGATACAGGCTTACCAGATTAACATTGTCATATGCATTTTCGACGTCTATAAATGTAGCTACAACTGACTTATTAGTAGAAAATGAGTTGTAAACATCTAGTACCAAGTGTGATAAGTTTTCCATTGTTGAACATGATTTTCGGAATCCAAATTGTGTTGGAGAGAGTCGAGAATTTTTCTCCAGCCAAAATTCTAATCTTTGTTTAATCATTCTCTCCAATGTTTTCAAGATACATGACGATAGCGAAATGCCTCTGTATGAATCAGGACAATTTGCGGGTTTGTATTGCTTGAGAATTGGGACTATAATATATTCTTTCCATGAGTTTGGAACTTCCATGCTTGTCCATATGCGGTTTATTATATTTAGTAGTTGTATTTTTCTTTGGATAGGCAAATTATATAGCATACTATAGTGAATACTGTCCTTTCCTGGAGCTGAGTTGTTATTGTTTTTTAAACAATTTTTAAGCTCTTCCAAATTAAATAATTCTGTTAGAAATTTACTGTCTTCGGTGATTGTACTGTTCGTTGTACATGTAATTTCTTCCTCTAGGACCCAAGGTCTGGCAATTTTGTTAAAGAATAGTTCGATCCATTCATTTTCAACTATTGGATTTTTAGGTGGATTATAGGCGTTTTTTAATTTTCTAATCTCACTCCATATTTTACCTATCGGTGTATTTTTGTTCAAACTATTACATACATTTTTCCATGAGGCTCTTTTACTATTTAAAATAATTCTTTTTTTATATGCTTCTGCTTGCTGATATTTTAAGTAATTTTCGTGATTAGATATTCTTTTAAATTGTAAAAAGGCCTCTTTTTGTAGTCTAATAGCCTCCCTACATTCATTATTCCACCATGGTTTATTAAATTTTGCATTGGTCACTTTTCTCTTCTCTGGAATGCTAATTTTACTAGCATCATTTATAGAATCATAAAACATTTGATATTCTTGTTCTGTATTTTGTCCTATATTGTCTTTTTGTTTATTGCTTAACAAGTAAGAGAAAACTGTCCAATCCGCTTTTTTAATATCCCATTTAATTCTATTTCTAATTATATCATTATTATCAAAACAGGTATTTACATTACTATCATGTGCAAATTCGATAACTACTGGATAATGGTCTGAACCCAGACTCATATTTTCTGTGTGCCAAGAGCATTTATAATAGATATCTCCTGAGCAAATTGTTAGATCTATAGCTGACTTATTTTTATTCATGGACCTCCGAATTAATGTTTCCGAACCGTCATTTAAGAAATTAAGTCCACATTCTTCCATAGCTTCAAAAAGATTTATCCCTTCGCGATCAGTTTCATCACATCCCCATATTTTATTATGGCAATTGAAGTCTCCCCCCACTAAAAATGGTTTGTTTAAACTATTAAAGAACCTGACCCACTCATTTTTCGATATACCTAGTTTAGGTTTTGCATATAGAGAATATAGATTTAAAATATTTTGATTTAAAATGACTTGTACTGCAACACACATTACATTATTTATTTTATAAAAATCTAAGTTATTCTGAAAATTTATGTTTTTATTTAATAATATTGCGACCCCTCCAAAACCTTGCGGTCTATCTTCGCGAAATATATTATATCGAGAAAAATTTATGTTTGTGTTTGGTTTCAACCAAGTTTCACTCAATAATATAGCCAAAAATTTATTTTCAAATATATATTTTTCGAAATGTCCCTTATTGTGTATTATCGATCGTGAATTCCACTGTAAGATCTTTTTACTTGTTAGATCCATTTAAAATTTTTTCTAGACTATCTTTAAATTCTTCCATAATTTGTTTATTTTCTGTCGGCAAAAGTTTTTTACCTAATATATTTTTAAAAATTGTTAATATATTTTCACTAAGGTTTTTGTTTGTTGTTTGGTTATTTTGTGTTACCTGTTTGTGATACATTGGAATATTCTTAGGAATTGGTAGAGGCGGGTACGCAGAGGTGCTAGGATTGTTTAAAATATTTTCATGTTCTTCCGAATATGGGTAAACCGATTTATTTTGAGTGGCTTCGCTCCATTTTCTTTTTGTTGTTATTGTATATCTATTTCCTGCATTTGATGTTTTTAAGGCTGAGGTATAACTATTACTGTATTTTAATTTTGCTTCTTCAAATGCCATATTTTCGTTTACCATAAGATATTTGATAGCCTTTTGTTTCTCAAACTCAGGACATTTTGCTCGGTCCAGTGCTGAGTGTTTTCCAAAACAGAATAAACAAGTAGGCTCTGTTAACTCACATGCTTCAGATTCATGCTCCTGTCCACATTGTCCGCATCTTTTTTTCCCTCTACATTGACCAGTGACGTGGCCATACCTTAAACAATTTAGGCATTGTATTACTCTCGGTATATAGGTTTCGACTTGATATATCATTCTCTCAATGATAACTTCTTTTGGTATCATTTGTCCTCTAAAAGTCACCACTATCGTACCCGTCTCTATCAGCTCGTTGTTTGATTTTCTTTTCATTCTTTTTACACTTAATACCTTAAAATTACCATATTTACAAACAATAATGTCCTTTAATTCGTTTTCTGAGATACCTTTATCGACCCCTTTAATTACTCCACTTTTTTGTACCATAAAATTAGGAATGTATATGTCATAATCTTTTTCTAATAAATTTTTACTATCAATTAAAATATTTGCGCTTTTATATGAATTACATTCAATTCTAACTTTATTTCTACCAATAACGCTGATGTGAACTATATTATCTCTTACCGTAGGTTCTGCAGAAAGCACAAGACGCGCGGTGGCGATTCGATGTAGACGGCCAATGTGCCCGTTTCGGTTTTGTAAATAGACAAAATACGGTCCTTGGTCTCCTTGTGTATATTTATTTTTAATAGGTTTAATTAGCAACTGGTTTTCATTAGAATTATTGTTATCGCTTACCTGATAAACTGGAAAAAAGTTATTTGATTGTGTTTTTGCTACCTTTTGTACCTGTGAACTTGCATTTTGACTTATTTGTGTTTGTTTTTCCTCCTGATCCAGTTCCATATTATTAATATTTATCGTCCCTCCCCGATCGGGTGGATGTCCTTTGCCAATGGTATTGACTTCCATTTTATTAATTACCGACTCACCAAAACTAATTTTCACCGATCACACACGCAAAAACGAACTGTTCGCTTCGAATGCTAAATCGATACTGCATGCGTCGAAAGTGGAGCATCATACTTTCCACTTATGGACGGGATAAATAAATTAAAAGGTAGCCCTCTCACTCCCAGAATTCAATTTTTTCGTTTTTTAAAGTTCTATGCGATTAAAAAATAAGACTCAGCGCAATTTTAACCCGAAACCCCCTTCCCCTCCCCCCATCTTCAAAAACGTCATTTTTCGTTTTTATTTTTTTAGGTGAGATACCATCCATTTCAAGATTTTTTTAGTATATTTTTTTATTTTGTGTATTTTGTCAAACACCATTCAGATATTACCATAAGGTTCGCCACCTTCAAAAATTGGAAAAACTATAAAAAAAAAAGGTTTTTTATAGGTTATATGTAAATTGTCCATTAGAACATTAAAAATGAAACACATTCAAACCTCCTAAAAAACAGTTTTTCGGATTTTTGAAAGTAGCGAACATTGCGGAAAAATCTGAAAAAAATAAAAAATACAGTGTTTCATAAAATACACAAAATAAAAAAAAAATAGCAGCCATCTCCAAAGAACATTACACGTTTAAAAAATGTTTGACGTTATGTACACTTAACCTACGGTTATATAAAAAATATACATGTTTTGTAAAAGCCTCAACTGTATGTGTGTTTTTTCTTTTTGAAATTTTAATATTGATTGCATCCCACCTGAAAAAATAAAAACGAAAAATGACGTTTTTGATGACGGGGAAAGGGGGAAGTTGGGTGGTGGGTTTAAATTGCGCTGAGTCTTATTTTTTAATCACATAGAACTTAAAAAATAAAAAAAAAATAATTGAATTCTGGGAGTGAGAGGGGTACCCTTTAATTTATTTATCCCGTCCTTAAGTGGAAAGTATGATGCGACACTGTCGACGCATGTGCCACTAAAAAGTGAGGCCTTATTCCCATCCGTTTTCTTTAAGGTTCTACAATTTAATTTATAGACTCTTATGCGGCCTAAAATAATTAGCAAATTTCACCTATCCCGGCTAGGGATATTGAAGATGGGCAAGCTAGTGTACGTACATATATAAACATATGTTCGTATGTATACAATATATAAAAGTGAAAGAATTTACTAGGGATATATATATCTCATCTATATACAGTGTGGGTCATAAGGAACTGTAGATACTCCTACCTCATATGGAGGTATCAAATCCAGAACGTTATGAAACCTTGCTTAGGCTTTCACCTCTTTAAAGTAGGACTGCTCCCTTTTTTTGTTATGGGAGCTTAGATTGAGGACGAGCAACGTCATTTGCAAATAGGAAGTAGAAGAAGCCAACCAACCCGTGAGAAGAAATCACCTCAGATGTTACCAGCCATACCTTGGAACGACACTTAATCATCATTTTGGTTTGCAGCTTTCTAGGCCGTTGTATACTAATCAGAAAGTTCGTTACCAGCCAAGTGTAGAAGCTTGGCTGGAAGGAACGGAGCCCTCTTCTTGGGGTACCTGGTAAGTATGTGTCTAGATGGCAAGGAGTTTTCAAGGCCTCTTTGGCTCTGATATTGAATTATCTATCTTGTGTAAGACGTATCTTTTGCTGAGAGAACGAAGTATGTTCTTTATAGTTGGGAGATTAGCACATAGGTGGACTAATACTGATGGATACAATGTACGTTTCTATGCATTTCCTCAGGATTTTTCTTCTAGTAGCCAAGATTTAATGATTATGATGTCGAGAATTGATTGGCGACTTTGAGTTGTATTATCTGATTGAAGAGATAGGAGTGTATAGTTTTTATTAAGGTAGTTTGAAGTCCAGCTAGGTGAAGTTTTTCGATCAGGCCTTCGTGCCAGACCTATTCGAAGGCCTTCTGAACATCCAGAAATACACCTATTGCGTAACTATGGTGTTTGTTGATGGATTGAGATATGAAGTAGCTGCATCAATCAATGCGTTATGTGTGGAATGGTCAGCTTTGAATTTATATTGAAAATTTTGGATGATATGATTTGTTTCTAGGAATTCAAGGAGAGTGAATTGGATTCCTCAAAGAGAGACTCGTAGTCTCTCCTTAAGGATTTTCTGGTAGACCTTACCTAGAGTGTTTAAATGGGATATTGGTCTATAGGATTCTGTGCTGGTACTTTCCAAAGACTAAGAAAGTACTTCAACATAAGGCAAACTTTGATTATTTTGATAAGCAGTTGGATAATATGTTTAGGAAAATTTTGGGGCCATATCTCATCTATATACAGTGTGAGTCATGAGGAACTGTACATTCTCCTACCTCGTATAGAGGCCCCTATCGGGAATATCAAATGACTTAAAAAGAATATGCTCCCATTTTTTATTGATATACAGGGCGATACTTTTTACTTTTATTCACTCACTTTTAAATGGTAATTTGAGACTGAAATAAAGATTAACTTAATAAACCTTAGGACAAAACGATGATAGACAAATTGCACAGGGGATGTCACAGCTTTCTTGTCAAATGATTCCTCTTATGAAACCTTTCTACTAAGCTATGCCCATTCATAAAATTTATAAAACAAGTTTGGCATAACATCAATAATTGTTTTGTGCTCCTAAGCATTTTATCGACCAGGACATGTAGGGTAGTTTTTATTTATTTCAATGGTTGAAAATATCCGTCAGATGAAAGGCTGGAATATGTTGGATGTAAATTGCTCGAGAGAAAAAGAGAAATAAAATAAGTAAGACAAAGTCCATAACATAAAGAAAGTTTAAGTAGGTATATGTATTTAGTTTTGAAAGTTAAAAAAAAACACAAAAATGGAGGACAGTGTTTGTTGAATGAAGATACTTAATTACTGGTTATAAACTGAGTATAGTATTTTTGTAATAAAACTTAAATCAACCACTTAAATCTTTATGGTATTACTTTTACTACATACTTAATATCTAGAAATATCCTGAGGATCACATGGTAGGTAGATTTCTCAGGATATTTCAAGTTTGTTTTTAAATATTATTATTTTATAAATGAATGCATTGGTTTAGAAATTGTAGCGTCATGATTATATAGATAACTACCATGATATCTACACGACATGTTCACTTTTCACACAATAACTAACAAGAACGATGACGTCATTTTATACATGTTTCATTGTGGTGGTGGAATGAGTATATACAGTGGGATAGTTTAGGACATTAGATAGTGATAAATGAGAGTCCATAAACATTTACACTGTATACTTATGTAGAGTGGAAGGACAATTAAGAAAGTCTTATTTGATCACTACTTCCATTACTTCAATTGACTCAACTGGTAAATAAAGTCAAGGTAGATCAAATAAAATTTTCTACAAAGTAGAAAAAAGAAATTAGAATGTAATTTATTTTGTTGAAAAGCAAATTTATGAGCATACCTCTCCCTCAGCTCTTTTCTTTTCGAGTTCCTTCTGTTTGGCATATTCTTCTGCAATTCTTGTCTCGATAACTGCAAGTGACTCGCGTGTGAATGGACGGAATAAGCTGCGCTCCTCCTCAGAGAATGAGTCAGAGGCGACGGACATGTCTCCTCACGCCTAGGCCCCCACGATACCCTGAAAATAAATAAAGCCATATATAGACTAGGAGCCGGTATAGGTGAAATTTGCTAATCATTTTAGGCACGATAAGACCCTATAACTTAAATAGTAGAACCTAAAAGGAAACGTATGAACACTGTGCCGTCACTTTTTACTGGCACATGCGTCGACAGTGGCGCATCAAACTTTCCACTTATGGACGGGATAAATAAATTAAAAGGTACCCTCCCTCACTCCCAGAATTAAATTTTTTTCATTTTTCCAAGTTCTATGTAATTAAATAATAAGACTCAGCGTAATTTTAACCCACCACCCCCTTCCCCTTTCCCAAACCATCAAAAACTTCATTTTTCGTTTTTATTTTTTTAGGTGGGACGCAATCAATTTTAAAATTTCAAAAAATTTATTTTACAAAACATGTCTATTTTTTTTATAGATCCGTAGGTTGAGTGTACCGGGTGTCCCAATAAGAATGGCTCTCGGCCATATATCAGGAAACGGTTATAGTACCGCTTTGAGAAAAAAATATTTATAACAAAAGTTGCCTCGGGAAAAGCCTGGAAATTATTTTCATAATTGTAGGTCCACCGCTAGAGGGCGTAATTGAATATGAAAAATTAAAAAATCAAAATTTTATAAAATTTACCTAATGAAAGGGCATTTGAAATCTGATCATCATATTGTCCATAAAATTATTCACATATTTGCTTTCACAAGTTTAAGTCTACCTTTGAAAATAAGGGGTGGGGGTGAGTGGGAACCTTCTTATGAAAAAATGAGTGTAAGTGCGGTTCTGCTAAATCGAATTTTGCATACTTGGTCTTGTTGAAAACATCTCTTTATCGCCAATGTAAGTGTCTTATTTTCGAAGTAGCCTAATAAGTAATATGCAAGCTAGGAGGCGTTATTTAATTATTTTCAGAAATCTAGTTTTCTTTGGAAAATATTAAATACAAGTATGCATTTTTAATCATGTATTACAAAATTAGACCAAATTAGCAACATAATACCGAAAACCGCATGCCGATACCTTTTTTCAATCTCGGGATATCTTAAGAAATGTGTAAATTTTAAACATAACTGGTACTGTCACTGGTAAATGAGGTTAAAGAAAAGTAGTGGGTTATGGAAAAAATAAATAAACATTTACCAGATGTAAACGTATATAACTAATTAAAACAACAATAAGACAAACAACACTATAAAATATAACAAAGAAATAAAAGCAACTATTTACTTAGTCTTAGTGACTGCCTAAATATTCAAATTGTTGCCTATCATTTTCGATGCAAGCATTTACTCTTTCAAGAGTAGATTGTATAGCAACAGATTTAACTGTTTTAGACTTTTATTTATGGGGACGGATTAAAGACCTTGCTTTTGCCGCTAGGCACACTACTCGAGAAAATATGATCTAGCTAGAATCTAGAGAATACGAAACGCCATTCAAAGCATTGCGAAAGCAGAAATAGAGACTCTGTTAAATCTACTCTTGAAAGAATAAATGCTTGATCGAAAATTATGGGCAACAATTTGAACATTTAGGTCGTCACTAAGTAAGTAGTTGCTTTTATTGCTTTGTCATATTATTTTATAGTGTTGTTTGTCTTATTATTGTTTTAATTAATTATAAACGTTTACATCTGGAAAATATTTCTTTATTTTTCCATAGCACACTACTTTTCCTTAACCTGGTTTACCGGTGACATTAACAGTTGTTTAAAATTTACAGCTATTTACAGACTTACAGCAATGTTTGCATAAGAAGGTTGCCACTCACCCCCACCTCTTATTTGCAAAGGTAGACTTAAACTTGTGAAATCAAATCTGCGCAGAATTTGACGAAGAATACGATGATTGGATTTCCAGTGCCCTTTCATTAGGTAAATTTTGTAAAATTTTGATTTTTTAATTTTTGATATTCAATTACGTCCTCTAGCGGTGGACCCACAATGATGAAAATAATTTCCAGGATTTTCCCAAGGTAACTTTTGTCATAAATATGTTTTTCTCAAAGCTGTACTATAAACGGTTCCTGAGATATGGCCGAGAGCCATTCTTATTGGGACACCCGGTACATAGCCTCAAAAAAAATTTTAATTATTTTTTTGGAAAGAAGCGTGTAATTTTTTTTAGAGGTATCTGGAGGTCTATTTGTTTTTCTAGTTTGTGTATTTTGTCAAACACTATGTTTTTAATTTTTTTATATTTTTCCGTAAGGTTTGCCACCTTAAAAAATCTAAAAAACTGTTTTTTGGGTTTTTAGGGGGTTTGAAAGTGTTTCTCACATTTTTAAATGTTCCAAGAGACTCTGTTACTTCAATTTACATATAACCTATAAAAATAACATTGATTTGATCTATTTTGAAGTCCATATGTAACATTCCGTTAACTTCTAATCATCTTTATAGCTATTTTATTTAAATTTTAATAACGGTCTGTCATTAAGTTATACTTAAAAACAAGATCTAATTCCTTGACAGACCGTTATTAAAATTTAAATAAAATAACTATAAAGATGATTAGAAGTTAACGGAATGTTACAATAATTAATAGTTAAGTATGGCGTCAGTCAAGGAATTATATTAATTAGATCTTGTTTTTAAGTATAATTTAATGACAGACCGTTATTAAAATTTAAATAAAATAACTATAAAGATGATTCGAAGTTAACAGAATGTTACACATGCACTACGAAAAATTCCCAAGAACCCCCAAAAAAATAGTTTTTTGGATTTTTAAAGGTGGCGAACCTTACGGAAAAATCTAGAAAAAAATTAAGAACATAACGTTCGACAAAATACACAAAATAGAAAAGAATTAGACCTCCAGCCACCTCCAAAAAAAGGTTATACACTTTTTTCCAAAAAAATAATAAAAAAAATTTGAGGTTATGTACACTCAATCTATGGATCTATAAAAAATAGACATGTTTTTAAAGAGCCTCAACTATGCCTATGAATTTTTTGAAATTTTAAAATTGGTTGCATCCCACCTAAAAGAAATAAAAACAAGAAATTAATTTTTTGAAGGTGGGGGAAAGGGGGAGGGGGTTGTGGGTTAAAATTACGCTGTGTCTTATTATTTAATCACATTGAACTTAAAAAATGAAAAAAAATTGTATTCTGGGAGTGAGGGAGGGACCTTTTAATTTATTTATCCCGTCCAGAAGTGGAAAATTTGATGCGCCACTGTCGACGCATGTACCACTAAAAAGTGACGGCACAGTGTTCATACGTTTTCTTTTAGGTTCTACTATTTAAGTTATAGGGTCTTATCGTGCCTAAAATGATTAGCAAATTTCACCTATGGCGGCTCTTAGTCTAATAATCAATATAATAATTGTTACAAGTACTGTAACATGTTTAATTTGTATTCAAATTTAATTTAAATTTTTTGTTTTATTTATTTATTTAATAGCAAATTTACAATCTACTCCACACTAACATTTAGAGTAAAGTAAATATTTTATAATATATTGTAGTATGCATGTGCCGGGTAGCATATTTACACATGCTAGCGTGTGTAGTAGGGATGGGAAAAACCTACCGGTTATAAATTAAAACCGGTTTTTTACTTCGCAATAACCGGTTTTGCCGGTTGTTTGTTTGTCCCGGTTATAACCGGTTTTTTCGTTTTAAAGTAATAACCGATGAAAAACCGGATAAGTTACCTCTGGAAAAAATATTAATTCAAATAGGTATTAAATTCGATAGATCTATCGAAAAATCGGTATACCTACTGATTATCACTGATCCATATTAACACAACGGAATACAAGCCGACGCCACGAGTGGCGAACAGAGTTGCCAGATTGGGGTGTTTCCCACCAATTTTAGGGCCACTAGTAAGAGGCTGGAAAATTTTGTATGAGTTGGAATGATTGGGAAAATTTTGGGAGGAAAATTGGTGAGTATTTTACTAACACAGTAGCGCTGTTCTCTTTTCACCTTTCAAGTTTCGGGTTTTCTTATTTTTGCTATGTCGAAATCGTTTCTGTGGAATTTATTTTCTAAGCGTGACACAAATCTCACCTGATACCCTAAATATCTAGAAAATAAGCCCAAGGTAAGCTCATTTCATAGAATAATTCTCTAGTGTTAGGGAAAAAGGGCATAAGTCGAAATATGTTGTTTTTCAGGAGGATTTATTAAAGGTTTCATTTTGTCGTATAAATCTATTTTTAAATTAAACTTGCATTTATACTAATATTATAATACGATATATTAACCAAACCTATAGACAATAATAAAGTAGGTTATATATTTTCAAATTGATGATTTTTGATTGACTTAAGTCTTCTAGATATGACTTTGATTGAAACACATCTAATAGAAACACAGGTAAATACAGAAACATAAAATAATGGATGAAGTTTTTTTGCTGAAAAAAAAAAACAATACATACAAGTAAAATACATCACTGCAATGTTTATTACTTATGTACCTCTTCTAAGTCTGGATTTTCGGCGTCTGGATCTAGGTCTTATAAATTTGGGTCAACGTCAGCTGTTGCATTTGAATGTACAAGTTGCTCATAAAAGCTTTTGTACACATCTGGAATAAGGGGTAGTAATTCCAAGAGATCATCTTTCTTGGCCTTGGAGATTGCAAGTGGCTCTGTATATTTTTTTGATAAAGAGAGTGCAACCGGACGTCCAGGGCGATTTAAATTAAGAATGGAGAAGTCTTCTGTTTCTTGAAGTGATTTTTTATAATAAATCAGTCCCTGTTCCTTTGTGTATCTGAGCCATTTGCAGTCGTGCCATAGAAATTTTCGTTTTTCACTATCTTGTTTTCTTTTTACAAAGATACTTTTCAACAAGGCTGCAAAGTCATAAAAATCATCTTGTGACATTTCAAGCACTTGGAAAGGTTTCTTTTTATTTGCGCATCGTATTAATGTCGCCCAATCATGTGGATGTGATATTTGAATACCACTTGTTTTTTTTTGGTTTTTCGATTATGGAATGATCCGCATCACATTCCATGTGTGAGTGACCTGACACAAGAAATTTGTGATCGATTTCGTCTAACGAATTTTTCATTTGAAGAACAGTTAAGAACATACTTGCTACGTAGAAATTCTTATTTTGTCCACCGCAAGTATCCGAGTACAAAATCACTTTTTTCACTTCGGGTGGCAAATTCATAAGCTCCTTAAAAAAACACGAAGCAATTTCGTTTGCTCCTCTCATTGCTATCGACTCGTGCCATAAAAATAACATGAAGCAAAACCATTTCCACAATTGTGTATTGTCAGATTGTAGGTCCAATATTTTCTTCTTTTGTAAAATGATACCGATGTTTCTAAAAACGGTGTCGGAAGACATTGTTGTAGGTCAAATGTATAGCACAATACTGAGTGGTCTTCCATTGCTAATTTTTTGTCTTTACGTTTACAAGTATATGCTAAGTCGGCTTCTTCATGATGCTTTGCTTGTTGTTCTTTAAGTGTATTTTTGTTTTCCTCATCATTGGTGATAGTCAACTCCATTTTCAAAACTTCACATTTGTGACAAACATCCGTTTTTGACATTTTTACGTTCGCAAAAACACAAGTAAATACAAATTTTTATCACTGAAAAGCAATACGTGTTTGTTATTGTAACGGGTCATACGGAATTATGTCAGCCTCTCCTTGGCAAGTGTAAATATACGGTTGTAAGGTTGCCGCGGTAAAAAAGACTTTAGTCAACATAAGTCCGCTTGTCCAAACAGAACTGGTTTTACACGACTTGTTGCGTCTATTAGATATTAGATCAATAGAGATTAAAGCTGTTAGAAATACAATAGACTTATGTCCTTTGGATCACAACTAAATTGATTAAATTCCATGTCGCCAGTATACTTAAGTCAATATAGTAAAAATTTGACTTATGCCCTTTTTCCCAGGTCCATGTCACCAGCCCCCCCTTTTTCGATTTGAGGGTCAAAAAAAAGCTCATTCGTTTGTATTGCGTTAGTACTGGATTGTATCACCCTTCATTCGTTTGTACTGCCCCCACCCTTTTAAATCTGACTGGAGGGGCTGGTGACATGCCATCCCCCCCTTTTTCGATTTGAGGGTCAAAAAAAAGCTCATTGGTTTGTATTGCGTTAGTACTGGATTGTATCACCCTTCATTCGTTTGTACTGCCCCCACCCTTTTAAATCTGCCTGGAGGGGCTGGTGACATGCCATCCCCCCCTTTTTCGATCTGGGGGTCCGGGATGGGTATGTTCGTGTGTACTGCGTTAGTATCGGATTGTATCACCCTTATTTTGTTTGTACTGCCCCCACCCGTCTAGATTGGCCTGGGGGGGCCAGTGACATGCTACCCTGTACTCTGCACTTTTTGCCTTCTAAATGTCGAAAATAGGCTACTTCGTTTGTACTGCGTTAGCACTGGATTGTATCACCCTTCATTCGTTTGTACTGCCTCCACCCTTTTAAATCTGACTGGAGGGGCTGGTGACATGCCATCCCCCCCTTTTTCGATGTGGGGGTCCGGGATGGGTATGTTCGTTTGTGCTACGTTAGTATCGGATTGTATCGCCCTTATTTTGTTTGTACCGCCCCCACCCGTCTAGATTGGCCTGGGGGGCCAGTGACATGCTACCCCTCTACTATGCATTCTTTGCCATCTGAATGTCAAAAATAGGCTATTTCGTTTGTACTGCGTTAGTACTGGATTGTACCGCCCTTATTTTGTTTGTACTACCCCTACCCTTCTACATTTCAAACAGAGAAGGATTAGTGCTAGGAGTAAGGACACAAAATCAGCCAAACATTGCACATAGTAACACCGTGGGTGTAAAATTTGGTAAATTCGTCAAAAATGAAACGAATTAAATTTTGAAACTGAAAAACAGGCTTACAAGCCACTCTCCACTCTCCATGGGGAATGGAAATTTACCCCCTCAGATGGATCTCGGAGTAGTAGTGATTTGAAAAATGGTACATGTATTTGTTGGAGATATTTTGAACACCATTTTCAATCAGAAATCAGAGCAGCGACCTTGTCTTTTCCTACTAGGAAGAAATTTATCCATCCCCTCAATAAATTTTACAGTTTCAGACGCTATCGATATGATTATCAAAGATCTTATGCGGCGTATTCCGAAATGCACTCTTCGTTGTACAATTTCAACCTCTCTGGATAACTGATTAACTGAAACATACATACGGCAGAATTCATTGGAATCGAAAATTATTAAAAGTATGTATTTGGAACATTAAATGAAAAGTTCCCACAATCAATATCTTTCTTACCATCTAATGTCAGAGACCAAATAACAATAATTGCAGCTGCTATGTTCTGGCAATTTGTTTTCTAGAAAGGTTTGTATTGTTCATTTATGACTGCAATAAGATTCTGAATTTCCGTAGGTATTTCATTATTTGTAAAATAAATATAGTGTCAAAAACTTGCTTATACATTTGACGCACTGTCCGTCAACGTGTTAATTGACTCTACAGATTCAGTGCCAAAACGAGACATTTTTATAGAAAAATATTTGCAAGTATATTAAATGCCAAACTGACCTATTAAATAAACAATGACATTGCAATTTTCGATTTCTACTATGGAATTATCGCTGTATAGACCAGGACGGATCTGTTTTGAGGTGGATGTGAGAGGTGGCATTCCCATTTTTGCAGATAAAATTAGGTGACAACTTCAGTAATTATAATTGACTCACGCTCCTTCTCAAATATGTTTGGAACATTATTAAAAAAATTTAAATATTTAAAAATTTCGAAAAACATCGATTTTTTTCAACTTTCATTGCTTGTAACTTAAAAACGATTCATTTTGGAACAAAGTCATAGGGAAATAAAATAAAGATAATTGAATTTTGTATGATATACGACACGACTGCTATAAAATATCTTAAATGATTATCCTTTCTGCAAAATAGCAATAAATACAAAATAAGAGGACAAAATAAGCCTCTTTTTATTCAATGTTTTTCAACCACTTTGGTTGCACTTAGAACCTTCGTATTTTACTTAGAAAGTTCTTACAACATACTCAATCCGTCCACCAAATTTTATTAAAATCGACATAATAGATTTTCCATAATAATTTTGCAATCTAAATTTTTTTAGAAAAGTTCAAATTTTTTAAAAACTTTCTGAACAAAAAGTAGACCTGTTAGAAGTTTGCTAATTTTTTTACATATCGAGAGGTACTTTACCAATCCAATACACTTTACAAAATTAAAATCGGATTATTTAAGCGGCCTCAGCACTGTTTTAAGGATATAAACAATTTTTTTGCTTATAAACAAATATAGTGAGGACGTTTGAGTTGGAATAAATTCATTTTCTCGAGAATGGGCAACTCTGGAGATAAATCCCTAAACAGGTCGATTTTATATTTAAATTATAATTTTTGGGATATCTATCATACTACTAACGTCATCCATCTGGGTGTGATGACGTAATCTATGATTTTTTTTAAACGAAAATGTGGGTCGTGTGCTAGCTTATTTGAAACATTATTCAATTGTTTATTTATTACATAATTATTTATACAGGGTGCCCAAATTTTTTTTTAATTAATTGAGACAAACAGAAGAAAGTATTTAATTTAGTTAATTCGAGATACATTTTACTGTTGTCCTAAAACAGAAAAAAATGTTTATTTGATAAATAACAGAAAAATGAATTTATTCGTATTTATTAACTCAAACGTCCTCACTGTATTTGTTTATAAGCCAAAAAATTGTGTATAACTTTAAAACATTGCTGAGGCCGATTAAATAAACCAACTTAAGTTCTGTAAAGTGTATTAGATAGGTAGGGCGTATCTTTATATGCAAAAAAATGAGCAAACTTCTAAATAATGGTCTACTTTTTGTTCAGAAAGTTTATAAAAATTTTTAACTTTTTTAAAAAAATTTAGATTGCAAAATTATTATGCAAAACCTATTAAGTGTATTTTATAGTCGTATATCATAAAAAATTCAATTATCTTTATTTTATTTCCCTACGACTTTGTTCCAAAATGAATGGTTTTAAAAACGATTGAAAAGTTTTCAACAGAGAGGTTGAAATTGTACAACGAAGAGTGCATTTCGGAATGCGCCGCATGAGATCTTTGATTTTCATATCGATAGCGTGTAAAACTGTAAAATTTATTGAGGGGATGGATAAATTTCTTCCTGGGAGGAAAAGGCAAGGTCGCTCCTCTGATTTCTGATCGAAAATGGTGTTCAAAATATCTCCAACAAATACATGTACCATTTTTCAAATCGGTAGCGTAGAACTACTCCGAGATCCATCTGAGGGTGTAACTTTCCATTCCCCATGGAGAGTGGCTTGCAAGCCTGTTTTTCAGTTTCAAAATGTAATTCGTTACATTTTTGACGAATTTACCAAATTTTACACCCGCGGTGTTACTATAATAGTTTTGGCTAATTTTGTGTCCTTACTCCTAGCATTAATCCTCCCCTGTTTTAAATGTAGAAGGGTAGCATGTCACTGGCCCCCCAGGCCAATCTAGACGGGTGGGGGCGGTACAAACAAAATAAGGGCGATACAATCCGATACTAACGCAGTACAAACGAACATACCCATCCCAGACCTTCAGATCGAAAAAGGGGGGATGGCATGTCACCAGCCCCTCCAGGCAGATTTAAAAGGGGGGGGCAGTACAAACGAATGAAGGGTGATACAATCCAGTACTAACGCAATACAAACGAATGAACCTTTTTTTGACCCTCAAATCGAAAAAGGGGGGATGGCATGTCACCAGCCCCTCCAGGCAGATTTAAAAGGGTGGGGGCAGTACAAACGAATGAAGGGTGATACAATCCAGTACTAACGCAGTACAAACGAAATAGCCTATTTTCGACTTTCAGAAGGCAAAAAGTGCAGAGTAGAGGGTAGCATGTCACTGGCCCCCCCAGGCCAATCTAGACGGGTGGGGGCAGTACAAACAAAATAAGGACGATACAATCCGATACTAACGCAGTACAAACGGACATACCCATCCCGGACCTTCAGATCGAAAAAGGGGGGGATGGCATGTCACCAGCCCCTCCAGGCGGATTTAAAAGGGTGGGGGCAGTACAAACGAATGAAGGGTGATACAATCCAGTACTAACGCAATACAAACGAATGAACCTTTTTTTGACCCTCAAATCGAAAAAGGGGGGGATGGCATGTCACCAGCCCCTCCAGGCAGATTTAAAAGGGTGGGGGCAGTACAAACGAATGAAGGGTGATACAATCCAGTACTAACGCAATACAAACGAATGAGCTTTTTTTTGACCCTCAAATTGAAAAAGGGGGGGCTGGTGACATGGACCTCTTTTTCCCCAACACTAGAGAATTTAAGTAAAGAAATTTATAGGGGAATTTTGTTTTTGCTATCTTTATGAGTTCTGTTTTTTCTTTTTGCTTTCGTCTTCGGGGCAATTACCTACGTTCACGAGCAATCAGATCGGTCTAACCGTTCTAGATCACCTACTCCATCATCTTCTAAGATAGAAAAAGCAAATTACGCTATTGCAGCATCAAGAAAAGAGCTCCAGCTAAGAGATTCAGTTGCATCATGGAATTTGTTACGGCTCCACCAGGTTGTAAAATTTTCTGGTAAAAAGTTGCTGTTTATATAATAGGTTTGTTCTAGCATCAGTTTCAAAAGGTTTGAAACTATCAGAAGCATGCGCATTTGTTTGATGGCGTTCTAGCACACAAATTACTAGTCTCAAACTACTAGTCGAGCGTTCTAACGAAAGAAAATTTTGGTTTGAAAACTAGCTTCAAACGGTCAAAAGAGTTTGCGGATTTTGTTCGGATTTTCAGTTTGTGACTTGCGCAGAGGAATTATTTGTTTGAGGTTTATAAATTTTAAATGAAAGTAATATGCTTTGACTATATTACTTAACATTATTTACGTTTATAACATTAATTTTCCATATTTAGCATAAATCTTGAAAATTTTGATACTTGTAAGAAAAGTGTATTTCTAATCTAACCTCAAAATTATAAATAAAAACAAAGAATTTGACGTTGGTATTTACTCCGATAAAAAAGCGTTCTAGCAAAAACAGTTTGTTACCAGTTTGTGGATTGCACATGCGCAGTAAAGCAGTACAATAATCTGGTGTCAAGCCATACAAAACTACATGCTAGAACAAACCTATTATCGACTGATTAATCTTAGTATCGATATATTCTTACGATAGTACCGATATCGATCATATTAATATCGATACGAATGGAGCATCGCAATCTAAAGTGCAATATAAATGTAACATTTTAACCTATTGGGCATTGGCTTTTATTAAAAAAACCGAAAACCGGTTTTTGGAATAACCGGTTGTATTGACCGGTTATAACCGCCAGGTTAAGCCGTAAGTAAAAAATCCGGTGTAACCGAAAACCGGTGTTTTGTCAAAAATCGCCATCCCTAGTGTGTAGACACCAGAGTGGTAGGGTTTGGAAAAACAGTATATTTACAGATGCTAGCGCGTGTTGACACCACGGTGTTGAAATCAGTTAGGGTTTGGAAAAACAGTACGTTTACAGATGCAAACGTGTGTTGACACTATGGTGTTGAAATCAGTTAGGGTTTGGAAAAACAGTACATTTACAAATCTTGCCTGCAAAGGTAAAACAGTATATGTGAAAAAAGTGAGTTTTGAGATAA
This sequence comes from Diabrotica virgifera virgifera, assembly GCF_917563875.1. Taxonomy (NCBI): domain Eukaryota; kingdom Metazoa; phylum Arthropoda; class Insecta; order Coleoptera; family Chrysomelidae; genus Diabrotica; species Diabrotica virgifera. The sequence continues at coordinate 22,875,381 of NC_065452.1, forward strand.
ATGACTTTTTGTTCTTTTATTGTGCCGTTTTGTCATTTATAAAGTTAGACAAATGAAATTTGGAATATAAAAAAAGTATGTTATTATAATAATTATTACAAGAGCAAATAGGTATAGTTTTTTGAAATGTGCTTGTAAAATGACATATACTGTTTTACCATTTTTCCAGTATACCCAAACAGCCTTATTAATAAACACGGACTAACGCCCGACTAACTTTAGTCCGAGGACTAAGTCAATACCATTAATTTTCCCTATTAATAAACAGCGACTAATGATGGACTAAGCTAAACCCTCTCTAGTCTCGGACTAAAATTTAATCCGAGGTAATAGTAGGTTTAAACCGAGACTAACTTGACGTTTTGTATTCATAACCTTACAAACTTGCTAAATGCATTATTTGCTTTTGCTTGCTTGTATAATAAATATATAATAACATTATTATGTTATTATTGATAATGGAGAGATATTATTTTATTAATGATTTAAGATAATTAATAGACGAATTAAATGAGGATAGAAATCAGCGGAACGATATTCCTCTTGTGAGTCACATCAAAATATACAAAATTATAAAAAAAATCTTTAGTTTAGAGGAATTAGAAGGTAAATTTAAAGTGAAATACCGATTTTCGAAAGGTACAGCAGTTAATATGAAATACAAAACAATAATACAATAATATAAAATATAAAACACCAGGTAGCACCTTCTCAGAACGAAGTCCAAAAAAAATTAACTAAAATGTATGCAGAAATGGCACCGACCGAACAGCTGTTCGGTTTAGAGGAAAGAGAGGTTAAATCCTCTACATTTTCTTCTTTTTCGCAAAATTCTCTCCATTTCTCTTCTTTTTCGCAAGGGTTACCAACATAAATTTGTTGTAACTAGGACTAAGGAAGGTTTAGTTAGTCCGAGCTTAGTCCGTGTTTATTAATGACAATCTTAAAATGAAGTTAGTACTCGCTTAATCTCGGACTAAGTAGTCCGAGACTAACGTCGAACTAAGCAATTTTTATTAATAAGGCTGAAAGAGTATATAAAAGACTTTATACGTATATACCGTCGGGGAGATAAAAATTCCCATTGGTCATACTATGGTAAAAGCGTATATGAAATGTTTATACTATTTTACCATTGGAATTGGGACACGGTTTTTATAAAATATGTTACTGTATAACAGCATATACCACATATATCCTGTTTTACCAGTAGAGTTTCAAAAAATAGATATAACATAATACCAGGGATAAGCAGTGTATGACGATGTATACTATTCTGCCTTTGTAGAGTTTGTCGAATATACTGTTTTACCATAGCAGAGACGCAAGTACACATACTCATATACTGTTTTACCAGTGTCACATTTTGAAAACTAAATGAGATAGAAATAAACTAAAAATTGCATAAGAAAGAGCAGAAAAAATAACCTAATTTCGGCGGCAAATTCAAAAATCGATTTTTTTCACATATACTGTTTTACCTTTGCAGGCAAGAAATACTAACAGATTTAGACACCAGAGTGTTGAAAACAGCTAGCTTTTTTAGTGGTTATACATGCATAGATGCTAACGGCTATTGACATTGAATTTATATACCTACTGGTGTGGAAAAATATTTAAGTGATTTAAGTATTAATAAATAATTAAACGTTGTTGGGATATAAACAATAATATATTAAAACAAAAGAACATCATAAAAATAATGTTGTTCTGGAAGCTATTTCCTTGTGGCATTTTTATAATTATTAACTATTTAGATGGGAAATAAGCCACAATTAAATTGAAAAAAATAATTTTTGTTAACGTTTCGAGGCCCAAATCGGGTGCCGTTGTCAAAATACAAAATACTACTAAATTAAACAAAAATGTTGTTGCTTAGCAAAAAATTCTTCTAATAATTTAATTAATCTGACTCATTTATATAGGCAATTCAGACATATTATATTATACATTTTAAAGTATTTTTTACTAAGCAACTTCAATCTTCTTTTAATTTAGTAATATTTTGTATTTTGACAACGACACCCAATTTGGGCGTCGAAACGTTTAAAATTATTTTTTTCAATATAATTGTGGCTTATTTCCCATCTAAATAGTTAATTATAAAAAATAATATTAGATTAATGAGCAGATCCATGCCCTTTAGCGTTAGGTTGGTTCTCTGTGATGTTTCTCATCAGGGTTCTGCTTCTTTTTTTTCTTTTGTTGCCTCGGTTTTGTAAAAATAGTACGTTTACAGATGCTAGCATGTGTTCACACTAGGGTGTTAAAATCAGTTAGGGTTTGGAAAAACAGTACATTTACAAATACTAACAGATTTGGACACCAGAGTGTTGAAACCAGCTAATTTTTAGTGGTTATACATGCATATATGCTAACGGCTATTGACATTGTATTATATTGACATTGTATTGACATTGTATTGATTTTATATACCTACTGCTGTGGAAAAATATTTTAGTGATTTAGGTATTAATAAATAATTAAACCTTGTTGGGATATAAACAATAATATATTAACACTAAAGAACAACAACTTACACATATTGTGTATATCGATATAAGTCTAAATATTTTATCTCGCTTATTGATTAATGTAATTAATTTTGTTTATTAACTCTTTATACTAATTTATGTAAACTGTTATATTCTCCCAATATTTTTTCGAAAATCAGCAACGCAATAGCCGCCATGTCAGTTGCATTTAAAAGCAGTGTCAATAGCCGTTAGCATCTATACTCCATCTAATTTACTTACCGTTGCACGTCATCCGCGTCATAGCCCGTGACGTCACATGATACCAACACGAAATATTTAGGCGGTAGGTGTGTTCTTTTTTAGAATCACTTTGCCGAGTACACTGGCATTACAGCCACTAGACATATTTTAATATATACGCGTAGAAATAATATTTAAAGATTTCTATTAATGTTAACTTAAAGAAATACACAATAATATGTTTCATTTAATTTGTATAAATGGATTATAAAGCGTTTTTATGAAGCACATTTGTTCGGAATACACTGTAACTATAATCGAACGGAGGTAATATTTTGACATAAATTGGTAACATTTATTTGACAGTTGCGGTGATGACACTTCATATTTGTTTATATTCTTTACTATAAGTATTTGTTTCATTATATTTACTGTTTTTATTATGTACTTTAGCGTAAGATTATAACTTAATTCTTGTGTTCTATTTCTAAAGTTTTTATTTATTTACATTGAATATTAATTTTTTTTTGCTATATAATCCACTTCGGCAAAAATTGTGTGATGTATTTGATTTAAAATGAATTCAAGAATTTTTTGTAATTGGGCAACAATGTCAACTTAGATCTCTAACGTAGATAATGACGTGCAACGGTAAGTAGATTAAACGGACTTTATGCATGTATGTCAACACGCATCTATGCATATATGCCTAGTGTCAACACACGCTAGCATCTGTAAACGTACTGTTTCTCCAAAACCGAGGCAACAAAAGGAAAAAAGAAGCAGAAATCTGATGAGAAACATCATAGAGAACCAACCTAACGCTAAAGGGCATGGATCTGCTCATTAACTTAATAGTTTTTTTATGTTGTTCTTTTATGTTAATATAATAATATTATTGTTTATATCCCAACAACGTTTAATTTTATTTGTTCATACCTAAATCACTTAAATATTTTTCCACAGCAGTTGATATATAAAATCAATCAACAGCCGTTAGCATCTATGCATGTATAACCACTAAAAAAGCTAGCTGCTTTCAACACTTTGGTATCCAAATCCGTTAGTATTTGTAAATGTACTGTTTTTCCAAACCCTAACTGATTTCAACACCCTAGTGTGAACACACGCTAGCATCTGTAAACGTACTGTTTTTTTTTAACCGAGGCAACAAAAGGGAAAAAAAGAAGCAGAAACCTGATGAGAAACATCACAGAGAACCAACCTAGCGCTAAAGGGCATGGATCTGCTCATTAATCTAATATTATTTTTTTAAATTAAAATTAACTACTTAAATGAGAAATAAGCCACAATTAAATTGAAAAAAAATTTAATAACGTTTCGGCGCCTAAATCGGGTGTCGTTGTCAAAATACATAATACTACTAAATTAAACAAAAATGTTGTTGCTTAGTAAAAAATACTTTAAAATGTATTTGTCTGAATTGCCAATATAAATGAGTCTTAAATAAATTATTACAAGAATTTTTTACGAAGCAACAACATTTTTTTAATTTAGTAGTATTTTGTATTTTGACAACGACACCCGATTTGGGCATCGAAACGTTAATAAAATTATTTTTTCAATTTAATTGTGGCTTATTTCCCATCTAAATAGTTAATTATAAAAATGCCACAAGGAAATAGCCTCAGAACAACATTATTCTTTATGTTGTTCTTTTGTGTTAATATATTATTGTTTATATCCCAACAACGTTTAATTATTTATTAATAGGTACCTGAATCACTTAAATATTTGTCCACAGCAGTAGGTATATAAAATCAGTGTCAATAGCCGTTAGCATCTATGCATGTATAACCACTAAAAAAGAGCTGCTTTCAATACTCTGGTGTCCAAATCTGTTAGTATTTGTAAATGTACTGTTTTTCCAAACCCTAACTGATTTCAACACCCTAGTGTCAACACACGCTAGCATCTGTAAACGTACTGTTTTTCCAAACCCTAACTGATTTCAACACCGTGGTGTCAACACGCGCTAGCATCTGTAAATGTACTGTTTTCCAAACCCTAACTGATTTCAACACCCTGGTTTCTACACACGCTAGCATCTGTAAATATGCTGCCGGGTACCATTCAGCAATGGCTCTCCGTACAGTTACTCAAGTAGGTCTTCTGGCCAAATTCGTTTCAATCTTCTATCTTCTAAGGGCTGATGGAATAGGCTTCTGATGAACAGATTGTCATGATCTGGTATTCGTTCTTTGTATTTATTCAGTCTAGACGATATAACATCTTTTATTAATGGGATTTTTAGATCGATATGTAAGGTTAGATTTGTTACATATCAAGGTGCTCCAGATATCATACGAAGTATCTTGGACTGAAATGACTGAAATATTTTGGTATTTGACGGCTTGGTACATCCCCTGAGCTCAATGCCGTATGTCCAAATTGGCTTTAGTATATATTTGTAGATGGGCAATTTGTTTTCAAGTGAAAGTTTGTACTTTCTATTGAGTAGCCCGTAGGTACTACATATTTTTTATTTTCAGATTAAATTCGCTTCTTTTTGCTTTTATGTGTGTTTTTTCCAAGTCAGTTTCTCATCCAAGATATTTTACCACAGTTTTTATGGGGTTAGGGTTGTTAGTTATGGTAACTTGAGATGGTCTGCTTTTTCTTGTAGTTAAATGTTATTTGGGCGGATTTATCGATATTAACACTTATTTTCCATTTATGTAGCCACCTAGAAACTATATCCAGGTGGTATTGCAGCTTCTCAGATGCTCTCGTCGTGTCCACGTCTGAGGTTATTATTGTAGTATCATCTGCAAATGTAGCTATTATAATATTGTCGGTTTGTGGGAGGTCTGCAGTAAAAATTGGATAAAGGAAAGGGCAAGTACGTTACCCTGAGGAACTCCCGACTTTATAGGTTTATAAATTGATAGATCATCATCTATTTTCACTTGAAAGTATCTATAATTTAAATACCATTTCAAGATAATGTAAAATCTAGTTTAGAGGCACCGTTTCTTCTATTCTTTAAGTAAGAGTCTTTCAAATGTTTTTGGCATTAGTGGTAACATACTGATCGGCCGATATGAGTTGATTTCGGTTGATGGCTTACCAGGTTTGGCTACCATGATGACTTATGCCATTTTCCATTGGATGGGATAGTATCCAATCCTTAGATCCTGGTGTAAATAGGCCAATACCAATGTGGGGTTCGCAAAGAAAAGTCCATCCATCAAATATTCCTTCTAAGACAAGCTTTGAAAAAAAAACATATGAGTATGGAATTGATACTCACCATTTGGTTGTGGATTTTAGATGTACCTATGACAGTGTAGACAGAAAGGCATTATACAAAGCTATGGTAGAATTTAATATCCCAATACACTTAGTAAGGTTGGTGAAAGCAACCCTCTCAACAGTCGAGTGTAAGGTTAGAGTTCAGAATGGAATATCAAGAACTTTCCAGATACAAACAAGACTTCGACAGGGAGATAGCCTTCTATTCAACATTGCTTTAGAGAAAGCTATTAGAGAATCTGGAATAACAACAACAGGGACCATAATTAATAGGAGTGTACAAATACTAGCGTATGCAGATGACATTGATATCATAGCAAGAAGAAAGGCGGACCTGGTTGAATCGTTCACGGCATTAGAAGCAGCAGCAAAAAGAAAATAATGGGGCTACACTGTTATAATAGAACTAAGTATATGAAGGTCACCAACAATAATCAAGTAGCAAAACATGAAGATCTAACAACTGGAGCATATACTTTCGAAGGAATAAGAAAGTTCGTATATCTAGGCTCAGAATAATCAACCTAAGTAATACAGTAACTGCAGAAACTAACAGACGTAAATATGTATCTAGTAAATCGCGCATACTATGGATTAAAGAAACTTTTAACATCAAACATAGTCACAAAAAGAGCAAAAATATTGATACACAGAACTGTAATCAAGCCCGTCCTTACTTACACGCGAGAAACGTGGACGATAACAAAAAGTGATGAAAAACGGTTAGGCTGTTTTGAACGTATAACCTTCAGACATATCTATAAAGGCGTGCAAGAGAACGGATTATGGCGAACACGCTATAATTTTGAGCTTTACCGCCTTATAGTGAGCCTAGTATTGGTAGATCTATCAAAATCAACAGGCTGCGGTGGCTAGGCCACTTAGAGAGAATGAATGAGGTGGAGCCGTTGAAACACGTTTATAGCCAGAGACCGGATGGAATGAGGAGAAGAGGCAGGCCAGAGCACGATTTAAGGACCATGTGTAAGACGACTACTTGCGAGTGTTAGGAGTGCGAAATTGGAAAACCAAGGCGAAAGATAAGAAGGAATGGCAGCTGATCCTGGAACAGGCCAAAACCCACCATGGATTTTAGAGCCAATGATGATGACGAGTATATACCTAATGCATTATAAATACAAAAATTCACGTCACAGTTCGGAGTTATATAATATTTATTACAAATAAGGGTCAAAAATGAGAGTTTTTTTTTTAAATCGCTACAGGTAAAAATAGCGTAATTAAATATATTATTTAAAGTACTTATCTTTTAAACCTTAGCCCATCTACTAACAGATGAATCTATATTAGCCTTGCGACATCCAATATTGGACATAGGCCTCCCCTTCGCTCCTCCATCTTTCTCTATCCTGAGCCATGTGCATCCATTTCGAGCCTGCTTGGTGTTTTAGGTCATCTACCCATCTCATCTGTGGCTTCCTCTCTTTCGTTTATATGTCCATGGTCTCCACTCTGTAATAATTTTATTCCATCTTTCGTCTTTTTGTCTAATCGTATGACCGGCGAATTTCCATTTTAGTTTAGCTGTTTGACGAGTAGCATCTTTAACTTTTGTGATATTTCCTACCTAGGAATTATTTTTCTATCTGACAGTCTTACGTTGCTCATTTGTCTTTCCATTGCTCTTTGTGTTTTCGCAATTCTGTGCATATTCGCTTTTGTGAACGTCCATGTTTGACATCCATATGTAAGGACCGGAAGAATACATTGGTCGTAGATTTTCGTTTTTAGATATTGAGGGTATTTTTTATTCTTCAATATGAAGCTGAGCTTACCAAACGAGGCCCACGCTAATTTCGTTCGTCTCTTTATTTCTGCTGTTTGGTTGTCTCTATTCAATTTTATTATTTGTCCCAAGTATATGTATTCATGCACTTCCTCTATTTGGTTTTGATTAACTACGATTTTTAACTCATCCTCTTGATTTGTTATCACTTTTATTTTGCTGTAGTTCATATTTAATCCAACTTTACTGGCTTCGTGGTCTAGTTGTTGTATCATTATTTGTAGTTGTTCCTTGTCTGTAGCGATAATGACGATATCGTCAATCGTCAGCGTATCTTAGGTGATTTAAGTATTGGCCGTTAATGATGATTCCATATTCTTCCCATTGTAATCTCTTGAAAATGTCTTCTAGAGCTTGGTTGAAGAGCTTCGGCGAAATCGTATCTCCCTGTCTAACGCCCCTTTTGATAGGTATGGGGTGTGTATTCTGTTCAAGTTGGATCGTAGTTGTGGCCTTACTGTATATATTAGAGATTAGTTCTGTATACCTGTAATCTACTCTGCTATTGTGTAGTGATTGTTTCACTGCCCAGTGTTCTATGGAGTCGAATGCCTTTTCAAAATCTATAAATGCCATATATATGGGTATTTGGTATTCATTTATTTTCTCAATAAGTAACTTCATTGTCAGTAGGTGATCACATGTAGTGTAGCCTTTTCTGAATCCTGCCTGTTCTTTGGTCTGATAATTGTCGAATTTAGGGGTTAGTCTGTTGGTTAATATTTTAGTTAACAATTTATACATAACATTAAGCAAGGTAATCGGTCTATAATTTTTCAGATTTCTTTTGTCTCCTTTTTTAAACAATAATAGGGTGATTGCTTCATTCCAATTACTGGGTATGTTTCGTGTACTTAGTATTTTGTTCAATAATATATACAGGGTGAGGCAAATAAAGGGCCTATTAGAAATATCTCGAGAACTAAAGGCAACAGAATAATAAAAATTTGAATTAAGGGGTTTTGAAGAGTCATCTATTTAATGAAAATATTTTCATCTATTTGCTACTTCCGGTTATACCGGAAGTTGCTTATAACTTCGTTTTTTTAAATGGGACACCCTGTATATTTAGATTTTTGAATCCTCTTCGATGTCTTCTTTCTTAAAATATGAGGTGTTGTAATATTATACAGGGTATTTTAGATTCACACCCTGTAGGATTGTACTCGTTTGACATCTAAAACTCTACTTACGTCCAAATGATTTCTGTAGTCTACTATTGTTAAGAATCATTAGTATAGCTAAATTTTTAATTTCAGTATACAGGGTTGGTCGAAACTTGGAATGAATATTTTCTGAGTTTTCTTAAATGGAACACCCTGTATTTTAGTATTGTAATGAAATGATATTTTATGGTACTTTTTTATTTCTTAAGCATTCCCTATACTATTGTGCTTAATTGTTAATCGCACTAACAATCTTAACTACGTAGGTATTTTAATTGCTAAACCAATATTGGTAATTTTAACCTTTAACTACCCGCGCATCAAGTTATAACATAACTACACGCGTGGCGTACTTTGTACGCCACAAGAAAATACACTTAAAAACAGCTAATTTGTTTAATTTTTTTTTTAAAATACACTTAGTTGTTTGTTATAAACCTTATTCGGCATCAATGAATACTTGGAGTTCCTTTTCAGTAAGCCAATTGGGATTTATAACTGGAATCATGGAATAACTGGATTCCATGATAAATAAAATTACTAATAAAAAATTTTTTTAAATGTGATTTTTTAGAGGAGAAAAAGTATTGTTTATAAGAAAAAATATATTATTTGCCATAATGACTAAAAAACAATTAAAATATGTACTTATATTACGACTTATAGTAATATAATCCTGGGGTATATTGTCCACCACCGGAAACAACAAATAATAAAATGTAAATTACGATCTTTCCAGAACGCCGATTATAACGAAACTAAAACCAAATTGTAAAGCACATTCCAGTGATAGGTTAGAAAAATAAGCAAGGTCAAAAATTAAATTTTTAAATATATTTCTAGTAGAATTCTTATATCTGGCGTACAAAGTACGCCAGCGCGTGTAGTTAAAGGTAAAGGATCAGTCTGAAATAATATGTATTTATTTCTGAAAAATTATTTGTGACTGAATTTTTTCACGGCCAACCTAATAAAATTTTACGTATTTTTTGTTGCAATTAATGTTTAGCTTGAATCACCAATAACTCACAAATTAAAGCAATTAGGTATAGGGAATACTTATAAAATAAAAAAGTACCATAAAATATCATTTCATTACAATACTAAAATACAGGGTGTTCCATTTAAGAAAACTTAGAAAATATTCATTCCGAGTTTCAACCAACCCTGTATACTAAAATTTCAAAATTAGCTATACTAATGATTCTTAACAATAGTAGACTATATTAAAGATCACATGAATGTAAGCAGAGTTTTTAATGTCAAACTATTAAAATTCTACAGGGTGTGAATATTGCTACGAAATTACTAAAAAAACGTAAATATCTTTTAAAATACCCTGTATAATATTACAAAGTCTAAAATTTTAAGAAAGAAGATATTGAGGAGAATCCAAAAATGTAAAAATATACAGGGTGTCGACTATAGTATACAGGGTGTATACTATTTAAAAAAACGAAGTTATAAGCAACTTCCGGTATAACCGGAAGTTGAAAAGAGATGAAAATATTTTCATTTAATAGATCATCCTTCAAAACCGCTTCAGGCTTCAGTCCAATTTTCATGATTCTGTTGCCTTTAGTTCTCGAGATATTTCTAATAGGCCAGTTATCTGCCTTACCCTATATAAGACTTCCCTTGTAATTTTTCCGCCATTTTTAATCATCTCCACTGTAATGCCGTCTCTTTCTGGTGATTTATTATTTTTCATTTTTCTCAGGGCTTTCTTTATTTCTGATTTGCTAATCTCTGGTTGTAGGTCAGAGTTAGCATTTTTTATTTTAGTTTTCAATTTTTGAAGAGTTTCTTGTGTCGGTGGTTGCTTTTCTTGATATAAGTCTAAGTAATACTGTTGTGTTATTGCTAATATTTCATGTATATCGTTGGTCTCTTCTCCCTGAGTATTTTTGATGGCATTTATTTCTATTTTTCCCAGCTTTGGTCGTAAGCACTTCATATTCTTGTTTTGTTGAATAACTTTTTCAACTTGTTCTTCTTGTTTCTTTCTTTTCTCTTCTTTTATCTTTTTCTTGATGCTTTTGTTTATCTTCGAATACTCTGCTGTTGTTCTCTTGTTTTGCTGAGCTAGTGTTCTCCGTTTTTGCATTAATGTTTTTATTTCATGTGAGATCCATTCTTGTCTTTTCTTTCTCATGGGTGCTACTTCTTTCCCGGCTTTTAGTAATGTTTGTGTTAGAATGTTATTGATTTCGTCGACTTCTTTATTTACGAGTTGATTTTTATCGGGCATGATGTTTTTTATTTTCTCTTTATACTCTTGTTTATTTTCCCTTAATTTTTCCGTATCTAAATTTTGTAAATTTTGTGTTCTCTTTTTCATTTCAAGTTGCCCATTAATGCTTAGGTTCGCTCTAACTAATCTATGATCACTACCAGTTGTAAAATGGTTAACAACGGTTACGTCTTGTTTGTACAACAGACTTTTCCGATGAAAGTATGTAGTCTATTTCATTTTTTACTTGACCATTAGGACTGATCCATGTCCATTTTCGTTGCGGTTTCTTATTGAAGAACGAGTTCATAGCATATAGTTTCCTCTCTTCCAGGTAGTTCATTAAGGTATCTCCTCTATTATTTCTCGACCCATATCCGAAATTTCCTATCCTTGTTTCTTCTTCACCCTGCTTTATTTATAATTTTGCATTAAAATCTCCGATAATTAATGTTATTCTCGTTTTGCGTTCTTCCATGGGCATTGTCACGTCTTCGTAAAATGCTTCAATAGCTTCTTCTGGATAGGTTGAGGTAGGTGCATATATCTGTACTATCTTAATGACGTTCTTTTAATTTTCATTATCATGTATGTTACGCGGTCTGAAATTCCTCTAAATGTGATTACATATTTGCCAATCCTTTTGTTCACCATGAAGTCAACTCCGTTGTTATTGTTGTCTTCGTTACCTTTGTAATAGAGTATGTTTCCTGATTTCAGCTGTATTCTCTCTTCACCCTTTCTTCTTACTTCTGCAAGGCCCAGTATATCCCATTTTATTTTCGATAGTTCTTCTTGTAGCTCAAAAAAAGTGTTTTTTTTTCGTCTCCATTTAGAGATCTTGCATTGTATTTGCAGACGTTTAGTTTTAGGGTTTTGTTTCGTTGAGTTTTCATAAGCGAGTTCTTGTCTCCCCCAGACTCCGTGAGACTGACCTTTTTCGAGGTGTGGGATTTGGCACTAGATGCTCTACCCACCTGGGGACCATATCCGTGCGTTTTAGTGCTCACCATTATGGTTTGAAAGGCGGTTATTGGCAGTTAAAACACCACGCTTGCCATGCGGGTTGGTGAGTTTGTTATCAGCCGCCCACTCTGGGTCAGACGCTGTTTATAGCCGCCCACTCTGCATCAGACGCTACATTTAATTTTATACTAACCCTAAAATTAGGGGTCGCCACTTCCGTCATACACGCCGTATCAAAGATCTTCTTTTTCGCCATGCCTACCGTTGTGGTCTTTATTTGTAACCCTAGACAAGGGACCCTAAGCAGGTTCTAGTTCCCCGGGCCAGGGAACCCCTGGAATCTACGGAGGGCAGGGATTGATTCACTTTCCCTGATAGGACTGTCTAAAAGAGTTCCTACCCGTACCATACCCCTACCAACAGATGAATACTCTAAGTAATATATTAAATTACACTATTTTTACCTGTAGCGACTTAATCGAAAAAAACTACCATTTTTGACTATTATTAATTTGTTAACCCGGGAACAGTCGCGCTCTATTCTGTCACGTGATCGGTCGCGCGTTAATTTTTGTCTAACAATACGAATTTAAATACGAATTTACAACAAATCTTTTAGTAGGGGAGCAAAGTATGCTAAATGTGCAGTCACTCGAGCGTTATGAGGACCTATTGGGTTGTGAAGAGTAGGTCCTAAAACCAAAAAAAGTTAAGTAGGTAAAGTTTTAAATTTTAGTGGAAACTTTCCATTTTTAATTTAATTTTCCATTTCCAACAATCGTTTTTTCCGATTATAACGCCATCTATCCATAATTCGAAAAAATGTTTCGAATAAAAATTATTTATTTTACGTAAGGAATCCAAATCTGCAATAAAAAATGGTGGCTTATATTTAAGATTTTAAAGTAACCCCCACCCCACCTCTGTTGGGGAGTTGTCTTTGCTGCCATTCGATAGATTTTTCAAAAATATTGAATAAGTAAGTGTATTTGACAGTTTTTCGATCTGATGTTCATTTCGCAAAATATCGCGGGATTCGTATTTAAAATTTTAAATTTACCCCCCACCTCTCACCGTGGGAAGTCGTGTTTGGTATCATTCGATAGATTTAAAAAAAATATTGAGCACATATTTTTTAGTTTTTCGATCTGTCGTTCATTTCGCGAAATATTCGCTTTTTTCTTGTGAAATTTTTGACTCACCCATTTCTTTACGCCCCGCTCAAATCGTCAGCTTTTTGAAATATACATTGTTTTGCATGTACTTAACTGACCTTATCTTAATCTGACAATTTCGAGTTTTTTTAAGGATAGATTTTTTTTTCGGGCTCTCCTTAACGAGCTCCCCTGTGTTAAGAGCCAATATATGGTAGAGGTACATCTGCAGGGTACCAGGTTTCTCCCCATATGATAATCTGACGCGCTCGAGTTACTGCAAAAATCCCCGCTTGGGCTCCTCTTCAATTTATATTATAGTTTTTTTATTTACTTGTAATGTTAGAAATATTATTTCTAACAATTACTTAAGCTAATTTTTTCTCACCAAAGAAATAAACTCCAAAAATAAACAAGAAGAAGAAGACGAAGAAAAATAAAATAAAAAAAAATAAACCTACGCATTACTACACCTTTCCTCGAGGATCTTACGAGATCTTAAAACACCCTGTATTTTAGTATTGTAATGAAATGATATTTAATAGTACTTGTTTTTTTTACAAGTATTCCCTATACCTAACTGCTTTAATTTGTGAGTTATTGGTGATTCAAGCTAAACATTAATTGCAACAAAAAATACGTAAAATTTTATTAGGTTGGCCATGAAAATATTCAGTCACAAACAATTTTTCAGAAATAAATACATATTAATCCAGACCGATCCTTAAAATTACCAATAATGGTTTAGCTATCAAAATAGCTACGTAGTTAAGATTGTTGGTGCGACTAACAATAATTAAGCACAAATTAAAGCAGTTAGGTATAGGGAATGCTTAAGAAATAAAAAAGTACCATAAAATATCATTTCATTACAATACTAAAATACAGGGTGTTCCATTTAAGAAAACTCAGAAAATACTCATTCCGAGTTTCGACCAACCCTGTATACTAAAATTAAAAATTTAGCTATAGTAATGATTCTTAACAATAGTAGACTATATTAAAAATCATTTGAACGTAAGTAGAGTTTTAGTTGTGAAACTACTACAATTCTACAGGGTGTGAATATTGCTACGAAATTAATAAACAAACGTAATTATCTTTTAAAATACCCTATATAGCATTACAAATCCTCATATTTTAAGAAAGAAGACATCGAAGAGAATCCAAAAATGTAAAAATACACAGGGTGTCCCATTTAAAAAACGAAGTTATAAGCAACTTCCGGTATAACCGGAAGTTGCAAAGAGATGAAAATATTTTCATTTAATAGATCATCCTTCAAAACCCCTGTATTCCAATTTTCATAATTCTGTTGCGTTTAGTTCTCGAGATATTTCTAATAGGCCAGTTATCTGCCTCACCCTGTATATACAACATAAACAACTACCTACTGTACCTTAGAGAATTAAATAAATTATTGTGTTTTTTTTATCCATTATATATTATATTTTTGATCCAATTTATCAATTATTCTTATGAACACCTCGTCAGTCGCTTTTTTCTAGTACTATTCAAATTTAAATTAACGTTAACAAAAATAAAATTAAAGTTAGATAATCTAGTAACTAGATAAAATAATAAAATAGTTATTTTTCAAATAATAACTCACCTTGTACCATGGGCGCCCATACAAATGTTTCCCAGGGGGGGCAACGACAACCATGTGTTCTGAAAAGATAATGTAAATTAGAGATAAACTAAACAGTATAATTACGTATATTCTTAAAATAAACGTGTTTTGGGACTAAGGCATAAGATAAGTAGATATTTTAGTTTCTTTATATTAATGCTCCGATATTGATTATTAGTTATTAGCATTTCAATTCAGTTATCTTGCAAAGTTTTCCCTGACGAAACTTAAACGTTGAAACACGTGTAGGAGAATGGAGAGAGACTAGAATTAAATCAAAACGCCACTATTTATATTTTATTTTTATAATAGAGGAATTTCTTTAGACACGATATTAAGGGTAATACAATAGTATGCGGTGTACCGAGGCAGGCGGTACACCGCATACTATTGTATTAAGTACATTACATTACATTACATTATATTATGTACATACCATAATATAATCTGTATTATATTACAGTGCCGCCAACAAAGTCTTTATCAAGTTGAATAAAACGCATAAATCAGAAGAATTATTATTTTAATTTTACAAATTCGACACCCCCATCGAACAAGGTTGTAACTCATTTTTCGCAATATAGCTAGAAGAAAATTAGTTTTTATGGTATATTTAAACAAAATATCAACTCACAGTTTACACAATTTTAATTCGAAATTATAAATTTTACAATAACAGTAATATTCAGCACAACTTCTATCACTATGAAAAAATCATGGTATAAGATATCTCAAATTTTTCGCATTTTTATTGCGTATCTGTAAATATTTAATTTTAAACCATTTTACTTTATTACTTTACTCTTTTACTATTAATATCTACTTCAAAATTAACATGTGTGCCCTTAAATGGGTTAAAATTTAGAATTTTCTTCTGATTTATTTCATTTTCGGATTTAGGCTTGCCTGAGGCTTTGGCATATCGCATCATGGTTATCCATTGGTGTGGAGCATATACGACTCAATGTTTTTTCTGTTTTTCCATAAGGGCATGCATTGAAGCACCCTCGTTTTGTGAATGTGCTATTTCTAAAAATATATGTGTAATGTTAATATTAAACATTTTCACTACATAGAAGTACGTAGCAAACATTATTCGATACCGTAATTTGGGGTAACTTGAGACGATGGGGTTACTTGAGACAATTTGGAGACACTATTATTTTTCGTCGATTTGGCATCCCGGTTAATATTGTTAGTGTTGTTTTGATAGCAAAAGGTAGCAAACGTGTGGTTGTTGACCGTTAGTAATTAAATTCTTTTGTCTTATCTAAGGTAAGTTGATAATTTTTTAATAAACGTCAACTTTTAAACTGCCAAATTTCATATAGTATATAACTTATATAATAATTCTATGACTAATATCCGAAAACAAGCAATTGTTGTAGAAAACGTAACCTCTAATATTAATATTGGTGTGCCGTAAATTTCATTGCGGCGTTGCGAAGTTTATGGCTGCTATAAAATATTAATTCTCAGCCTGACCTTGGTTGGTCAACTTGAGACAACTGTCTCAAGTTACCCCACCACAAATTAGATACTGTAAAAACTAGTTTCTAACCTACCTACTTACCTACTTACCTATCTACTTACCATTTTTTCATTATTGTTTCAGGCTTAGGTATGGTTCGAACCCAAAAAAGAATTTTGGGATCTAGAAAATACCGAAATTTCTCGGAGGAGCAACTTCATAAAGCAGTGGAAGCTGTTAGGACCGGGATTTCTTTGAGAAAAGCCGAAGAAAAATTTGGAATACCATGATGTTCTATAAATAGAGCAATAAATGGAAAGAACACAGGAAAGGTCGGTAGACCATTTGTTTTAAATGAAGTTGACCAAAATGCTTTAGTAATGTGTCTATGTTCAGCTGGGGATTGGGCTTTCCTCTCACACTATACGATATTAGACTCATTGTCAAAGACGGGCCATTTCTCCCTCCATATGTAACATACAAAGCTGAGAATCTTTATAATACCTGGACCGAACATGGCCCTAAGGGCACAGTTTATAATAGAAGTAAGAGTGGGTGGTTCACTTTGGAGATATTCGAAGATTGGTTTCGAAAAATTGCCTTGCCTTATTTCTCGAAGCAAGATAAAGAAGAGAAAAAAGTAATGATTGGGGATAATTTGGCGAGCCATATATCCCCATATATAATAGAGGAATGTAAAAAAAACAACATAATCTTCATCCTACTTCCCCCAAATAGCACTGGAATTACTCAGCCGTTAGATGTCGCATTTTTCCGCCCACTTAAAATTAAGTGGCGTGAAACTTTAGATTCTTGGAAAACAAAAAATCGTGGAACTGTGCCAAATGATACATTTCCTCGTTTATTAAAAAAATGTCTGGAGGCAATGGGAGAGAAAAATCTTTCACAAAACGTAATAAGTGGATTTAAAGGAGCAGGATTAATTCCACTAAATCGAGGAGAGGTCTTGGAGAGGCTTCCAAGTAAACAGGCCGTAGAGGATGGCAAAGAAAGTGAGAATACCGTTGCCTGGGTAACTACATTTCAAGAATATTTAGAAGAATGTAGAAGGAAAGAGACAGATGGTTTAAGAAAATAAAAGAAAAAGAAATTGAATGTTCCTGCTGGTAGAGGAATCTGTGAAGAGGATATAGTAATTTTGGAAGACAAACCAAAGCCAGAAAAAAATAAAAGAAGCCAATTAATGGAAAAAAATAAAGAAAAACCATCATCCAGTAAGAATAGGCAAAAGACAAGTAAAGTAAGTATGTCTAGTGAAAGTGACGAAGACAGTTGCAATGAGGTTGTATTTGACGACAGTTCAGATGATGACTGGGATTTATTTCAAGCAAAACAGATTGACAATATTGAAGACAATATTACTGAAGAGACTAATGACCAGGATAATATTTACTCTCATCAAGAAAAACATCCTCTGCAGCCAATAACGGCAATAATTAAACAAGTTGTATGCTTTGTCATAGTTAGTTACGACTCAAATTTTTATCCTGGGGTAATTGAAAAGATTGACAGTAAAGGCGCAATAATAAGTGCAATGACAAAGGCTTCACGGGAAAACTGGAAATGGCCCAAACCTAAGGATGAACTGTATTATTGCTGGCAGGACATTGTAGGTGGTATTAAACCGCCTAAAGCCCTAAATAATAGAGGTATTTTTTCAGTATCCGAACTAAAATTGCTGTAATTAATTGTTTTTAAATAAAAGTTTTGAGCTCTCTGTCTTTTTTATTAACCCAAAAAAATATTCTGAATGTCTCAATTTAACATAACACTTTATAATTATATTTTCGGTGTCCCAAGTTACTCTATCAAGGCGTAATTTGAGTCACTTGTTGAATTTATACGGCTGTCTCAAGTTACCCCATTCTAGTGTGTAACTTGAGACAGACATAAAAAAATTGAAAAAACTACTTACGACAAAATAAACAGAAATATTCTATAAACATATCATAGTTACCTATGCGACTAATGTTTTCAAATAGTTTTTGAACATTAATTTTTCCTCGGTATGTAATAAACTTCAGGTTTAAGTTAAAAAGTGTTTCAAGTTACCCCAAATTACGGTACTTATTTTGTCCATCGCAACTACCAAAAAGGAAAAAAAGTCCGTAAATCCGTTTTTACTTTTATTTTATGTTTGAATACGTTATAAATTAAACATACGTGCAACAAAGTTGTAACTCATTTAAAAACCTTGTTAATCGTCAAGTATAAAGAAAGTAAATATTTTACATAGGGAGTATCCAGTGTTACTGCCTTCTTCAAGCTAAAATGAAGTAAAATGGCATACGTAACTTAAAATACAACTTTTTATTAGCCAAACTATTGAGAATTAAACTATGTCGTTTATATTGACGTTTGCGAAATTTTTTGCTGAATTCGCCTGTGTTGAAATATGAAAAAATATGTTACTTGAGTTACAACCTTGTTCGATGGGGGTGTCGAATTAATACTTTCTCATATCAATATACTATTATTTTAGTTGGGAAAAAGCCAATTTTCTGGCTGGTTACTTATTACCGTATTACGGATATGGAATAAAGATAAAGATGCATATACGCTAGTTAGAAATACGTAAAGCAAAGGTTACTTCTTTTGGGGTAACAATTTCGCCAATTGCCTTAATATAATCGAATAGCACTACGTCTGGGATAACGTTCACAATAATGGCCTGCGTTTTACTGGGACATTTTTGTTCTAGATTTTTTCTGTGTGATTTTGGTTACTGCAGCGAAGCCAGGTTGAGCTATTTGTGATGACGCAATAATTTGATTTTAATATTTTGAGTTCCAAAATATTAAGTAAGTATTATGGCCGGTAAGGACTGGCCTAATTTTTTGGTTGTCGACAGCAAAACTGGCAAGTGAAATCGGCTTACCAGTATTTTTAGTTGATAAACAAAACACATTAACTGACTAGTTTTTCTAAAATACTATTAAGGGCCCTATTCACGTTAAGATCTGTATCGATATATGTATCGCGACAAGTTGCGATACAAGTATCATGATCATGAGATTTGTATCTGTTTCACGACAGTGATACAGACGGCGAGACAGCTATAGGCGACGAAGATAGGGAGTTGTGATACTGATACAGCGATACTGAGACAACCAAATACACTATTAGTCTAAGAGCTAGAGCCGAAAAATCATCGTCATAAGTAATAATATGGAGTTTGGCATGTGAAATGTGTCTATTGTATATTGATAATTATGACCCCTTTCAGGCTGACACCTCAGTGGATACAGGAAGTAGCAATAATGGATGAAAGGGGAAGGTTAGTGTAGTCTTTAAAGGTTTTCACCTCCTATTTTGTTAAACCTCCATCGATTTGCATGAAAATTGGTAACTAGTTAGAACATACCTCAGGAAATAAAAATGATTTGGTGCCAACTTGCACTTTTACCCTGGGGGTAACCACCCCTTCTCGGGGGTGAAAACTATTTTATTAAAAATAACCCCACAAATCGATAGAGGGACAAATTATAAGTAAATTTTTTTATATTATGTTATTAAAATAAATCAATACTTTTTGAGTTATTAAAGATCAAAGATTTGTCTTTTTAAGAGCACATGCGTGAAGTTACGGATGATAAAAAGAACATATTAATTAATTGTATGTTACTAAAATATTATTTTTATATTATTTCGATATTATAAATTTAGCTGATGATAAAGACCGACGTACAATACAAAATTTATACTGGAACCAATCAGCCACAATAAGAACGAATCTTGGAGGTGAACCAACGGAAGCGATCCAGATTCTACGAGGTGTTAGACAAGGTTGTATACTTTCACCTATATTATTTAATCTATATTCAGAGGAAATATTTAGTGAAGCCTTGGAAAATTGCGAACATGGAATACTTCTAAATGGAGAACGCCTAAACAACATCCGGTATGCAGACGACACCGATATTGTTGAAGACAGTTTGAACAGTTTACAGCAACTAATAAACAAAGCAAATGAAGTAAGTGAAAGATTTGGACTTCAAGTAAATATATCAAAAACTAAATTTATGATCATCAGCAAAAATAAAATTAGAGACGCCCAACTACTTATCAAAAATACACCAGTGGACCGAGTAAAACAGTATAACTATCTTGGAACAATAGTAAACGAACAATGGAATCACTCACAAGAAATAAAATGTAGAATAGAGAAGGGGAAATCCCCTCATGTTATAGCCAACAAACTCTTTCTATGCCTGCTTAATTGCTTCCTATAATTATTAAATTCTGTTCCGTAGTCTAAGGTTTCTTTCATTTAGTTTCTTTTTTAACTCTGCCCACATATTTTCGACTGGGTTAAAGTCTGCACTGCGGGAAAGCCACGGAAGAACATTAACATGAGTTTCTTTCGGCCATTCTTGAACAATTCTACTCGTATGCACCGGGTAATTGTCATGTTGGAAGATGATGTCGTTGTTGTGGATTCTCTGGATCATTGATGGTAACATTGTGTTCTCAAGAATATGTTTGTAATGTAATACTGTTAATTTTTGTTCTAAATGATAACAAACGCCCGGGACATCAGCACTTATCCATCCCCATACGTTGACCGAGAATCCTCGACTATTTCTTAAATGATGCATATTTGTTCATCACACCTATGATTTCTCGACATATAAACTCTTACTCGACCATTGATATATGACTAAAATACTTTTTCATCGGAAAATGCAACCCTAGACCAAAAGTTCTCTTCACGGTTTATAAATTCATTATAAAATAAAACTCATCTCCTCTTGTGATCCTCAGTCAAAAAAGGTTTCCTTGCAGCTGCACAATTTAATAAAACTTGCTTTATCAAAATCTTAAAATTGAATGATTAAATTTCCATTTACATAGGGACTTGGCAACCTCAGATTTTTAACGATATTAGTTTTCAAGGTTCAAAAATGCGTATTTTGGCATTCTTCATATTTTAAATCGCTTATAACTCAAAAACTATTAACTTCTCAGAAAAATTACTTTTTCTTCTTTAACTGCCATCTCCGCGACAAAACTTCGCAATCATCATGGCTGTTCTGACGTCCGAGGCATCTGCTCTAAAAAAATACCTTGAGCTGCAAGCAAACCATTCTCTCAGGTCCTTCAATCAGGAAACGCGTCACCTTACTACCCTTCTTCTTTCTCCAGAAAAATAACAAGAGATTTTTTTTTATTTAGAAGAGAAACTTTACTCAAGAAACCTTAGTTAGTGTTTTTCGGGGCAAAGTAGGAGATTTTTTAAATAGAGTGCACCGCACCGGCATAAAAATCGGATGGACGCGCATAATTATTAACAATTGAAAAACAATTGTCTAAATTGAAGATAGACCCGATTACTCTTCAGATTCTTGAAAACAAATCATCAAACTTCAATTTAAGCACTTCGCAACCTTAAAAATGACAAGATGCACTTACGGTCATTGAATAGTTTACAGGCTTACGTATCTAGGAGCCGATTTTTTAAATTTTCACTTCGTTTAAACAAACCTTTTATGTCAAAGTGACCTTACTAGTTCTACACTTAGAATAGGTTGATTAAAATTAAAAAATTAAAATAATTTAAATATATTTCATAAACTTAAAAAAAAATGGAAAACAAAGAAAGAAGTTATTTTGAATAAAATGGATTATGGTCTTAATAACGAAATTAAGGAAGTCTGGTTTTAAAATATCCATTTTATTTTAAATCTATTTTATTTTATAGAATGACAAACAATGATAAATAATAAACAATAATTAATACTTAGTGTAATTCTCAATACAACTTTGCAGTCCTCTGTTCATAGATAGCACCAATCCCCTCATGTTATAGCCAACATCTCTGTCTATGCCTGCTCAATTGCTTCCTATAATTCAATTCTGTTCCGTAGTCTAAGGTTTCTTTCATTTAGTTTCTTTTTTAACTCTGCCCACATATTTTCGACTGGGTTAAAGTCTGCACTGCGGGAAAGCCACGGAAGAACATTAACGTGAGTTACTTTCAGCCATTCTTGAACAATTCTACTCGTATGCACCGGGTAATTGTCATGTTGGAAGATGATGTCGTTGTTGTGGATTCTCTGGATCATTGATGGCAACATTGTGTTCCAACCATTGATATATGACTAAAATACTTTTTCATCGGAAAATGCAACCCTAGACCAAAAGTTCTCTTCACGGTTTATAAATTAATTATAAAATACAACTCATCTCCTCTTGTGATCCTCAGTCAAAAAAGGTTTCCTTGCAGCTGCACAATTTAACATAACTTGCTTTAATTCTTCTACGTGTAGCGCAAATACTGCCCGGAAACCCTGTCTCTTCGCTAGCTTTTTGAGCTGTGGCAAAAGGAGATTCTCTCAAATAATCTACTAACATCTCATCCTGTTGATCTGTGGAGATCTTCTGCCCTCTTGAACCATGCTACATATATAGTGAAAATTATCCCATCTTTGTTTGATTTCCCATATGCATATATGGTTCACGTTCAAATCTGCAGCAACTTGCCTTAGTGACCAACCTTCTTCGAGTTTGGCAATTGCTCTTGCTTTTTGCGCATCATTCAAATGCCCATTTTGAAGGAGTTTGATATCGCTTTATTTTATTTTACCGTCGCGAAATTTTTAACAAGCATTGACTTTTTGAAATTTTTTGACTTTGACATTATTTATCAAATCCGTACGATACTGCAATTTTACAGTATTACAATATAAAAATTAAGGTGTAAATTATTCAGCGATCGTAACTGCACCTTTCTTGTTTAGAATGATCCAAAAAAATCTAAAAAATATTTTTAGCAGAAAAATGGCTGATCTTTTAAATCTGTTGTAATTTTAAACAATTGTAAACAATTTCTGCCCAAAAATTTCGCCCAGAATTCTTTAGATTCGTTTAGAGGGGAGATTTTAAATAGGAATCCGCAAAGAAACCGAACCAGAAACTTTTTCAGACGGGAGCAGCCAGCGAACGATCCAAGAAGGAAAGCGAAAGGTCTTAGCATCATTTTATGAATGGATAATTTAAATGGATGGCATGCCACATCGTTATAGTCTATAGCAGGGTTGTCCAACAGGCGGCCCGCATCCGGCCCGCGAGGCTATTTGTTGTGGCCCACGTAAGATTCTCGAAAATCATATATTTTCTTTAAATGCTGCCAGTGTGAAAAAATATTTTTTAATTTATATTTTTTGGTTTAGCAGTGTTTTTACATCACAAGTACTGTACCGCGTGCCGCTTCGCGGACGTGTAACGAACACAATCGTCCTCTACCACTATGAGAACTGCACTGATTACTGCGCATCACAGTTCACGCAGGCCACACCTCCCACTGCTTACCATCCGTCGCCAGCCGCCACCGTGCCAGTGTGCTACTGACACGTAGGCTAGTCGGCTAATCTATTACGTTGCTAGTGAACTGTGAACTTGATTAATTGTTTGTCTTGATTCCTCTTATACAATAATGAATGTAAAACCAGTAAAACGGAAAATTGATAGTGAGAACAGAATTTACAAAGAAAGTTGGGAGAGTGGTTACTTGATTGCTAACAATAATGGAAAGTTGCAGTGCTTAGTGTGCATGAATGTCGTTTCAGTGCCTAAAGAATATAATGTGAGAAGACATTACACAACAGTGCATGAAAATAAGTATGCTACGTACACAAATGAAAGTCGGCGTGCCCTAGTTGCAGATTTGAAGAAAAAGCTTAAACAGCAAACTGGTATGTTCAGTAAAATATTACACTCTCAAACGCATTCTTTGCATGCATCTTATGCCGTGTCGCTTGAGCTGGCAAAGGCAAAAAACCTTTCACTGATGGCAATTTGATAAAAAAATGTGCTGTTGAAATGGCCAGAGCTTTCGGTGATTCTAAAATGGCGGAGAAATTTGACTCAGTGCCACTTTCACATCAAACCATACAAAGAAGGATTGTTGCTATGGGTGAGCAAGTAGAAAAATCTATGCTTGGCCTGGTTAAGAAAAGTTTCTCACTTTGTTTGGATGAAAGCACTGATCAAACCGATGTTAGTCAGCTGTTAATATTTGTGCGCACTACTTTTGATGATTTTACCAGTAAAGAGGAGTTATTTGATATTTGTCCTCTTTATGGAACAACAAAAGGAAAAGACATCTATGAGGCTGTGAAGAAAACAGTTAAACAGAATTGGAGGCTTTGATAAATGTTCAGCCATAGCAACAGACGGGGCCCCATCAATGACAGGTAAAAAAATTGGATTAGTGGGTCTGCTTCGAGAGAATGGTGTCACTTGCCCAATAATTCATTGTATTATACATCAGGGAGCTTTATGTGGAAAATCAGTCAAGGAAGACCAAGTTTTCCAAACCGTGATTAAGATTATAAATATGATTAGAGGTGGAAATCGATCTCTTTTACACAGGCAACTTAAGCAGTTTTTAGTGGAAACAGAGGCTGAGTATGGAGACTTGCTAATGTACAACCATGTAAGGTGGCTGAGTGCAGGAAAGTGCATGGAACGATTTTTTGCCATAAGAAAGGAAATCCCGGCATTCCTCAACAAATACGTTTCATCTGACACAACTGAACTGGAAGAGAAGTTTAAGGATCCAGAATTCTTAAGACAGTTAGCTTTTATAACAGATCTGACTAATCATCTTAACATGTTAAACTTGAGTCTTCAAGGAAGAAACCAGACGGTTTCAGATTTGATCGGAATGATAAACGGATTCCGGAATAAGCTGAACGTGTTTAAACGTGCTTTGGAAAAGAACAACCTGACACACTTCCCTAGCTGTCTGCAAATAGCAGAAGAATTCAACGGTGAGGAAAATATTGAGTTTTCATCCTGCATTTCACAAATTGAACAAGTTATTGATGAACTCAATACAAGATTTGAAGAAATTGAAAGTCTCAAAAGCAGTGTACTACTTTATAATAACCCTCTTGGAGCAACCATTGATGATCAACCACCCAACTTACAGCTTGAGTTATGTGATCTTCAAGCAGACATGTTCCTAATCACCAGACAAGAAAAGGGACCTGAATTTTTCAAATTACTGCCAAAGGAGAAATTCCCAAACCTGCGAGATTTTGGACTGAAAATGACGTCAATGTTCGGAAGCACATATACATGTGAAAGTGCCTTTTCCTCCATGAAATACATAAAAAAACAAAAACAGAAGCAACCTTACCGATTCTTCCTTACGTCATCTTATGAGACTGTCTACAACTGAACTGGAGGTGGACATTTCTTCATTGGTGGATGAAGCCGATCGACCACAGTCCTCACACTAATTGGATACATCTTTTTCGTTGCTTTTGCAATGTTTGTCTTGATTATTGAAA
This sequence comes from Diabrotica virgifera virgifera, assembly GCF_917563875.1. Classification (NCBI taxonomy): domain Eukaryota; kingdom Metazoa; phylum Arthropoda; class Insecta; order Coleoptera; family Chrysomelidae; genus Diabrotica; species Diabrotica virgifera. The sequence continues at coordinate 22,901,124 of NC_065452.1, forward strand.
AGTGTTATCAATAAATTTTCCGTTTATAAAAAAATATAGTTGTTGAGCAATAAAAGAAATAATACTCTTTTTTGTTTTAATTATTTTTATACCTCACTTTATTTTGTTATTACTTGTAACAAAATTATTATATGGCCCGCGACAACATCAAAGGTTTTAGTTTTGGCCCTTGAGGCATTGCAAGTTGGACACCCCTGGTCTATAGTATAAGAGCTAGTGATCCCTCCGAGTAACGGTCTTCCTGTAAGGCTAGAAATTTGTATAGTGATAACTCATAGCACACCAAGGCTAAAAGCCATGACCTGACAGGCATCAGCCCTGCACGTGTATCTACCGGGTGAATCGAAAAGTGCATAGTTTAGGGGGTCAAATAAAATTTCTCCTGCAAAGTTTAAATTTAAGTATGTGTTTGAGTAAGTCATGTAGAAGAAATGTGTACAATGACAGGCGATTCTAAATAGCATAAGACCTTGCCAGGCGAGGAAAAAATTAGGGTTTTTTCCTAAAATTATTTTTTTTGCATCGAACAAAGTTTTTTTTAGGTTTTCTGAATCATTCCAAACAGATTCTCTTAGGTTAATAGTTTTTGACAAATAAACGTTTTTAACCCTTAGTCGGAAATTTAACTGAAAATTTCAATGTTGCCAGGTAGGCAGATATTCTATTCTTTAAACATCGATTGATGAAATCCCGAAGAGTTTTTTGCGCGACACTGTAGTGTAAGTGAAAACGTTTAAGTTTGCATAAATTCATTATCTCAAGAATGGGCAAATTTGAAGAGAAATCCTCAGACAGGTCGATTTTAATTTTTAAATTAGGACTTTTTGGCATAATATATATAATACTAGTGACGTCATCCATCTGGGAGTGATGACGTAATTGATGATTTTTTTAAATGAGAATAGCGTTTGTGTGATAGCTCATTTGAAAGGTTATTTAATGCTCTATTCAGTAATATAAACATTCACATAATTATTTATACAGGGTGTACAAAAATTTTTTTTCATTGAATTAATTTAAACAAAAAGAAGAAAAATTTGTTGCACACTCTGTATAAATAATTATGTTAACGTTTATATTACTGAATACAGATTTAAATACCCTTTCAAATTAGCTATCACACGACCCCTACCCCCATTCAAAAAAATCATCGATTACGTCATCATGCCCAGATGAATGACGTCATTAGTATTAGTATCTCTGGAAGATAAATACGCATATCAATTTTTGTTTTTCTAAATAGAAGCGTTCCGGAAATATTTAAGAAAAACGAATTACCAGACGCCATCTTCAAATAGCTCTAGCTCCCTTAAGAAGCATTTTCGGACTTGGTGAATTTGGTTAAATTGTCTTAACATTACCTGAGGAATCTCCTGTCTTCGTTTGTCGGTAGAGTTTTTGGACACCCTGTATACGCCAAAATGTCCTAATTTAAAAATAAAAATCGACCTGTCTGAGGATTTCAAATTAGCCAATTCTCGAGATAATGAATTTATGCAAACTCAAACGTCCTCACTTCTTATACAACAGTGTCGCGCTCGCTTGATTAGCAATTAAAAAACAAATGGGTTGTCGATATTGTATTGCAAAAAACTTTTCGGGATTTCATCAATCGTGTTTAAAGAATATCTACCTACCTTGGCAATATTGAAATTTTCAGTTAAATTTCCGATTCAGGGTTAAAAATGGCCGATTTCGCAATTTTTCAATTTTTAATCGCTTATATGTTAAAAACTATTAACCTAAGAGAAAAGTCACAAAAGACCTTTTCTATTTGGAATGATTCAAGAAACCTAAAAAACTTTGTTCGATGCAAAAAAAAATAATTTTGGGAAAAAACCATACTATTTCTCCTCGCCTGGCAAGGTCTTATGCTGTTCAGAATCGCCTGTCATAATACACATTTCTTCTAAATGACCTACTCAAACACATACTTAAATTTAAACTTTACAGGAGAAAGTTTATTTTAACCCCAAACTATGCACTTTTAGATTAACTTCACCCGGTAGATACACGTGCAGGGCTTATGCCTGCCAGGTCATGGTGTTTAGTCTTGGTGTGCTATGAATTATATCAGTATACAAATTTCTAGCCTTTTTACAGGAAGACCGTTACACGGAGAGTTCACTAGCTCTTAGACTTTTATAATTAATTGTAGTAGTACTGACTAATTAAGGAAGATTGGTGATAGCTATAAAAAATCTTTACTCTCTAAAAATACAAGTCTAAGATTTTGTAGATTCAGAGTTTAATGATTTTAACCCGGCTGTTCACGCGCCAAGGTCCTTTCGACAGGGATTTTCCAAAACATCATCTGGCAGGATTTTCAGAAGAGACAGAAACATTCTATTTATTTTCAATCCTAGGAATGCTTATTTAGGATCATCCTTAATGAATAACAGATTTTTTCAGGTAGTTTCGATATTTCGTCGAAGAGGGTAAGTCATTAAATATTCAGTTGTTCTCACCTGGTGCTGAGACAACAGCACGTGTTGTTATATTAGTAGAGGATCCGATATAAGGTCGATCTGCACTGATCTGTTTAATGTATAAAAATTATTTTATATGTAATTTAGTATGTTAACAATTATAAAAAACAAGAGGTGCCCGATATAATTTTGTCCGGACTATAATTAATTAATCATCAAAAAATGACTTTTTTTATAAATTAAAAAAAATCGACCCAGGCAGATATTACTTTAGATTTTTTGGATCAGTCTTAACAAAAAAACTCTTGTAATTTTTCTCTTAAGTTGATCGTTATCGAGTTATAAACAATTTAAAACTAAAAAAAAAAACGATAAATGACGATATTCGAGAATCAAAAACAGATTTCAAAGATATCCAGATTTAGCCATACGGCTCACACTCCCTCTAAGGGGAAAAATTGACTCATCCCAGATACCTACGGTATCAAAAGGATTGAGATCTGGTGGGACTCTTTCCGTGTTATCGAGCCCTAGGTGACTTAGTATGCAGGTGTATCTCCCAAACATTTTCGTACACATCTGGCCGTTGCGAGTAGTACAGCTTTCTGCATGGTTTTGTAAAGATGTTCATTTAGACCCAGCTTTTTTATGCTTTCGATGAGTGTCTTCGGAATGACTCGAGTAGTAGACATAATAATAGGTATCGTCTGGGTACTTTGCATTCTCCATTGTCTTCGTATTTGAATTTCCAGATCTCTGTACTTGGCGATCTTTTCAGTAAATTTACTACGTAGATTATTATTGTTCCGTATCGCCACATCAATTAGTGTTGTTTGCCTTGTTAATTTATTAACTAATACGAGATCTGGTCTATTATGTGCCACTGTTTGGTCTGTAAGCACAGTGCGGTCCCAGTATAGCTTGTAGTTGCCATCCTCAAGCATACTCTCGGGGAAGTATTGATAATACGGGAGATGGTCCGTTTGTAGAAGTCCCAGCTTGATAGCTATCTCTTGATGAAGGATTTTTCCCACTGCGTCATGCCGTTCCTTGTATTCAGTTGCAGCAAATGCCTGGCAGCCCCCTGTAAGATGTTGGATGGTTTCTTGGGCTTGACATCCATATCGGCATCTGTCGTTTTGAACCTGAGGGTCTTTGATGATATATTTCACGTAATTTCTGGTTGGTATAACCTGATGCTGAATAGCCAGTAATGAACCCTTCGTTTCAGGGAACATCTTTCCTGATGTCAACCAAAAGTTCGACGCTGTATTGTCGACATTGTAATGTATTGGCTATGTAATTATAAAGCCCACTCGCGACGATAATGTGTTGATAATTATCGCATTATATTTCAGTTAGTTTACTGGTAAAAGAATAATTAACCAGTTGTGTTTAATATGTAGTCAATTAAAGATTTTTTTTGGGCTCATAAGTGTTTCTGTACCGAACATTACATTGGCGACGAGAATAAAAACGTTTTTGAATTGTTTATAAGTGAAAACAAAATGTCGAAAGACGGAAAATTAGATTTAACGTTAAATTTGGAATTTACTCCCAGAATTTGTGAATGGAATGTTTTTATTAAAAGGCTAGAACAATATTACATCGCTAGAGAAATTACAGATGCTAATATTAAAAGAGCTATTTTGTTATATAGCCTTTCAGAAGAAGCTTATATTTTGTTATCCGATTTGTCCGTGCCTAAAAAACCTGAAGAATGGTGATTTAAATGTCATTGTAAAAAGCCTAGATAGCTACTACATATAACAAAACTTGTTTAGTTTAGGTGGAAAGGACAAAGTTTTATGGTGCTTAGAAAACAAAAAGTAAAAGTGTACAAGATTGGAGTGTACGTTTAAAAAAACTAGCCGGTACTAGTGAATTTGGAAATAATTTGGAAACAAAATTAACAGATATGTTTATTTCAAAATATAATGATGGAAAAGTAAAGAATACGCTATTTGCACTGAAGTCAGATATCACATTTAATAAAGCTATGGAAACAGCACAAATTGAAGAAGCAGAAATAACTGGCATTAACGAAGTAGATAGCAGAAGCGTGGTGAAAATGGAACTAGTGGAAGAAAGAGAGGTGTGTCAAATAACGAGTGGAAGTTGCAGTAAGGAAATATTGCAAGTGTCACAGCGTGCGGATGCCAGAGCCCATCAACAAGAACGGCGATTTAAAGAGTCTAGACCTTCAACTTCAGGGAATCAGAGAAATAGTTCGGATTTCAATCGTGAGTTCAGTGGTAGTGTTCAAAAGTGTTTCAGGTGTGCTAAAAGACATTCACCTTCAGTATGTCCCTATAAGGATTATATATGCAATCTGTAACGTTCGAGAACACTTAAAACTGGTATGTAGAAATAGATTTTTAAATTTATTGGAAGAAGGAATCGAACCATCTGTATTATGTATATCATCAAATAATGATCCGCCAATTTATAATGATATTAATTATTAAGGGTAAAATGTTTAATTTTGAATTAGATTCGGGCGCCGCGGTTTCTGTCCTACCTTTTAGTATATATAATAAATATTTTAATACATAACCATTATCTCAAGTTTATGTATCATTAGTTAAATGACTGAAAAAAAAACTGTTCGGGATTTCATCAATCGATGTTCAAATAATATCTTCTTACCTTGGCAACATCGAAATTTTTAGTTTTTCACATAGTTTCTGATTGTTAAAAATGGCTGATTTCGCAATTTTTAAATTTTTAATCGCTTATATGTCAAAAATTATCAACTTTAGATAAAAGTCACTAAAGACCTTTTCTGTTTAAAATGATCCAAAAAATCTAAAAAAACTTTGTTCGATGCAAAAAAAATAATTTTAAGAAAAAACCAAAAAAAAAACGCTTAAAAAAATTTTGACCCACTTTTGGACCTGGCAACATGCACATTTGTTAAAAGGGGTCCTTTTTGAGTAAGATTGTGCAAAAAATCCGAATCGGAATATTTTTCTTAGCGGATGCGCAGTGGCTTTCTGGACTATAATACGTACACTTATTAAAGTCAATTATTTTTGATCAATTTAAGTTTAGAAAAAGACCTTTCTCCTTCAGCTATTTATCGGGAAGTGTTAAATATGTCCTTAGACATGTAGAAATATTTAGGAAAACGGAGAGTAAATTATTTTAGAATATATGTAACTTAAAATATCGAGTAGAGTTGTGTCTATATTTTTAAAAAATATTGGTAACAATTCTAACTGACAGAATAAATCTTCACGGTCTATATCAGATATATTTCCAAGCGCTAGTTTTTTTTTGTAAATTTAAACATTGTGTTGTTTTTTTTAAGTTTTCTTCGGAGTTTCTCTAAAACAATATACTTTCCGTAAAAGAAAAATTATAAATTTCAAATCTTACAAGATGGTGATTCATTGTCATTCGACATTCAATATTGGTCAAAATAGTATTGGCGTCACATTTGTGAAATTATTGTCGGAATAATCTAAATGGGTTTCATATTTCATTTTCATATCGTAGGTGTAGTAAGCTTGTACAACTGCCAGCTTATGTAAAAAATATCGAAAGTGCACTTGTATGTTTTTGTTATTTGTAGTTTTTAAGGACAAAAAGCGTAAGTTTGAGCCTAACAAGTTTTCAGCTTGCGCCCCTTGGACTTGGCGCCCGGGTTCCTCGCACCCCTTGCACCCCCGGGTTAAGACGGCCCTGGGTGTTTGGGTATTCCCTGGGAACACCCAAACACTCAAGGACCCAGGACCCAGGACCCTGGGTGTCCTTATGGGACCTCCAGGCCCCATATCATGTATACATATAAATAATCATAAACATCTCAGTATTCATTTCAGTACTGTTTATTTTGCCGCATAGTGTAAATTTAAAGAAACGTATACAAGAAATTTTAGGAAAGCCAAATGAAGGAGCTGCAGGAGAAATAAGTCAACATTTTCCTGAAAGATGCAAAGTAAGTTCTTGGAAAAAAACAGAAAAACAAAGGTTAATGGAAACAGTGTCAAACCTATATTTGTAAAGAGCACTCATTCGTGTTTTGCCCAAGTTATAAAGAACAAAAATTGAACATCCTGGATATCTAATAGTTATTATACAGGGTGTCCCGAAAAGAATGGTCATAAATTATACCACAGATTCTGGGGTTAAAAATATGTTGATTGAACCTCACTTACCTATATATAGTGCACACAAAAAAAGTTACAGCCCTTTAAAGTTACAAAATGAAAATCGATTTTTTTTCATATATCGAAAACCCTTCGGGATTTTTTGTTGAAAATGGACATGTGGCATTACTATGGCAGCAACATCTCAAAAAAAAATTAAAGTGCAATTTGTGCACCCCATAAAAATTTTAAAGGGGTTTTGTTCCTTTAAACCCCCCAAACTTTTGTGTACGTTCCAATTAAATTAATATTGTGACACCATTAGTTAAACAAAATGTTTCTAAAACTTTTTTGCCTCTTAGGACTTTTTTGATTAGCCAGTGTTTATCGACCTATTTTGAATATTTGTCGAATCCACCACATATTTGTATATGGTTAAGTACGATTATAGAGACCTCTTAATAATCTGAAAATGTATTTATAATTTACATTTTTAGGTATATTTTGAAAAAGAAGCCATATCTCGATAAAAGGTAATTTGTCAAAAAAAGACTAAGAGTCAAAAAAGTTTTAAAAACACTGTGTTTAACTAAGTGTACCACAATAATAGTGTAATTGGAACGTACACAAACATTTGGGGGGTTTAAAGGAACAAAATCCTCATAAAATTTTTATGTAAATATATTAAAAAAGAAGCTGCATCTCGATAAAAACTGGCTTATTGAAAAAATACTAAGAGGCAAAAATGTTTTAAAAATGTTGTGTTTAACTAATGATACCACAATAATGAATTAATTGGAACGTATACAAAAGTACGGGGGGGGGGGATTTAAGGGAACAAAACCCCCATAAAATTTTTATGGGGTGGACAAACTTCACTATAATTTTGTTTTAAGATGTTACTACCGTAAGAATGATACATGTCAATTTTCAATAAAAAATCTCTAATAATTTTCGATATATTGAAAAAAATCGATTTTCATTTTGTAACTTCAAAGGGCTGTAACTTTTTTTATGAGCACATTTGTACTAAGGTAAGTTAGGTTCAATCGAATTATTTTTGGCCGCAGAATGTGTGGTATAATTTATGACCAATCTTTCTGGGACACCCTGTATATTTGTATTAATATTTCAATTAAATGAAACTGAATTTGTTGAAAGACCATGCAAGTTAAAATTGTAAATAGCACCCCGGTCATTTAGACCGTGGGCGTGTAACCATATCACTTTTTTTATACGCCTGTTCAACAAAACACACGTTTTTTAACAGCTAAAACTTTAAGCAAAGCATGATGTCTGCTTTTCCGCATTTACCTTCGATTTATGTTTTACTACAACAATATTGAAGATACCACATCATTAAAGGGACTCATATAATACCCATAAAAATTCCATACAAAATTAGATAAAATATATCACACTCCATGTATCAAAAGTCCATCAGGGAGTTACTGCTATAAGCGATACTTCAATTCTCCTTGGTGGCGCCCAAAATCTCGACAGCCAAAATCCCGACAGCCAAAATTCCGACGGCCAAAACACCGACACGCCAGAATCCCGACACGCCAGAATCCCGACAGGCCAAAATCTTGACATGCAAGAATCCTCGCATAAGTAAAAATTCCAACCACTACATTTTGAATGTTTATTGTTTCCTTCCTTTTCAAATGCAATACCAAATCATATTATGAATAGAGTATTGAAATTGAAAAATTATTACCTACTTACTAATAAGTACGGGTACTAATTATTATGTATTTTAAAAGAAAAAATTATTTAAACAGTTCATTTTATAATATAAATCTATACTTACTAAAATGGAAAGTTGTAAGTGACATGATAATATCTATTATATGAAAGTAAACTTGAATTCAGGATTTGATTATACATATATTATTGGACTATTATATTGGCAAAATAATTTAATTCATATACCCATGTTAGAAATTTTATTTAGAAAATTAGTTCATATTATATTATTATGGTAAATACTTTTGTTTAGTAACAAAAATTAAAAAACAGATGACCATAAACAAAAAACAAGAAATAAATGTAATTATATGTTAAAAACAAACTTATCAAACCTGTCGGGATTCTGGCCTGTCGGGATTTTGGCCTGTCGGGATTCTGGCGTGTCGGGATTTTGGCCGTCGGGATTGTGGCTGTCGGGATTTTGGCTGTTGGGATTTTGGGGTAGACCCATTCTCCCTGCTATGCTGCCGTTATAGACTATTCGTTATGTCCTTTGAAAAGGAACAACAACTAAATGGGTTTTATTGTTTCGTATGGTCAATTGACCCCCAAATATTAAAAAAATCGCGGAGGTTTGTGCGTTTTTCAGACAGGAGTGAATTGGTGTGGAAATCAAAACGTTAAATTTTTTTAAGTTATACTTCTCTAGGAGCGTTTGGGAATAACTTTATATGTGCGCGAATTCATCAAAGTCTTGGTGCTGGGCGCAGATCAAACGTTATACCGTTGACTGATAAATATACTGGAAGATACGAAACTAAATGAGCGTTTATGTACGACACCAGTGGTTTTAGAAATAGATGGCGTTAGCAGCTTTCTAGGTGCGATATTGAATTTACCTGAGACAACGATGAGACGTATTCAGGTAGCTTTGGTTATCGGAATTTGGGGTCGGTCGGGTCGATCGGATGATAATAAAAATTATTTAATTCTTTTGATACATTTAAATTTGAGTTCTCATTCAACGATAGCAATGGCAATCTTTAAAATAATTATTGGAGTATACCTATGTATTACTTTCTAAACTCGTTTTTAAATTAGCAATAATAATTTTGTAGTTGTAATTTGTCTTCTAATTTGAATTCTTGAAACAAATCATTAAATATTCTAAAGTTTATTTAATAATTTTATATACTATATATAATAATATGATTTATTTAATAAAAAATGTATTTAATGAGAAAAATACTCACTGGGTGATTTTAGATATTGTACATTTCTTATTTGCCTCATAATCTCGATAAAAAAATAAGTAGTTATTTTCGTTAATTACAGTCTCTTCTGATAATTGTATATTTTGTTTGGAGATATTGCAAACGTATTCACTTAAATGAAATTGACTTAGTAACCCGCTCGGCCACTTTAAACTCTTCGAGAGAAAAATGGTAAGGACTCATGAATTGTTGCAATCGCGATTTCCAACAATTTCTTCCAAGTTTTTTCGTGCCGTCGATATTTTCCGAGTTAGGGGGAAAATAGTGACTAAGTATAATTATTGAATTATTTATTATTAACTTTACTTCTTAAAGGTGCCGTGTATTTCTGCGTAGGCGTCCACCGTGCATTGTATTGTCAGGTGAGATATTAGATAGTGACGATTACATTATTTAGTAATTTCATTAATATCATTTGGCGAATATTACCCAGCCATGACATCTTTTTCTAGATCTCTCTTACCTTCTATATTTCCTTCGAGTTCCAGTTGCCGACAAGTATATCGTTCTCCTCGCAATATGTCCCTAAGTATGTCCATGATATTTTAAGCATTCGGTGCAGGCACCTCATTTCAAAGACTTCAAGTTTGTTAGTGGAGCTGGCCTTTATTATCCATGCTTTCATTACATACAAGAGAACAAGCCAAACGTAACACTTTAGCGTATTGTACAGTAGAAAAAAATGAAAGAATACCCATGAACGAACATAAAAAACACGCTGTATTTTCCTGTCACCGTGTCACACAAAAAATGGCCAGCACAGGTACATGTAATAATTATTATTACATGTACTTGCGCTGGGCAATTTTCTTTGCGACATGGTGACAGGAAAATACAGCGTGTTTTATATGTTCTTTCATGGGTATTCTTTCATTTTTCCGACTGTATCTCAGGTTGAAACCCAAATTTCAGTGAACACTCATAAGAGTTTGGACGTCGACATCCCATTGTTTATGAGAGATATTTTTCATTAAGTTGAGCCCGTTTAAGCTGACAGTCGGAGTGAGTGTATATTATCTTACCAAGATAGACGATTATCCAGTTTTATTCCCAAGAAGTTAATCAATTCTGAATAATTTATTGTAAACTCTTTAGGAACTACTTATTAACTTTTGCTCTCAGAACGAATTTTGAATAAACAATACGTTCTTCAGACACAAAGATCAAGAAAAATATTATACATTTAAAAATACAAGAGCACACAGATCCGATATTGATTATATATTGACAAACAGAAACATCCATCATTCTCAAGTACTAGACATAAGATGTTTAAGTGCAGCTAATATCGGAAGTGATCACAACCTAGTACTTGGAAAAATCAGAATACATCTACAAAAAAACAGGTAAAAAGACCCTATTGAATGTGAGACAAGAATAAAGGTAGAACAGCTACAAGACTTGTCAACACGAGATCTATACCAGAGAAGACTGCAAAAAGTACTGAACGAAAACTACATAACACCAGATGAAGACATAGAAGAAAGTTGGAGAAAGATTAGAGATAATATCAAAATGGCAGCAACGGACGCCCTTGGAGAACGTAAGATAAGTAAACATATACGAAAGAAAACGAGAACACCCCATGGATCTATGAAGAAATAAAAATAAAATGCCAAGAAAAAAAGAAAGTCTAGCTAGAATACAAATTCAAAAGAACGAGACAAACATATGTGAAGAATATAAAAGAGTTTGAAAAGAGTTAAACTCAATAGTAAGAAGGAAGAACACTGAACATTGGTAAGCATTTTCAAAAGAGATGGAGCACGACTTATACGGGATGCAAAAGGAAATGTGGAAAATTATAAGAGGTCAAACAGCAGAGATGAAGGAATTGATAGAAGTAAAACATATTGATACAAATACATGGACAACTTACCTAGAAAACCTGTATCAAACAGCTAATCATGAAGAACTGAAAAACCAGGATTAGAATCGGATGAGCAAACAGAAATTAAAGAGGAAGATATAACGAACGCCATAAAACAGATGAAAAATCGAAAAGCACCAGGGAAAGATGGAATAGCTAATGAACTTTTAAAATACGGAGGAGAGAGACTTCACAAAGAACTGAATATCCTGAGAAGTAAAATAATAAATACCGGAAGAATTCCAGAAGAATGGAGTACCACTCAGATGATAGCATTATTTAAGAAAAGTGATAGGGCAGACCCCAGTAATTATAAAGTGATTAATTTACGGAGCACTATACTGAAACTCCCAACAAAAATGCTGATGAAGAAAATAATGGCGTGCATAAGTATATCGGTTGAACAACAAGGATTTAGAAGGTGAAGATCATAACGATGCAGTTTTTGTGATAAGACAAATAGCGGAGAAATCATTAGAGTATAACAAACGAGGGTTTTTCTGTTTTATATACCTAGAGAAAGCGTTTGATAGAATACAATTAAAAGACGTGATAAACCTACTCTACTATATGACAAAAATTTACCACTGGATATTATAAAACTGATAGAAAACATTTATGTACGAAATAAAATAGAAATGAAAGTCAATGGAATAATAACAGAACCCATATAGAAGCAAACACAGGAATCAAGCAAGGAGATTCACTAAGCCCTCTACTGTTTAACATAACGCTGGATGCAATAATAAAACAAGTGAAGAAAAAAAGAAGGTAAAAAATGGGCGATAATGAGATAAAAATACTCTGTTACGCTGATGACACCGTGTTAGTAGCAGAGTGCGAAGACGACCTACAAAGATTACTGCACGAACTCAACATTAACGCAAAAGAAATGAATAGGAAAATATCAGCCCAAAAAACAAAAAGCTTAGTAATATGCAAAGAACCAATAAGATGCAAATTGGACTTATAAATAAAATTGGACAATAAAAGTAAATACCTGGGAATTAATCTATCAGCCGACAATAATATCGAAGAAGAGGTTAAAGACTAATAATTAAAGCCAGTAGAACGGCCGGATGCCTAAACGACAGAATTTGGAAAAACAAATACCCTAAAGTGGAAACAAAAAACCGAATATACATATAAGTCATTTGACTGAAGTTATTAGACCAGTGCCGAAACAAGACCAGATGCAAGCAAAATACAAAGACGTCTGGATACCAACAAAATGAAGATCTTAAGAAGGATTGCTGGAAAAAGACTACGGGACAGGGTAAGAAGTGAGGAAATCAGATGCATATGTGGGGTAGACAATATAAATACCTGGGTAAAGAATAGAAAAGAAGAGTGAAATCAACACATAACTAGGATGTCTGAATCAAGGATAGTAAGAATAGCCAGGGACAAGTCACCGTTAGGCCGAAGAAGTATAGGACGCCCAAGGAAAAGATGGAATGACAATTTAGGGACAGAATGAAAGGCACCGTTGAAGAAAAACAGGCAATACTGCCTATATAAAAGAAAAAGTAGAAGAAGAAATTCTTTAGGTAGATTTTTGGTAGTATAATGTGCTTCTTTGGAGTTTTACTGAAGATTATTGTTTTCGTTTTAGTGGGAGAAAATTCTAGGCCAGTAGTGTTTGACCAATTCTCTAATTTCTAAATGACTACTGGATTAAGTGATTTAGCGATGTCATTGATGGCAATAAGGAAAAGTGCAACGAGTAGACCATTGAGGAATGTCGTTTAATTTAATTTTTGAGTCTAAAAGAACGTTATCTATTCGAATAAGTTTCGTCTATATAGGAAATTACTAATAAATTTTATATTTCCTGGAATTGGCCAAATAGAATTCTTATATCTAATCCCCAAATGGCACGCGTTATAAAATATAATAAAAGATAGCCATAAGCCAAACATACTTTGTCACATCCAAATGACCCATGAATTACAGATTCAATATCCACTAGGTTGTCTAATGTAAATGTGGACTTTCTAAATCCACTTTGTATAAGGCTAGGTAGCTATAATATCAATAAGTCTAATACTATCTAGTATCTATCAAGTGGATAAACTGATTAATTGTAGCAAGTTTTGTTCCATTGAGTTTTTTCACTAATCTAATACTTTTCGAGTTATTTGAGAGTGAATATGTTCGTTTTTTAACAAAAAAAAAACACGTTTTTAGACGGTTTTACGCAAATAACACAATAAGTAAGTATTTTATCGAAAAAAGTATTCAATAAAAATATACTTTATAAAAAATTTAAAAAAATGTCTGTATAAAGTCTTTATACTCAGTAGAAGCAGAGTTGTAGCTAAAAAAGTAAGTTCTTATTCGTCAAATTCCAAATCGAATATTTCAACGTGAAATAACCAAAAAATAAAACACATTTCTGGGAAACTTATCGCAACTTTTTTAAAGTTTTAAAAAAAGGTTTGTTTTTGTTTTTAAAAAAGTTTCTAGCATTAAAGTAAGCACGTTACGCTGAAAATAAAGTTGGTCCTTTTTTGTAAAAGATAGTTTTAAAAAAGCGTGAAAATCACCCTCCAAAAGGGAACTTTCATAACATTTTTATTTCGAAAGAGATGCTATAAATTTGCTGTAAATCACAACAGAACACAATTTAAAAAGAAAAAAGTAGTTTGTGTTTTTCGTTTGGCCCCCAATCCCTCAAGACGAATAAAATCAAATTATTGTTACCGCTTCACAAGTGACTTTACTTATGTATTGTTTATAAAACATATGATCTGTAAGTTTTATCGTAAATTTAGTTTTACAGTATTTTTTTTATTTTGAAAAAATGCCTTTTTTTTAATAACTTTCTAATTATCAGTGATACGAAATATCCCAAAGTGTAAAGGTTTTGGTTTTCTGAATATTTTGTTTTTCTGTAATATAAAAATTGGTTAAGATATGGCTGTTCCGAATTTGCATATACTCGTGATTAGTGACTCATTGAAGCCCTTTTAACTACAGCCTTTCAAAAATAAGCACTTTGAACCGATGAAACTTACAGATCCTCTATAATAAGCATACATACGTAAAGTAACTTATGAAGCGCTACTGATTAATTTCATTTGAGATGCTAATTAGGAGGTGATTTTTAGATTTTTTTTTACAAAAAAAGGGATCAACTTTATTTTGTGCGCAACTTGTTTACTTCTGATACTAGAAACTCAAAAAAAATAAAGCTGTTTTTAAACTTTTTAAAAAAGTTATGATGAGTTTTCCCCGAAAAGTTCTTAATTTTTTGGTTATTTCATGTAGAAATATTCAATTTTGAATTTGACAAATAATAAGAACCTACTTTTCATTAGCTACAACTCTGCTTTTACTGGGTCTACGACTTCATAATATGTCATATTTATATAAAACATTTTTTTCACTTTTTGATAAGCTGTATTTTTGCTATGAATGTTTTTTTGGTGAAATACTTCCTTTTTTAGTTATTTGCGAAAATCCGTCTAAAAACGTACTATTTTTTGAGAAATGAATATATTCACTCGCAAATAACTCGAAAAGTATTTATTTGTGAGGTCAAGACTAGTGAAAAAAACTCTATAGTCAATTTATATTTTCAACATTTTTGCAGAAACAAAAACAAAAAAAAAAATAATACAGATTAATATGATAGTGACTGCTGCGTTAAAATTTTGAATACGGGCCACGTAAAATAACCGCGTGTTCTCGGCTAGTTCCTTAAGAGGGAGAATTTTACACTTCCCTCTAAGGCTAGTTCGAACAAATTTAAGCTAGGCGCGCCACTATACGGGCAGGTTTTAAAGACAACAAAATAATGCATAGGCTTTCGTATCTTTCCGTATTTATCAATCAACGGTTATACGTGCTCTGATTGGGTATAGGTATTACAATGACCTGTCAATAATTGTTCAATATGGCGGTTATAGGTAAACAAATGTTGTGTATATTAGTTTTTATTGTTGTGAGGACAGAGACAAAAGCAAGTTTGTAATTGTAGTGACTTTTTAAATAGTTTTTAAAAGCAACAGGTACGTAATTATAAATGTGTCAGTATTGGAATAAAAAATTACATACCTATTTGGAAAATGTAAAATGTACCTACCTAGTAGGTAATGCTTCGACTTACATAATTTGACTAGCAACAAAATTTCTACCAATATTCTTCTAATATATTGGTTTCTTAATATACGTTTTGATGTATTTTAATATTTTAATTCCACAAAAATCAAACTAATTTGATTAAATTCGGAGAATAAGCAACTGTCAAAAAGTTTAAATTTGGTGTATCTTCCCACATGACTTATATGTTATAAGTGACTAAATTGTAAGGTTCGTTGATTTCCAACCTAACAACCCTAATATACGCGTGTTCGATCCCCAATGCAAATTTTTATTTTTTTACACATTTTATGATTGTAAGTATATTTATTATATATTTTCTTTTCAGAAAATACGTATTTAGGTAAAATTTTACAACAATTATTGTTCAGAAATTTCTTTGTGGCATTTTTCAATGTGTCTGTGTCTCTTATTCTTTTATTTTTATATTTTTCTTATCGTTTTGATAAATTTTTTTGGAAAGTAGTAAGTATTAAAGTTAGTTTAATAATTAAATAAAATATAAATAAACTGTTTAAAGTATATTGATTTCGTTGAAACTATATAATAGAAGTATAACTTCTTACGTGCGTACAAAGTACACACACATTTTTTTTAGATAAAAATGTAATTGTCATTGCAACCAATAGGGATGTTCACAAAAAATTAAAAAGTCATTTCAAACATGTAAAACGATTAAGAAACACCCTAGGAATAATTGTCCAAAATTTCAACAAAATTGAAAAAGTCTTTCTATAAAAAATCTTTACTAGAAATCTAGCATTATTTTAAATTTCAAGAACGCTTCTTTATTGGCCTGACGTCACTAGTTGCATACCCCAAGCGCGCGCCATTCTCATAGTGTTATTGTTTACCTGTTTGACGTTTCAGGTTATTTTATTTTGTTCTCTTCTTGTTTTATCAGGATTAAAGTGGAGTTTTATAGTGAATTTGTTTAGTTTAATGTGGATAGACTGTTTGTAAGAACATAT
This sequence comes from Diabrotica virgifera virgifera, assembly GCF_917563875.1. Classification (NCBI taxonomy): domain Eukaryota; kingdom Metazoa; phylum Arthropoda; class Insecta; order Coleoptera; family Chrysomelidae; genus Diabrotica; species Diabrotica virgifera. Next base: position 22,917,561 of record NC_065452.1, read on the forward strand.
TTTGGGTGGTACAAAAATAAACAAATAAAATGGAAGAAGGTTTTCAGAAACCGATTCGTATAAACTACTGACTGTAGTGTAAATGTAACAATGGTGTATGATTTATTGGCATCTTGTAAACAAATAAATCTACCACAGCTTTACTGAGTATATACTCCATATAATTTTCCATGTCTTCTTTAAGCTAAAAAAATAAATGCTTAATACTCCACAAAAAAATAGAGAAAGTTGTATGCCTGCATTGTACGCATGCATATTGTATACATACATTGGCTGGTTATTACCTTACCTTGGTTAGGTGTATTAAAACTATTTTTATTCTTCTTCATGTGCCTTATGTCCGTTGTGGACGTTGGCTATCATCATGGCAATTTTAATTTCATTTGCGGCGTTTCTGAATAACTCGATCGACTTTTGTCCAAATCATTGGCGTAAGTTTTTAAGTCATGAGTGCCTTTTCTTCCGGGTCCGCGTTTGCTCTCTATTTTACCTTGCGTTATCAGTTGGAGTATACGATATTTATCATGCCTCATGAGATGACCGAAATATTTAAGATTTCGTTTCTTAATTGTAAAAGAGATTTCTTTTTGTTTTCCCATTCGACGCAATACCTGTACGTTGGTGTGGGTCGCCAGGAAATTTTGAGGATACGTGGGTACACACACATCTCGAATGCCTCTAGCTTTTTCATTACCGTTTCCATTATTGTCCAGGCCTCTGCGCCATATAGCAAGACCGGAAATAATAACATTTTAGCAGCCGCATTTTTAGTGAAAGGGATATTATATGTCGCAATGGGTGAAAATATTGCTCATGCATGTTGTTAAATGTTACTCTGTCCTTTTCAACTCTAGATCTTATTTCGGTTGTTTCGTATTTCGAGTTGACAACTGTTCCAAGGTAAAAAATATTTTTGAACTTGGGTATTATACATTTTTATTTCAACCAATCTTTTCACTAAATTATTAATGATTTTAATATAATATAAAGTCATACCTACATCCACATGTAGTTATTTCAAGGTTTACTTTTACTGTATGTATTATTAGAGTCTCGTTTTTAGGAATATCCCAGTTTAAGGAATACAAATTTGAGGTCCCGAAACTTTCTCATTTACTCTTTAAGGGGGTAGGTGCAAAATCTTGGTCTAATGCTATTTAAATTCATTAATTTTTTTCGAATTCTGAGAAAACTAATAAGTATTTTTGAAAAATGTAAATGCAGAAAGAACAATTACATTATTACCAAGGGCCGAAAGTCTCTGGAAAACTTGTATAGTGTTTTTTTTATTAAGTTAGTTCTTTAAGTTAGTTATTTTAAGTTATAGCTGCAACAAACCATTTCTTTTTCTGTTTTAAATTGGCTGGAACGGTCATAAAAATCTTGTCAGAACTGTTTTTTTGATGTATTTACACACCCAGGAACAAAACACCACTTATTTGGCTTCATTTTTAATAATCAAGTACGTAAAAAACTGCGCACATTCAAATACACTTCGTAAATAAGTATACAAAACTAGTCGTCGATCAAAGACGTTACGACTGTTGACGTCACAGACCGTAGCCTCGCTGCAGGGTACCGTTTTTCTAGTCTCCAAGAAAATCAACATTATGAACTCATTTATCTTAAAAAATATACATTTTTAAACAGTTTTATGATTGTTACGTTTTTATATACCTTGTAATCTATTGAATTTAACTATATTTAAAAATTAGTGAACATCCCTATTGTGGCTAATCCCATATAAACAGAATATTAATGTAATGAGGTATGCTTTTATATTTAAAATCAACTGCTTACTATATAAACTCATATTTCATTTTTAGAGTTGATATAATACCTACACCACTGTTTGGAAGTATCTGATTATAATTAATTCAACTACTGTTGTGACATTCTTGCGAAATTGCTAGTATCTTAACTAGCTACTAGAAAATTAGTATTGCTAACCATTATATACTAAGCTATTATTCGCTGTAGAATTTCTAACATATTCCGTGTCCACCTTAAAAAAAAACATAATTCAATGATGTTTATGGGTACGGCCAGACTTGCGAGCGATTTAGCGCGCGAGATAAATCGTTCACGACAATGTAGCGGGCGACAAGCAAGAAGCTGTCCGCCGAAAAGCGATTCAGATATCAGTTTTTGTCATGCTTCTCACTATAGTCTAATGCTGGCCACTCACTTACGGATATCGAAGAGGCCATGGCATGCAGGCCAAGACTGAAGGCCGTTATTTGAGTAGTTAAGTTAATGAACTGCAGTTAAGACGCCACACACATGCAGTTTTGTGATCGAGCGTGCCAACGCCTTTACGACAACTGCGTGTATGTGGTGATTTTGGCTTCAATTAACCGCCTGTCAGTCGCCCGGCCTCTTCGATATCCTCAAGTGAGTGGCCAGCAAAAGAGCTAGTGAACCCTCCGACTAACGGTCGTCCTGTAAGGCTAAAAATTTTTCTAGTGATAATTCATAGCACACCAAGGCTAAAAACCATGACCTGGCAGGCCTCAGCGGTGCACGTGTATCTACCAGGTGAATCGAAAAGTGCAAATTTAGGGGGTAAAATAAACTTTCCCCTGTAAGGTTTAAATTTAAGTATGTGTTTGAGTAAGTCATTTAGAAGAAATGTGTACAATGACAGGCGATTCTGAAAAGCATAAGACCTTGCCAGGCGAGGGGAAAGATTAGGGGTTTTTCCTAAAATTATTCTTTTTGCATCGAACAAATTGTTTTTAGGTTTTTTGAATCATTTCACACAGAAAACGTCTTTAGTGATTTTTCTCTTAAGTTAATAGTTTTTTTTTTATATGAGCGATTGAAAATTTTGAAAATTGAGAAATCGGCCATTTTTGACCCTAAATCGGACATTTATCTTAAAATTTCAATGTTGCCAAGGCACGTAGATATTCTTTAAACATTGATTGATGAAATCCCGAAGAGTTTTTTGCAATAAAATATCGAAAACCTCTTTGTTTTTTTAATTGCTAATCAAGCGTGTGCGACACTGTAGTATAAGTGAGGACGTTTGAGTGTGCATAAATTCATTATCTCGAGAATATGCAAATTTCAAAAGAAATCCTCAGACAGGTCGATTTTTATTTTTGAATTAAGACTTTTTGGCATATATATATATATATATAATACTAGTGACGTCATCCATCTGGGCGTGATGACGTAATCGATGATTTTTTTAAATAAGAGTAGGGGTTGTGTGATAGCTCATTTGAAAGGTTATTTAATTCTATATTCAGTAATATAAACATTAACATAATTATTTATACAGGGTGTACACAAAAAATTTTTTCTTCTATTTGTCAAATTTAATCAAAGTTAATTTAATAAAAAAAATTTTTTGTACACCCTGTACAAATAATTATGTTAATGTTTATATTGGTGAATAGAAAATTTAATAAACTTTCAAATGAGCTATCACACAACCCCTACTCTCATTTAAAAAAATCATCGATTACGTCATCACGCTCAGATGGATGACGTCACTAGTATTATATATATGCCAAAAAGTCCTAATTTAAAAATAAAAATCGACCTGTCTGAGGATTTCTCTTGAAATTTGCCCATTCTTGAGATAATGAATTTATGCAAACTCAAACGTCCTCACTTATACTACAGTGTCGCACCTGCTTGATTAGCAATTAAAAAAACAAAGGGGTTTTCGAAATTTTATTGCAAAAAACTTTAGGATTTCATCAATCAATGTTTAAAGAATATCTACGTATCTTGGGAACATTGAAATTTTTAGATAAATGTCCGATTTAGGGTTAAAAATTGCCGATTTCGCAATTTTCAAAATTTTCAATCGCTCATATAACAAAAACTATTGACTTAAAGGAAAAATCACTAAAAACGTTTTCTATTTGAAATGATTCAAAAAACCTAAAAAAAAATTGTTCGATGCAAAAAGAATAATTTTAGGAAAAACCCCTAATCTTTCCCCTCGCCTGGTAAGGTCTTATGCTCTTCAGAATCGCCTGTCATTTTACATATTTCTTCTGAATGACTTGCTCAAACACATACTTAAATTTAAGTCTTACAGGAGAAAGTTTATTTTACCCCCTAAATTTGCACTTTTCGATTCACCTGGTAGATACACGTGCACCACTGAGGCCTGCCAGGTCATGGTTTTTAGCCTTGGTGTGCTATGAATTATCACTAGAAAAACTTCTAGCCTTACAGGACGACCGTTAGTCGGAGGGTTCACTAGCTCTTAGACTACTAGTGATGTTGATTGTAGTTACTCTCGAGTATTTGTTACAAATCGTTACTTTTGTATTTGAGTACCGGTAATCATATCGAGAATCGCATTTCTCAGTACATAGTTTGTATTAGTATTAGTAGGATACTTTGATTACTATGATTACTCTTGTATTTGAGTACCGGTAATCATATCGAGTATTTTAATCATAACTAAAATCAAATGGGACATTGTAGGATTGTCAGAAGTCAAAAGAAGAGGAGAAATGTGTATAGAACTAGAATCAGGAAATCGCCTCTATTACAAAGGAAATGAGGACGAAACATATGGAGGAATAGGATTTCTGATCAAAGAGAAAATTAAACAAAACGTAATCGAGTATAAGAGCATATCAGATAGAGTAGGATATATCATACTAGAAATTAACAGGAAGACAAGAATGAAACTAATACAAGTATATGCTCCAACAACAACACATGATGAGGAAGAAATTGATAACTTTTATGATGACATCACCACAGCAATGGAAGACAAAAATATAAAAATAAAAATCGTTATGGGAGATTTTAACGGAAAAATCTGAAAGAAAATGGAAGATTCAGAAAACAAAATAGGAAACTACGGACTTGGATCAAGGAATATTAGGGGTGAAAGATTACTTGAATATTTGGAACAACAAAACCTTCATGCAATAAATACATACTTTAATAAGAAGCCAAACCAAAAATGGACATGGGTCTCCCCAAATGGGGTAACAAAAAATGAAATAGACTACTTCCTTTGCCAAAATAAACAAATCTTCGAAGACGTAACTGCACTTAATAAATTCTCAACTGGCAGCGACCACCGCATACTACGAGCCAAAATAGAAATAAGCAAACTAGAGACGCAGAAATCTAGAAGAAAACCAACGGCTATTGACCATAGCAGAATAAGACAAATCGCAGAAGAATATATACAGACTTTAAGGGAAAACTATAAACAACAAGTAGCAAAGGAAGAGTCAGAAATTAATAAGATTAATGAAGAAATGAAAGAAAAACTCTTGGAAGCGGGAATGAAAACTGCCAAAAAACTAACAACAAAAGAAAATAGATTAAGTAGAGGGACAGTTAAATTAATGGAAAGTAGACGAAAACTAATAAGCGAAAACAAAAGAAACACAGTAGAATACGTAGTTAGTTCTCAACTAGTCTAGATCAAGGAATATTAGGGGTGAAAGATTACTTGAATATTTGGAACAACAAAACCTTCATGCAATAAATACATACTTTAATAAGAAGCCAAACCAAAAATGGACATAGGTCTCCCCAAATGGGGTAACAAAAAATGAAATAGACTACTTCCTTTGCCAAAATAAACAAATCTTCGAAGACGTAACTGCACTTAATAAATTCTCAACTGGCAGCGACCACCGCATACTACGAGCCAAAATAGAAATAAGCAAACTAGAGACGCAGAAATCTAGAAGAAAACCAACGGCTATTGACCATAGCAGAATAAGACAAATCGCAGAAGAATATAGACAGACTTTAAGGGAAAACTATAAACAACAAGTAGCAAAGGAAGAGTCAGAAATTAATAAGATTAATGAAGAAATGAAAGAAAAACTCTTGGAAGCGGGAATGAAAACTGCCAAAAAACTAACAACAAAAGAAAATAGATTAAGTAGAGGGACAGTTAAATTAATGGAAAGTAGACGAAAACTAATAAGCGAAAACAAAAGAAACACAGTAGAATACGTAGAACTAAACAAACTTATTAGGAGAAAAACCAGAGAGGATCTAAGAAAACACACTGAAAATAAAATCGAGAAAGAAATTGAGAGAAATAAGGGCCTAAAATGCTTACGACCAAATTTAGGGAAACCACTACTCATTTCAATAAAGGATGAAACAGGACGGGAAGAGAGGAGAAAAGATAAGATATCAGAAGAAGTAGAAAGGTTTTATAAAGAACTATACACCTCAAAAAAAGACGCAAACTTCAACACTCAGGAATATATCAAGAAAACAATCACGAATGTAAACTCAAAAACACTACCAAAAATAGAAAATTATGAAATAGAAGCAGCATTATCACAATTAATGAACAACAAAGCACCAGGACCAGATGGAATCCTTGCTGAAATGTTGAAAGAAGGGAAACAAGAAATCTTACAAACATTAAGAAATCTGTTTAATCAGTGTCTACATAAAGGAGAAATACCCGACGAATGGAACGAAAGTCTTACAATCCTGCTATTTAAGAAAGGCGACAGAAAGGACATAAAAAATTACAGACCCATCTCACTGCTGTCGCAAATGTATAAACTATTCATGAGGATTATCAACAACAGGCTAACACACAAATTGGACTCGTATCAATCAGTAGAGCAGGCAGGATTCCGAAAGGGATATAGCACCACTGACCATCTTCTAACAATTAGGACACTAATGGAAAAAGCTAACGAATACCATATAGATCTGCACTTAGCGTTGGTTGACTACGAAAAAGCATTTGACAGCGTGGAAATGTAGGCAATAGAAAAAGCTATAAACAACTGTAGAATAGATTCCAGATACAGAATGCTAATACATAATATATATAAGAAAGCAACAATGACAGTACAATTGGAAGAAACCACAAAACCTATACCAATCAACAGAGGAGTGCGACAGGGAGATGTTATTTCTCCTAAACTATTTACATTAGCACTGGAAGATGTTTTCAAAACAATGGAATGAACAAACATGGGAATAAACATAAATGGAAAGAAACTAAACCACCTAAGATATGCAGACGATGTAGTAGTCATAGCATCAAGTTTTGAAGAACTACAAACCATGCTAACCGAACTAGCAAATTAATCCGAACAAATAGGTCTAAAAATGAATTTTGCCAAAACAAAAACAATGACAAACATACAAGACAATAGAAACGTAATACTAAACGACACCACAATAGAAGCGGTTAATGATTATATATATTTGGGACAGATGATAGAAATAAATAAGGAAAACCAAACAGCGGAGGTAAAAAGAAGGGTCAGATTAGCCTGGGCAGGATTTGGAAAATTAAAATGGGTCCTAAAGAATAAAAAAATACAACAATACTTAAAAACAAGAGTGTTTGACCAGTGCATACTCCCAATTCTCACATACGCATGCCAAACATGGACCTTGACCAAGGCAAACATGGATAAAATAATGAAGACACAAATAGCCATGGAGAGAGTAATGTTAGGAGTAAAATTGACAGACAAAAAGCAAAACAACTGGGTCAGAAATAGAAAAAAAGTCAAAGACGCAGGCCAACATATAGCCAGGCTAAAATGGAGCTTCTCAGGTCATAACGCTAGACAAACGGACAATAGGTGGAATAGCACGATACAACAATGGAGACCATGAACAGGAAAGAGAGCAAGAGGACGGCCCCAGATGAGACGGGGAGACGACATTAAAAAGATAGGAGGAACGCACTGGAAACAGAAAGCACTAAATAGAAGCGAATGGAGGAAACTGGGGGAAGCCTACGTTCAGAATTGGACGAATTAAAGGGCAAAATAAAAAGAATCATATCGAGAATCGCATTTCTCAGTATTTCGTATGAGTATAAGATCCGATATAGCGACCTTCACCGATCTATTTAATGGATAGAAATTAAATGATATGTAATTGTTCTGTCATTGCTGCTCCACAATATCAGTAATCTCGAGTAATCTGTTTGCATCAATTAAGTGCCAAAAACAAACCCTCGAAACTCTAGATGGCGTACCTTAGCAGTAACCCTGGGCACCCAGGTGCTTCGAAATAAGAAAATCTGGCCCTTAATATAATGATTTTAACATGCTTATGCATTTTTCGATGCGTTTTATACACTTTAAAATGTAATAATGCATTTACACATATTCTTGTATTGTAGACTTTTTCCAGACGTCATCCTAATCCTAAATACAATGCAAAAAGTTGCAAGTCTCGATGTACCTACTATATTTAAAAATAAATTTATTCTTGTGTTTTTAGTGTTAAATGCCCTGGTGTAATAAAAACAATGCCATACCTACATGTAAAATTAAAGTTGATGATCATGGTCTAGAAATATTATTCTTTCTACATATTTTCCGGTCAATCTAATCTATTTTTTTCTAGGCCTGATAAGAATAGTGTGAATTTATTATTAAAATCTAATGTGTTGCATTTTTAATTTCAAAAGAACTAACATCTGTGAAATTCTGTGAATTATCTACCTCGACAAGTCGTATAGACATCTGTTTCTGGGTGCATGCTTTGTTAAATAATATACCTCCCTCTGTTTCAGCTACTTCTCAGCGCCCTGTAATCCTGTAAAAGTCTTCATAGCCTTAGTCCTTCACAGATAAAATTTTAGTTAACCGTACTGATACCGAACACTCGTGGAATACCGGTCCGACTCCGATATCAACGAGTAGATACAATACTCAAAATCAAAATAGGTACTCGCTTTGATACGATTGGTACGAAGTAATCAGAGTAATCAAAGTAATCAAAGTAACGATTTACCTCTCTGTATAGTAATCGTTACTTTCGGTATTCGTAAGTAATAAGTACTTTGTAACGAATAGTTACTTTTTCAACATCACTGCTTCTCACACGAACGTGTAGAATTGCCCTTCTTTTAGAAGATGTATTCATAGAGTGTTTGTTAAAAGGCAAAAGGAAGTATGGTGTATATCCCATTAATAGATATAGGAAACATAAAAATCAAATATTTGTCTGACACTATTGTTTTTGAAATGTTTGTGTGTATCCTACCATAAAATGACCTTCACCGATATGTTTAATGGATAAAAATTATTTCATATGTAATTTAGTATGTTACAAATCATAAAAAAACAATGGGTGATCGATATAATTTTGTCCAAACTATAATTAATTAATAATTAAAAAATGACTCGGATATTAATTTACTATCCGGCTAGATATTATTTTAGATCAGTTGGATCATTCGAAACAAAAAAGATCTTTTGTAACTTTTCTCATAAGTTGATCGTTTTCGAGTTATAGACAATTTACAACTGAAATAAGAAAGAAAAATGACCATTTTCAAGGCTAAAAAACATAAGTTAATTAAATAATATTAATTTCTTAATCATCAAGTACCTAAATTCAAGGTCAAACCCTCTTTTATCAGGTCCCGATAAGATTTTTTGCAGTGTTTTATTCCAGATTTTAATTGTTAGGATGGTTCGTTATGGAAAGACGGACTATCGGGCTGCATGAACAACTAAAAAACAATGTTCTAAGATGATATACGCCCAAAATTCTTATCAGGAACTGATAGGACAAGGTTTGAACTTGAATTTAAGTACTTCGTAATTTCAAAAATGATATTTTTTACTTATGTTTTTGAGTCTTGAAAATCGCCATTATTGAAGTGAATACTTCTTATCGCTCGGTATGGAATTTTGACGAGACTAAAATCGTATTTGGCGTAATTCAAAAATCATGACGCGAATGTTAACCTTGCTATATACCGTAATATACGTATCTATACACTTATTATTTATTTATTATTTATATTTTAAACAAATTATATCGGTATGTCATATTAAAATAATATTTTTTAAAATTGAATAAAGGACTTCTATTTTTTATTTATTATTTAGTTATATTCAAATACATAATAAATTGTTGTTTGTATATATCAACAAAACATACGTTGTTTACATTTGAGTTTGACAGATCAATCGTTTGACCGTCAAAGTTAAACTAAACTTTAAATTATTATCTAATAAAATACAGATATCATTTATAGTGAATTTAATTATCATATAAAAGAAATAAGATTGATAATTAAAAATACAATAATTATTTGAGTATAGTTTGAAAGGAATTTATTAACAATAAAATTAATGTTAAAAAGGTTATGTTTACATTTTTATATAACGGCCTTACCTTTGACAGGAATAAAACTAGTAAATGGATCCTTCCAGAATATAAAAAAATTAAAATAAATCGAATCGCAATGAATCGAATCGAATTGAATTGAATCGAATATAATCGAATATATAAGACATATTCACTTCTGTCGGCACTCCACAAGTACCACGCTCTCTTTTTTGTTATTTTGATGTTTTAAATTGTTTATAACTCGAAAACTATCAATTTAAGAGAACAAACTTTTTTTACTATTTTTACAAAAAAACTTTTTTGTTGCAAATGATACAAAAAATCTAAAATAATATCTGTCCGCGCCGAAAATATTTTAGTATATGTAGTTTACAAAAAAAAGTCATTTTTGAAGTTATACTTCTTTATTATAATTTTCATTATTCCGTGCGCATGCGCACACGCACACAGACAGTATGGCGTTTGCGTTATTTGCTAAATCTTTCAAGTTATATAAATATGTCAGACTGTCAGAGCAAAAAAGATGTGAAAAGAATATATTAGTGTTTTTAGTAAATATATTTATTATAATTTTTGTGTCTTTGGATTTGTCTTCCTCAGTAGTAAGATAAGTATTATTTATTAGTATTTAAACCAAAATATTACATCCTGAATTTTTTTCTCATTTGGATACCCCCACTACTATAGACATCCAAATACTTATTATTGTTAATTATCTGTAATTTCTCTTATAGCGATAAGTAATTTTCGTTAATGTAAATTTAAACTGAATTCTACAATGGTATTGCACAAAATTGTATTAGATCCAGCCGATATCCATTAATAATATTTTTCACAATCTATTTTATTGTAAAATGACAAAGCACGCAACTGTTACTACATCCTAACAGAAGCAGATTTTGACATTGACTTAACCTCACTCTCAGTGACATTGGAGCCTCCATAAAAGCTTAATTAGAGGAATTTTTCCTATTCTGAAAATCGTAAATAAATAAGATGTAGTGCTCAGTTTGCTTTCCTCATCAAAATTTCCAAACTCCTGTTATGTCCATCTTCTATGTGTTCGTTCTAGAATCTGTTATTAGTCTAAGAGCTAGTGAACCCTCCGACTAACGGTCGTCCTGTAAGGCTAGAAATTTTTCTAGTGATAATTCATAGCACACCAAGGCTAAAAACCATGACCTGGCAGGCCTCAGCGGTGCACGTGTATCTACCAGGTGAATAGAAAAGTGCAAATTTAGGGGGTAAAATAAACTTTCTCCTGTAAGGTTTAAATTTAAGTATGTGTTTGAGTAAGTCATTTAGAAGAAATGTGTACAATGACAGACGATTCTGAAGAGCATAAGACCTTGCCAGGCGAGGGGAAAGATTAGCGATGTTTCCTAAAATTATTCTTTTTGCATCGAACAAATTTTTTTTAGGTTTTTTGATACATTCCAAACAGAAAACGTCTTTAGTGATTTTTCTCTTAAGTTAATAGTTTTTGTTATAGAAGCGATTGAAAATTTTGAAAATTGCGAAATCGGCCATTTTTAACCCTAAATCGGACATTTATCTAAATATTTCAATGTTGCCAAGGTACGTAGATATTCTTTAAACATTGATTGATGAAATCCCGAAGAGTTATTTGCAATAAAATATCGAAAACCCCTTTGTTTTTTTAATTGCTAATCAAGCGGGCGCGTCACTGTAGTATAAGTGAGGACGTTTGAGTTTGCATAAATTCAATATCTCGAGAATGGGCAAATTTCAAGAGAAATCCTCAGATAGGTCGATTTTTATTTTTGAATTAGGACTTTTTGGCATATATATAATACTAATGACGTCATCCATCTGGGCGTGATGACGTAATCGATGATTTTTTCAAATAAGAGTAGGGGTTGTGTGATAGCTCATTTGAAAGGTTATTTAATTCTCTATTCAGTAATATAAACATTAACATAATTATTTATACAGGGTGTACAAAAAAATTTTTCTTCTATTTGTCAAATTTAATAAAAGTTAATTTAAAAAAAATTTTATTGGGAATTTAATATAAAAATTTTTTTAGCAAATTAATATTGTTCAATTTCAATTTTTAAACAAATCAAACAAATTTCACAATCAGGGCCCGGATTACGTACACTCGATACGCATCGTATCCGCCATGTTTTCCCATAAGGCGCTACAGTAAAACATGGCGGATACGATGCGTATCGAGTGTGCGTAATCCGGGCCCAGATCACAACTATTGCATAATCGACCAATCTTGTCAAAAAATCGCACATCCAATTTTTACATCTATAAGTTCTTGAACATCCTGAACAACATCTAACAATCCTATATAAATAAAATCTACACTATTAATTAAAAATAACATCACTTTATATACAGTATGTCCCTGTATTATAAGTTGTATCCATATGAAAAACTTTTTTATTATTAATTTTACGAAAAAAAAGGTATTCTTTATAAAAAGCTCTGCATGGTCCAAAACCTAAGGTTTAACCATCAAATATCAAATTTTTTGAATATTATACGAGGTATGTCAAAAATATTGAATTTCACTCAGGAGTAAAGTAGCTTTATTTTTCGTAATATTGGAAATTGCTATTATGAAAAGTTGTTTGGAATTAAAAACTATATTCTAATATGCAATTACATCCTTCTAATTTAAAAAGTTTTTTTTTTGAGAAATTATGGATAACTATCATTATTTTTTCAGTTATTTCAATTCTGATAACTCTTATATTATTAATTTTACGAAAAAAGTGATTCTTAATAAAAAGTTCTGGATGGTCTAAAACTTAAAATACAACCATTTTATATCAAATTTTATCAATTTTATACGAGGTATGTCAAAAAAGATAAATTTAAATCAAAAGTAAAGTACCTTTATAGTTCAGAATATTTCAATTAGAAGGATGTAATTACATACTGAAACATAGTTTTTAATTCTAAATAACTTTTCATAATAACAATTTTCGATATTGTGAAAAATAAACGTATTTTACTCTTGAGCGAAATTCATATTTTTTTACATACCTCGTATAAAATTGATAAAATTTGACAAAAGATGGTTGTATTTTAGATTTTAGACCATGCAGAACTTTTTATAAGGAATCACTTTTTTTCGTAAAATTAATAATAAAATAGTTATCTGAATTAAAATAACTGAAAATAATGTTAGTTATCCATAATTTTTCAAAAAAAATTTTTTCAATTAGAAGTATGTAATTGCATACCAGAATACAATTTTTAATTCCAAACAACTTTTCATAATAGCAATTTTCAATATTTTGAAAAATAAAGCTACTTTACTGATGAGTGAAATTCAAACTTTTTGACATACCTCGTATAATATTCAAAAAATTTGATATTTGATGGTTAAATCTGAGGTTTTGGACCATGCAGAGCTTTTTATAAAGAATACATTTTTTTCGTAAAATTAATAATAAAAAAGTTTTCCATATGAATACAACTTACAGGGACATACTGTATAACTAACAATTTTTAGTTCCTCGGTTTAATGTCGTGTATCTTACTAATGCCCTCAAGATCCTGCCAATGTTTTGTTAATATATTACATTCAAATCTATCCCTTTACCAACCGTCCTTTTAGCAAAGTGCATTAGAAAAAGTATGATATTGACTACTACTACTACTATATTCTTCCCTTATACCGGAAAGTAAGTATATATCTTATACTTGACATACTTTTGGTTGCCACTGCATATGAATACGTGCATGTATGTGAGTATGAGGATTGTACACCATGCGTACGTACATGTGGGTATTCATATGCATGCATAAATATATGTATTTTGATATTCTTGATCATTAACTTTTGATTTAAACCAGACCACTTAACTAACTCTGGTTTTTTGTTGTTTGTAGCATTTAATTTTACTTTAACCGGGATCTGAAGATGCTGTGAATATTGTAGACAGCGAAACCGGTCGTCAGTTGTAAAATAAATTGTTTGTGAGAACGTCTCTCTTTTCTTTACTACAATTGTATGGACTCACACATGCAACCCATTCATTATTTTTATTATTAAAACATTTATATTTTTATATATGATGAAAGATGAAAGGAAAAGGTCTTAAGAAAATACACAAAGGATATTGGTTACTTTGGGTAGGAGCGGATACAAAAGAGAGAGCAAAAGAAGGAGTCGGGATAATAATTGCACCGAATAGACTACAACACGTTATAGAAGAAACATATGTTAACCAGAGAATATTATCGGTGAAAATTAAACTGATGGACGAAGAAATATGGACAATAATAACAGCCTACGGAGTAAATGAAGATGCAAGAAAGGAAGAGAAAGATAAATTTTTTGAGGAGCTCCAAATGCAAATTGATAATGGGGAAGAAAACATAATTGTAATGGGAGATCTAAACGGTAGAGTCGGAAACAACAACAGCGGAATAGAGGAGTGCATGGGAAAAGAAGGAGAAGAAATGCTAAACAGAAATGGTGAAAGAATAATAGAAATATGTATGGAGAATAAACTAGTTATAACAAATACAAAATTTAAACATAAAGAAGTACACAAATACACGAGAGTACAAGACAGCAGAAACGAAAAATCAATCATAGATTACTTTTTGGTAAGCAGCAACAAATGGAAAAGAGTACAGGATACGAAAGTGAAAAGAGGCTCGGAGATTGGCAGTGACCACCATCTAGTAATAATGAGAATGAGAACAACAGAGGAAAAAGAAGAAAAGAGAAGAAAGGTAGTAAATGAAAAAATAAAAAGTTACAAATTAAAAGAGGAAATATATAAGAAGAAATTCCAAGAAAAATTAGATAATACTTTGAAAGGTAGGGCAAAAAATACAAATATAGAAAAAAAATGGGAATATCTAAAAACCAGCATAATCAAAGCAGCTGAGGAAACTTGCGGGAAAGCAAAAATAGCAAACACTAACATGAGGAGAACAGAATGGTGGACGGAAGAAATACGAGAGAAAATAAAGAACAAAAAAGACAAATGGAAAAGATACCTAAGCACAAAACACCCGGAAGATTACGAAGCATATAAAGAAAAAAGGAAAGAGGTTAAAATAGCGGTGAAAGCAGGAAAGGAAAGGTCATGGGAGATATTTGGACAAAAAATGACAAAAAATTATAGGGAAAACCAAAAACTCTTCTACGGCGCATTAAAACAACTCAGACAAAAGAAAGAGCACACGATGCCGAATATAAAAGACAAGAATGGAAACGTACTAACAGAAGAAAAACAAATAATGGAAAGATGGAGAGAACATTTCAAAGAGCTAACTCATGTAGACAAGGACAACATAGGGGAGATACAAGAAAGGAATGAAGAACAACAAGTGGAATCCATAACAAGAGAGGAATTAGAGAAAGCAATAGAAAGAGTAAAACTGGGCAAAGCACCAGGCAAGGATCATATCACCCCGGAAATGATAAAATTCATGGGGACAGAGGGAATGGATAGCATGAAAGAACTAATGAATGATATCATAAATAGAGCAGAATTACCAAAGGACTGGAAGAAAGACATTATATTACCAATACACAAAAAGGGAGACAAGAGAAACTGTAATAATTACCGAGGTATCACCATATCAAGTATCCCTGGGAAGGTATTAGCAAGAATACTAGAGACAAGAATAAAAACACAAATAGAAACAACTATGGAAGACACACAGTGTGGATTCAGGAAGGACAGAAGCACGCAAGACCTAATATTCACATTAAGACAAGTAAGTGAGAAGGTAATCAAGAAAAATAGAGAGATACATATGTGCTTCATTGACCTGGAAAAGGCGTTTGACAGAATCCGAAGAAAGGACGTTTGGAAGACACTAACAGAAAGGGGAGTCGACAGACACATAATAGAAGTAATAAAGGATATGTACAAAAATAATACAAATACAGTAAGAACCAATAACGAGGAATCCAGAGAATTTTCTACAAGTCAAGGCGTCAAACAGGGATGCGTGCTGAGTCCACTGCTATTCTCAGTGGTACTGGATGAAGCGATAAAGAAAGCCAAGAGAAGAATGAGAAAACTAACATTAGGATACTGGCAAATGAAACAGACTCAACTATCGGAGCTACTATTTGCAGACGACATGGTATTGATAGCAGAAAACAGAGAAGACTTACAGAACAATCTTGAAATCCTAGAAGAAGAACTATCAAACATAAATATGAAAATTAATACAGAGAAAACAAAAACAATGATAATTTCAAATACGAGGAAGACACACGCAATAGAATTAGACGGGAAACAACTAGAGCAAGTGGAATATTTTAAATACCTAGGAGTAATAATCGAATCAAATGGTAAACAAGACATGGAAATAAACGAGAGAATGGGACGAACAGGAAGCTTATTTAACACTATGAAAACAACATTTTTTGGGAAAAAAGGGATACCGGAAAAAGTAAAAACGGCAGTCGTTAAATCAGTAGTTAGACCAACAATCATGTATAGCAGCGAGACATGGACATTGACGGGGAGACAAAAATCCAGAGTCAATGCTATGGAAATGAGGTTCCTGAGGAAAATAGCAAACAGAAAAAGGACAGACAAAATACGAAACGAAACAATTAGACAAAACCTAAAACTAGAACCAATCAATGAAAAAATAGTAGAAGGACAACTTAGATGGTTCGGGCACGTGTGTAGAATGTCGAACGAGAGGCTAACAAAACGAGTGTTCGAAACGAGAGTGCAGGGGAAAAACAAAAGAGGGAGACCAAGAGTTATGTGGGTAGATGAAATCAGGAAAGAAGTCGAGAAGAAGGGATTGACATTGGAAAGTGCAAGAAACCTAGCGCAAGATCGGAAAGCATGGAGACTACAATGCCAAACTCAACTCCACCAGCCTTACACCTAAAGGTAGAAAGGCTTAGGACTAAGTAAGTAAGTATATTTTTATTATACTTCACTTCGTCTGTTTGTTACCGTGAATTGTCATTATGTTCGAGACGACATACACAGAGACCTCGTAGCGTAATTGGTATAGCATTCGGCTAGAGATCGAGAGGTCTTCGGTTCAAATCCAAACCATTCCTACTCTTTTTTTATTTTTGGAAAATGGTAAGCATTAAAATTAGTTTAGTATTTAAATAAAATTAAAATAAACTGTTTAAAGTATATTTATTGCGTTGAAGTCATATAATAGAAGTATAACTTCTTACGTGCGTAGAAAGTACACACACATTCTTTTTTTTTATTTATTAATTAATTAGAGTCTGGACAAAATTATATATTTACAACATTGAATACATTTTACAATATTGACGTGTTCACTAACATAACATTTGAGCCAGCCTATATACAGAAAACCTCTTTCTATTACCGCTTTGTATAAAGCTGGTGAAACCTCCAACACGACGTTGAAACGTTCCTTAAACTTAACTTTTGTTACTATTTTTATATCATCTTCATTTACGTTGAGATCATTGTTTTTTGTTGTGTGTTTGTATGTAATTTAATACGAATAAATTGTTCAAATTATTTGACAAGAGATTATGTAATAATGTAATGATTAATAACTGACATAACAATTTCCAAAACATCAATACAATATTTCCATAAGAACACTAATAAAATACTTAAATAAATGGTATTAAACACTTCCCCACGTTGTATTACAATAATTGTATCTTAAATTGTAAATTAAAAAATGTGTAAATTATTTCAATCTTTCCACAGGTTCTTGTAGATCGGGGAATGCTAGATGCGGATTCTTCTATTCTACCAGTTTGTTCAACTTCAATGATGTAAGGCTAAGTCCAGACAGGCGATAGTTTACGGCGCCGTAGGAGCAGTAAAATGAAGCTCGAAAATGGGTCCCACGGTGAGTGCAGTGGATGACCAGACTGAGCTGTAAAATATCGCGCAGCAACATCAAATGGGCCAATCTTCGGAGTCGTGTCGCAATCGAATGGACCTGTATTTATCTGTATGGACATGGACATCTGTATTTACAACAGTGTATTTACATCTCGCGACACACCGCACGCCGTAATTTACATCCCCGTCTGGCCATGCTTTTTATTGCAGCTACTGCCGCCTCATTTTAATGCGCTTATGCGCAAATATCGCTTGTCTGGCCGTAGCCTTAAGCCATGGTTTGTTAGAACAGTGAGCGACGCACGGCATACGCGTACAACAGAATCTGTTGTAATCGACGCACGGCAGATTTGAGTTAAGTCGGTTTGTTAGCATATTCTGTCGCTCTCAAAATAGTTTGAGATTGACGTTTGTTCTCACGGACGGTGTACGTAGAAAAATAAATTCTGACAAAAACAAGGCAATCATTTTATTACTCCTAGAGGAGGAGAAGGAAGAAAAGTTGATAACATTAAATTTTAATAAAAGAAATAAAAATGTAAACAAATATTTTTCATGTCGTTATACAGAAGGTGTATTTTAATTAACATTCGAAAGAAGATTGTTTTAGAATGAGGAAAAATTTAGAGAATATTTTAGACATTCCAGGGATTTATTTGAAACTGTATACAATAATGTATAAGGGATTATATTACTAAAAAACCCTACAACAGAAGACAACATCCGATTTCTGTAGAAGAAAAATTAAGCATAACTTTGAAGTAAGTTTTTTTATTTAGAGAAAAAATAAAAACACAGTGAGTGTTAAGTACAAAAAAGAAATCTTCTTAAAAATGTAAAGTATATTATAAAATGTATCTTCCATTTCTACATTGCTATTAATTGATTCTGGCAAAAATACAAACGAATGCACGCTCTGAGATCCTATATTGGGTTTCAAAGAATTTTCGTCACAAGAATTATTTGTTGCAATAGGAACCTTTTTTTTTCAGTTTATAATCGAATTGTCTTTATAAATCGTCTAATACAATAGTAATAGAAATATAGACGTTCGGGTCCTGTGAAGCATATGGTGTATAAGGCACTACTGAAAGGTTTATGGTACCTTTTGTTAAAGGCAACTTGCTTTTCTCTTTGAATATTTACCCAAAGTATTGACCTGAAAACAGGTCCATTTACAGAGAACTGTGTACATATTTAAAAATACGAAAATAAAATAATAAAAAATGAGATATTTCAAGCATACTTGAAAGAATTGTGCAAGACAAGACAGAATTGTGTCACGTGTTAAATAATAACGATACACTTTATTTTGTACCAACGTTGTTTTATTATAATGGCTTCAGTTTAATAAATAATAGTAATAATACCAATTCTTATAAATCCAAATTAAATAATAATAATATTAATTTAATACAAGTGAGTTTTTCATTTACTTTGTGCAATTAAAACAATGTCAAATCATGTAAACTTATTTTTGGTTGAATAAAACTAGTTTACCACCATGTTGTACCATGTGAGTTCAGCTGAACGTTTGCGTCCAAATTAAATCGCAGTTGATTCCAGCGCACGCCGTCGACGTACACTGCTGTCGGTCTTCAAAGCGCGAAACTAAGCAGAACCTAACAATCCGTTAACGCACAGAAACCATTCCTTTGATTTGGACTGACGTGCGCGGCGTTCGACTGACTGTGAGTTGTGCGTCGCTCACCGTTCTAACAAACCGTGGCTTTAGGGTTGGGGCCATTGCTCTGGTTCGGACTTGAAACTGTTCAAGACGAAGAATCGTCCGGCATACCTTCCGGATTTGGATTTTCCTTAGCTATTGTAGGGTATGAATTTGCGGTATTGAAAACATCATCACTCTGTTCACCTAGATTTCCACTGGTGATTTTACTTGTTGCTGGAATGATCCTGTGAGCGGTAGAGGTTGTAGAACCTGTTTGTTCAACATACCGTGTTGGTGTTGGACGTAACTGATCAACATGCCTCAGGATTCTTTGTTTATCCACTAATATTTCATAATGTAGTTGTCTCGTTCTTCCAGATATTATGCCAAATTTCCATTTTTTATTTCCATCATAAAATCTAGCTTGAACTCTATCTCCAGTTTGGAAAATTTTACTGTTTATTTTGGATAAAATTGTTGCTTCTGTATTTAAACTTGTTTTTATTAAATCAAATCTGTTTCTTAATGTTTGTCGAAACATAACTTCAGCAATACTATTCCCGGTACTGCTATTGGGTGTTTTCCTGTACTGCATTAGTAATCTGGCAAGTTTAAAATTTAATTCACCAGGTTCGACCATTATGGCTCCCTCATCGCCAATTCTGTTGTGTTTTTCTATGTAATTTAATACGAATAATTGTTCATAATAATATTTGATAAAAGATTATGTAATATAATGATTAATAACTGACATAACTATTTCCGAAACATCAAAACAATATAATATCCATAAGAACACTAATAAAATATTTAAACAAAATGATATTGAACATTTTTTTTTATAATTGTTAACCCGCCATTACACGCGCTATGAGGAAATCCCTCACCATATTTGTTTATAACCAATGAAATTGTGTAAACTAATACGATAACCTTAAGCACCCAGGAATACCTTTAGCATGGTTTATGAGAGGGTATGAAAAAGTTATAGAATATTTCAGGCGGCCAGTGTGCTGTGTGATAGTTGAAAGAAGAGACATCCCTCTTCAAGTGAGGGAATTCCTCACTGCGCGTGCAATCACAGTGAAATCACGTTTCTATTTTCTCAAAGAAACTTTTAGGTTTTTATTTAATATTTAGGTAGGTTTAATTAATATATTATTGTTTGGATTAGGTTAGGAACAGTGGCACACCGAGGGGGGGTTTGGGGGTTAAACTCCCACCCAGAGCATATAGAAATATATATAAAAGAGAGTAGGAAAATGTAACTTGTCCTTCACAAATAATACAAAAAACTTTCGGTGCCCAAGCAAACCCCCCCCAGAGGAAAATTCGAGGTGCGCCACTGGTTAAGAACCCATTTTTAAATTTACCTATTCTAATTGGGAAATAAGCCACAATTTAACTTAAAAAATTGATTTTATTGACGTTTCAAATTCCACCTCGGACGTCGTTATCAAAATACAAAATATTAATAGTTAGTTACATAAATGCCACAAAGAAATAACTTCAGAACAGTTTTTAATTTTAATTTGTATTTTTAGTAAAATGAATTCGCGTAAAGAACGTTAATTTCTTCAGTGGCTTGCTGAAATTGAAAATTAAGAAAACTTGCTTTTGATCTATATTATTTTTACTTTTGTTTTGTTAAATTAATAAAAAAAATTGGTTTACGAGACTTTCTATAATATGTGAGTACAACCCATTTTATATTTTTACATGTTGACATTCATTCTTCCTCGAAATAAGTCGAATTTATGTAGGTGAGGGCGACGCTCATACGCGTGCAACCACGTCACAATCGAAGACGCGTGTAACGGCGGGTTAACATACTAAATTACCTATCAAATAATTTTTTTCCATTAAACAGAGCGGTGATGCGGTGAATGTGGTCCTTTCATATCTCGATGGTCGTCCTTATTTCGGATCCTCTACTATAACAAATTCTCTATGCCTTCAACGAATATTCCCGAAAGCAACTACGACCCTTTCTATGTTTCCCAAGGAAGTCAATACTCTGATTCATAAAGGATAATAGGGAAGCCCAAATACAGGATTAGTCTTATTTTAGGAATATCACAATACTAATTGGTATGCAAATTGGCATAACATATTAATCAATATAGTATTATAGTCAATTAGTTCTGATGGTTGTTAAACCTTAAAATACATTACCGTATTAATTATTTGTCTCTATTTATCTTACGGCTTAAGTCCTTACACTGATATCTTCAAAACATTTTCTAGTGTTTGTCTTAATATTCAGTTTTGTAATTTGCAGTATACAGGTCCAAACAGATGAAACGGAATAAGTATAGCAGTTAATACATGTGTATCTGAACTACAGTTGAAATAGTCGACCAGTTTAAAAGTTCGACACGACACCATAAACATAATGACGATAAATTATTCGACATGCAGCAAATTATATTCTTCTCCTCTTGCGAAGCCAGCCGAAAGTAACCAAAATTTTCATTCGTCACATCGAGTCGCCTAGACATGTTATAACAGTATAAAGATATTTTGTTGAGCTATTGACAAGGAGGTGGGAATAAATATAATAATAGACCAATAATTATGGAATTGAATACATGAAACAAGAAAACAGAAATACTCAAAGCTGCTAAAAAACTAAAAGGGACAAGAGTGTACATAAATGAAAATTACCCCAAAGAAATACAAGATCATAGAAAGGAACTTGCTGGTATAGGAAATAACTTATATTTCAATAATCACTTTGAAATTTTATGTTTTAGGATCTCTGTTAATCCCAATCACTGCAGCAGTGGACCTATGTTTTTATTTTCATAGTGCCAGTAGATGGCGAATAAATCGTTTAGTTTTTTTATGAAAATTGTTTTACATAATATACTTCTTTTTATAATAAATGATCATGCAAATTTTCAAAACAATTGGCACAGTACTTTTTATTTTAGAAATTCCCAAAAAAAGTATGTGAATTTCGTACTTTTAAGGCCGCGTCTCACCATGAAATAATTTGATCAAACAGTT
Organism: Diabrotica virgifera virgifera; assembly: GCF_917563875.1. Classification (NCBI taxonomy): domain Eukaryota; kingdom Metazoa; phylum Arthropoda; class Insecta; order Coleoptera; family Chrysomelidae; genus Diabrotica; species Diabrotica virgifera. The sequence goes on from NC_065452.1 coordinate 22,940,160, forward strand.
TGAGCAAACTCCGGAAGTACGTCAAAGTGACGTCACAATTGCAGTTTTTTGAAATTCTAAAAATCTGTGCTCTCACTATCAGTCTAGTTTGATCAAAATTTTTGTATTGAGTTGTCTAACTTATTTGTACTTTATTCAAAATTAAAATTTTTCATTATTATCCACAATGAACACTCAGGATGTGACGTCACTAACTGTCACTTTCAGTTTGCTCAAACCAGTTTGATCAAATTATTTGATGGTGGGACGCGGCCTTAACACTAGGATAGCCCCTTAAATGGTTAAAAACGAAAAAAGAAGAAGACAAACAACATTATGTTAGCTTGAGAAATGAGAGCAGGAAACTTACGAGAATGACAAAGAGAACTTGGATTAACAACAAAATAAAGTAGATTGAAAATGAAGGTAAAAGCAAAAATTCGAAAATGTTCTACCGAAAGTAGGAAAAGGAATATAAAGAATGTGGATGGAAGAATTACTGAAAGTGAGGAACAATTCAAACAAGTATGGACTGACTATTTTAAACATCTATTAATTGATCAGGAAGCAAACCAAGAACTAGAAGTAGTAAAAGAAGAAAATATATTAGAGGAACCAGAATAGATAATTAACAGAAGCCTTAATAGAAAGGCACCTGGTAAAGACGGTATAAACATGGAATTAATAATATACGGTGGAGAAGAATTACAGGATATACTATATTATGTAAAAATTAAAAGAAGATGGAACGAAGAGAAAATGCCCATAGATTGGGAGCATGGACAAATTATCACGATACACAGAAAAGGTTACCAACCAATATGTAAAAAGTACAGAGGCCTTACATTTCTAAATACTGCCTATAAAACTATAACGACGCTCATTCAGTGGAGATTATCAACCACAACAAAAAATATACTAGGACAATATCAATGCGGATTTTCCCAAGGCAAGTCAACAATGGATGCAGTACACACTATGAAACAAATAATGGAAAAGGCTTATGAATATAACATGGACATGGAATTACTTTTTATTGACTTCCAGCAAACCTTCGATTCGATTAATAGGAAAAATTTCAAAACTGCGTAAGGGGAACTAGGCGTACATTCTAAATTGATAAGAATGATAGTGTTAAGAAGTGATAAGAATGATAACTGCATGAAATGTTAAAAAGGTTGGTGGAGGAAGGGAAAAATGGGGTTACAAATAAACGAACAGAGATAATGAGATTACGTAAACAACTAGAACAAACAAATATCACAATAGAAGAACACACATTTGAAGAAGTAGAAAAATTCAAATATTTAGGAGTGATAATTACTAAAGGTGAAAGAGGTAGCGAAATAAAAGAAAAAAATATAGCCGCAAATGGAGCTTTCCAGGCCAATAAGAAGTTATTTAAAAACAAAATCCTTGGGAAACGCACCAAACTACAAATATATAAAACTATAATACGACTAGTATTTATTTATGTATGGCGCCGAAATGATGACAATGACTAAAAAGCAAGAGAAAGACCTAAGAATAGCCGAAAGAGAAATACTGCGGTTGATTCTGGGGCCTGTAAAAATAACTGAGAGTGATTACAGAAGAATGACAAAGTATGAAATATTATAAGAGGTAGGAGAACACTTAGTAGAAAAAATAAAACAACAAAGAGTAAAATGGTTAGGACATGTATGGAGAGCGGGGCCAAACGCAACAATATACTCTATGTTAGAGTGGAGCCTGGAGGTGAGAGAAGACGCTGTAGGACTAGATCAAAATGGCTACGAGAAGTGGAGGACGATCTTAAAAGGACCGGAATTAGCAATTGGGAAAACCAAACCGAAAATAGAAAATTATGGAGAGATATTGCTAGAAAAATATAAACAGAGAAAGGGGGATTTGTATTTGTCTACCCCGTGAAATAAACTTAAAGAGCTTCTATGAAGCGGCAAAACCCCTCAATGGGGTGTTTAGCCAATGTATATATTTACAAGGAAGTTATGTTCATAAAATAGAATTATATCGGTCCAAATAATTCTAGCCAGATCACTTATATTAAACAAATACATTTTGGTGTTAGAGCAATAAAGAAATTACACGCAAAACAAAGTAAGAAAAATTATTTATAAGATGTTGACAATTTTTAATTGTGTCCGCAAATGAAATTCAAAAGAGGTTTAATTTTAAAGACAACATTTTATCATAAATAACAATATTGTTTTCCCCCAAGTTTGAAAAAATGTGAAAATGTTGAATGATCCGTCTGTCCGTGTGTCCGTAAACACAACTCCTCGGTCATTATACCAGATAGAATGATAAATGAGGTGTCGAATGAAAGCTTATCACCGAAGGATGGTAGGTACTAAAGACGAGAAATTTTACCTAGGACTTCCAGTTTTAGAAATTCAACCGGAAGTACTGTTTTAGAGCAGCCGGAATAGTACAAGCGATATATTATTCAACGCGCCTTAGCAAGACGAGAACATATACAGGGTGGTTCACCTTATTCGCCTCGGTCTTTGTACGGAAAACCACTTGATATTTTAAAAAAATTTCTTCACAGAAATATACAGGGCCTTCAATAATACAACCTAAAAATAATGTGAATTATACAGGGTGCTCCAAAAAAGAGTGGTATGTCAAAGTTATATTTTTTCTTATGGAATGCACTATATCTGATGACATTACTGAATTGACCTTAAAAAATAAGCTATACTTTTATAAGGGTTCCCTAAACCTAAATACAGGGTGTTTTGATTTATTTCGATTTTTATGAAAATGTAAGGTTTTAGAAAAAAATAAATATCTACGAATCTAAGAATCAGTAACAAATTCATTCTTGGATCATAATAATAGACTATTTAGTATACTTAAACAGATGCTTGGCTGCAACAAAATTTTCTTACAGGGTGGTCAAAATATGAGATTGTTCTATTAATAAATTCAAGCTGTAATAACTTACTTATTTTAAATAGAACACCCTGTATCTTACTAGTCTATCGCGTAGAAAATTTACTTAGCTTTCAATTTATATTAGAGTTTCCTATACCTATCTTTTACAGGGTGGTCAAAATATTAGATTGTTCTATTAACAAATTCAAGCTGTAATAACTTATTTATTTTAAATGGAACACCCTGTATCTTACTAATCTATCGCGTATAAAATTTACTTTGCTTTCAATTCTTATTAGGGTTACCTATGCCTATCTCCCTTCATTTTTGAAATATTTAAAGATTTCCTAATTTGTAAGCTTTAAAAATAACACCGGCAATATACTTAAATATCTTAGTCAAGATACTTTCGTTAATAAAATTCATATTTTTATCATTTAATCACACAGAGTGTTCTTATTTTAAATGAAATACTCGATATTCTATTCTTTATAATGGAAGATATTTAAAATCTCTTCAATTCCATGTAAACATTCTCAATACACATGTTATTCTGTAAATGTTAATTCCCATGTTATTCTGTAAATACCCATTTTACATATTTTTGTACAATAGGCTCGATTTCGTTATAGTAGCATTGCATTTAATTGTCTGTAATTGCGATTCAAAGATCCAAACAAAAAGTGGTGTTCTTAAATTTATTTAATAACCATTGGTTTAAGATATGGAAAATACTTATACGGAATGAAATATAATTTAAGTATCTTCCAGAATACGGCATCTAATATAGGGTATGCAGTTTAATGTCACATGTAGGCCAAAATCAACTAAAATAATACAACACTCTGTGTGATTACATGATAACAATGAAAATTTTATTATTGACAGTATCATGTCTAAGTATATTGCCGGTGTTGGTGATGTGTTGTACATAATATGTAACCACGACATATTTACTTAATTCTAATTTTTAAAGCTTGCAAATTAGGAAATCTTTAAATATTTAACAAACGAAGGGAGATAGGTATAGGAAACCCTAATAAGAATTGAAAGCTAAATAAATTGTCTACGCGATAGGCTAGTAAGATAGAGGGTGTTCTATTTAAAATAAGTAAGTTATTGCAGCTTGAATTTGTTAATAGAACAATCTAATATTTTGACCACCCTGTAAAAAGATAGGTGTAGGAAACCCTAATACAAATTGAAAGATAAGTATATTTTCTACGCGATAGACTAGTAAAATACAGGGTGTTCCATTTAAATTAAGTAAGTTATTACAGCTTGAATTTGTTAATAGAACAATCTCATATTTTGACCACCCTGTAAGAAATTTTGTTGCACTAAGCATCTGTTTAAGTATGCTAAATAGTCTATTATTAAGATCCAAGAAGGAATTTGTTACTGATTCTTAGATTCGTAGATATTTATTTTTTTCTAAAACCTTACATTTTCATAAAAATCGAAATAAATCAAAACACCCTATATTTAGGTATAGGGAACCCTTATAAAAGTATAGCTTATTTTTTAAGGTCAATTCAGTAATGCCATCAGATAAGGCATTCCATAAGAAAAAATATAACTTTGATATACCACTCTTTTTTGGAGCACCCTGTATAATTCACATTATTTTTAGATTGTAGTATTAATGGCCCTGTATATTATTGTGAAGAAATTTTTTTAAAATATCAAGTGGGTTTCCGTACAGACACCGAGGCGAATAAGATGAACCACCCTGTATATTCTTCTGGTTTCATGACTGTCTGTCCGTCCGTCCGTCCGCGAAAATAACTTCTCCATTATTAATACAGATATAATGACAAATTAGGTATCGAATAAAAGCTTATAGCCCAAGGATGGTATTAAAGATGAGAAATTTGACCTCGGACTTCTAGTTTTAGAGTTGCAACCGGAAATAATTCATCCGTTAATCTTTTTTTTATTATTGACTACTACTTTATAGGCAACGTTTAATATTGTAATACCTCTGTAGTTCTTGCACTCATGCTGGTGTCCTTTTGATGGATCGTTTTAATCTGTCCAATTTCCCACTCGTTTCTGATGCATCTTACACTGGTTTTATAAATTCTTGACTTCATCTCAGTGTTAATATGCCGGTTTTATATATTTTTCTTAATCCGGACCTGGATTTTACTTGTGATTACTAAATTAGTCGTTCCAGAGTAGTAAGTAGTGATTACATATTTTTAAAATGCGTATTTTTCATTAACTTATAATTAAATGTTAATAATACCTGCTTTTAATCTCAGAGTTCTTAACAATTTCACATAATTTCAAAATTAAAGTCTGGCTAAAGTTATTGTCTGGCCAAAAAACTAAAGAGAACCATTCAATTTAGTTTTTTGTGATCTTTTTAAATACGCAAACGGAGTTTGAAAATTTCAATATACAGGGTGTTGTTTCAAGGTAATAATGAATTTATAACTTTTTTAGCCCTCACCTGGATTTTTCTTGTGATTAGTAGTTGGGTGGTTCGGGTTCTAAATGAGACATATTTATGTGTACCAAATATCAACAAAATATACAAATCGATAAAACACCCTGTAATTTGGTTATCAAAATTGGTGAGGCAATAAATGTAGTTAACTAGTTTTGATGGGAAATAAGCCACAATTTTACTAAATAAATCGGATGCCGTTGTCAAAATACAAAAAATATTAATGTATTTTGACAACGGCATCCGATTTGGACGTCGAAACGTTAGACTATCATTTTTTTAGTAAAATTGTGGCTTATTTCCCATCAAAACTAGTTAATTACAAAAATGCCACAAGAAAATAGCTTCAGAACAACAATAAATGTAGTTAGTATATCTAGAACCGCCTCAGGACTCTATTTACCATTCAAGCATTTCCGATTCCAATGAAACACTCTGTATTAAATAGTGGTAGAAGTGAAACACATTTTGATGACCTATTAAAATTAAATAAATTGTTTATTTCAGGACTGTGTACCGAGTGTCCCAATAAGAATGGCTCTCGGCCATATATCAGGAAACGGTTATAGTACCGCTTTGAGAAAAAAATATTTATAACAAAAGTGTCCTCGGGAAAAGCCTGGAAATTATTTTCATAATAGGTCCACCGCTAGAGGGCGTAATTGAATATCAAAAATTAAGAAAATCAAAATTTTACAAAATTTACCTAATGAAAGGGCATTCGAAATCTGATCATCATATTCTCCATAAAATTCTGCGCATATTTGATTTCACAAGTTTAAATCTACCTTTGCAAATAAGAGGTGGGGGTGAGTGAGAACCTTCTGATGAAAAAATGCCTTTAAGTCCGGTTCTGCTAAATCGAATTTTGCATACTTAATCTTGTTGAAAACAGCTCTTTTTCGTCAATAGAAGTGTATTATTTTCGAAATAGCCGAATAAGTAATATGCAAGCTAGGAAGCGTAATTTAATTATTTTCAGAAATCTAGTCTGAATGACAATGAGGTTATGAAAAACGGCGCGGAATTTTGCGAATTAATAGAAGCCAAGAACGAGTTACTGAAAGGTAAAGATGATATTATTATGGAATTAAAGGCCAAGGAGGTTCTATTATATAAAAACATTCAGCTACTAGAAGAAAAAGTTGATATGTTTGTCAAGAAAAATAAAAATTCAGGACATTTGGAAAGTCAATCTGGCAACAGTGGAGCTGTCTCACCGTTGACAGCAACTTTGACATATGCCAACGTGACACAACAAAAACAAAGCAAAACCTCTAACAAATCATCCGGACAAGCAGCAGTACCCCAACAAAATACATCAAAAAATGCCACTCTGGGAAGTCAAAAACAAGTCTCGACATCCAATAAATTCATTTCGTCCCAGCAAGTAAGCGCGGCTGTAATGCAGGCCCAAACAGCTCACAAAATACATGAAATTCAGCAGCTAACTGAAGAGGTTCAGGTCGAAAACAATAATATGGGATGGCAGCAGGTTAGAAAGAGGTCAAGTCGACGGTTTGTTGTAGGGAGGAATCAGGAGAACTCACAAATTAAAACGGTACCAAAATATGTATCACTGCACGTTACAAGGCTGCAACCAGGGACAAAACCTGCCCAACTTAAGGCATATCTTCAAGCCAACTTTTCTGATGTAAGCTGTGAAGAACATGAGTCTAGACATCCAAGTCTATACTCATCAATAAAAGTAACAATCCGCCAAGAAGACCTTAGAAGAGCTTGGAATCGAGAAGTGTGGCCAAGCGGTGCATTGGTGTCCCATTTTTTTCAAAAGAGGAGGGTGCCACAAATTCGCACGGACCCTCAGGAAGTGGATCAAGTAATAGCTCCAACAGAAACCTAAAGTTTTATTATCAAAATGCCAGAGGATTGAGAACGAAGTGCCACGATTTTTTTGCTGCAGTTGCAGTAGAAAATTATGATTTTATTGCAATAACTGAAAGTTGGCTGACAGAAGGGATAAAGGATAGTGAACTGGTAGATCAACGATATACTGTATTTAGGAAAGACAGGAGTAATGACAAAACCAGGGGTGGTGGTGTCCTGCTGGCAGTAAAGAAGAAATTTAGGGTCGAACCAGTTCAAATTAATGTAAGTTGTCATATTGAGTGCTTACTACTAAAAGTCAAAATTAAAAATGTATGTTTCTATTTATGTCTTACATATTTACCTCCTAATACATGTGATGATGATTATGTAAAGTTTTTATCTATTTTTGATGATATTTTGGGTACTAATGTAAATTTCTTGTTGTTAGGTGATTTTAATTTGCCTTTTTATGGTAACAGGGGCTGTGCAAAATGTGATTTGTTAACTAATTTTATTGATATACATAACCTTACCCAACACAACTCAGTGTATAATCATATGCAAAGAAAGTTAGATTTAGTATTTTCAAACATGAATGTCAATAATTTAATAAAATGCAATGTACCACTTGTTAATGAGGACATATATCATCCTTGTCTTGAATTTATGGTCACATTTAATTTTTTAGATTCAACCGAGAATTGTATCAAAAATTCATTTTTCTATGACTATGCAAAGGGTGATTTTCACCTTTTGTATGGCCTCATTCAAGATATGGATTGGACAGAGCTGGAGGGGTGCTTTAATGTGGATGTATGTATGCAGTTGTTTTATGAAAAGCTGTATGCATGTATTGATCAGTCAATACCCAAAAAACAGTCAAGGAATGTATTAAGAACAACAAACAGGTATCCAATCTTCTTTACTTCGGAACTTATATCGAAGATTAAACGTAAGAATCGTCTTCATAGGCAGGTAAATAAATCTGCAAATGCTTTGGCTTTGGATGAATATAAATCATCGAGACGAGAAGTGAAACAGCTTAGTAGGGAAGCATATAGGTGTCACAATATAAATATTGAGAATAATGTACAAACTGACCCTAGTAGTTTTTGGTCCTTTATAAAATCCCGTGGTGTAAATAATAAAATCCCAACAGAGGTCTCTTATAGGGGTGTGGACATAAGTGGCTGTCAGGATATTGCCAATGTTTTTGCAGAATATTTTGGCTCTGTATTTCAAAGATCAAATAGTCTAAATAGTACACTGAATCAGGGGGCTTTTCACTTTTCAAAAGTAACAGTTGAGAATGTTCTCCAAAGCATCAAAAGACTAAAACCAAAAAAAGCCACAGGTAAGGACAATATACCAGCATACATTTTTAAAGGTTGTGCAGAGGCTCTTTCTGTCCCTCTTACACTAATTTTTAATTTGTCCCTAAAGCAAAGTAAATTTCCAGATAGCTTAAAGCATGCAGTTATAACACCTATATTTAAATCAGGTAATGCTGGTAACATTGAGAACTATAGGCCTATATCTGTCATCAATTCAATTGCTAAGATATTCGAGAATGTGCTTTATAACAATATTTTGAATTACTTTGGAGGTAGGTTCTGTCCAGAACAACATGGTTTCTTACCAGGGAAGTCCACTGTGTCAAATTTGTGTGTTTCTACAAGTTTTGCAGCAGAGGCCATAAATAATAAAACTCAGCTGGATGTAATTTTTACCGACTGCACCAAAGCTTTTGATAAGATTGATCACTCTATACTTATTGAAAAGCTAAGCAAATTTGATTTTGATTCAGAAGCATGTATGTTTCTGAGGTCATACCTTTCTGATAGGTTAAATCAAGTCAAAGTAGGGAATAGTTTATCTAAGCCATTTATGTCGACATCAGGGGTACCACAAGGTAGCAACTTGGGTCCTCTTCTGTTCGCTATATTTATTAATGATTTGCCTCACTGTGTGAAGTTTTCGACAAGCCTGCTATTTGCAGATGATTTTAAGATTTTTCGAGAAATTTCAACTCTACAGGACTCTGAGATGCTGCAATGTGATCTGAACTCAGTAAGTCAATGGTTTGATGACAACAAAATGTTTCTAAACACTTCTAAATGTCATGTTTTTACTATCACTCGAAAAACACAATACGTAGAGAACCAATACAAAATTTCTAACACTGTACTTGGAAGAAAGAACACTTGCAAAGATCTTGGAGTAATGTTTCAGCAAAATTTGAGATTTAGTGAACATTATCGGATCATCATTGGAAAGGCATACAGAACTCTTGGCTTCATAATTCGTAATTCAAAATTTTTTAAAAGAACTGAAACTCTAATATCATTATACAATGCACTGGTAAGACCTCACTTGGAGTATGCCTCTATTATATGGGCACCACAAGCCGAATTCAATGTTGATCTGATTGAAAAGGTTCAAAAACGATTCTTGAGGTTTCTTTATGTCAGAAAGTTTGGTATCTATCCCTACATGATTTCCTATAATGCTATGCTAACTTGTTTTAAAGTTCAGCGACTGGATAATAGAAGACATTTTCATTCAGCTCTTTTTATATACTATGTTGTAAATCACATTAAATATAAAGATTGCTTTTTTATAAATAATATTAAATTTCATGTTCCAAAAATACATTTAAGAATTAATAACAAACGACTGTTCTCAACTAATAAGACTGATTGTTCACCGATAAATAAGATGTTAGAAGAATGTAACCATATGATAATTAACTGTGATATAGACTTTTTAAATTCTTCTGTGAAACAAATAAAAGTTGCTTCTGAAACAAATTTCTAGTACACAAAAGTTGTCGTAAAATTTTATTTGGATGTATTTATTTGTATTTAGATGTAATTATTGATGTATTTGTAGTGTTTTTTTTTTACTTGTTCTATTCTGTTTAGGTTTAGTACTTAATATAGGAATGAGTTTTTAGCAGTAGTAAGCACTCTTTTAATGTAATAACAATTATTTTGTGTATTAAAGGAGGTTAAATAAATAAATAAATAAAATAAATAGTTTTCTTTGGAAAATATTAAATACAAGTATGCATTTTCAATCCTGTATTACAAAATTAGACTAAATTAGCAACATTATACCGAAAACCGAATGTCGATACCTTTTTTCTATCTCGAGATATCTTAAGAAATGTGTAAATTTTAAGCATAAACTGTTACTGTCACCGGTAAACGAGGTTAAGGAAAAGTAGTGTGCTATGGAAAAAACAAATAAACATTTTCCAGATGTAAACGTATATAATTAATTAAAACAACAATAAGACAAACAACAATATAAAATATAACAAAGAAATAAAAGAAACTATTTACTTAGTCTTAGTGACTGCCTAAATGTTCAAATTGTTGCCCATCATTTTCGATGCAAGCATTTACTGTTTCAAGAGTAGATTGAATAGCAACAGATTTAACTCTCTTAGACTTTTATTTATGGATTAAAGACCTTGTTTATGCCGTTAGGCCCACTACTCGAGAAAACGTGATCTACAATCTAGAGAATACGAAACGCCATTCAAAGCATATCGAAAGCAAAAGTTGAGACTGCTGTTCAATCTACTCTTGAAAGAATAAATGCTTGCATCGAAAATGATGGACAACAATTTGAACATTTAGGTCGTCACTAAGTAAGTAGGTAGTAGCTTTTATTTTGTTGGTACACAGTTGGTCTGTGTCCATCGAACTGGCAAGAACCACGAGTTCTTAACGAGCAGTGAACCATGTTGCCCTTTGAGCACTCCTAGCACATTTCATCTTGTAACATCGACTTGGAGTCGCTACAAATATCACTAAATTATTATGTAAACCATTTATATCGATGTAACCTTTTTAAATAAGTTGCTAGTTTCTTTTATGAAGCAGAACGCACTGAGGATGATCTGATTCAGATTGAAAACGTTTTGCAAATCCTTTTGGAGGACTTTTATGTTTTTTAATAAAACTTTTTATACCAATATACAAAAGAAGTTTTTACTTCAGTATGGTTTTTTATTTCTTTGTTATATTTTATAGCGTTGTTTGTCTTATTGTTGTTTTAATTAATTATATACGTTTACATCTGGAAAATGTTTCTTTGTTTTTTCCATAGCACACTACTTTTCCTTAACTTCGTTTACCGGTGACATTAACAGTTGTTTAAAATTTACACGTTTCTTAAGATATCTCGAGATAGAACAAAGATATCGGCATGCGGTTTTCGGTATTATGTTGCTAATTTCGTCTAATTTAGTAATACAGGATTAGAAATGCATACTTCTATTTATTATTCTCCAAAAAAAACTAGATTTCCGAAAATAATTAAATAACGCTTACTAGCTGGCATCTTACTTATTAGGCTATTTCGAAAATAAGACTCTTGCATTGACGAAAAAGAGCTGTTTTCAACAAGATCAAGTATGCAAAAGTTGATTTAGCAGAACCGGACTTACAGCCATTTTTTCATAAGAAGGTTCCCACTCACCCCCACCTGTTATTTGCAAAGGTAGACTAAAACCTGTGAAATCAAATATGCGCAGCATTTTATGAAGATTACGATTATTGGATTTCCAGTGCCCCTTCATTAGGTAAATTTTGTAAAATTTTGATTTTTTAATTTTTGATATTAAATTACGCCCTCTAGCGGTGACCTAAAATTATGAAAATAATTTCCAGGCTTTCCCCGAGGCAACTTTTGTTATAAATATTTTTTTCTCAAAGCTGTACTATAAACGGTTTCTGAGATATGGCCGAGAGCCATTCTTATTGGGACACCCGGTACATGGCGGTAAACCTAGACGCAAAAACGTATTTATCAGATGATATTCCAAAGCTCGCATGGTAATGAACGTGATCAAAACTAACCTCCGGTTTACCGTGAGGATTTCCGTTGGGTATGCGGTCTTACTCGCTATCGATCTTTGTTACGTCACATCAATAACTGAAGTTTGTTGTTTACCGGCGGGAACTCTAAAACTTCGTAAGTAGCCTAACATAAAATAAAGCTTAAACAAAACTATACTGCTGGATAAAAAACACAGAAAATTGATTTTTGAAGTTATACTTCTTTAGGCGCGATTGGGAAAAATTGATGGGAGTGAATTTTTATAAAAATCACGGTATGAAGAACGCACGCACACTCACAACATGAAGCTAGTTGCTTAATGTAAGCCTTTTAAGTTACGTAACGTATTAATGCAAATAGGCGTGAAAAAAATATTTTGGTGTTTTTTTTAATTCGATTATACACTCATGGACAAAAATATTGCATACTTTGAAATTAACGTGTGAAATGAAAGTACCCCGCACAAACCTTATGGAAATTAAGTCCCGGTGGATTTCGTGCATACTTTGGGAAAATACCCTCTGAAGCATCCTGATAAAAAGTTCTCATGGGCACAACTCAATCGTATGAAGGATTTTCAAGATATAGAGGCACAAACTCGGAAAATTATAAGATTTACTGGGTATTCCAATTCCCTGAATTATTGGTTATCTGGCAACATGTAGAAGTTTGGATCAAGGAAAAGTACTAGTAGTCTAGGATTTTTTCCTGGCTATCAAATGGCGACCTTTACTATGACCTTGACCTTCAACGGACGTCATCTTCTAGAGTTTCGAGGGTTTTCGGCATTAAATTGATATAAACAGATTATTCATGGCTTTTTGGGATCGCTAAACACGAATATGCCATCAGAATTGACCTCCGAAGGACGCGGTGGCCAGGGCTACTGGGACGTCATCTTCTAGAGTTTCGATGGTTTTCGGCATTTAATTGATGCAAATGAATTACTGGAGGGTTTTTTGAGGTCGCTAAACACGAATATGCCACCAGAACCGACTCCCGGAGCACCTGATTTCCAAGGTCAATGAAAGGCGCTCCTGGAGTTTCGAGGACCTTTAGTACTACATTAATGCAAACGGATTAGTTATAGGTTTTTGGGGTTGCTGAACACGAATGCATGATCAGCACAGACACAGGAGCACCTGGTGCCTAAGACAGGTTATCTTCTGGAGTTAAAAACTCAAGAGTAAACAAATTTAATTCCTCCATTTGATTTCTCCGAAACTCCAGAAGATAACCTGTCTTAGGCGCCAGGTGCTCCCGTGTCTGTGCTGATCACGTATTCGTGTTCAGCAACCCCAAAACCCTATAACTAATCCGTTTGCATTAATGTAGTACCAAAGACCCTCGAAACTCCAGGAGCCCCTTTCATTGACCTTGGAAACCTGGTGCTCCGGGAGTCGGTTCTGGTGGCATATTCGTGTTTAGCGACCACAAAAAACCCTCCAGTAATTCATTTGCATCAATTAAATGCCGAAAATCATCGAAACTCTAGAAGATTACGTTCCTTGCAGTGGCCCTGGCCACCACGTCCTCCGGAAGTCAATTCTGATGGCATATTCGTGTTTAGTGATCCCAAAAACCCATGAGTAATCTATATCAATTGAATGCCTAACACCCTCGAAACTCTAGAAGATGACATCCGTTGAAGCTCAAGGTCAAAGTAAAGGGCGCCATCGGATAGCCAGGAAAAATCCTAGACTAATAGTACTTTTCCTTGATCCAAACTTCTACATGTTGCCAGATAAGCAGTAACTCAGGGAATTGGAATACCCAGTAAATCTTATAATTTTCCGAGTTTTTTTTCCAAAAGTATAATTTTCCCAAAGTATAAACGAAATCCACTGGGACCTAATTTCCATAAGGTTTGTGAGGGTACTTTTTTGTGCTGCCCCAGTGTCACAGAAATCGGATTTCTTTTCCGAATGCGATGTTTTAAAGTGTCGTATAAATGGTATAATCGGATTTAAATTTGATATGGGTGATATCATGGGCAGGGTCAAAACTAGGGGGGGAGCAGATTTGAGAAATAAAAAAATTGGTTAGATAAGCAATAATAAATATAGACGTAAATTGAGAGTCTTCACTGAGAGGGGAGAGGGGGAAGGTGTTTGCCTCAGAAAAGTTTTGAAAATAACGTTTTTGGAGTAAAATTATAACTCAACGCCTTCATAAAAATGAAGCAAACAAAATATAATTTAAACATTTAAAAACTTTTTTAATGATTTTTTACAAAAACTTGATGCAAATTTAACAAGATTATTTCCTCCTGGATAAGCCTTCGATTTGTGAAGCAACATAAATTAATTTTCTGTTCCTAAACAGTATTATTTAAACAACAATTTACGCGGATCAATTGTAAATTCTTGTAAAACATTCTCTACAAACTCTTTCTTTTTGGTAATATTTGTTTCCGATGAATGCTCATTAGAGCTAACCCATTAAGGCGATCTTCGACCATTGTACTCCGCAACCATGTTTTTATTCTTCGAAGACTGCTGAACGTCCTCTCAACTGTACACGTAGTGCAAGGCAATGTTACGATAATTTCCAGCAATTTATTTGTTAACGGATAAAAAGTAGTGGACGCTCGAACCAGTTCAAAAATTTCAAGGGTGTTGAAGTTGTCTAACTCATTATTAAGGCGTTTTTTATTCCAATGTTCTACCTATACTGCTATACTTCTAGCTCTGCATCTTTTCCATCTATTTCATAGTGGTTTAAGGATTGTCTCAGTTCTAATTTAAGGCAATTTAAATCAATTTTTGCGGGCGAGAAGAGGGTAATCCTTGTGTTAAATCCTTGTACTTTCTTTTACAAAATTTGTATCTGGCTGTGTGGGTTTTACCTTAAAGCAAAGAAAAAATCAATTTAAAAAAATGCTTGGAATGCAGAAGACTCAGAGCGAAGGCTGGCGTATTTTCTTCGGAAAACCGTGTCTCTAGAGAAGATATGATAGAATCCAGATGCGGAAGAATCATGGATCTCTTCCAGTATTCACTAAGCATATCAGCAGGTTGATTGCTTCTATGCTGTTGCTTGTTTACAGTTCTAGGGGTAGCTAATTCAAAACCGCATTCTTCGGCTATCTTATTGGCTTCATGCAATAAAGTGTTTGTTACGTTCTCTGCCTTCTGTCTGTGTTTTTTAAAAATATCCATGATTTGACGAATATGTTCCGCTACCTTTAAAACATTAGTTTGCGCAGATTCTAGGCGGTTGACTATAGGCTTTAGGTATTCAGGATATTTTGCAATCAAAATGATAGCGACGATAAATCCTGACTTGCATGCCGCAGAATGCAACTGATAAGATGTTTTTCTAGTGACCCAATTTCCTTCAACAGATAGCTATAAGGCCTATAAAATTTCAATGAATTTTTTTCGAAAAACCTTAATTACCTTGTATTTCTCGCACCACCGTGTTTCGCAGAGGTTAGGTATATTTGCTATTATATTCCTTCTTAATATTCATTCACGGATGAAACTGGTTATATCTTTAATAATGGCAATAGTATTTAGCACTTGCACTTCATTTAAACGATTCATATCGTTCACAATTAAATTTAATCTGTGTGACGCACAGTGGAAAAAATATTTGCTGTATGTTTTCCTTAAAATTGCTTGAACTCCGCCTGCCTTTCCCGACATAGTGGAGCAACCATCAAACCCCAGGCCGACACATTTGAGTTGATCAACTTCATAATTTTTCAGGAAATCACCAATTGCCTTTGCAATGCTTGGTGCATTCAGAGCATCGAGCTGAACAAACCCTGTAAATTCTTCACGAATATCTTCTGCTTCTTCATCAAAATATCTCAAACCAATACACAACTGTTTTTTGCCTGAAATGTCAGCGATTTCGTCAGCTAATATTGCGTAGTAGTTTGCTTTTTGACTTTTTCAAAAATTTCTCTTCTAATTACGTGGCCGCAGATGTCAATTATTTCATTTTGTAGACACTGACTTGTATGAGGCATTCTTAGCGCCATGTTTAAAATACTCCAGTAAAATTTTTTCTCCAGCATCAATTCGAAAATTACACAAGTCTTGGAAAACACCCTCACTCGATTCTTTCCCACGGAGAGGTAAATAATGAGTGCCTAAGAAGACGATACATGAGATAACTGAACATAAGATTTTTCTGTTAGTTTCTATTGTTTTTCTCGCAAACTCATTGATCTGAATGTCAACTGGTTTCGCTGTTAAAAAAGCTTCCGCAGCCTCTCTAGCCATCTTATGGTTTTGATTTTTTGCATGATCTTTGCAACATGTGTAAACATCTTTGTATTTATTAAAGACCCTTATCATAAATGACCCCGATGTCGCTTTGATTGTCCCTTTTGGTAGAGAAAAGACGACACATAATTTACAAAAGGCTCCTTTCAAGCGCTTTGAATATACTAGCCACGGGCTATATAAATCCAACCATTTATGGTTAAATTTTTTTTTAAATGTGCAGCATCTTTCACAAAGTAATAATCTGTAGGCAGCACCCAATTTTCTTCCAGCAATTTTTTTTTCTTGAACTGACAGCGTAGATACACTTTCCACGTTTCTGCCAATATCATAAATGTGGTCATCAGTATGTAAGGACGATAACTCGCTATTTGATACTTCTTTGTCTTTCTTATTTCCTAAGGGCGGCCCTGTTGGAACATCTGAACTAGTTGATGGAACATTCAGTTTGCTTATTTTGTAATCGCATGCAGCTCTGCAATGCAAAAAATGCCTATTAGCCTATTAGATTGAAAATTTAATTTCCTTTAAAAAACCTGAATATAACAATATCAAAAACAAAACACACATATTTTTTATATTTAAGTATCATACGAACATATTCAATATGTTCGTATTCAGAATATTTTGCAATCAAAATGACAGCGACGATAAATCCTGACTTGCATGCCGCAGAATGCAACTGATAAGATGTTTTTCTAGTGACCAAATTTCCTTCAACAGATAGGGTTTGCAAGGAATATACAATTTCAATGAATTTTTTTCGAAAAACACTAATTTCCTTGTATTTCTTGTATCACCGTGTTTCGCAGAGGATAGGGTTATTTGCTATCATATTCCTTCTTAATACTGATTCACGGATGAAACTAGTTATATCTTTAATAGTGGCAATAATATTTCGCACTTCATTTAAACGATTCATATCGTTCACAACTAAATTTAATCTGTGTGACGCACAGTGGAAAAAAAGATTTGCTGTATGTTTTCCTTAAAATTGCTTGAACTCCGCCTTCCTTTCCCGACATAATGGAGCAACCATCAAACCCCAGGCCGACACATTTCAGTTGACCAACTTCATGATTTTTCAGGAAATCATCAATTGCCTTTGCAATGCTTGGTGCATTCAGAGCATCGAACTGAACAAACCCTGTAAATTCTTTACGAATATCTTCTGCTTCTTCATCAAAATATCTCAAACCAACTGACAACTGTTTTTTGCCTGAAATGTTAGCGGTTTCGTCAGCTAATATTGCGTAGTAGTTTGCTTTTTTGACTTTTTCAAAAAATTCTCTTCTAATTACGTGGCCGTAGATGTCAATTACTTCATTTTGTATCCACACTGACTTGTATGAGGCATTCTTAGCGCCATGTTCAAAATGCTCCTGCAAAATTTTTTCTCCAGCATCAATTCGAAAATTACACAAGTCTTGGAAAACACACTCACTCGATTCTTTCCCACGGAGAGGTAAATCATGAGTGCCTGAGAAGAAGATACATGAGATAACTGAACATAAGACTTTTCTGTTAGTTTCTATTATTTTGCTCGCAAACTCATTGATCTGAATGTCAACTGGTTTCGCTGTTAAAAAAGCTTCCGCAGCCTCTCTAGCCATCTTATGGTTTTGATTTTTTGCATGATCTTTGCAATATGTGTGGACATCTTTGTATTTATTAAAGGCCCTTATCATAAATGACCCCAATGTCCCTTTGATTGTCCCTTTTGGTAGAGAAAAGACGACACATAATTTACAAAAGGCTCCTTTCAAGCTCTTTGAATATACTAGCCATGGGTTATATAAGTCCAACCATTTATGGTTAAATTTTCTTTTTAAATGTGCAGCATCTTTCACAAAATCATAATCTGTAGGCAGCACCCAATTTTCTTTCAGCAATTTTACTTTTTTCTTGAAATGACAGCTTAGATACATTTCTCACGTTTCTGCCAATATAATAAATGTGGTCATCAGTATGTAAGGACGATAACTCGCTATTTGATACTTCTTTATCTTTCTTATTTCCTAAGGGCGGCCCTGTTGGAACATCTGAACTAGTTGATGGAACATTCAGTTTGCTTATTGTGTAATCGCATTCAGCTCTGCAATGCAAAAAATGCCTATTAGCCTATTCGATGGAAAATTTAATTTCCTTTAAACAACCTTAATATAACAATATCAAAAACAAAACACACATCTTTTTTTATATTTAAGTATCATACTAACATATTCAATATGTAATAAAAATTCCTTTTAAAAATGATAGTCAAGACTAGTCAATAGCGTAACTAATCTAGTATCTAAATTTACTAGTTATAGCTTACCAAGTGGAAAAAATTTCCGAATATCCATCGTAAAACAAATACACCAAAGACACAAAACACTCGTACAAATATCAAAATTCGGAAGATCACTCTTGCAATTACTAATGCTAATAGTCTAAGAGCTAGTGAACCCTCCGAGTAAAGCCTGATTTATATTACAACGGGGACGTGAACGGGACGGTACCCGTTGAAGAATCGTCTGATATGAAAAACATTGGCTAGTTTATGCTACAACGGGACGGAGCGACAACGGGAAGTGCCGAGGACGTGCGATTTCTATTGTTATGCGCTCCGTGCCGTCCACGTCCCGGTGTAACATAAATCAGCCTTAACGGTCTTCCTGTAAGGCTAGAAAATTTTATAGTGATAAGTCATAGCACACCAAGGTTAAAAACCATAACCTGGCAGGCATCAGACCTGTACGTGTATTTACCAGGTGAATCGAAAAGTGCACATTAAGCAAAAAAACTTTCTCCTGTAAAGTCTAAAGTTAAGTATGTGTTTGAGTAAGTCATTTAGAAGAAATTTGTACAACGACAGATGATTCTGAACAGCATAAGACCTTTCCAGGCGAGGGTAAAGATTAGGGTTTTTTCCTAAAATAATTTTTTTTTCATAGAACAGTTTTTTTTTGGTTTTTTGAATCGTTCCAAACAGAAAAAGTCTGTAGTGACTTTTCTCTTAGGTTAACAGTTTTATTTTTAACATAAGCGATTAAAAATTTAAAAATTGAGAAATCGGCAATTTTTAACCCTGAATCGGACAATACGCTAAAAATTTCAATGTTGCCAAGGTAGGCAGATATTCTTTAAACATCGATTGTTGAAATCCCGAATAGTTTTTTGCCATACAATATCGAAAACCAATTTGTTTTTTAATTGCTAATCAAGCGGGCGCGACACTGTAGTATACTGCCGTGTTAAGGTAATAGGCAGTAGGTGACATTTTTGTCAAAAAAAGCGATATTAATGTATCCTACCTAAGTAGTAACTGCTCTTACTTTTACAAAGGGTTTGTTGCACATTTATAGTCAACTTATACTAGAACTAGCAATGGCAAAAAGCAGTAACTAACAAAATAACTCTCAATGTATTGGTAACAGGCAGTATCCAACGTAATAACTAATTACTGCTGTTTGCCTACACAGAGATCTGGAACATAAATTTTAATGTGAATGTAGACGACAGTATCTATTTAGTAAAGTAGATACTGCTGTTTTCCTTCACATTGGTATTCAAAGTTTGTATTATATCATGACATAAGGCAGTATCTTCTCAGATACTGCCATTTGCGTAAACATCACCTGATTTAACATCCGTTAAAATAAACACATGACATCGCGCAGAAAGTGTAATTTGCAGTTCCTGGCCGTACTTAGATTCACATACTCAGCATATAAAATCTCATAATGAGGCAATAGCCACAGCAGGTGAAAATGTTACTGAAATTGTGGAAGGTTCTAATGAAGACCAAACAATACACAGAACAAATATTATTAATACAACTGCTAGTTCTAAACTTAATCTTGAGTCTGTAAGCATTAAGTTTGAAGCAACTTGTACATCTGGCATGAAATGGCTACATCACTCTGAAATGCCAAAAAAGGAAGATTTGAATACAAACAGGATGTAGCACAGGAGAAAGTGGAAACCGAAGTAGTAAGGAGTGTAGACTTACAGAAAGTTATAATGCTACCAAGGATTCCCGGAAGCCAGAAGACATTTTTTACAAGACGACTTGTGACTTTTCATCTAACCTTTGCATCAATGGCAAACAAGAAGAGTAGAAGCACTAAAAAACATATCAGTCTTGTGGCATGAAGGAGTGGCTGGAAGAAAGGCAGAAGAAATTGCATCTGCATATTGTAGAGCTTTAATTGAAGAAAGAGACGCCGTTAAAGTATTGAATTGGACAGACAATAATTGCTCAGCCCAAAATAAAAATTGGTGCTTATTTACCATGTTTGTCACAATTATAAATCCAAAAATGATTGCCACCTCTGAAATTACCCTTAAATATTTTGAGATAGGCCACACCTTCATGAGAGCGGTATCTGTTCATCACGGTGTGGAACAGAGCATGAAGATAACAAATGAAGGAAATATTTACGACTTCAACGATTTTATCAAGAATGTAGAAAACTCAAATAAAAAAATGTACGTAATTTGTTTAAAAAACGAAGATGTTTTAAATTGGCAATCTGGAGATTCAAAAGCCAAATTAAAAAAAAAACGGATAGATCTTTGCTTTGCGATATATCTATGCTACAGTTCAGACGAGGCAGTCGATTACTTTTCTATAAAAATAATATTAACGACGAAAATTTCAAAGAATATAATTTTCTTAAAGCAAATTTTAAACTAGAAATTTTTTGTAAATTACGCGATAATTGTGTAGGGGTGTCCCTACGCAATAGAAACAAGGTATAATTTCGCAACTGTGCCCTCTCATATTTGAAAACAGACGGCATTTTTGGCTTTCATTAAAAGAAGGTGATGTACAAGACTTAATAAATTTCGAATAGTTTTTTCAACATTATGTAATTAATTAAGACTTTTTTCTTTTACTAATGTGAATTACATTTGATTTTTTTTATTGGATTACACTACCGCTTCATTCTGCATTTTTGTTTTATTTTTAAAACCGATATTTACATAAAGCTGAAAATTCTACATTTCTGCTTAAGAAAACAACTTCCTTATTAGGGCAAACAGCAGTAACTGCTGAATTTTCAGCCAAAAAGCAAGTAACAATTATTTGATTTGTCAAAAATAAGACATATCTTTTAATGTTTTTTAACGTTTTTCTGTTTAAAATTAAAGAAATAATAAATTGTGTGAAAGAAAAAATCTTAAATTACAAATAACTCAAAACCATTATTTTGGCACTTACTGCTTTTTACCTTATCACGGCAGTATACGTGAGGACGTTTGAGTTTGCATAAAATCATTATCTCGAGAATGGGCAAATTTGAAGAGAAATTCTCAGACAGGTCGATTTTTATTTTTAAATTAAAATTTTTTGGCATATATATAATGATGACGTTTTTAAATGAGAGTAGGGGTTGTGTGATAGCTCATTTTAAAGGTTATTTAATTCTCCATTCAGTAATATAAACATAAACATTATTATTTATACAGGGTGTACAAAAAAAAATATTAAATTAATTTACACAAAAAGAAGAAAACTTTGTTGCACACCCTGTATAAATAATTATGCTAACGTTTATATTACTGAATAGAGAATTAAATAACCTTTCAAATGAGCTATCTCATGACCCCTACTTCCATTCAAAAAAATCGTAGATTACGTCATCACGCCCAGATGGATGACGTCACTAGTATTATAGTCACCTATAGTCACCTATGTCACCTATAGTACTGATGTACTTCTTTGTACTTTAGCAACAACAAAGTCGTTATCACTAACCAGTCGTTTTTTTAGGCCTTTGGACTCAAGTGCCCATTCAGCCAGTAGCAAATGTGTAACTTATTCTAACTAAACTATCTACACTATTAGTCTGGAAATTAAGTGAATAACTACGATGGGGAGAGGAACTAGGATTACTTTTCGTTTTCGCACCTAAGGGTCATTCAAGGTGACTCACAAATAGAAAGGGTAGACCACGGAAAATATAGGTAAAATATTTGGCGATATAACAGAGGTAACGAGCTTAACAACCACACTAAAGTTTTAAGATACACATTTTAATAAACTTAACCTTTAACTACCCGCGCATCAAGTTATGACATAACTACACGCGTGGCGTACTTTATACGCCACAAGAAAATACAAAATAACAGCGGATTTGTTTATTTGTTTTTTGAAAGAATACGCTTAGTTGTTTGTTATAAACCTTATTTGGCATCAGTGAATACTTGGAGTTCCTTCTCAGTAAGCCAATTGGGATTTATAACTGGAATTACGGAATAACTGGATTCCATGATAAATAAAATTGCTAATAAAAATTTTTTTGAAATGTGATTTTTTACGGGAGAAAAAGTATTGTTTATAAAGAAAAATATATTTTGTGCCATAATGACTAAAAAACAATTGAAATATGTACTTATATTACTACTTATATTAATATAATCGTGGCGCATATTGTGCACCACCGGAAACAACAAATAATAAACTGTAAATTACGATCTTCCCAGAACGCCGATTATAACGAAACTAAAACCAAATTGTAAAGCACATTCTACTGATAGGTTAGAGACATAAACAAGGTCAAAAATTAAATTTTTAAATATATTTGCAGTAGAATTCTTATATCTGGCGTACAAAATACGCCAGCGCGTGTAGTTAAAGGTTAAGAATAATTTTTGTATACCTGATACATATTTAATGATAGTAAATGGAGTATATTGCAAGGGGGGTATAACTTTTGCAATAATAAACTATTAATAAATTCCTGTCTTTGTAATTCAAATTTACTGCAAGCATAAAAAATGTGATCTAAGTCGCTCACCACATTGCAGGTTTCACAAAGTTCGGTATTGACTACACCGATTCTAAATAAATGTTGAGGAAAGCTTGCATGTCCGAATTTAAGCCTACAAATGGTCAAAATAT
Organism: Diabrotica virgifera virgifera; assembly: GCF_917563875.1. Taxonomy (NCBI): domain Eukaryota; kingdom Metazoa; phylum Arthropoda; class Insecta; order Coleoptera; family Chrysomelidae; genus Diabrotica; species Diabrotica virgifera. The sequence continues at coordinate 22,963,288 of NC_065452.1, forward strand.
CATTTCTTCTAAAATCATACTCTTGGTGCCACAACACTGTCGGAATTAATACTTGAATGTAACAGTGTGAATCGTGTGGGGCAATTACAGCAATATTTTTTCCAATGCAATTCCCATTTTTCCTTAAAACTACTTTTAGATATCGTTAAATATTCTTGAGCTCCTAAATTGTTCTCCATATACTGTCCAGTTATGACGTTTTCTTTGGCTAGGGAATCTACAACTTCATTTCCACGAAGTCCTATATGAGCTTTTACCCAAGTGAATTTTAATTCGTATTGACTTTTTCTTAATTTATGGATTTTTAATTTTAATTCTCTAATAAAAGGATTTATATCAGTAGCCACCACATTAATTGGGTTAGAGCATTTAAGAACCGATAAAGAGTCACTCAAAAGATCTATTTTTTTTTTCGATATACTCGCAGGCTTTAATAATACCAACCGCTTCGGCAGAAAAAATTGAAGTACTGTTATTTATTTTGAATTTTTCTTGAACGTTTGTTGATGGTATATAGAATGCACACCCCGTACCGTCATTTTGTTTTGATGCGTCGGTATATATTTCCAGAAAATCTGGCAGATTTGCTATGCAAGCGCTTAATGTAGTTTTACTTATCAACAAATTTTCATGGTATACAGGAATATTAATTTCTATTGGTTCCAACATATCAAAGAATTCAGATTTATCGACTGAAATAGGTCTTTTTAAAGCACTATTGTAAGGACTTGTATTTCTAAAAGCCATACATAATGGAGGAGAAGGTTTTTTGACCAATATTTGTTTGTTAAGTCGTGGGTATTTAATTATTTTATGTAACAGAGTAGGATTTTTAAAAGAAGGCTTAATAGTAAATTTTTCTGACAACCATTCCCTCCGCAAAAATAATGGTGGTTCTAGTGATTCAATCCGAAGTGGTTCCACAGGTGTTGAACACATTGCACCCAAAAGAGTCTTAGCGAAGTATTTTGAATTATTTCCATTAGTTTTAGGGTGTAAGGACTGGCTGATCCATACAACGTACATCCGTAATCCAGGATGGACCTAATAAAGGCTTTGTAGAAAGTTAAACACGATTGTGGATCTGCTCCCCACCAAGTTTTTCTTATGAATTTTAAAAAATTTATACCTTTTAAACATTTTGATTCTATATTTTGTATAAATGGTTTCCAGCTAAGCTTCTTATCAAAAATAATTCCAAGATAAGTTACCTTATTGGATACTGGGTATAGTGTACCTTTTACATTAATATTATCAATATTACGCAGATTATGTCTTGTAAAGATGGTAACATTAGATTTTTGAGGGGTTAAGGAAAAACCTAACGATTAAAATTCCAAAGTAGTTAGCTGTATATGTGACGTGAGCTCAGTTATGCCTGCTTCTAATTTTTTATTAGTGTTATAAATGACAAAATCATCAGCGTACTGTATAATATTATAATTATTATTTCCATCGTGTATTTCCTTTGTAAAAATATTAAACAAAACGAGAGAGATAACACTGTAGTAAACCTGTGGATGATCGTCTGGGGCCTATTATAGAATTGTTATTCGACCTTACATAAACTTTTCTTTGTGTGAGAAGATTACACAAGACATTTCACACTCTTGGAGGAACATCTGCCTGAAGCAATTTTTCTCTTAACATAATGATATTAATTGCATCGTAGGCACCTTTTATATCGAGAAATGCAGCACCTAAATAATAGTTATTTGAAAAACATAACTGAATGTCTGTTGTTAAATAAGATACTGCGTAAATAGTACTACACCCTTTTTTAAAACCAAATTGTTCCAAGGGAAAAAAAGCAGTGTTAGTCAAATGAAATTCTAACCGGTGCTTAATAATCTGTTCAAAAGTTTTCATGACACAGGATAATAAGGAAATGGGCCGATAAGATTATGCCAGGTTGGGATTTTTTCTGTGGTTTGGGGATTGGCACAACTACAACATTTTTCCATTCATCAAAGACGGCTTTGTATAAACAAATATCATTAAAAATTTCTAAAAGAAATAATTTACCGACAGTTGGTAAATTCCATATCATATCGTATGTAACTTGATCCATAACTGGAGCTGTATTCTTGGTTTTTTTAATGCAAATTGAAGTTCCGTAAATTTCAAAGGATAATTAAATATACAGAGAGAGTCTGTAAAGTGGAATAAATTCAATATCTCAAATACTAATTGTTTTTTTGGAAAATGCTCAGACCCGTCGATTAGTATTTCAAATTGTCCTTTTTGACATTCAATAAAAATATATACAGGGTGTCCCAATTTAGAGATATGACGTCATCGTCGATTTTCTTAAATGGCAACACTGTCATTTTGATAGCTAATTTGATAGGGTTTGTAAAGTTATACATAACTGCAAAATATCAAATTTTTATTCTCTACCATTTACAAGATAATAGAAAATAACAAAGTTATATCTGTAATTTGGAATATATTCAATAATTAAAATACTAACTGTTTTTTTGAAAAATGCTCAGACCCGTCGATTAGTATATCAAATTGTCATTTTTGACATATAATAATAATGTATACAGGGTGTCCCAATTTAGAGATATGACGTCATCGTTGATTTTCTTAAATGGCAACACTGTCATTTTGATAGCGTGTGTAAAGTTATACACATCTGAAAAATTTCAAAATTTTATTCCCTACCATTTACAAGATAATAAAAAATAACAAAGTTATGAATAACAAGAAGTAATCAAATAATAATTGAATTTATTTATTTCAATTAAGCAAATGCTCATAACGTTGCCCATTGACAATTTGACAATAATTGACATTATGAGTTTTTGCTTAATTTATTGAAATAATTAAATTCAATTATTAGTTGATTACTTCTTTTTCATAACTTTGTTATTTTTTATTATCATCTAAATGGTAGAGAATACAAATTTGAAATTTTGCAGTTGTGTATAACTTTACACACCCTATCAAAATAGCTATCAAAATGACAGTGTTGCCATTTAAGAAAATCAACGATGACGTCATATCTCTAAATTGGGACACCCTGTATACATTATTATTATATGTCAAAAAGGACAATTTGATATACTAATCGACGGGTCTGAGCATTTTTCAAAAAAACAGTTAGTATTTTAATTATTGAATATATTCCAAATTACAGATATAACTTTGTTATTTTGTATTATCTTGTAAATGGTAGAGAATAAAAATTTGATATTTTGCAGTTATGTATAACTTTACAAACCCTATAAAATTAGCTATCAAAATGACAGTGTTGCCATTTAAGAAAATCGACGATGACGTCATATCTCTAAATTGGGACACCCTGTATACATTTTTATTGAATGTCAAAAAGGACAATTTGAAATACTAATCGACGGGTCTGAGCATTTTCCAAAAAAACAATTAGTATTTGAGATATTGAATTTATTCCACTTTACAGACTCTCTCTGTATAATTTTGAACATCTGCATTATCTACTAAATCCCTTATTTCCTGATCTGCTGAACATGGAGTGAAATTTTGCAAAAAAGTGTATATCCATTTACAGTTAGTACATTTAGGGGAAGGTGAAGGAATTCTTTGCATCGATTTTGCCTGTTGCCATATTTCCTTAGACGGAGTATTTTTGTTGAATTTAGCGCAGTAGTTAACCCAGTACTCCTTAGTCTTCTTCTTTAAAAAATTTTTTGCTGCTGCCATTTTTTCTTTAACATGTATATAATTGTCCATATTACTGTTGTTGAAATATTTTTTTAATGCTTTTTTTTCTATAAAAAACGACTTTATCACAGTCACTACCCCACCAAGGCGGGGGTAGCAGGTTAGATTTTTTGAAAGGCTTATTGATTGGGATTGAACATACAATGGGACATTCAATGCCTTCCATGAAATATTTATATTTATCATTTACATTTAGTAGTTGCGGTTTATTACTGAAATACAAAATGCAAGTTCGTTCGTATTCCATCCAGTTAGCTTTTCTAGTCTTCCATTTAGTTTTTGGTTGTATTGTGTTACTAAACTATTCCCTCAATATATTGAGTCCCATAAGAATGAGAAAATGATCCGATTTAAGTATATCTGTTACCATCCTCCAGTCAGTTTTATCAGCGATGTCCGGAGATACTAGTGATAAATCGACAGAAGAGTTTTAATCCGACCGAGATATTTTTGTAGGTGACCTATCATTTAAAATTACCAGATTATTTTGATCTAATGCATTTACCATATTTTTTCCAGATTGATCGATTTTATATGAGCCCCATAAATCGTGGTGCGCATTAAAATCTCCTCCAATTATTTATGTACCATTAATGTTATTAAAAAGATTGGAAAGATTGTGCACAGTAATTGAGACAATACACAGAAACACAAGTAATCTATTTAATCTATCTATTTAATCTAAATAAAATGAACCAACTTCAGAAGCTCCAAAATCGTGGTATGCGTATTATATTAAAAACTAATCGTTATACTTCTACAGTAACTATGTTAAAGACGCTTTAGTGGTTTTCAGTAAAGCAGAGACTGTACTATTTTACAATGTTGTTAATTTATAAAATAATTAACTGCTTAGCTCCACCTTATTTTCACCAGTTTATTTGTTTTCATAGTGACATACATGACCATGACACAAGAAATAAAAACAACATTTATGTAAACAGAGTTAATCTAACCAACTCAATGTCATCTTTATTATTTAGGAGTTTTCAAGAATATAATGAACTACCCATGCATTTGAAGGATTGTAAGTCATTTTTATTATTTAAAAGTGAATTAAGGAAATATATAAAAGATTTGTGAAAATATAACTGCAAATTTTAGAGTTATCTTTTTTCAATGTATGTGTCTTTGTTATATGATGTACCTTTTTGTTGGCTTTAGGTTTTATATACAGTATGTCCCTGTAAGTTGTATCCATATTGGAAACTTTTTTATTATTAATTTTACGAAAAAAAGTTATTCTTTATAAAAAGCTCTGCATGGTCCAAAACCTAAGATTTAACCATCAAATATCAAATTTTTTGAATATTATACGAGGTATGTCAAAATGTTTGAATTTCTCTCAAGAGTAAAGTAGCTTTATTTTTCACAATATTGAAAATTGCTATTATGAAAAGTTGTTTGGAATTAAATACTGTATTCTAGTATGCAATTACATCCTTCTAATTGAAAAATTTTTTTTGAAAAATTATGGATAACAAACATTATTTTCAGTTATTTTAATTCAGATAACTCTTTTATTATTAATTTTACAAAAAAAAGTGATTCTTAATAAAAAATTCTGCATGGTCTAAAATCTAAAATACAACCGTCTTTTGTCAAATTTTATCAATATTATACGAGGTATGTCAAAAATATGAATTTCGCTCAAGAGTAAAATACGTTTATTTTTCACAATATCGAAAATTGTTATTATGAAAAGTTATTTATAATTAAAAACTATGTTTCTGTATGTAATTACATCCTTCTAATTAAAATATTCTGAACTATAAAGGTACTTTACTTTTGATCTAAATTTATCTTTTTTGACATACCTCGTATAAAATTGATAAAATTTAATATAAGATGGTTGTATTTTAAGTTTTAGACCATCCAGAACTTTTTATTAAGAATCACTTTTTTTCGTAAAATTAATAATAAAAGAGTTATCAGAATTGAAATAACTGAAAAAATAAGGATAGTTATCCATAATTTTTCAAAAATTTTTTTTCAATTAGAATGATGTAATTGCATATTAGAATATAGTTTTAATTCCAAACAACTTTTCATAATAGCAATTTCCAATATTACGAAAAATAAAGCTACTTTACTCTTGAGTGAAATTCAAACTTTTTGACATACCTCGTATAATATTCAAAAAATTTGATATTTGATGGTTAAATCTTAGGTTTTGGACCGTGCAGAGCTTTTTATAAAGAATAAGTTTTTTTCGTAAACTTAATAATAAAAAAGTTTTCCATATGGATACAACTTACAGGGACATACTGTATATTTTTTTATTTTATTATATATTATATTACCTATGATTTTATGTCAGATATATTTCAACATTTGTGAATACCTGTAACAAATAACTTTTTATGTACCTATAGCATAAGTTCATATTGTAATTGTTGTCTTAATTTATGTATATTAGGTTTTTCCTACTTCAAATAAAGATCTATCTATTTATAGATTTTTAGAAACAAAAATTTCTGCTGCACAGACTTGCATACCATCCGCTACATTATTAATAAATACTTTTTTGAATTTGATATTATTTTTTACAAGAAGAGCGACACACGTCGTACCATCTATCCTATCTTTACGCACAATAGAATATACATAAAATGTATAAGTTACTTTTGGTTTAAACCATGTTTCTGATATTAGAGCAATATCAACATCATAATCTGATAATATTTTTACTAAGCTATGTTTATTGGATACAGCGAAACGCGCGTTCCACTGATAAATTTTTAATTGATTGAGGTTAGTTTATGTCGTCATCGTCAGATGTACTTTCATTACAATTATAAGCAATATTTTTAATACAATTTGCATCAATGGCTGAAGTTCTTCAGAGATTTAAATATTTTACTTCACTTAGTACTTTCTGTAAAACCGTGAAAAATCCTTTAATAAATTCATCTGACATATCAGGTTCAAAATTTTCTCTTGGTGGTATATTAATAGGTTTTTCGGGTTCAAATTTAAATGGGAACATTGGAGGGGAATTTGATATTTGAATGGGAGAATTGGGTTTTCGCTTCTTGTTAACTGTTTCGATCTGAGTTAAAGCACTGCGATTTCGAGCTGCTTGTAAGGTAACAGAATTAGTTGACTGAGATGAAACTGGTTGTCTAGGATTTTCGATATTATGTCTTCGTGTAGGCAAAGGGGAAAACTCTTCCTCTGATAAATAAGATAGAACTTGAAATTTATTTCTAACTTTTAATGTAGAAGAATATGATGTTTTATTTAATTTTTTTGCTTCCGTAAAAGGTAAATTCTTCAGATATTTTTTCAGATATTTTCTTAGAAAATCTTCAGATATTTTTTCTTTATTTCACTTTGTTTTTTATATGTGTTGGACAAGATTTAGAGATTGATTTGTGTGAATTCGTTTTACAATAAATGCAACAATTATCCTGTGGATCCCGACATGAATGAGTTTTATCTTTTGTTTTACTACAGTTTATGCAAAGAGCCACTGTACTACGACACTGCTTCGCTACATGACCATATTTAAGACACCGGTAGCATTGGGTAACACTGTGAATATAAGGTTCAACAGGGCAAGATACCGAATTAATGAAGATGTTTGAGGGTAACATGTTACCCTCGAAGGTGACTATGACTGTTGTCGAGGGACAAATATTATTTCTCCATCAAAAATGACCTTTCACTTGATTCTCCGAATCCCGGTAATAGTTACGGCAGATAGAAAATTTGTAAAAAGATATTGCTCATCAAAAGAAGTATCAACATTTTTAACAACCGCCTTCCTCGATAATAAATTATTTGGTATATAAACAATTAGATTTTCGTTTTTTAACCGTTCATTAGCTACTAGTTTATTGGCATCTTTAATTGTTTTTAATTGAACCCTGATTTTGTTTTTGCCTCCTCTATCAATTCTTAAAATATTTTGAACATTTAATTTTTTATGGAACACATGTCCAACTACCATAGGATGCAATTTCCCTATTGCAAAATAATTATTGGTGCTTTCAATAAAAACATAGACAAAATCTGAATACAGGTTCGGTTTTTGTAGATTGAAAACCTTACTATTTTGCTTAGTATCTGAAAGTGTCTCCTTATTTTTATCAGCTGCGCTTTTACCATCTTGATTGCTGGTTGTCGTAGTGTTGTCCATAACCATATCTACATTTCTCCTTTATTATCCACTGTTCCCCCTTTGTCAAGGGGTGGTTCATCGGCCATTTTTACACCTTATTCACTACACTTTTTATTTATTTATTAAACGTAAATATTATTATTTTATGTTTTATAAAGTTTAAAAAGTTTTAAAGTAATTTAACCAAAATATCACATTTATTCGTATCACCTACAATACTAATTAAGCGATAATCAGATTCTAATGTGAATTTGATAAGGGTATGTAATTATTATTTAGCGAAAGAAATATTTTAAACACATCCGCTCTCCATAGAAGTTTAAATATTACTGTAACTAGTCGTTGATGTACAAGATAATTTCCAAAAATAATTTCCATAATAAATGAATGGCCAACAACCAAGAAATAAGAGCACGCATCGGGCAATCTAGATCCACGTTCAACCGGACGGTAGCCTTCTTCAAGAGTTACAACCTCTTTATTCTTAGTCCATCATTCTTAGTTATATAATTCTTAGTCCAAAGAAATAAGATTTTTCTCAGGACTTTTAATAATTTAGGTAGCTGCTAACTTTTTTTAGTAATTGTATACCTATAGAGAGAAAACCTACTAGCTTTCTGCCAAGAAATCGGAACCGTTTTATAATTATTAACAGTTTAGTGAAAAAACGCGATTTTTTCGATTTTTTGCACTTCGTAAAAAAGCTATATAGTTGACATAAAATTAGAAAATTTGGTTTTGTAGAACAATGAAAAAGCTTGAAAATGGCGATGTTGAAAGATAATAAGTCAATTTGTTGCTTCGCAAACTGCAAAATAAAACAAAATCGCTATTTGTTAATAACTATTATTAAAATTAACTGAGAATTTTGGTATTTCACACAAAGTTGGGGTACTTAACAAACACACAAAATTTGTTAACAATAATTTAAAAACAGTAATTAGTTTCATTCTAAAGAAAAAGACTGAAAGTTTTAACAAATTACATTGTTTCCTAATTAATAATATTATTAAAATACTGCATATTTATTATTTATGCACAAAGTAGGTACATACGAACTAATATAAAAGATCAAAATCAATCAACTAACTAAAACCCGAGATAAAGAAACACAGTATTTTGAAGTTCACTAAGATTTTTGAACGCTTGAATTTTTAGTTCTGGCTTAACATTGTCCAACTAATTTTCATTTCATCATTATTTTTAGCAGTCACAGACAATGCTGTGTAAGTTTACTCTCATCAATACTTTTATCTAATCGTTCTAGGATAACTTTGTTTTGTGTTTGAATTCTTGTAAAATTGTCAGCTTTTTAAATATGTATGCAAAATATTTCGTCCATAAAGAATAATAGCTTATAACTTATTATGATTGTTAACTTAATTTGATATGCGTAGAATTATCGCATCTTCATTATTTTCTGACTAATGTTATTCCAAGAAAGGTCTATGAGATAAACAAATAGAATAACTTTTAAACTAATTGAAGGATTGTTCTGAAATTTTGAGGGTTTGTTAAGTACCCCAATATCCAACTGTGGTGAAACAGAAAAGTTATATGTTATTTTTAATAAAACCTATTAACAAATAACGATTTTCACTCATTTTTCAGTTTGCGAAGTAATAAATAATAATAATAATTGAATTACTGATATAAATGATTCAGATTAATTTAAATTATTAGAACAATTTTTTACTAAGCAACAACATTTTTGCGTATTTCATTTATTAATATTTTGTATTTTGACAACGACATCCGATGTGGATGTCGAAACGTTAATAAAATCATTTTTTTAGTTAAATTGTGGCTTATTTCCCATTTAGAATAGTTGTTTACAAAAACGCCACATGCTTCAGAACAACAACAATAATAATAATAATAATAATAAATATCTGTGAATGTGAAGAAATAATGCAGAATACTGAAAGATTTGATGCAGGAAACAACACAGCCCAACAGTGTTTGGATACATTAAAACAAAAACTCTCAGTTTATTCAGGACGACTGAGAAGGTACAAAGTGAGTAACATCCGAAAATGCGACAATGCACTTTTTGAGAATTTTGAGAAGGCGTTCTATCGAAAACTTAATTCCACCGTAGAAAGTGTTGATAAGTCTTACCCGAGTTTTGGGGAAATCAACTTTCCACACCAGCTGCACTTAACACCAATGCTGGATGGATAGAAGATACGAGACAGAAAACTACATTACTACTCTCTACGAACCCTTCACCACTAAAGAAGTCTCAAATATCATCAAAGAGCTTCATAATTGGAAATCCCCTGGACCAGACGGAGTTCAAAACTTTTGGCTTAGTTTTGGAATGTTCATGAATGCTTATCAACACTAATTAATCATGTTTTTTCTAATCCGCAGGAAATACCATCATTCCTAACTCAATAAACCACGTATTTAATGCCGAAGGATCAAAATAACACTCAAGATCCAGCCAAATATCGCCAATTACTTGTCTTTCAACTTTGTATAAATTGGTCACATCCTGTGTAGCCCGGCGTATCTACCAACACTTGCTCTAAACAATATCATAGAGCCTCAACAGAAGGGATGCGTTAAGGGTTCCATGGGTTGCAAAGAACAACTTATCATCGACTCGGTCATTTATAACCAGGTATATGCCAAAAAGGGAACCTTTTACTGCCTTCATTGATTACAAGATGGCCTTTGATTCAGTGCCGCATGAATGGCTTATAGATATATTGAGAATATATAAAGTCCATGATAATATAGTGACCTTTTTAAAGCATATAACGACGGAGTGGAAGACTAAAATTCACCTTCAAATACCTAACGAAAATAACACCGATATCGTAATAAGCCGGGGCCTGTTCTAAGGAAATTCGTTGAGTCCATTGTGGTTCTGTCTAGCTATGTACCCACTATCTCGACTAGTGAACTTCACTGACGCAAGTTTTAGCATCAAAAATAACAACAATGTGGTGGCGAAGCTTAATCATCAATTGTATATGGATGATTTGAAATTAATAGCTTCCACTCGAAACCAACTAGATCAGATGCTAAAAACTGTAGAATCCTTTTCTAATGATATTAGTATACACTTCGGACTAGACAAGTGTCGTGGTTTAAATATAGTCAGAGGAAAAGTACAGCCCGTAGGATTCGATATTAAAAATGGCCAGAACATCGAGGCCATGGGTGAAAACGATATGTATAAATATCTCGAAGTAAAGCAAGCGTAAATTAAGCATAAGCAAATGAAAACTGAGATAACTACGTGAGTTTATACGAAGGGTAAAACAGCTTCTTCGTTCACACCTTAACAGTAGAAATTTGTTTAAGGCACTAAACACCTACGCATATTCCACGCTTAGCTATTCATTTGGCATTGTTAAATAGACTAAAATTGATATAGAAAATCTTCAGCGAAAAGTGAGAACACACCTCACAAAATGCACAAAAAGACCATCCTCGAAGTGTAGAAAGAACGACATTACCACGGAATTTAGGAAGAAGAGGACTTATGGATATAGGTAAGCAATTAGATAAACAAATTGCCAATTTACGAACTTATTTTCAGATGAAGGTTAAGACATCTTCTCTACATCGCTCTATCTGCGCAGTAGATGACACAACACAGATCAAACTGAGGGAACCAGATTTGTGCATAATCTACCTTACAAAGGACGAAAAAATGCGCAACTAGATAGGTACACCTCTGCACGGGCGACATCCCAATGAGGTCAGCTAAGACTTTGTTGACAATATAGCCTCGAACTATTGGTTGACATCAGGAAAGTTGTTCTCCGAAACAGAAGGTTTTTTACTGACCATTCAGGATCAGGTTATACCAACCAAATATTACCTGAAATATATCGTCAGAGATCCTCAGGTCCAAAACGACAAATGTCGATATGGATGTCAAGCCCAAGAAACCATCCAACATCTTACATGGGGCTGCCAGGCATTTGCTGCAACTGAATACAAGGAACGGCATAACTCAGTAGGAAATATCCTTCATCAAGGGATAGCTACCAAGCTGGGACTTTTCCAAACGGAACATCTCCCACATTATTAATACGTCCCTGAGAGTTTGCTTGAGAATGACAACTACAAGCTATACTGGGACCGCACTGTACTCACAGATCAAACAGTGGCACATAATAGACCAGATCTCGTGTGACGTTGGGGTTTGCAACGAAAACGCTACCCCGAAAAAACAAATTTAAACTTTTTCTTTCCATTTCTTTATTTTAATAATTAAATGTACGACTTAGTAGAAGTTAAATGTAGTTAAAAGTAAATTACGGTACGACTTGAGATAGGTTACGAACTCATTGACCGCGTGGTAACTAGATGCCCTGATTAAGGGAGTGAGAGTGTAAGAATGTATCAGGTTTGCGACCTTCCTGTTTATATCTATTATAGTTAAAAACAGCGCAAATATATATTACCATATATGGTAAGGTACTACAAATAAAGTGTAGTAAGAGTGGCGTTTGCTTTCCTTGCAGTCTTTCAATAGATTCAATACTTTGAACTTTGCTACTCTCGTAATAAGTTATACAAATTGCAATTATAATATTCTGACTTTACTTTTATAATAAAGGAATTAGGAAAGTTCCTTGAGGGTTCTCTTGTATCATCACACTCTTACCAGTTAATAAATTAACAAGACAAACAACACTAATTGATGTGGCGATACCTAACAACAATAATCTACGTACTAAGTTTACTGAAAAGATCACCAAGTACAGAGATCTGGAAATTCAAATACCAAGACAATGGAAAATGTAAAGTAACTGGACAATACCTATTATTATCTCTACTACTGGAGTCATTCCGAAGAGCCTCCTCGAAAACATAAAAAAGCTGGGTCTAAATGTATAAGCCCATGCAGACAGTTGTACTACTCGCAACGGCCAGATGTCTACGAAAATTTTTTTGAGGTACACCTGCATACCAAGTCACCTAGAGCTCGATACCACGGACAGAATCCCACCAGAGCTCAATCCTTTTGATACCCTAGGTATCTGGGATGAGTGAATTTTTCCCTTAGAGGGAGTATGCGCCATATAGCTAACTCTGATAAATGTCTTTATTAATATATACAAATTATAAAATAAGGATTTATAATCTATTTGTGGGGCGGGATTCAGTTTGTATATTGCTGGCAAGAGACAGCAACATACACCTGCTCTTCCACCTAACCCTCAATGTTGCGATACATAGTCTAACTTAAATTTAAATTTATAAGAAATATTGATATTTTATAAAAGAATTTATAATGTAGAAGTACTTAAAGCTGTCAATAATCAGTGTAAATAATATATATGTTACAGTTCAAGTTGATTCTCAGTTAAAGTTGACTATTCCTAGTTCGAGTCAACTCGAACTAAAATGAGCAGTAAGAGTTGATTTAATCAACTTTTACTAGTTGAAGTAGACTCTTCCTAACCCTTGTCAGTAAAAGTCGATCGCAGGAAAAATAGAATCAACTTTTACTAGTTTGAGTTGACTATTCCTGGATCGATTCAGTAAATGTTGATTATACGAGTATAATCTCACGTGCTTTTTTGATGAGTGTGCGTCTCTTTCTTTTGACCGTTTCAACGTAGTCCGGACTGTATCGTCGCCCCCGTTAGGTAAATTATTTCGATCCGACTTTTTTGCACAAGCTTACTCAAAAAGAAGTCTTTATAACAAATCCACAGGGTGTCAGGAGGTACCGTGGTCGAAAAATTGTTTAAACAATTTTTTTAAACAAATTTAAAAAACGCGAAAATAGCTGTTTTGAAGTCTAAATAACTTGGTTAAAAATTATTATTATGAAAGTCAGGAAGTGACCAAATCAAAGTTTTAAGTCCCCCCTACAAGATGCTGAATAAATTTATGTCATTCTTGTATTACTAAGCAGTTATTTTTAATTAATAACAATGAGCTCTAATCGCGTATTAGGCGGCCGTCAATGATGATTGCAAAAGAGACGCACCATTCCATTCCGCCCGTCCAATGGTGCATCTCACTCGCACTCACAGTAATAAAATAATAACATATATTTGTTAGGGGTCTTGTTGACTTTCATAGTAATAATATTTAACCAGTTATTAAGCCTTGAAAATGGCCATTTTAGCATTTTTCAAATTTTAAATCCATCTCACCAGGGTCAGAAATTTTTCGTTTATTATAAATTAATAAATGAAAATAGTTTCTGTCCTTGTGGGATCGGTACTCACCGGAGGGACCGCAGACGTTCGGATACAATTAGCGTCTCTTTGCAAAAACAATGACGTCGACTTTGCAGAGTAACCTAACTGTAAAAATTCACCGTACCTACCATGCCAATGGCCATTAGTTGTCGAGGCATTAGCTAAATAAAAAAAAAATTAAATCGCGTCTAACTCGACAACAATCAGTTTTTGAGAAAAAAAAAATGACAACATACCTTTTTGCTCCTAATGACCCAAATGATCTAAAAAAAATTTGTCCGAAGTGAAAAAATGGTTTTTGTGAATTTGACCTCTTTTTGAGTAGGTTTGTGCAAAAAAATCGAATCGGAATAATTTACCTAACAGGGGCGACGATACAGCCGGGACTAACTACTTATCACGATTTGAACACATCCAGTAACATTTAATTTCTAGAATTGGTTGTTTGTGTGAATAAATGACATTGAGAAGAGTATACTTTTTCTAGTTGGAGTCTACTTTTACTAGTAAATGTTGAATAAAAATCTTCATTTTATATTTAATAATCAACTTTTACCAAAACCAGCCATTTGAGTTGACTTGAACTAGGAATAGTCAACTTCAACTGGACGATCAACTTGAACTGTAACATATATAATTAATAATAACTTAATAGTTCTTATAAATGGCAATTAGTATATTATTACATATGTTATTGTTTAGTAAACGAAAGCTCAAACATTTTTCTTTTAAACATTGTCCTGGACATGATTCGAAAGCTTTCACACAAACCGTTATAGTAGCTAACAATTCAAAAAAAATGAACGTCTAAAAAATGTGTTGAATGGCTTGGTAAGGTAAGACTTTCCGAGTTTTTAACTTTCAAAAATCGCGATTCTGAATATTTTTAAATGTTCCAAAAAATAAAATTTTGTAATTTTCGGTCAACTATTTAGCTTTTAATCGACGCAAAAATCAAAATAATCGTTTTTTTGCACTAAATTCTATATAATTAAAAAACGACTCCGAACTTTACAGGTATGTTTTCTTACTATAGGTTTACAATAATTAAAACATGATTCGAGTTTGAACCTTTGTACCGTTAACATCGTATCGAAGACGAGCTAAGTACCTAGTTTTCAAAAAGCAATTAGCAGAAAATTTGTCGTTTCAACAAGTAAATATAAATAAAAGTTTATTTATATATACCTAAGTTAAGTTTTTTGTGAAAGTGGTAGATACAAAAAAGCAGTAAGTGATATACGGTATATTATATACATGTAAATTTTTGAAATAGTAAATGTTTTATTGTATTATAATGTACAATGACCGTATATGTATACCAGTAACATTTTAAACACATTTTCAATTTAAATCCTTAGAGTCAAACATGATCAACAAATTAAGTGATATTGCAAAAGAAGATTTAACAAACCGCTTTTGGAAATTAAAGAATTCTCCTCCACTGGCAGAAGCTTTCGTTGAGACCAATGCTGATCACATTTCTTTTGGTAAAAATAAAACATTGTTTATGTATACCATACCCTATAGATCACTAATAAAACCACACAGAGTCATAATACCCAATTATACAGAATACCATCATATAAATCACACCCTTCTAAAATCCATATTAGGTGGATTAGTCAATAAGCCATTTATATATACAGATGGATCAAAAACAAAACACGGAGTTGGTTGTGGAGTTTTTATCCAAAATACAAAACAATCATTTATGTTTAAATTACCATCAATATGTAGCATATATACTGCTGAACTTATAGCAATTTGGAAGGGCATTACTTGGTTAACATCAAATAATTTACGAGATGGAGTAATACTAACTGATTCTAAGTCTGCATTGGAGTCAATAAAAAGCATAAAATTTGAAAGAATGAAATGTCCTATATTATGTAATTTAAAAAATTTGATAGCAGATTTAAATATAACATTTGTATGGGTCAAAGGTCATACAGGTATACTAGGTAATGAAAAAGCTGATAGTTTGGCTAAGGAAGCAGTACTTAACGGAGTTCTTTGTAATATTTATACATTACCAGACGTCTTTCATTTGATAAAAAATAAAATAAGATTAAAATGGGAACGACAGTGGGAAAATACTGTAGAAAACTCACAAAATACCTACTTTAAAATACATCCTACCCTACCATCCCCACCTCTATATATTTTCAACTACCCTACTTCAAAATTCTTTTCGGCAAGTGTTTTTCGACTTAAAACAAATCATGGGCGATTTCCATCGCACCTTGCTAAGCTGGGCATTATACAGTCCTCGGCCTGTAGTTGTGATCAGAACTCTTACGGAGATCTAAATCATATATTTTTCGGCTGCAAAAAACATTTAACAAAATCCAATGATTTAATTCGTACACTTATTGAAATGAAATATTTTCTTCCATTAAATCTCACACACATTTTGTTAGCTGCCAATAAAAACACCTTGGAACTTTTAGTAAATTTTATTAAAGAAAATAAAATACAAATTTAAAACGGCATAACCCACATCTCTGTAGTTATACTATAAGAAAATTCCTTTTACAACTTTCTGTGGCAAATGGACTTGATTCCATGCCATTATCTTTCCACACACACACACACATTTTCAATTTTATTGCGATTTATACTGACAAAACTGGATTCCGTTCCCAATAGGGGACAGGGCCGCACTCACTCTTGCGGGTGATACCAGTTCTTCTAAAATGATCTCCACCGAAGCAAGCATGGAGCAACAATCTCAACAAAACCAAATTTCACCGAAAAGCTACTCAGCAGTGACAAATCAATTTAAATTCCCTTCAAGACAGCTAGCACTAGTCTTCAGTGCCATCGAAAATACTCCACTTCATGACTACCTAATCCCTCTCGGTAACATTGTTCAACCTAAAAATATCATTTTTGCCTCCCGCCTTTCCAACAACCGAGTTTGCATGTACCTTGCGAACAAAAATATCCTAGATGAGTTTTTAGATAACCATGGCCAAATCACTATCCGAGGAGAACTTTTAAAGGCTAGATGACTTATAACACCTGACGAAAGAATTGTTACGTCACAGGTATGCCCGTCCATTCCACACCATGTTCTTGAAAAAGAACTGCAAAAAATCGGTCTACATCTTGTATCTCCCATAACATTTCTAAAAATCGGCGCAAATCTTCCCGAGTACAGCCATATCCTAAGCTTTCAACGGCAAGTATTTGTTAGCCCTCACAATTTAACCATCCCAAGCGCCATAACAATAGCATTCGAAAACACAAACTACACAATATTCTATTCTCAAGATGGAAACGTTTGCTTCAAATGCAAAAAACCAGGACACGTGGCAGCAGTCTGCACCGAACCTACAAATATATCTGCGACACAACAAACTCCACTAAGCTCTATAACTTCAAATACTACAACTGTAGCCGATTCGGCTGCAGAAACAGCAACAGCATCAATTCCTACGCAAACCCTTACCAGTACGACTAACCAACCTGAAACGTCCCAATCTAATCAAACTCCAACCACATTATCACACCAAAGCACCTTTTCACAACATACTGAGTCAAAATTACCAAATCTAAATACAGAAGTGACCGAAAACAAAGAAACTCATTTAAAACGCTCTATAAGTGAAGTCGCCTCTCCAGAAACCGACATTACACTTCAAGAAAACCCATTTGTAGTACCAAAACCTACAGCAACTCGAAAGAAGCTAAAGACATCTAAACTTGAAGAAACAACGCATTCCAATGTATCCATTTTTGGCATGATATATCCTGCCAAAACCTTCATCAATAATCACGAACCACCATTTCCGTTGAACTGCGATCAATTAGTCCTCCTCCTAGAGAGCATAGCTGGCTTATCGAACCCCATAATCTCAATCAATGACTACACTTCTGATTTGAGAGGTTTCAGTGACATGATAAAGAAGATCCGTCCCTACTTAAAAGAAAGATCAATAAAAACAAGGCTGACCAACTTGAATAAAAAAATACTTGCTCATCTTGGAGAGGTGAGCTCCGGATTAGAAAGTGATACATCACAGTCATCATAGATTAGCAGCTTATATTCTCCTTTTTTACTTGCAACGAACTATTTGCTCTGTATCGCGCCCTGAAACATGCAAACCTGTCAAATATTTCTGTTTCTCACCGACTCACCAAACTCTCTCCTTGCAATTCAGCACCTGTATCCTAAAAGTCCTTTAGAGAAACTAATAAAAACTGAACTACAAATTGCACAAGAAAACAGCACGACTCCGAAATTTATATGGATCCCATCACATATTATAGGAATTATCGGCAAGGAAGAGGCAGACAGAAGTTTCTCGTAATGCAGCATTAAGTGCGGAATTCTGAATTAGTGTGCGAGTGTGTATGTAATGATCTCAAAACGTTTTTCTTTTAACAAAAAGTGATTGGTCAGTGGCAACGCGAATGGTTTCTGTCGAAATCTAATCTAAGATCAGTAAAACCAGACACACGACAGTGGAAAACAAGTGCTAGTTCACGGTTTATTCAAACGGTTAACGCGCCTACGTATAGAACACTCTACCAGCTTTATCAGGAGAAAACTGTTCAGTAAAAGACTTATTATCTAATCTAAATCAATATTTTTGTACCAAATCTAGCTATTTGTTATTTGTTAAAATCATTGTTAACCTTTGTTTATCAAGTAATGCCGCTAATAACCTGTTGGTGGATGCGGTAAATTTTCTTTAATAAAAAAAATAATGTCAGATACCTGAAATATTCAAAGTCACGAACAGGGCATTTTTTACTTATTTTCCTGGAGTACATGTACCTAATAAAGTTCGTAGAAAATTAAGTTTAAGTGCAAAAAGCTTAGAAATACACATCACTGTATTCATTGTCAAAAACACATGTATACTGTAGAATTAACATCAGATTTTTTAATCTTCGGTAAAAATATTCGAGCATCGAATTTTATGTCTCTTTGATAACAAAAAAAAACATATTTTTAATAGCTCTCGAGCTACTAAATCTATATAATAGCCTGTTTGAAGCTTTGTACTTTCGCCTATGGGTCAGTTATCTCAATTTCTCTTGATTTGTAATCGATACTCCAGGCAACGTGGTGTCATGCGCAATGCGCAATCCGCCACTCAAGCCTAGATAGCAGTCTCGAGTTTATATGCAATGCCGCATCTTGGTTGCCGTTTCCTTGATCCCACTTTTACCACTGGGATGTAGTTTAAGAGTTTGTAAAGCCATTTCTACTTGAAATATATTTGTATGTTTTGAAATATGGAAGATAGTGCTCAGAAATATACGAAAACTTTCTTAAAAATACTTAGTAAAATCTAGTTTTTCTTTTATTTTTTATAACGCTCTGTTTTTGTTTTTTTTTTCTTTAAACTTATTTAATTTACTATTCTAATTGAGAAATCAGCCACAATTTAAATTAAGAGAATAATTTTATTGACGTTTCAACTTCCACCTCGCAGGTCGTTATCTAAATACAAAATATTTATAAATTAAACAAATTTTGTTGCTTGTTAAAAAAATTCTTCTAATAATTTTACAGGCCACGAAACAAACGAGAAAAGAAATAAGAGAGAACATACGTGTCGAGTGGAAGGCACAGTGGGAAAACAATATAAAAGGTCGCTGGACAAATAAACTCATATCGAAACGGTGAACGGAACAATGCAATCCGCGCAATCTTCGAGAATCATAGATTGTTAGATAAAAGAAATCAAATGAACGTGCAGCTAAATAATATTAACACCAGACTTTTCGAAGAGGAGTTAGACACATAATTTTCTAAATCTGATTACAGAATGTTAAGACTTAGTTTATAGCAGTTCTGAACACCGTATCACAGATTGTGAGTATGAAGATATACACTCTTGGCAAAAAAAATCCGGACACCTTAAAATGGGTCATTTTGATGTCTCAAAGCTTCTAATTTCTTCGAATTTTTTAACATGTTATAGCCTTATTCTGTAAGAATATCGATGTAGTAACATCGGTATTCTAATAAGCTCGTTTGACTGTATATATAGGGTGTCCCAAAAGTAGTGGAACGGTCGAATATTTCGCGAACTAAACATCGGATCGAAAAACTGAAAAATACGTGTTCAATCATTTTCAAAAATCTATCCAATGACACCAAACACCAACCCCCACTACACCCCCTGGAGGTGGGGTGGGGGTAACTTTAAAATCTCAAATGGAAACCCCTAGTTTTTCTTGCAGATTTGGATTCGTTACGTAAAAGTAAGCAACTTTTATTCAAGACATTTTTTCGAACTGTGGATAGATGGCGCCATAATTGGGAAAAACGATTTATCCTGATACCATAGGTAAATTATAGAAACGGTCTAATATCTCGAGAAATACACTTCCAAATGAGAAACCAAAAAACAGGTTTTTAATATTTTTCGAAAACCTATCGATAAACACCAAAAATGACCCTCCAACCCACCCCCTGGAGACGGGGTGGGGGGTAAATTTAAAATCTTAAATAGCAACCCCCACTTTTTATTGCAGATTCGAATGCGTCATGAAAAATTAAGCAACATTTATTCGGAACATTTTTTAAAATTACTGATAGATGGCGCTAATAAATCGTATTTTTCCAATTAAAGCGCCATCTATCAACAAATCTAAAAAATGTTTCGAATAAATGTTGCTTAATTTTTCATGACGAATCCGAATATGTAATAAAAAGTGGGGGTTGCTATTTAAGATTTTAAAGTTACCCCCCACCCACCTCCAGAGGGTGGGTTGGAGGGTCATGTTTAGTGTTATTCGATAGGTTTTCGAAAAGTATTAAAAACCTTTTTTGTGGTTTCTCATTTGGAAGTGTATTTTTCGAGATATTAGACCGTTTCTATAATTTACCTATGGTATCAGGATAAATCGTTTTCTCAATTATATCGCCATCTATCCACAGTTCGAAAAAATGTCTTGAATAAAAGTTGCTTACTTTTACGTAACTAATCCAAATCTGCAAGAAAAACTAGGGGTTTCCATTTGAGATTTTAAAGTTACCCTCCACCCCACCTCCAGGGGGTATAGTGGGGGTTGGTGTTTGATGTCATTGGATAGATTTTTGAAAATGATTGAACACGTATTTTTCAGTTTTTCGATCCGATGTTTAGTTTGCGAAATATTCGACCGTTCCACTACTTTTGGGACACCCTGTATAAAAAGTAAGAAAACCTCACTCTAGTAAGATTATCGGTTATGGAAAAAAATCGGCTCGTAATACACTAGGTACTCCAAGAAATTATCGCACCACTTTAAAAATAGGTCATTTTTGATATCTCGAATCTCCTAAATCTGTTGTCCGAATTTAGTGATTTTTTTAGTATGTTATAGCCTTATTCTTTAAGAATCTCGATGTAGTAATATTGTTGCTGAAGAGGTAAATGTCATTGAATACCAAGTGTAACAATAATACTGTGTTTTTTCCTCAATGTTCGGAACACCCTGTGGAATATTCTAGCATTTAAAAAATATTGAATTTAAAACTCAATTGTAGCCTTAGTCTTTCTTAACATTCTGCTTTGTGACTCATTCACTTATGTTGGATAATGAAAAAATTAGGTACTTTGACAGCTAGCCATGTTCTTCATCAATACAGGGTGTTTCTAAATAAGTGCGACAAACTTTACGGGGTGCATGAAAAAATAATGACCGTTTGATTTATGAACGTAAGTCTGCAAATGCTTCGTTTCCGAGATACAGAATCTTGAATTTTTTCTTACACACTGACGATTTATTTATTGCTCTAAAACCAGTTGAGATATGCAAATGAAATTTGGTGGGTTTTAAGAGGTAGTTATTACGCATTTTTTGACATACAATTATGTATTTTATATTCACCATTGGCGTGCATATGGGTCATAAAACCCGGTCATATACCCTGTATGCACGCCAATGGCGAATATAAAGTTTAAAAAAAAATCAATGGGAAAGTCCCCGTAGCTGGCTGTATACCATAGTTAAAAAACCATACAGAAGTAAAAACTTCTTTTGTATATTGGTATAAAAAGTTTTATTAAAAAACATAAAAGTCCTCCAAAAGGATTTGCAAAACGTTTTCAATCTGAATCAGATCATCCTCAGTGCGTTCTGCTTCGTAAAAGAAACTAGCAACTTTTTGAAAAAGGTTACATCGATATTAATGGTTTACATAATAAATTAAGTGATATTTGTAGCGACTCCAAGTCGATGTTACAAGATGAAATGTGCTAGGAGTGCTCAAAGGGCAACATGGTTCCCTGCTCGTTAAGAACTTGTGGTTCTTGCCAGTTCAATGGACACAGACCAACAAAAGGTTGGTCTTGGTCAGGTTTTGTTGGTCTGTGTCCATTGAACTGGCAAGAACCACAAGTTCTTAACGAGCAGGGAACCATGTTGCCCTTTGAGCACTCCTAGCACATTTCATCTTGTAACATCGACTTGGAGTCGCTACAAATATCACTTAATTATTATGTAAACCATTAATATCGATGTAACCTTTTTCAAAAAGTTGCTAGTTTCTTTTACGAAGCAGAACGCACTGAGGATGATCTGATTCAGATTGAAAACGTTTTGCAAATCCTTTTGGAGGACTTTTATGTTTTTTTTAATAAAACTTTTTATACCAATATACAAAAGCGTTTTTACTTCTGTATGGTTTTTTATAAAGTTTTTAGTTGTATGTCAAAAAATTTAAACTAATTACCACTTAAAACCTACCAAATTTAATTTGCATACCTCAACCGGTTTTAGAGCAATAAAGAAATCGTCAGTTTTGTAAGAAAAAATTCAACATCCCTTATTTCGAAAACGAAACATTTGCAGACATATGTTTATAAAGCAAACTGTCATTATTTTTCATGTAAAATTAACCCTTAAAGTGTGTGGCACTTATTTAGAAACACCCTGTATTGATGAAGAACATGGCTAGTTGTTAAAGTACCTAACTTTTTTATTATTCAACTTAAGTGAATGAGTCAAAAAACAGAATGTTAAGAAAGCCTAAGGCTACAATTTAGTTTTAATTTCAATATTTTTTAAATGCTAGAATATTCCACAGGGTGTTGCGAACTTTGAGGAAAAAACCGGGTATTATTTTTACACCCAGTATAAAATGACATTTACCTATTCAGCAACAATTTTACTACATCGAGATTTTTAAAGAACAAGGCTATAACACACTAAAAAATCACTAAAATCGGACAACAGGTTTAGGAGATTCGAGACATAAAAAATGACCAATTTTTAAGGGGTCCGGATTTTTTTGGCCAGGAGTGTATATGAAAATTTGCAAAGTTCAACAAAACAATTTTCTTGCTTAGAATCCCATCGGTGTTTACTTAATTAGTCAACAGTCATTTCAATTAATTCAATAGTCATACCACAGGAACAGCGTAACGTAAACCTGAGATCCTAATTACCAAGAAATCTATTTAAGAATTATTGCTACGAAAAAGGGTCATGGGAACCGTAGGTGATATGCTGATAGAATAAATGATACCCTAAAAACACAAGAAGAAAATATACTTTACGATTGGTAGCCCACTCTTTTTACATTCTTTAAACAATCATTGTTTCTATTGTCGAGACCAACGACCCTGAAATATCAAATGTTTCTGAATTTATTGCGAAATGTTCCAAATTAACTGGGTATTTAAGACTCACGTTGTAGGGTTCATAGTACTTAGATATTATGTACCATAAACAACTTAGATAAAACAAGAAAATTCATAATTCCACGGAGAGAAAAATTATAAGATAACATTGAATGAAACCGAGAGTTGGGTGTATACCATCTAGTTAAGTAACTTTTAACGTGAAGTAAAAACTCCCTGGTGTAGTTGGTATAAACTTTAATTAGGACTTAAAATATTTTAAAAATCCAAAAGGATTACATTCATTGTTCAGAACGAACGTTTTCGGACCAGATCAGTCCATCTTCAGTGAATCCGTGTCCTTGTAAAATAGCCACAAGGACAAAGACTGGTTATATTATAAATATAACCAGTCTTTGTTATACTGGACATGCTGTATATACTGGACATTATAAATAAGTGAAAATAATGTGACTCAAAGTCAATGGCAATGGATTGCCTCCAGAAACATGTGAGTATTCTAGTTTCACATAATTTAACGTCTGATTTAACGTTTAATAGCAAATAACAAATAATATAAAATCTGTTATTTCATTATTTCGAATACTTTCTGTCACATACACCGACTATAATACTGCGCATAGACGCCATTCCCCACTGGCATCCTTAGAATCTGTGCACTGTACATACATACAAACATTTCCCCTTT
The DNA here is from genome assembly GCF_917563875.1 of Diabrotica virgifera virgifera. Classification (NCBI taxonomy): domain Eukaryota; kingdom Metazoa; phylum Arthropoda; class Insecta; order Coleoptera; family Chrysomelidae; genus Diabrotica; species Diabrotica virgifera. The sequence continues at coordinate 22,987,591 of NC_065452.1, forward strand.
TTAAATAGAAATTCAGTCAGGTTGATAGAATCGAAAACTTGTAACGTTACAATGTTCCATCTCCTTTCTATAATTCATCCTTTTGTCTTCCTTTGTGTTTTACTTCTCATATATAGATTTTCTCTTTATTTTGTTTATTTGACATTTGAGTTAATTTCGTTCCAAGCCTTTTTGTTTTAGTTAACATTTCATTCTGCAGTCTTTCCATTCAAATTAAGTTCCCATTCGCTGTGCAAAAATTAAGTTCCGCACTTCAATTGTTCTAGCTCCTGTCCTATTCCCTTAACGTACTTCAAATAATAATTTTCTGAAACCTGAACTATTTATTGTAATTAGCGAGCATTAAACATTCGCCAGTACCAGTTTTTCTCCAATATGTTACCCACTTAAAAATGAGTGCCTTTGGAAAATTTGCTCTCTTTTGAATAAAACTTGAAATAAGTAAAACCAATGTAATATTATCTGTAACAAGAGGTGTTTCCCAACTTATTTGGGGTCAGTATTTTTTTTGATTATAATTTACCTTGTGCTTTTCGGCTAATGTTTTGGTGAGCGATCCTTAGCAATGCTTGAGTTTTTTTATTTATTATTATCTTAATTTTTTTTACCCTTATTGCCATTATTAACTTTATTCAGTTTTCAATTACAATTTTTTTTCCTTTGTGTACCCTCGTTGGCAAGGAGATTATGTTCAGTGGTATTAGTTGCGACCGTTTGACTTTAGTAGGACGGTCTACTTATACGCGAACTGGGTCTCCTTGCCAAACGTGGATCTCATATGTGCTATTGACACCTAGTAATACGCACTGTTTTTTTTATTAGTCGCTGGGGAGAGCCCATGTACCAGGCTATATCAATCAAATACCATCTAGCCGCCGTTTTGCACCGGTGACCATGAAACTACAGTAAGGGCCTGCACTCACCCGAACACCTCCACCTTCAGTCAACAGAGGCCACGTGGAGCCGAAGTCCTTCCAAGACTTGATGACAGCAACGGAGATCCCTCGACGCCTCGACGGTCGCATAAGATAAGTAGCCTCTTGCAGTCAGGTGTTCGCGAAGTGCTACTGAACGAACTATTTCCTTGACAATAAGTTTTTATTTTTTTTTGTTAATAAATTTCAATTTTCCTTTGTTCAGTATTTTGAATGGCGATAATGTGTATTTAATTGATTTAATAAGGTCAATAAATGAATATGTGAACATTTCGAATTTTATTGGTTAACCTCCCTTAGATCATTTGAGGAGTGATTCATTGTTGCACAGCGCAGAACCTACGCCAGGCTGAGCTAGCCAATAACCTTTGTAAGGGTTACACTAGGTTACAAACTTCGCGTATGTATATTAGTGTCGCATTTAGGGGGGCGTGCGCCAGAGAACTACCGTTCTCTGGGATGTTCCCCTAGATATCATAAAAACTATTGAAAAACTAAACATAAACTAAACTATCTACTAAAACAACAATGTGGAAGTCATAATAGATGGACAACTTACAGAAACTATAGACATAGGAAGCGGAATAAGACAGGTAGACTCATTGAGCCCTATGCTCTTTAATTTAATCATGGATGAAATCATCAAAAGCGCCAAAAAAGGAAGAAGATACATAATGGGATACACAGACGACGCAATATTGATAGCCCAAAATGGAGATAGTCTGCAAAGATTAGTGCACATATTTAACATAAAAGCAAAAGAATTCAATATGACAATTTCATCTCAGAAAACTAAAACCATAGTAATCAGTAAAGAACTAATCAGGTCTAAAATACAAATCGATGTCATCAGTATTGAACAAGTATTGGAAGAAAAACTACGCATTGCATTTCTCCATACAATTCTATCTTGGGGCATATCAATATTAATGCCCTTTACCAACATGTCCTCCCTAATCGTCTCCCCCCACGTCTTCTTTGGTCTTCCTCTTCTACTCCTTCCAGGAATCTACACTTCAGCAATTCTTCGTATTGGGTGATTAGCGTCTCGACGTTAAACATGACCAAACCATCTCAACCTATGCTCTCTCATTTTGGAATCAATTGGTGAAACACCTAGACCTCCCCTAATATACTCATTTTTAATTTTATCCTTTTTTGTCACCCCACTCATCCATCTAAGCATTCTCATTTCCACCACATGCATTCGTTATTCCTCTTTCTTTTTCACTGCCCTACATTCAGTTCCCGACATCATAGCCGGCATGGCTGTTTTATAGAATTTTCCCTTCAACTTCATTGGAATTTTCCTGTCACACAGCACACCACTCGCTTCCTTCCACTTTATCCACCCAGCCCTAATTCTACTGCAAGCATCTCCATCTATTTCTCCATTACTCTGTAATACCAATCCCAGGTACTTAAAACTAATGCTTTTTACAATCAGTTCACCATCCATAGATATCATTTTATTTGTAGTAACTCCATATTTAAATGAACATTGCAAATACTCTGTCTTTCTCCTACTAAGTTTTAAACCTTTTTCCTCCAGAGCTTGTCTCCACTGTTCCAATTTTTGTTCTAAGTATCTTTCACTATTTCCTACTAACACGACATCATCAACATACATTAAGCATCATGAGATGTTACCCTGTAGTTTCGGTGTTATCTGGTCCAAAACTAATGAGAATAAATACGGACTAAGCACCGAGCCTTGGTGCAATCCTACTTTCACATGAAACTGATCAGTCTCTCCCACACCTGTCCTAACACTAGTCGTTACTCCCTCATACATATCCCTCACAACCTTTACATATTCACCAGTGACTCCTTTCTTATTGAGTGCCCACCACAGAATCTCTCGAGGAACTCTATCATATGCTTTTTCAATATCAATGAATACCATATGAGCGTTTGTTTCTTTACTCCTGTATTTTTCCATCAACTGCCTTATAATGAAAATTGCATCTGTTGTTGATCTGGCCTGCATAAAGCCAAATTGATTCTCGGATATTTCGCTCTCTTCACGTATCCGTCTATCAATTACTCTTTCCCATATTTTCATGGTGTGGCTAAGCAGTTTTATAGCCCTGTAGTTTGTACATTGTTGTATATCTCCTTTGTTTTTGTAGACAGGTACTAGTATACTGCTTCTCCATTGATCTGACATTTGTCCAACTTTCATAATTCGACTAAAGAAACCTGCTAGCCACCTTGCTCCTGTCTCTCCCAATGCTCTCCATACTTCCCCAGGAATATCATCTGGTCCTACCGCTTTTCCTTTCTTTATTTTTGAAAGCGCTTGAGCCACTTCCTCGTTTGTTATTTTGGTGACCATTGCTGCTACTGTTTCCCTTGACTCTACAGGCTGTCTGTCAAATTCTTCATTTAATAAGCTGTTAAAGTACTTTCTCCATCTCTTTTTGACATTCTTTTCGTGAACTAGTAGGTATTTTATTATTTTCATCTCGGATACATCTAATCTGATTAAAATCTTTTGCTTTTTTTGCTCTCTGCTTGGCTATTTTATATATCTTCGTTTCGCCTTCCCTGGTATCAAGTTGATCATATAGGTTTGAATACGCTTCTGCTTTGGCTTTTGCTACTGCTACTTTCGCTTCCTTCTTCGCCACCATATAGTTTTGAAGATCTGTGTCGGATCTGGTTTCTTGCCACTTTTTATATAATTTTCCCTCCTCCTTTATTTTTTCTTCTACTTAGTTTTACCACCATCAAGTCACTTTATCCTCAAACTTTTTTCCTGACGTTTTCCCAAGTATTTCAATAGCAGTCTCTTTAATACTACCGGCCATATTTCTCCAAATTGTATTAGGGTTTCCTTTCATGTTCCAACATATTTTTGTCCACTATTCTTTCCCTGAATAGACCTTTTTCTCATCTTTTAGCACACACCACTTGATTTTTTGTGGCCCTCTCTGATATTTTGGTTTAGCTTCACATTTTACTTCAATGTTCAGAACAAGCAGCTTATGTTGTTGGCTTACTGTCTCACTAACTATTACCGTGCAGTCCTTGCATTCACGTATGTCTTCTTTCCTTATCATGAAATAGTCTATTTGGGAATGATGTTGTCCACTTTTGTACGTAATAAGATGAGTTTCTCTCTTTTTAAAGAATGTGTCAACAATCGCCATGTTTAGTGCTGTTGCTAATTTAAGCATATCATCTCCAGCTTCATTTGTAGTTCCAAAGCCTAAACCCCCATGTATTGCTTCGTATCCTTCCTTGGTTTGACCAACATGTGCATTGAAATCACCTCCTATTATAACTTCCTCCTCTGACGGAATATCACTCAGGACGTCTCCTAATTGGTCATAGAAAGCTCTTCTTTCATTCTCACCCAGACCTGTTTGAGGAGCATACACACATACAACATTCAATACCTCTTTATCAATTACAAATTTCACTGATATCATTCTATTACTCGTTCTTACAACTTCCACATCTTTCATTTCACTATCAGCAATTATATCAACTCCATTTCTAGTGTTACTACTCCCTGCATACCACATTTTGTATCCTTCACCTAGTTCTTTCGCCCTTTGTCCTTTCCACCTAATTTCTTGAATACAAGCAATTTGAACTCTCCTTCGTTTGAGCGCATCCACTAACTCTAGACTCTTACCTGTAAGACTACCAAGATTCCACGACCCTATCATGATTTTTCTAACCTACAATGGTGTTCCCCTGAGATAGTCCTCACCCGGAAATCCGAACGGAGGCTCATTTTACTTCCGGCATATTTTACCTCAGGAGATGCCATCATTTCAGTAAAATTTTTATATCATTGGAGAAGGTCTTTTCATTATTATGGCCTGAAAAGATTTTGTTTGGATATTTGATGCTTGAATGCCTTTTCTATCAGCACCATACCCTGCCCTGCACGTTTAGCCAATACACCACCAATGCAACCAAAGTGCAGTATTACCCCACACCCGCCTGCATTTTTCTGTATAGGCCAGGATCCCTACTGTAAGGACTGCCTTATAAGCCAATGTATTGTTGCCCGTATCCCGCCACTAGGAGGCACGTACTTTATTCGGGATGCAAGTGGAAAATCTAGTACAATAAAGATTTCTTACTTGTATCCCGAATAAACTACGTGCCTCCTAGTGGCGGGATACGGACAACAATACATTGACTTATAGGGCAGTCCTTACAGTACAAAAAGCAAATAGACTGGCAGGATGTTTTAATAAGACTATAATGCGAAACCAACATATTAACATTGAGATGAAGTCAAGAATTTATAAAGCCAGTGTAAGAACAATAATGACATATGCATCAGAAACAAGACTTGATACAGCTACAACACAAAGACTACGGGAAATGGCAGATATGAGAGTACTGAAAAGAATGAGAGGAAATATGCTGAGAGATCAAAATAGAGAAGACATTAGAAGAAAATGTAACGTACAGTGTACAAACGAATGGACGCTAAATAGAAAAGGAGTGGAATAACCACATAAGCAGAATTGGAGAGACATGTGTGGTCAAAATAGGAAGAGATAAATCACCAGTCGATAGAAGACAAAAGAAGTATCGGCCGACCGCGCAAAGGATGGAGTGACAACCTTGAATAGAGATATCAGTCCGCTAATGAATAAGCAGAATTGCTTACCAAGACGAAGAAGAAGAAGAAAAATTAGCAGAAAAAGAAGAATTTCTCGGTAGGTGTGGATCTAAGCACATCTAAGATCAGCAGCTGAGATTTGTTGTCAATGCAATCTATTGTTGTAGAATTGTTTTTTAAAGAAATTCAAAAAAATTAAATTTATGTCAATAGACCATAAGACCATAGTTTTTCATCACCCTGAATATGACCAAAATTGTATAGAATTTAATTTTGCTATTAAACAAGTGTTTCGAAAAAATAAAAACGATTAGTGATAATGATTCGACGAAATGGACGGGACATTAACAAACAATTCGGTGATTAGAAAGTGGACAGAGCGTTGACGGGAACAATGACGTTTTTAAAATCTTTCCGGGAAGGTTTTTAATTTAGTAAACAAATTGTATTAGTTTTCAGATGTAAAAGTAGAAAGTAGAAAAGAACTAATTATGATATTTCTTGAAACTTGACAAATTGGAAAAGTTATGTGGAAGAATATTTGGTTTCTTAAGAAATAAATGGTTTGAGAGAGGTTGTTGTCGATTGGATGGAAAATATCGGGAGTAGGGATAATGAATGTTGGAGTCTGGATTTGAGAGAGAAATAAGCGGCACTGTGTAATAAACATCGATAGAAGGCAGTCGAGTTTTTAAAAGTGTGTAATCAGTGTAGAGTGGTGTGATCCGCCTTTGCGAGCGGAATCAAGTAGAAACCAAATTGTCGACCGGTTGAAGAGTTAATTTTCCTGGTCCGAGGGAAATTCCTTTGTTTTGTCTAGAACGAGTAGCTGATTATTATCCTTTTGTGCACAAGATATCGAGCAAGGAAAACTGAGTAGTAGAATTCGAGCAAGTCCTGTGTGTTTTTCTTGGAAGCAGTTTGGACGTGAGGGACGTTTTCGCAACATCCAGAGAGTACGTGTTGGGAGAATCAAGGACGGCGCAATCCAGAAAACGAGGGAGTGAAGAAACAAAAAGGTTAGTCAAATAATTTGTCGGAATGGAGAAAATTTGTTTATATCAAAACCATATTTGTTTATTTGTTTATTGAACATTTTTTTTTGAACGCAGTTAGTCATTTCAAATTTGAGAAATCAATTCAAAAGGAGAAAAGTAAAATTCATTAAATTTGGTATGAGTAAATAATAAATTCATTAAATAATTTTTTTTTGTCAAAACAAGGAGATATCAGAGTTAGAGTTTAATTTATTAAGTTAGAAATTGTTGCAACAAAGTTAAATTTTAGTATTTTTTGAATCATATGTACACGGCTTATTTGATAAAAACAATAGATTACTTTTATATGATTTTGAGTGTTTTCAATTTCCCTGTTTCCACCCTGGAAGAAGTAAGCAACTAGAAATACTAGAAGCCACAGATCACAGGTATTGTATCAAATACAAAATTAGCTCTGAGAATAAAATTGATTGGAAAAGTTAATTTGAATTTAGTTTTGTTTTTACATAGGCAGTTAATAAAATAATTGAATCATTATTCAATTAAATTAAGAATTTGCTAATCAATCTAAATAAAGGCATAAAGTAGAGCATAACACTATATTTTATATAAATTAAATTTATATGTAAATTTTACTATAATTTATATAAATTGGAGCTGGAGGGTATGACAATAGAACAAGTGATGGAGTTTAAATATCTAGACATCACACTATCTAGCTACGGAAGGCTCGAAACAGAAGTGGAAGATCAAGTTAATAGAGCAAACAGAGCCGCAGGTTGCCTGAATGACACAATATGGAGAAATAAAAATATCGGAAAAGAAATGAAAGGCAGAATTTACAAAACAGTCATCAGACCAATAATGACATACGCGGCAGAAACACGACCCAACACAGAGAGGACAAAAAGATTGCTCGAGATGAAAACCCTTCGAAAAATCGATGGTAAGACGTTATGGAAAATATCAAAAAAATAAACAATGTGGTTCTAAAGTAATGGATCCAGAAATAAGTGGGCAAAATCGATAAAGTAAAAATAAATAAAACACCCTGTAACTAGGATTTAAAAATCGGTGAGGGCAATAAATGTTTTATATCTAGAACCAACTCAGTGACCTTTATTCACCATTTCAGTTTCCCAATGAAACTATGTTTGGTGAATTTCCCAATGAAATGATGTTTGGTGCATTAGATATGCAAAAAAGAAATATTCGGTAAGTCGGTATATTCAGTTTCTAAGCGTCTTTTAAGGGGTCAACATCTAGCCTACAAATAGAAACGCCATGGGATATATCATGTTACTTGTTTTAATGCTATTAGGAAATAATAATCAATTATATTACTAGCGCAATTAGCACTAATCTCACTCAATAACGTTGCGGTGAAGTTTACAAAGCTCTATTGCATCTACGAGTACAGCCGTACACCGTAATAACTGTGTTACATTTTCGATTAAATATCTCGAATGGTATATTAACTATTAAACAAATAAAGTAACTGGACTAGATCAAATCCCCGTTGAGCTACTTAAACTTTTGGTCGAGCAAAACATTACCTACTTGACCACTTTCTTTAACAAACTTTTTAACGAACTTTTTAACGCACTTTTTATAACATTACCAAAGAAAAGCAGGCCCACTAAATGCAGCTATTTTAGACTAATCAGTTTGATGAGTCACACACTTAAGATACTTTTACGTATTAAGTAACGTTTACACGTATCCAGTAACTGGCGCCAGTCTCACTGGAATGCGAGTGCTTGACTAAGACAGCGCTGGATAGGTTCGTTTACACGTATCCAGTAACTGGCGCCAATCTCACTGGCACTCTTATTAAAAATCCTAATACGGCCACTGAAACCACAGGTACGACAGCGCCAGCGACTGGAACGCTGTGTTTACACGTGTCTACAACCACTGGCACGGGGTTAGAGGGGACGCGGACGAGTGCCACTGGCACGAAAAATAGACCAGCCTTCTATTCGAGACAGCGCTGGCAGACAGCGTTGGACTGGAACAAAAAAGCGTTTACATGATGCCAGCACTGTCGTTCCAGTGGGACTGGCGCCAGTTACTGGATACATGTAAACGCGCCTTTATAGAAAACCGAGTATTCCTTCTGTGCGAAAGTAGAATGGGTAATAAGCAAAGTCAGGAAAATATGCAGGCTGAAAAGGAAGATATATGCGCATATATATGCGAATTATTTGTATCGAATATGCAATTATATGCATTTATTTATGTCAAATATGCATGTTTATGCATGTACATATTATTTGTGTCAAATATGCATGTATGTACATAATATTTTAAGTATGAAAGTTGCTGTGGTGCTATTTTATTTTTCACCAATTCTTTGAAAAGTATAAGTGGTTCGGAAGAATCTACTGGCTTCAATTCAGCAAAAATTTCTGCATAAAACATTGCAGCCTCTAATCAAGTTCTCATCCAGTAACAATAGCTTTTGGTGGAAGAGGAAGAATCGGCAAATGTTCTTTATACAATTGATACCTTATAGGTGCCTTAAGAAATATTTTGTTCATATTTGAAATAAAATTATTAACAAGAGGAAATTTATTTCTAATTTCTTCTGCGACCCTATTTAAACAATGTGCTAGGCAAGTTGTATGTACTAAACGAGGATAAAAATTTTTCAAATTGCTTCCTACTTTAACCATGTAAGGTGCAGCATCTGAAAGAAAAATAAAAATTTTTCGTTGGGAACAGCTAAAAAAAAAAATTGCTAAACTGTCTTGCAAAAACCTTAAAACTGTTACCTAGTGCGTTGGTTTTATTCAACTTCTTGGAAGCAATTAAATGCGATTTACAAGCTTGCCCGTTTTGAAGAGATCCGATTAATAAAAATGTACGATGTAACGTCCAGAAGAATCAATTGTTTCATCCACACATACATAAAAATAATTGTCTCCTATTGTCTCTAATTTTATGTTACTCAGTACCGCACAATATACCTACAGAATCGACCTCGTTTCTCCTTAAGCTTCTTTCACTTGGAATATTCCATTTGCAGTGTTTTCCAAGAAATATTCTCAAATTTTCGTTTGATAATTTGGACAAAGATATATTTTAGCTTAACAATGCTTCGAACAAATCATGGTTAAATGTCTCTTTCTCACTTGATTTCCGATTAGTTGATTTTAAGCACCTAGATATTGAATCTTGCTTTTTCTCTCCCGATTCTAATTTATTTTTTTTTACCGGTGTGTAAAGCAGTTTTGCAATGCTGCACTATTTGGAATTTTTTTCGCATGGAATCTGCAAAAACTTTCCTACAGTAAACTAAATAATTTTTAGATCGGGGGTTATTTAAAGCATTTTAAATTAAAAATGTATATATTTTTTGGTTTTCTGATTATTTTCATGCAATTTAAAATATTTAAGTTTACTTTGTATTTACTTACTGCATGCTAAGCATAATAAGTTTCCCATATATCAATGACCAATTCTGGATACCTTGATCCACACAGAAATATCAGGTACGAAGGTATTTTAACCATGAATAAACAAATAAATTCGCTTTGAAAACCTATTATATGCACTTTATTTTTAAATATACCAGTTAATGCAAAATTCAAAAGAAACTACAAAAATATGCAAATGCATATGCATATGCACTATTGCATATTTGCCTGACTCTGGTAATAAGCAATTTGGATTTAGAAATGGTCTAGGAACTAGAGAGGCACTATTTTGTATGCGCCTTCTCTTCCAAAAAGTTGTGAGCTCCGAAATAACGTTTATGTTTGTTTCATCGACTTCGAGGAGGCATTCGACCGAGTAAAACATGATACACTTTTAGATTACCTGCAGGCAGCAGGACTTGACCACTACGATATATGACTGCTGAAATACTTATATTACAATCAAGTAGCCTCTATCCAAATTGGAGGCAGGCGTACTGATAAACTACCCATAAAACGTGGAGTACAAGGTTGTGTTTTATCACCCACCCTTTTTAATCTGCACTCTGAAGAAATCTTTAGGGAGGCTTTGGAAGACAGACAAGAGAGAGTAAGGTTAGGCGGAAAAGTAATCAACAATATAAGATACGCTGACGATACAGCCATTCTTGCAGAGAATTTACAAGATCTTCACACACTACTAAATCTAGTCGGTGAAGCTAGTTATCGAAGAGGCCTTAAAATCAAAATTTCAAAGACAAAATTGATGGAAGTTGGAAATATTAATATAGATGAAGGTCTCCTTTCTCTTGATGGAGAGGAGACAGAACGGGTAAATCATTTTAAGTACCTTGGCAGCTGGTTAAATGTAAATTGTGACTCTGATGAAGAGATAATAACTAGGACCGAAATATCACGGAAGGCTTTTATGACCTGGAAACCAGTTTTATGTAACAGAAACCTGTCGATGAATATTCGAAAGAAGGTCCTGAAATGTTATGTGTCGTCTATCATATTGTATGGTTGTGAGACATGGACGTTAAAAACCACAATGCTAAACAAATTAGAAGCAATCTAATTGTGGTGCTACCGAAGAATCCTAAAGATATCGTGGGTTTCGCACACTTTCAATGAAAATGTTCTTCAAATGATGAACTCAGAACGTCTGGTCATAAGCATCATAAAGAAGAGAAAAACAGAATATTTCGGCCATATAATTCAAGGACCTAAATACCATCTGCTTCGCCTTATAATACAAGGAGAAGTGGAGGGAAAGAGATGGATTGGTCGAAAGAAACTTTCATTGCTGCGTAATATTAGACAATGGTGTGGCTGCACAGTAGAAGAATTATTTCGCGCAGCACCCGATAGAGAGAGGTTTCAGGAAATTGTAAACATGATGACGGCCAACGTATAAATACAGACACGGCGCCTAAAGAAGAAGAAGATATTAAATATTAAAAAATTTACAAATGAGAACATTCTATTAATTGTGGAATAAGCCACGATTTTAATTTAAAATTAAATTTGTTCGACGTTTCAACTTCGGAAATCGTTCTCAAAATATTAGGCTTGTTGCTTGTTCAATTAAAACGAATATTTCTTCTTTGGGTGTCGTCTTCTTAGCGAAGGTTGGCGATGACTTCTGCAAAGTCTTCTCTATTTTGGGCTTTTCTTATTAGACTTTGAAAGTCTAATCCTGTCCAGTCTTTGATGTTGCGCAGCCAGGTCATTTGTCGTCTACCCGGACCGCGTCTTCCTTCTATTTTCCCTTCCATAATAAGTTGAAGGAAGTTATACCTGCCGTGTCTAAATATGTGTCCAAGATAAGATGTTTTACGTCTCTTGACAATCTCTGTGAGTTCACGTTCTCTACTCATACGCCTTAAAACTTCTTCATTTCTAACGCGGTCGGTCCATGGAATTTTCTGCATACGACGAAATACCCACATCTCAAAGCTCTCTAAACGTCGTAACGAGCTGAAGAATCTTTAATCCAGAAAAAAAGTGTAGGTAAACATATCTACAAATACTTAATCATTATAATAAATGCACATACACTGCGAGGTATATAGAAGTTGGGGATACAGAAAATTATTATGCTCATTTTCATAGTTGATTTTTTCGTGAACAGATTAACTGATTCCGCTATTTTTTTTATTATTTAGATTATTATTTCGTATTTACACAGTTGTACAAAGGTTTACTAAAACTTCTTTTTGTACATACAGGGTGATCAACTTCTGTGACAAAGTTCAATATATCTGTTATTATACAATATATGAAAAAAAGTTGTTAATAAAAGTTATAGACACCTTTAATGTATACATTTTAAAATTAGTGAGATATATACAGGGTCCTCCATAACACGGTGCCAAACCAAAGTTGTTTTTTTTAATGGAACACCCTGTATTTTATTCAAAATCTGGTTTCTCTACATTTTTCTGATTCTAGAGATATAACACTTGTCTAGGGTTATACTGAGTGTTTCAAAGTTACGAGCACTTTTATTAAAAAATCATACTGATTTGATCGCCCTGTATGTTTCTAACGGTGTAATATAAACTTATTTTTTAATGCTTTTGACTGTCAATATTAAAGTAGCTTTGCAACAATGTACAATTTTTTTATGACTACACAAATTGTATACAGGGTAAGTCAAGATGTAAATACAAGATTTTCTTCATAATTTTAAATGGGACACCCTGTATTTTATATTATTATCGAAAAGTTCTATCACTATACAGTGGAACCCCGATAAGTCGGCCCCCGATAACCCGGAACTCCGGCTAAGCCAGACCGATTTTTATCAGACAAACATTTTAACAATAAAAATGTATTGCTGTTACAAAATCTCGTGAACCTAATTCATTCATTTGGTGACGTCAATATACGAACGAAACGATTGATGAATCCGACATTACTGAAAATATCAGGGTGCAGATGGGACCCTGTCGCGCAATTCGCAGCAAATAAAATAGTCGTATGTTTTTGGCTTCATTTTATTTCGGTTATACATACGCATTTTCAAGGTTCACGAGGTTTTGTACCAACTCTATGTAATATAATATTTGAGAGATAATGGAACCGGATTGAACTACATATACTATAGTAAAAATGACTCATGGTACACCACATTCATTGTCGAAAACAACAGGCACCTGTATTATCCTTTATTTTTTTGAAACTGTCTGTGTTAGCATTGTTTAGAAAAGACTATTAAAATTATTTTTTTAACAATGGTCTTAGTCATCACTGTTATTAAATAACATAACATCAGAGACGGTATTGTATGTAGTAAAGTCGTATTATTGTTCGCTTCCGTTTTGTAATCGTTCGTAAATTTATTCAGATTTTGTGTTTGCGTGTCTTTTGTCTATAAGGGCAACAAAACGTAAAAATGTTGTAGTGACAATGGAAAAGAAACTAGAAGCATTAAGTAGAATTGATAAAGGTGAATCTTGCAGCATTATATTATGGTGTCGGTACATCTACAGTATCGGATTGGAAGAAAAATAGAACTAAAATCGAAGAATTTTTTTTTTCAAAATGATAACAAAAGACAGTTTAATCGGTGCAAAGCTAATAAAGCTAAGAATGAGACTTTTGACGACGCTTTGTATGTGTGGTTTTGTGTGGAATGCGAACGTGGTTTACCAGTGTCTGTGTGACAATTATAACGGAGTTTATCTGTAAGCATACCATATTTTATTAATTTTTACCATTTTCTCCGGCTAACCCGGATTTTCGATAACCCGGATCGGCCGCGGTCCCAATTAATCCGAGTTAACGGGGTTCCACTGTACTTACATATTTTTTAAATATTCCCTATACCTAAAGTTATTAGTTTTCGAGATATTTTAGTTTTATTGTTGATAACAACATGTATTACTTAGTTATTAATAACCATACTTTAATTTATTAAAATTTGTTAAAAAAACTAAATAAATAAAAAAACTGTTCAACGTACTTCTTATGTTATAAAAGGTGTTCAAAATGACTTCCCATAACGTCTACACAAGCCTGGAGACGAGTTTCGAAAGACCTGCTGATGTTTGTAAGCATTTGTTGTGTGACATTTTGAAAGTCGTTTTGAATCCTTATTCTCATATCATCAACTATTGTTGGAGGTGTCCAACTACGTCTTTAATATAACCCCAGAAAAAGAAGTCAACTTCGTTTAATTCTGGTGATCTGGGTGGCCAGTGAACTGGCCCATCTCTTCCTTCCATCTTTCAGGAAATAGTTCATCGAGTTCACCGTTGACAAGTGCGTTGTGGTGAGCAAGGGCTCCGTCGTGAAGGTACCACATAATATGTTGGCGGATGTTTAATGGTACATTTTCAAGTAGAATAGGTAAATGATTCACTAGAAAATTTAAATAAACCTCACCATTTACCGATTCCTCAAAGACAAAAGGACCTATAACGTAATTGCCTATGATTCCACCACAAACATTTAAGGACCATCTCGTTTGACTATGTGTCTGAGCACAGTACGGATTGTTTGTGGAATAATAATGAAAATTGTGTCTGTTTACACTACCATTTTTGTGGAATGTTGCCTCGTCTCCAAAAAAAAAAGAACAAACTCAAAAAAATCTCTCTGTATAACTATTTGTTGTTGTGACCATTGACAAAATTGTACCCTTCGTTCGAAATCATCCCCAACAAGTTCCTGATGTAATTGTATATGATATGGGTGCATGTTGTTTTTCTTGTGTATGTTTTGGATAGATCCATAACTTATATCTTGCTCTCTTGTAATATTTTGAATACTTGTATGAGGATTTTCTGTAACAGGCAGTAAAACATTTAATTCATTTTCATCTGTAATAATGATTTTCGTTTTTTCCTTTGCTTCATAAACAGAACCAGTACGGTTAAACCTGTCTAATAAGTTGTCAAATGCTCTCTTATTTGGTTGTTGACGCTATGGACACCGTTCCTTATAAATTCTTGTGGCAACTAATGAGTTTTTGAAACACTCTCCTAAAATCCATATCATGTCTGTTATTTCTTCACGACTAAAATTCATTGTTAGGTAACAATTATAACAATATGGCAAACAATTATAGTCAATAACAAAAATGAAAACGTACAGATAATTAAAATCTTACATTTGACAGTTCTTGTGTCAATTATTTATTTTCAAAGCCACCTTAAAGAAGAACTTGCAGCAATTTATAGTTCCCATTTCTTCGCGGAAAATTAATATCATTTTGTTCTATCTCTATCTAATTAGCCTTCTTCGGTCCATCTTTGGACATAGGCCTCCCCAATCCTTTTCCATTCTTCTCTGTCTGTCGCTACAGTTATCCACCTAGAGCCAACGTGCTTCTTGACATCATCTGCCCATCTCATTTGTGGTCTTCCTCTGCTTCGTTTATATTGCCACGGTCTCCAATTTATGAGAATTTTGTTCCATCGGTCTTCCTTTTGTCTTATAGTGTGTCCGGCAAATCTCCATTTCAACTTTGCAACTTCTTGTCTAACATCCCTAACTTTGGTTTTCTCTCTTATCCACTCGTTTCTCTTTTTATCCAATAGTTTTATGTGCAACATTTGCCTTTCCATTGCTCTTTGCGTCTTTATGATCTTGTCCATGTTTGCTTTTGTAAACGTCCACGTTTGTGAACCATAAGTGAGAACAGGGAGTACGCATTGATTGTATACCTTGGTCTTAAGATGTTGTGGATATCTTTTGTTTTTAAGGATGTAGTTTAGTTTTCCAAATGCCGCCCATGCCAGTCTAACTCGTCTTTTGATCTCTGCTGTTTGGTTTTCCTTGTTAAGTTTTATAATTTGACCCAGATATATATAATCGTGAACTTGTTCTATTTCATCTTGTCCGATCCTCATTGTGATGTCCTCATCTGTATTTGTTATGATTTTGGTCTTGCTGTAATTCATATTAAGGCCTATCTTTCCGGCTTCTATGTCCAGTTCTTTCATCATTTCAAACAATTCTTCTTTTTTATCGGTTATCAATACGATGTCATCGGCGTACCTTAGATGGTTCAAGCGTTGTCCACAAATTTTTATACCTTTTTCTTCCCATTCTAATCTTTTAAAGATATCTTCCAGAACCTGATTGAAAAGTTTCGGTGATATTGTGTCACCCTGTCTTACGCCTCTATTTATTTGAATTGATTGTGTTCCTTCGTATACTTTAATTGTTGTTGTGGCATCTTTATATATATTGGCTATTAGGTCTGTATATCTGTGGTCAATTCTGCTGTTAATCAAAGAACTTTTCACTGCCCAATGTTCGACACTGTCAAAAGCCTTTTCGAAATCTATGAACGCTACATATAGAGGGATGTTGTATTCATTTGCTCGTTCTATAAGGATTTTCATACTTAATAAATGATCACTTGTGCTAAATCCCTTTCTAAAACCAGCTTGTTCTTTCGATTGGTATCCGTCGAATTTTGTCGTCAATCTGTTGGTTAAAATTTTTTTTAGGAGTTTATACATTACATTGAGGAGTGTTATAGGACGGTAGTTTTTTATATCTGCTTTGTCCCCTTTCTTGTGTAAGATAATGGTTACGGATTCCTTCCAGTTGTTTGGGATTCTTTTTTCTTTTAATATTTTGTTAAAAAGGGAATAGAGAGTATCAATTACCACTTTTCCACCATATTTCAGCATCTCTGTAGTTATTCCATCTTTTCCAGGCGATTTGTTGTTTTTCATTTTGTTAGTAAATATAAAATTGTCGTTTTTGTATAGAATTTACCATAAACTTGGAGAAAAAATGAAATGCAGTCTACTTTTAATTATCATTAACAAACTCATTGGAGGTGTCTAATATTAAGGGAAATTAATTTACTGTAATAAACGTATCTATGTGTTATCAACAATCAAACTAAAATATCTTGAAAACTAATAACTTTAGGTATAGGGAATATTTAAAAGATATGCAAGTATAATGAAAGAACTTTTCGATGGTAATATAAAATACAGGGTGTTCCATTTTAAAATACGAAGAAAATCTTTTATTTGCATTTTGACTTACCCTGTATACAATTTGTGTAGTGATAAAAAAAATGTACGTTGTTGCAAAACTAATTTAATATTGACAGTCAACAGCAGTAAAAAATAAGTTTATATTATACTGTTACAATCATACAGGGCGATCAAATCAGTACGATTTTTTGATAAAAGTGCTCATAACTTTGAAACACTCAGTATAACCCTAGGCAAGTGTTATATCTTTTTAATCAGAAAAATGTAGAGAAACCCAATTTTAAATAAAATACAGGGTGTTCCATTTAAAAAAACATAACTTTGGTTTGGCACCGTGTTATGGAGGACCCTGTATATTTCTCACTAATTTTAAAATGTGTACATTAAAGGTGTCTATAACTTTTATTAACAACTTTTTTTCATATATTTTATAACAGATATATTGGACTTTGTCACAGAAGTTGATCACCCTGTATACCGGGTAGAGGAAAGAACTGTTTTTCTTATGTTAACTTTGAAGCAAGAAACCCATTATGAACGGCCAGCACGGCACAGCCCGGCACGGCACAGCACAGGCCGGCCCGTCCAAAAACCCATTTGTAACGGCCAGCGCGGCACGGCACCGGAAAAATGATCATTTGCCATAAATGATAATGTATTTTTATTAATAAAATATATACAGAGAGGGGCTAAATTATCGAATAAATTCATTTTCTCTAAAATTGACGGCTTTGGAAGAAAATACCAAAACAGGTCGATTTTTACTTTTAAATTACAATTTTTTGGCATATACAGTGGAACCTCGATTATCCGTCACCTCTGTTAACCGTCAGGGTCCATTAAGTTATATTGTATACACAATTAAAAATTGAGTCATCAATTCATTTTGTTTGAGCATTGTGTCAGTGTTGCCAATCTGCGGATAATTATCCGATTTGCGTACCTTTTTGAGAGTTGTCGTACCTTCTTCGTATCTTTAAATAAATCGGATATTTGCGTATATTTTTCAGTGTATCTACAATCTACTAAAACTTTCTCATCCATATATTCCCAACACCAACAATACATTAATTTTGGTTCCACCCAAATTTTTATACCGGATGAATGTTAGTGACATCCGATACTTTTCATCTTTTGACAAAAGAGACATGTGCCAATTCTTTTGTTTAGAATTTAAATGCACAAGTGCGTCCACTTAAGGCATACTTATCCAATTCAAATTTCAAAAACCGTCTGCCGTCCGATGTTATGTATGAGGTATTGTTTTTAGTCTTTAAACGATTCAAAGCTAATTTACGCACGATTTAGTTTTATTTTCATTTTATGTAGTGCAGTCTAGGGATGGGAAAAACCTACCGGTTATAACCTAAAACCGGTTTTTTTCTCTGATATAATCGGGTTTTCCGTTTGTTTTTTGTTCCGGTTATAACCGGTTTTCTCTTTTTAAAGTAACAACCGGTTAAAACCCAAATAAGTGGAAAAATACTGAATTCAGAGAAAAAATAGAAAATTTTTTCGCCCCACGCTCGTAAATGAGAACTTTTAAGCTGACTGGAACCTATTGTACATAGGCTATGTCTATAAAAACCGAACACCGGTTTTTGGAACAACCGGTTTTTTTGACCGGTTATAACCGCCAGATTAAACATCGATTTATTTATTATTTATTTTTCTAGTACCTAGGTTTAGGTAGTTATTACGTTTTAATAAAATAATCTTTAAAAGTGTTTTTTTTTTACTTAATAATTATAATAAAAATAACGATCCAAATAATGAAATATTTAGATTTATTTATTTATTTAGAATTTAACACTTACGATAATACAAAATACGAATAATATAATAATAGTAAGTAAATAGTATTTTTCTACGAGCGTGCAAAAATGTCTACTTTCGCGCACGCATTTTAGTTTAGAAAGTTTCACTTTTCCGCACGCGTGTTACTTTTCCGCACGCGGTTTTTACTTTTCCGCACGCGTGTTAATTTAGATATATTAATATGGCCTTAAAGTAATTATAATACATGCAATAAACTAATATTTAGATATTATTTATTAATTCATTTCAAACATATCTTATTGTGTTCCTGTTTTAATGAAATTAACGCGACAATTCGACGAATAAAATTATTTTGACATAATATTCGAAAGTCAAATCGGTAGACAATAACAGTCGTTTGAATCATCGTCATGGAAACCAAGATCGTCGTCATGCTAACTAATCATATTGAAAGTTTGGTTTTGACAACCTTGTCAAAGAATTAATTTGTGTATGTATTTTCATAATAATTAAATTAATTGATTAAGATTTGGTAATTTTTTAAAGACTCTTAGAAAAAATATTGTTCCTAACTCTTGCAGAAAGTCTCTTTTCCGCACTCGACTGCTTGCCGAACTCCCGCTTCGCGTCGTTCGGCAAACTGCAGTCGCGTGCGGAAAAGAATGACTTTCTACACTTGTTAGGAAAATAACTATTTCCACCTATCTCTACTGAAAGTATACTTTTCCAGAC
This sequence comes from Diabrotica virgifera virgifera, assembly GCF_917563875.1. NCBI lineage: Eukaryota > Metazoa > Arthropoda > Insecta > Coleoptera > Chrysomelidae > Diabrotica > Diabrotica virgifera. The sequence goes on from NC_065452.1 coordinate 23,007,022, forward strand.
CTGATTGTAAAAGTTGCAAAGTTGTACTTTTGTTCCCTAGGGAGGAAAAGTAAAAGTGACGTCATGGTATATCATTCATGAAATTTAGCTTATTGACCAATATCTATTTTCTATTACGTAAGTATCTATACATTTTAACGTTTATTTATAAAACACCCTGTATTTTGCAGAATGGTAAAAACAGTAAATTGTTATTTTGATTTTAACAATGTTTACATTAATAATTTGACTTATATTTGACAGTTGACAGTTATATTGTACCTACTTGTTAAGTTTTAGTTTTAATAAATTTTGTTGGTTAGTTACATAAATAAATTAAGTAAAAATGAAAATTACTTGTTATTAATTTGACGAAGGTGGAAAAACCATATGTATAACATGGGAGTAAAGTGCCTTTTCCTCCCTTGAATGATTACTGCCCTCCGACACGCGTCGGGCAGTAAACTTCATTCTCGGGAGGAAAAGTAGCCCTCCCTTGTTATACAAATAGCTATTACATACATGAATTAGGTAATCAGCTAGGATACGAGATTTTCATCTATAAACGAAAATTTTTAAACTGTGAAACAGAGAATCCAGTAGATTAAAGGGCCGGTTGTTCGAACGCTAATCAGAAATGGAATCAACTGATCATTATCAAATATTTAATTACTGTCAATGTCAACTTTGATTGGGTTGCTGAAAACATAATTGATTACAATTATGAGATTAATTGATTAATTAATCAATTATGTTAATAATTGTTACGTTAATTGATAATTAATAATTAATCAATCAATTAAAATAATTGTTACGTTAATTGATAATTAATAATTAATCAATCAATTAATTATGTTAATTATCATAATGATAATTGATTACAATCAACTGATTGGCGTACGAACAACGGATTTTGTTATTTGATGGTTGTTAAGGGGGAGTAAAAGAATAACATTGGCAACGTTGATTTTAATAACAGAATAATTTTTGACCTAGCGTACCTTTTCGTGACAAATCGGATATTTTTCGAGCGATCATCGGATAATCTAGAGAAATGCGATTGGCAACACTGATTGTGATAAGCCAAACGAAATTCATTGAAATGTACACGTGCAGTTATGCCATCACCGCATTTTTTTATGTAAATAATTTTTGTTCTTATTCAGGACTCTGGATTAAATTTCAATTTAAATAGGTAATGATAAATGATACCATACTTTTAGAGTTCTATTTTTAGAATGCCAAGCCGAAAATAAAAATGTACATCACACAAATTATTAGTTAATATCTGTGTGTCACCATAACAGTATGATTTTTATTTTTTTAATGTTCTGTTAACCGTCTTCTCGATTATCCGTCATACCCTTGGTCCGGTGCCCTGACGGATGATCGAGGTTCCACTGTATTTCATACTAGAGACGTCATTCATCTGAGCTTAATGATGTAATCGATGATTTTTTTAAATGGGAATAGGGGTTGTATGGCATCTCATTTGAAAGGGTGTTCAATCCTCTATTCAGTAATATAAACAATAATATCATTATTTATACAGGGTGGCCAAAACAATAATTTTTAAATTACATTAATTGACGCAAAAAGAAGAATGTATGTAATTTATTTAACTCAAAATACATTGTACTGCTGTCAGTAAATAGAAAAAAAATGTTTATTTCACAAATAAACATTTCGTTTCACTTAAATTAAATCACAAACAGCCTCCCACCTACCTCTTGACAGTTTGAACATTTAATTTAAGCGAAAAGCAATGTTTTTTGCCAAATAAACATTTTTTTCTATTTTCTGACATCATTAGAAAGTAATTTGAGTTAAATAAATTGCATACATTCTTCTTTTTTCGTCAATTAACTTAATTAAAAAAGTATTTTTTGGCCACAAATGAGATGCCACACGACCCATATTCCCATTTAAAATAATCATAGATTACGTCATCACGCTCAGATGGATAACGTCACTAGTATGAAATATATGCCAAAAAATTGTAATTTAAAAATAAAAATCGACGTGTTTCGGGATTTTTCTCCAAAGCCGTCCATTTTAGAGAAAATGAATTTATTCCATAATTTAGCCCATCTCTATACCTATAGGAGAAAAATGTTATGTATTGTTTTAATTTTATTTTAGAAACGCATCATGTCATCTATGATATATTTTAAAAACTATCGTAAAATAAAAGTTTTTAAAAGACATAAACTACACAATTTTAATGAATATGCATTATGTTAAAAAAACGAATTCATGGTTAAAAGATAATGTACGTACCTGTTCATTGATCAAAATGTTCGGATATTTGTACCCATGCATTGTCCTTTTTCTTGCTATCGCATCGTGATAACCTGGGTCCGATGCATCATACAAAAATGGGTATTCTCTGACACTCTCAATTAAAAGTTCGTCCATATTATTTCAAAAGAAACAACGCTCTTTCAATTAAAAAATCAACAATATAATATTTTATAACAATTATGACACACTGGCGCCGACTGGCCGTTGAGGCCGTTCGACTCCAACGGATTTTATTCTACTCGGAGAATTTCGGCCGTTCCGTTTGCGTGCTGGCCTGTGCCGGGCCGGGCTGGCTGCTCATAATGGGTTACGTTGCATTTAAAACTATACAAATGAATTTGGACTGTCCTGTGCCGTGCCGGGCTGTGCCGGGCTGTGCCGTGCTGGCTGTTCATAATGGGTTTCTTGCTTCAGACTCCACTGGCCGCACGCTCAGGCGAAGCTGCCTCGCGATCCAAATGCTCGGTCTGTGTGGACGTGCCCCAAGGGTTGTGCGAGCGCACGCTGCCTTGGGTGAACATGGCTCGGAGCCGAAACGATCGGTGTCGGTAAAATGCACGTGCGCAAAGGCGCCTTAGTGCCTCAGTAATATAGTATGCATATGTTGTTCGTTCAGTGTGGACGCGAGGTTCAGTTGATTGCGAAGCATAAGCTTTGGTTGTGGTAATTTGATCGTAGAATATGAATACTCAAAAAGATTCGATTACTTTAATTAAAGCGAAAGGCGCACAATGTCGCTTGTCAAAATTTTCAATGTGTTTTAAATGTATTCATTTTTTACTGAGGAAACTAATGAATATTTTTGAAAAATTTAAAAGCAGAATGAAAATTACATTATTACTGAGGGCCAAAAGTCCCTGACAACTTCTATAATGTTTATTCTAATAAATTATAGGGGTGAAAATAAAAGAGAAATTTAGTGTGATTTTTAATTGCAAATATTTCATTCAAAAGAAACTTTTTATTTATTCTAAGCGACTTTCGGTCCTCGGTAATAAGGTCATCTTTAATTCTGCGTTTAAATTTTAAAAAAATACTTAGTAGTTTTCTCAGGATTCTAAAAAAATTAATACATTTAAAACACATTAAAAATTTTGACAGGCGACATTTTGGGCCTTTCCTCGTAAAAATAAACCTATTTGGTTCACATACGTTGCTATGGGATCCTAAGCATCCCAAATACTTAACCCGCCGTTACACGCGTCTTCTATTGTGACGTGGTTGCACGCGTATGAGCGTCGCCCTCACCTACATCAATTCGACTTATTTCGAGAAAGAATGAATGTCAACATGTATAAATATAAAATGGGTTGTACTCACATATTATAGAAAGACTCGTAAACCAATTTTTTTTATTAATTTAACAAAACAAAAGTAAAAATAATATAGATCAAAAACAAGTTTTCTTAATTTTCAATTTCAGCAAACCACTGAAGAAATTAACGTTCTTTACGCGAATTGATTTTACTAAAAATACAAATTAAAATTAACAACTGTTCTGAAGCTATTTCTTTGTGGCATTTATGTACTTAACTATTAATATTTTGTATTTTGATAACGACGTCCGAGGTGGAATTCGAAACGTCAATAAAATTAATTTTTCAAGTTAAATTGTGGCTTATTTCCCAATTAGAATAGGTAAATTTAAAAATGGGTTCTTAACCAGTGGCGCACCTAGAATTTTCCTTTGTAGGGGATGGGGGTTTGCTTGGGCACCGAAAGTTTTTTGTATTATTTGTGAAAGACAAGTTACATTTTCCTACCTTCTTTTATATATATTTCTATATGCTCAGGGTGGGATTTTAACTCCCAAAACGCCCCCCCCCCCTCGGTGTGCCACTGTTCATAACCTAATCCAAACAATAATATTTTAATTAAACCTACCTAAATATTAAATAAAAACCTAAAAGTTTCTTTGAGATAACAGAAACGTGATTTCACCGTGATTGCACGCGCAGTGAGGAATTCCCTCACCTGAAGAGGGATGTCTCTCCTTTCAACTATCACACAGCACACTCACCGCCTGAAATATTCTATAACTTTTTCATACTCTCTCATGAACCATGCTAAAGGCATTCCTGGGTGCTTAAGGTTATCGTATTAGTTTACACAATTTCATTGCTTATAAACAAATATGGTGAGGGATTCCCTCATAGCGCGTGTAATGGCGGGTTAAATAAAAGTCAAAAAATATAGGATCCTTTGTAAAAGGTACATTTAAAACGTTTTGTTGAGTGTTTTGTGATGTAACCCTTATTGGGGTCTTTTAAATATACTTTTTACAAAGGATCCTGTATTTTTTGTGACTTATGGTATATAGCCAGCTACACGAATTTTATTTTCCTCGTGAATTTGTTAAATAAAAGTCAGCGAGAAGATGTGTGGAGGCTAATTGCCGTGGAAATGAAATAGTGCCCTGTTGGTGATTTGAAGCAGAAAATAGAATCCTTGCTAGGTTCATATCGACGAGAGAGAAAAAGGCGGTATTGCAAGCTGGTGAAAGAATCTCCGGTTGCATTTGGTTGTCTTTTTAAAAACAGATCACATGCTATGATTTTTTTATGGCGGATAATCTTGAGTTGGGGTTTATTTCATGTAATCGAATGAACTATCTTTCAGTAAAGTCGTCCCAGGAACGCATAAATATTGGCAATATCATTTTAAAATCTTCTACTTTAAATTGTATAATATATGTCTGAATTGCCGATATAAATGAGTCAGATTAAATAAATTAGAAGAACTTTTTACTAAGCATAACATTTTTGTTTAATTTAGTAGTATTTTGTATTTTGACAACGACACCCGATTTGGGCGTCAAAACGTTAATAAATTTATTTTTTTCAATTTAATTGTGGCTTATTTCCCATCTAAATAGTTAATTATAATTCAGGAATTTTTGAAACCTATCAGGTGTTGTAAAGTACGATGGCAGAAATAACTTCTACTAAAACGTAACTTAAAATTTTGTGCGGTTTTTTATTTATGACGTTTTTCATTTGTTGAACTTGAAATTTTTAAAGATTTTGATTATTGTAGCTTAGGATATTCATTTTAGAGAAAAACTTTTCAATGGAAAATTGTAGTAAATTAAAAAACCTATAATTTAAGCTATGCCAAGTTTAATTTCGTTAATACATTATTGCAAAACAGCCTGCAAAAAGGCCAACATTGTCGTTTTTTGCAATTGCATTATTGATTGTAAAAATAACTTTTAGTCATTTTTTAAGGCTTTCAAATAAAGATCTTCCAATACCAAACATAAAAAAATTTGTAGAGCCCGATTGGTGAACTTGTTGCTTATATTTTATAATTTGTTTATCCCAAGGGGTCAAATGTCGAAGGCTATAATTAAAAAAAATCGTAGAGAGTTAATCCAAGATCCACTCTACTTCTAAAGACTTATATTTTCATATTCTGATGTAAATACATGCGTAAAACATTTTTCAATCTCTTATTTTGGGTTTGAAAATAAGGGGGCAAATTTCGTTATGCATATTTAGAACTGAAGCCGCCCCTATACATCCTATGAGTTTCTTGCTTGCAGATTATTGTTGCTGAAGATGCTGAAGACAAAATAAAGATTCAAAACAAAATAAAAATTTTCTACCGCCAACTGAAGCCGAGATAATTTTTTTTGTTTTCTTAAATCGTAATGACTTTATTTATAACAATTAAAATAAATTATTTCACAGTCATTGACTAAAGGAAGACTTATATCATCTTAAAATCCAAATAATTTTAAACGGAAATTACATTTAATTATTAAAAATGATTTTTAAAGTGTAGTGGAGATTTATTTTTTTTACGAATGTGATTTATTGTGTCGGTTGCCCTTAGCAACGGTTAGCAACTTATAGTACATTGAATCACGGGTTTAGCTTTCAATTTTAAAGCACCGCTTGGATTGACATGAAATTTGGCAAGCACATTGATAACATGTCAAAGAATAAAAATTATATTGGTCATCTGCGTGCTTTTGTTCTGGGGGTGAGTTTCACCCCTTATATTGGATGAAGAAATATACGTTCAAAATAAGTACGGAAATGGATAAAACATCTAATTCTAAGCACCTTTTGTTCTGTAGCATTTTTTCACTAAGTTAATACTTTTCGAATTATTTGCGAGTAAATACCTTCATTTTTCAACAAAAAAAAATAAGTTTTTAGGCAGATTTTGACAAAAAACTCAAAAAGTAAGTATTTTATTGAAAAAAAAAATTCGTGGCAAAAATATAGCAAATTAAAAATTGAAAAAAATGATGTATGCATGAACTCTCTAGACGCAGTAGAAACAAAGTCATATCTAATGAAAAATACTTTCATATCCGTCAAATTCCAAAGTGAATTATTTCAACATGAAATAACCAAAAAATCATGCACTTTTTGGTGAAAAATCAATATAACTTTTTTAAAGTTTTTAAACAAATATGTATATCTGTTTTTTAAAATAGTGTGTAGCATCAAAAGTAAGCAAGTTACGCTCAAAACAAAGTTGGTCTCTTTTTTTTTGGTCAATATAACTCGGGAAAGTCAACCCCTAATTAGCATCAAAAATTAAATTAATCCTTTTTACGTTAAAGTTGTTTTACTCATGTATGTGTCTGTAAGTTTCATCGGTTCAAAGTATTTATTTTTGAAGGGGCGGTAGTTGAAATGACTTGAACTAGTCAATAATCACGAGTGTAAGCAAATTTAGAACAGCCATATCTTAACCAATTTTTGCCTTCCAAAAAAAAAATTCCAAAATATTCAGAAAAGCCAAAACTACATTTTTTTACTCTTTGTGATTTTTGGTCACACTAATAAATTTTAAAGTTATTTTGAAAAAAGTACATTTTTTTCAAAATTAAAATTAAAAAAGATTTATTTTAAAACCAATAATAAGCCCTTTGAACCGATGATACTTACAAATTATATAAATAATACATGAACAAAGTAACTTGTGAAACGGTAACGATTAATTTGATTTAAGATGGTAATTAGAGGGTGGCTTTCCCGAGCTTTTTTGACAAAAAAAAAGAGATCAATTTTATTTTAAGCGTAACTTGCTTACTTTTGATACTACAAACTTTTTTAAAAAACAGATATACGTATTTAACACGTAAATACACGTTAAAAAAGTGATAATGATTTTTCTCCAAAAAGGCATGATTTTTTGGTTATTTCACGTTGAGATAATTCACTTTGAAACGTGACGGATATGAACCTATTTTTCATTAGCTAGAACTTTGTTTCTACTGGGTCTAGAGTCTAGAGAGTTCACGAATACATAATTTTTTCAATTTTTAATTTGCTATATTTTTGTTAAAAATTTTTTTTTCAATAAAATATTTACTTTTTGAGTTATTTATTTGTCAAAAATTTTTTTTTGTTGAAAATTGAAGGTATTTACTCGCAAATGACTCGAAATGTATTAACTTAGTGAAAAAATGCTATAACAGAAGGTGCTTAGAATTAGACGTTTTATCCCTTTCCGTAATTATTTTGAACGTATATTTGGTGAAACTCACACCCAGGGCAAAAGCACGCAGAGGACCAATATCATTTTTATTCTTTGACATGTGTTTGCCAAATTTCATGTCAATCCAAGCGTTGCTTTAAAATTTAAAGCAAAAACCGTGATTCAATGTACTATAAGTTGCTAACCGTTGCTAAGGGCAACCGACACAATAAATCACATTGGTAAAGAAAAATAAATCTCCACTACATTTTAAAAATCATTTTTAATAATTAAATGTAAGTTTCGTTTAAAACAATTTTTATTTTAAGCTAATATAAGTCTTTATTTAGTAAATGACTGTGAAATAATTTCTTAATTGTTATAAAAATAAAATCACTACGATTTAAGAAAACAAAACCAATTATCTCGACTTCGGTTGGTCGTAGAAAATTTTTATTTTGTTCTGAATCTTTATTTGAAGGAAATCTTTCTTTATTATAAGAAACTCATAGGATGTATAGGGGCGGCTTCAGTTCTAAATGTTTATGACGAAATTTGCCCCCTTATTTTAAAATCCAAAATAAGAGGTTGAAAAATGTTTTACGCATTTATTTACATCAGAATATGAAAATATAAGTCTTGAGAAGAAGAGTGGATTTTGGATTAACTCTCTACGATTTTTTTTTCAATAAGTTGTAGCCTTCGACATTTGACCCCTTGGGATAAACAAGTTATAATATCTAAGCAACAAGTTGACTAATAGGGCTCTACAATTTTTTAAGATTTGTTAATGAAAGATCTTCATTTTAAAGCTTTAAAAAATAAATCAAAGTTATTTTTACAATAAATAATGTAATTGCAAAAACAGCGATTTTGGATCTTTCGCAGGCTGTTTTGCAATACAGTATTAACGAAATTAAACTTGCCATAGCTCAAATTGTAGGGTTTTTAATTTATAACAATTTTCTATTCAAAAGTTTTTTTTAAATGAATATCCTAAGCTGCAAAATTAAAAATCTTTAAAAATTTCAAATTTATCAAATGAAAACCGAAAATATAAATAAAAAAACGCACAAAAGTTTTGGTTACATTTTAGTAGAAGTTATTCCTGGCATCGTCCTTTACAACACCTGATAGTTTTTAAAAATTCCTGAATTATATCCTGAAATCGACCTTTTTTCACCCACAGCTTGGACTCTTAGGCGTAATTTAAGTCGTGCCCCTTTTTTTTATTGGTGTAGACAAAATATTGACTTAGGCCTAAATTTTGGATGGCTCCAATAAAGAAATGCATTACATTTTTCAGAGATGTGCCCTTTTACCAAATAGAAAAATTAAAATAATGTTCGTTAAACTGTTTTGACAATTTTAAGAAAAAATGTGACACATGCTCCTTTTTCTTAGAACCATATCATTGATGTATTCTGTCCATCTCTTTAATGTTTCGTTAGTGTTCAGCACAAGTTTCCCATTTGTATCTTTCAGTATTCCCAGTTTTTTTGTTTTATTGTCGTGAGTTAATTATTAATTTTTTTACCTGTTAAAACGATCATGTCTTTTCTTTTATTCTTTTATTTCTGCGTATTGTTCTTTTAACCATTGTTCTTTCGCCTGTTTAATTTTGTATTATATTTTTTTATTCACTTTTTTGTATATCTGATTATCTTTGAATTTCTTTTGTCCTCTTTCTTCCATTAAATCTCAAATTTCCTCCGTCATCTAGATCAAACCAAACATATACATTTTACATTTTACATTATACATTTTAAAGTACATGCCTTAAAATGATTTTATGTTATTTTAAAATATAAATTGATGTAAGGTCGATATGTTATTGACTTACTAATCGAGGTATTTTCTTTCGATTGATTTCCTCTTTTAATATGGGTAACCAGATCTGCGACCCGATTGTTTTCACTTAACATAAATTAGAGCCGCTTCTTTGCAGATTTTTCTGATTCTACGATCTGTGTTTATCAGCACTATACTTGAATCTTTCCACTGCATTCTTCGCTCATTCCAATTCTCTATTTTTAATTTAAGATTTATGATCACTTATTCTAACGTTTAATGGTATTGATGATTCATCTAAATAAAAATATCAGCATTCACAAGTTATTTCATAAGTACAATTATTTGTCCTATCTTGCTAGGTTTAGTTTTAGATAAAATAGATCTCAATGTGTTTGTTGTTTTGAATGTTGTTGAAATGTTGAATTTATTTCCTATCGTTTTAAGTTTTTCCGATAATCCTTTTATCTACGGTATTGTTATTTTCCTCGTATTATTTCTGGTGAATGTTATAGGATTCCGTTCTACCAGCTTCAGAACAATCTATATTATTATATAAAAGCAATTTTATTTCTTATTCATTTTTGCGTTATTTATATTTAGCTGTTTATTATTTTTCGAAATTATATCCTGTCGGCTTATAAAAAAAACAGTGCCTGTCTAGATTTGTCAGTTTAAAAAAAATACAGATCGGCTTGCAATAGCTTCGAGCAATGCTGCGTTGGGATCAATGCTTTCTCGAAGATATTTATGATTAAGGAAATGTGCTCCGGAAGTTTGGAGTAAATAACTTCTACTGAGGGAGTGTTATTACCTAATTTATAGATCGGTATAACTATAAACATCAAATATTTATGGACATGTCTTACTAAATTATCAACCGGTATAAGTTTACCGAGTATGTTTAGGTGGATATATACAAATGTGTTAGGAGCCTTATTTATTTCGTAATAAACTTACAATTAGAGTTTTTGAATTTGAAATTTATTAATCTACGTTTAATCCAAAACCAATTTGCTTAGTTAATGAAGGTATTTTGTGTTGACATACAAATTAAATATATTATATACCTATGACATCGTATTATATTACAATGACATCGTATTAAAATATATTCAATAAGTTCGTAAGTAGATATAAATTTATACATTTAAAATATATTATTGTAGCACCCTGATGATGGTTATAGTCATAACCGAAAGTTCGGAATAAAAATTCCGACCCCACCTCCAGGGTATGGAGCGGGGGGTCATGTGTGGTGTCATTCGATAGGTTTTTGAAAAATATTACACACGTATTTTTGGTTTTTCATTTGGAAATGTATTTCTCGAGATATTAAAACGTTTTTATAATTTACCTATGGTATTACGATAAATCATTTTTTCCGATTATAGCGCCATCTATCCACGTTTCGAAAAAATCTCTCGAATGAAAGTTGCTTACTTTTACAAAAAGAATTAAAATCTGCAATAAAAACTGGGGATTTCCATTAAATATTTTAAAGTTGCTCCCCACTGCACCTCCAAGGGATGGAGTGAGGGGCGTGTTTGACGTCTATCGATAGATTTTAGATAGAGCGTCTAATATCGATGTTTGAACGTCTATCGATAGGGCGCTAATAACCGGCAAAATAACGCAAAGACGGAAAACATAATACATTGCGAAATAAAAAGAGATGAGACTAGTAGAGGTGCAAATTATCGATATAAGCGTATAAATTTACATTACATTACATAGTTTCCCACCTTTAGACGTCTGTGACAGGAATATTTTATGAAATTCTACTGTCGCAGTGACAGTTGTGATATTCATTCGATACGTCTAAAGGTGGGAAACTATGTAATGTAATGTTATTTATACGTTTATATCGATAATTTCCACCTCTACTAGTTTCATTTCTTTTTACTTCACAATGTTGTATGTTTTCCATATTTTGCGTTATTTTGCCAGTTATTAGCGCTCTCATCACTGTATATCTACAATTAAATATTTTAATGAAAATCTACAGTAAACCAATAAATCAAGAAAGGAAATATATCGAACAAAATGTTTCCCAAGGAGAACAAATATCTTAAAGCACCATATAATGACTACAGGAAAGTTCTGACCTTGACAATAGAGTAGGTATATATAATTCGTGTACCAAGGATATTAATCGATTATTTTACGACTAACCTCATTCCCTTTTTAGTGACATTCGTTTTACCCACGAATAGGGTAGTTCTATCCAATTTTATAATTAAAACTCAAAGAACATAATGCATGATTAAAATACACCTTTGGAATGTATTCCGTGTTAGATGCTAGATATACGCTATATAACAATGTTTATAGTGTTTATAATAGTTTTTATTAATACGTTTTATCTAACATAATTTGATTAGTTTTAGAAAAAAGGTAAATTAGTTTTACTTAGATTAGAAGGGGAAAAATTACCGACAACATGAACAAATTTATTAGAATAATAAGTATAGATTACTATCAGAGTGTATCGTTGCCCCCCAGGACAACGTCTGAATTCTTTTACTTTAGAAATAAATAAAATACATAATCACAATCAATTTATTGTACCTTGGACAACCGGTTTCGCACACTAAACTTTGCTGTTCATCGTGAGGTCTTCGGAAAAGTTACTTAAATACTAAAGTTACAAATTGAAACTATTATCAGATATATTACCAGGTTTCTATCAGGTCTACTATAAATTATGCCAATATTATGTAAGCATAGTTTGACATAGTTTATAAATTGTACTTACATGCCGATACAAGGAACGTAATTACGTAGGTGCATAAAACGCTCAATTATGTTAAGCTGTTGTCTAAAGGTCATAGACTTGGAAAATTTGCAAATAAAAAGGTATAAAATATGCGCATAAATATGCAGTATTTTACGTAAAGATATGCATGTTTCTCTAGAATATATGTACCTACCTAACCTGGTAACCACTGTTTTTCTTCATGGTTGCTTTAAATTTTTGGAAAATTTCCTTTTAAATTTTACCTTTAACGTTTTGACACAATGATTCAAATTTTTTTTACTAAAAATGTACTACCTACAGAGCATTTCACGTTAAGAATAGAACAATACGGAGATAGCCCAATGTATTTCTTATGGGCGATAGAAGCGCGCCGATGCCATGCCGTACTCACTAGAATGAATCGTATATCTGCAGTCAAGTATCCACCTGCGCGAGAAGTTTGGCAACACTGATCTCCGTAAGCGTAACGTTCTATTCTTAACTTGAAACAAAGTATAACAACGATAATTTGGAGGATTCTAATTATGTAATAGTTGTTTTCTGAACAAAATTATAGTTTGATTTTATGAATGACAGTTGCTGTTGAAGAATGCTTGCTTAGCTTCCAATAGAGATAACTATCATCCGTTAAAACGTTAATTATTTTTTTTAAATTAACAAAATGATCAGCATAGGAATTAGCTGCTTCCAACTTCCAACCATGTTCCCCATCGTGTTAAAATGTGTTACGATGGCAGTGGAACAAGAGGAAGCATATATCTATAACAGTGTATTCTTACAGGTGATTTCGGGAGCTACACATACATAATTAGAGCAGGCCCTGAAGTAAGATTTTCATTTTTTTTGAGGGTTGGTCGCTCTCGCGCAAGGAATTCATAATAAATGTAAATAAATACCACATAATCTAATTAAAAAGCATAAAGTTTCACTTGAAGAAACGGGGGTATCACATAATCTTCACCAGCTACATCTTCTCCAGATTGACATCCAAACTCAATATCACAAAATAGTCGCATCTCGTGTCCACATAGGACTTTTGCTGGTATTTGTTCCGTTTATTAACAGCGGATCTTTATAGTATTGCGAAGAACGGAAGGTACTGGTCCCACTATCGCTGGTGATTGGACACCATTATTGTCAAATACTTGGCAAGAGTCTTATTTATTCGGTTTACCATTCCATTTGTTTGCGGGTGCTACGCTGTAGTTTTTGTTTTCTTCATGCCTAGTCTATTGAAGATTTTCTTAAATAGATCGCTCTCGAAGTTCCTTCCTTGGTCAATATGGATCTCCAAAGGCACCCCTAATCGGCTGATGTACTATTTGAACACATTGGCAATAGTGGCGGCCTTCTGGTCTGGAATTGCGTAGATCTCGACCCACTTCGTGCAATAAGCCATTACGACAAACATGTACTTGCACCTATTTTCACTTTCTGTAGAAATGTACATGTATGTAGTATATTTCTTACATCAGTTCATTCTTCTTCTTCTACGGCACTACAGCTCAAATTGAGCCTTGGCCTCCTTTATTTTTTGCCTCCACCCTTGCCTGTCTGTGGCTGCTCTTCTCCATACACGGACTCCTAAAAGGGCTTGTGCGTCGTTGTTTACTGTGTCTTCCCAGCGCTTTCGTGGCTTCCCAACCGGTCTCTTTCCTTGCATTCTAGCATTCAGTGCTCGTTTTGGTAGCCTATCCTCTCCCATTCTTATCACATGTCCGGCCCATTGCAATCTACATCATCGCAATGAACATCAGTTCATTACATCGTCAGAACTATTCGTCCAATAAAACTGTTCCCAAATTCTCTTAAGAGTTTTCTTTGCACCAAAATGCCCTCCTGAGGAACTGTCGTGTAACTGACGAAGTACTTCGGCTATTCTGCTCTTTAAAATCACCAACTGTGTTCTCTTCGCTGAACCATCATCAGTTTCCAGTATACGTATAAGCAAGCTGTCTTCTATTAAAGGAGACCCACCGGGTTTATCACGTCCTACCTACTGAACATAGGCTTGATATTTCTTACCAAGACGGACGACGAATTTGATTTTCTTCCCTTCCATTTTCGAATTTTCTGTAAAACTGAATCTTTATCTTTTTCTTACCTGGTCTTAGTAAACATCCACTCGTTGTTGGCCACAGTTGTTCTTAGCACTGCTGCTTCCTTTGATTCTGTTTTGTTGCAGTAGAAACACTCTGTTGGCCACGGCCTTCTAGAAACAGAATACGGATTCTGATGTGTGGCTAAGTTCGACCCGATGCTCAATCTTGAAATCGTATTCTTGAAGTCGTTCACTCTATCTGGCTATCTGACCATCTGGATTCTTAAACTGCATAAACAATTTAAGGGCAGCATGGTCAGTTCGGATTAGAAACTTTCTTCCATAGAGGTATTGATAGAAATGTTCTACTGATTTCACTACTGCTAGAAGTTCTCTTCTCGTGACGCAATACTTTCGCTAAGGTTTTGGAAATACTTTACTAAAATATCCAAAGACTCGCTCCTGTTCTCCTTGAATCTAATAAAGCACTAATTGTTTACTATACATTACTTAAGTCCGGGGCATGTAAATAAAAAACCGCAAACAAAAATATTTTTAGTTCTAATTACACAAGCAATTTTAAAGGGTGGCCTTGACAAGATATCACCCTTGAACATGAAAAATGCTAAATTACAAATATAATTGATTTTATTTGTTTAAACATACAAGTAAATATATTCATATCTAGGTTTAAAACATTGCAAATTACGTCTTTTCGTATATGTATTTTAAATACGTATTTTTAAGAACGTCTTTTTAAGGAAATAAGGAAAGGGAAGACAGCTTTAGATTTAATTCGATTCGGGGTCACCACCATCGAATGACTAAGATTTCTGCTTCTCAGCGTCATCAGAGCCGTCTGTGGTGTATCCCGAATCGAACTGAATCCAAGCTGTCGAAATGTGCATATAAATAATATATTAAATGCGTACGGATTTGCGAAACTATCTATTGCCTGAGCTTTTTATAATTTATAAAGACACAGGCCGATAAATAGCGAACATGAGAGAGCCTGCATATACACTCATCACCTGTCCGCTTATATAGATGAAAATTCCAACAGAATTCTGCATCCTTATTACTCAAATATGTATAAGTAAAATGAAATAAGGAACAACAGCTTTTAGGTTTATATTTTGTAATACGTTTGAGTTCGGTCGTCAAGTATAACAAAACCCTAGGTCTAGATCTAGATAATATAATAACAGCAGAAATGCTCAAAGGTACAGAAGAAACCAGCATAAAACTGCTTCACGTGCTCTGTAACAAAATATGGCACTCCAAACAATGACCTGACGACTGGATAAAGTCTACAAAATCTACAACGACAGTACACAATAAATTTACCTATTAAAGAAAAAAACTAATCTGTAGGGATAAATCTAATTTAAATCATTCAAAGCTATCTGTTTATTTTCATAATGTGGGAGGCATGCGTACGAAGTTGATAGATTTTAGTCTAAGTGTATTATGTTCGAGTTATGATGTTATTATACTTGTTGAAACATGGTTGACAAATAGCTATTCTGATTCAGAATTGGGCTTGGATTCTGATTATAATATCTTTCGAGCAGATCGTGATAATTTTGATAATTTTAAAGATAAGGGAAGAGGTGGCGGTGTCCTTATAGCCGTTAAGAAAAAGTTTAACAGTTTTGCTCTATCTATACCTCATACTAAAGTTGAACAAATTTTTGTACTAGTTAATATTGGAACAGAGAAAGTTATTTTTGGCTCTGTGTACATACCGCCACGGTCTGATCATGAAATATACGAAGATCATTGTAATGTCCTTGATTTTATATTAATGAACAATAACTACTCTAAGGTTTTTATTTCTGGTGACTTTAATCTTTCGAATGTTACGTGGACAAACGATAATTTAGGAGTTAGTTTATTGAACTATCCACCAAATTCACCAGCTTTACATATGGTCAATTGCTATAGTTTTTACAACCTTTTTCAAAATAATTTTGTGTCCAATAGTAGAAATGTAATTTTAGACTTAATCTTTTCTAATTGTAACGAGTTGAGTGTTGTAAATGCTGCTGATTTAATTTTTCCTAACTCCCTTAACCACAATGGTGTAACATTTGATGTTAATATAATAAATAACAGTGATCCTTTAAAGTACGCAGAGTCATATTATGATTTTAAAAACGGTGATTATATTGGTATGAACTTTTTCTTGTCGGAAATAAATTGGGATTCACTAAAGGCTTTGAATATTGAAGACGCTGTGTCTAAATTTTACGATATTGTCAATCATGCAATAAATTCTTATGTTCCTAAAAAAGTATGTAAGACAAGTACATTTCCAATTTGGTTTAGCCCGGAGTTAAAACGACTAATAATAGAAAAGAAAAAATATCATAAAAAGTATAAGATGTTCAACAATTATGATGATTTTATTATTTTTCATAACTTACGATCTGAATGTAGTACACTGAGTAAAGATTGTTATAATTTATATGTTAGAGATTCTGAATTTAGAATTAATAATGACCCAGGCACTTTTTGGAAATATATAAACAGTCGCAAAAAAAATTATGATGTACCTTGCCATTTATATTTAGGAGATGATCAAAGTAGTTCTGGGGAGGAAGCTGTGAATTTATTTGCCAAATTTTTTTCTACAGTGTTCACTGACCATAATACTACCCCCCGCCCCCACAATATCAATTTGAAAATGCTGGTAACATGAGTTCATGCTCTTTTAACATAAATACTATTTTTGAGAGTATTCAGAATTTGGCTCCTAAACTAAATTTTGGCCCTGATGGCATTCCTAACTATCTATTAAAACAATGTGTTTGTCCTATATCTAAGCCATTGTGTATACTCTTTAATAAATCTTTGCAAGAAGGGGTTTTCCCTGATTGCTGGAAACGAAGTTACGTAAAGCCTATATTTAAATCTGGTTCAAAGTCAAATGTGGAAAACTACAGAACAGTTTGTACTATATCAGCAATTCCAAAATTATTAGATTATTTAGTTACTAAGCAGCTTACTTGTGAATTCGGCAGTATTCTGGTGAATGAACAACACGGTTTTGTACAGGGTAAATCTACAGTAACTAATTTACTTCTTTATCAGAATGACATTGTTATTGCTTTGGAGAACAAATTACAAGTAGATTCCATCTATACTGATTTTTCTAAAGCATTCGATAAGGTCAATCATAATATCTTACTTGCAAAAGTTACAGCATACGGTGTTTCTGGAAGTCTCTTTGATTGGATGCAAAGTTACCTGACTAATCGAAGTTTAAGTGTAAAACTAGGATTTTTTCTTTCTAATGCTTTTACAGCTACATCTGGAGTACCGCAAGGTTCCCACTGTGGCCCCCTTCTATTTAATCTGTTCTTGAATGATGTTCACTCTATTTTTAAGGAAGTTAACTTTTTAATGTTTGCTGATGATGTTAAAATATATAAGACTGTCAATAATGAGGATAACATTTTTCAGCTTCAGTGACAAGTAAATGATTTTTATGAGTGGTGTGGTAGAAATGATATGGAACTTAATATTAATAAATGCTTTTTAATAACTTTTGCTAGATCCCATTCGCCTATTCACCATCAATATTTTATTAATAATACTCCTGTCACACGTGTGAACGAAATTCGGGATTTGGGTATAATATTTGATTGTAAATTAACATTTTACTCTCACATTGACCATACTGTTTCGAAAGCATTTAAGATGTTGGGTTTTGTATTGCGTTCATCAAAAGATTTGTCAATTCACACAATAAAAACCTTATATTGCAGTATCCTGAGATCAATTATTGAATATGGTTCTATTATCTGGTCACCTAGTTATGCATATCAAATCCTAAATATTGAAAAGGTTCAAAACAAATTTTTACGTTTCGCAGCTTTTAAGATGGGTTTAACAGTTAGAAATTATACTTATGATAATATATTAAAGAGATTAAATTTACAAACTCTTGAACGCAGAAGAGTCATGTTGGATATTTGTTGTCTTCGCAAAATTATCTCTGGTGTTATTAACTCCGAAGAATTGATAAGTCTTGTATACTTTAATATACCTGCTAGATTGACACGAAATCCACAAATATTCAGGGAACAACGACATGCTACAAATTATGGTCAATATGCACCAATTAGTAGATTGGCCCTATATGGAAACAAGTTTAGTCATGTAATAGATCTGTTTGGTTCTTCAGTTTCCTCTATTAAACAAGAACTCGGGCGTCTTGAATTTTGAATTTAAAAAATTAAATAGATTTAACTGTTATAGTTAATTCAGTTGTTTTCATCATTTACAAATAATTTATATTCTTTTTTATTTTTTATGTTTGTGTTTTATAGTTGTAGTTTTACATGTATCTAAATTTTATATTTTCATTATTATGACAAAAGCTCTGCTTTATTGTATTTTGTATGTATTGGGTTTATCCCGTTAATAAATAAATAAATAAATAAATAAAGGTTGCTTCCATAAAGGAGACAACTATAAAACTATCTCCCTTATCATCTCATATGCCAGTAAAATAATGCTAAGCATAATCCATGATATATTGAAAACTTTCCTATAAACACAAATACCCCAAGAGCAAACTGGATTTACCAAAGGTAGAGGTACTTGAGAATACCTTTAGAACATGAGATAAGTAATAGAAAAATATAGGTAATTCAATATCCCACTATACATTATTTGTAACACTACCTGGGGTAATTGCGGAGTGGATCGAATAGCTCTGTAGTTACCACAGCCTGTCCCAAGCCCGGATAAAATGTGGAGGGTGATTGGCAAGGTTAGCAACCAACCAATCGTAAAAACGAATACTACTCAAAGAAACAATAATAATAAACAATGTGAACCCTCGGAACCGGATTGATAATATAAAAACAACCACAGCAAGAAATAAGGACACGAGAAAACCCTCCAAAACCCAGATGAGAATAACCACTTGGAACATCAGGTCACTCAACACTATAGATCAAGAAATAACCCAAGAGATAAAGAGAAAAACATAGATATATACGTTCTACGGAAGGCCAAAAAGAAAGGAAAAGGCCAGTCAAAATTAGGCGAATATATACTAATCTACAGTGGAGTAGCAAAAGAAAACAGGGCGAAAGAGTGTGTAGCCTTACTAATACATTAAAGATACCAAAATAACATCAAAGTGATCAAAGAGTGTCATTACCTATCAGAAAGGATTGTTGCAGCAAAAATAAGAATGGAGAAGGAAGACCTGAACATCATCGCAGTATATGGCCCAGAAAATAGTAAGCCCCAAACAACAAGGGAAGTATTTTATGATCAATTGCAACAAGTAGTAGATCAAGTTAGAGGAAAGTTGATAATACTGGGTGTTTTAACTCCTTTCGTCATATCTAATATCAAACACTTTTGTTCATACAAATCTTTATTAGCAATCAAGAAGCTACAACTTATAAGTTACATGACGCTAGCCGGAATGACGTTACCTCGCTGACATGAGTCTGTCGTTGATCTTCTTCTTTTACATTCTAAACATAATATATTACACGTTTCCTTTTTTTTAACTAAAATACCTCGTACAAAACTAAAATACAAATACAAACAAGTGGCAACCTTAACTCATTATTACCACAATTTCAATTTAATATATTATAGTCATTTAAATATGTAGGAGGCTTGTGAGATCTCTTATTATTTTTAATGATAGAGCTTCCTGTATCCTCATCTCTTACATTCAGTAGGTTATCCGAAATGCAAGTATTTTTGAATCTAGGTAAATCGGCAATAACCCCATTATTTAAATTAACATTTTCAAACATCTCAATTTCAATATCATTAAGACTTTCATGGTCACTATGATTTTTATACATATCACTATCATTCTGACTGACAATTTTAATATTAGATTCAGTTGGGATATCAGTTTTATCATGATCAATTGGGATACTAACATTGTGTACATCACTATTGTCAAGCAAGATATTTTAGATATACATGGCGAAAGGAGTTAAAACACTGGGGGATTTTAACGCTCGAATAGGCAACCAAGTAATACTGTTAATTAAACAAAAATATAATGAGAATGTCAAAAACGAAAATGGTGAACTGATGATAAACTTCTGCACGAATAACGAACTTCCAATAACCAACACCTTTTTTCATCACAAAGACCAACACAAATATACATTCAATGGTTCTAGGTCAATTGCTCGAATGCAATTGCTCGAATGCAATTGCCCGAAAATCAATTGCTCGACATGAAAATTGCTCGAAATACAAATTGCTCGAATAAAATTAAATAAAATAAAATAAAAAAGGGAAGTATATATCTAAAATATTTATTCACAATTATCCACAAAATATCCACAAAAATCCAATACATACCCAATAAAGAAAAATTGGTAATGGGTAAGCATGTTAATGGGTATTTAATGATTTTAATCTTTCCCTAATACCTGGAAATTATTATAATACCTAATTATCATAATGAGAGAAAATCAAAACCGTTATTTTCCTTATTATTTTAAAAGTTCAAAGATAGTTTGGATTTGTAATAAATACTTTTTCAGCATAAATTAATATACTATTATATATGTGACATATCACATAATTTGTCCTAATTCAAGAATCTTTCTTATGTCTATATTTTGTATTATTTTGAATAAATATTTTAGATATATAATTTTCTTTTTTATTCGAGCAATTTGTATTTCGAGCAATTTTCATGTGGAGCAATTAATTTTCGAGCAATTGCATTCAAGCAATGGCATTCGAGCAATTCCATTCGAGCAATGGCATTCGAGCAATTGCATTCGAGCAATTGACCGGTTACCACATTCAATAACACCCGCGGACAAAGATCTATGATAGATTATGTTGTAACTAACAGAGACATACATCCATCAAAAATAATCGACGTAAGATGCCTCAACTCAGCAGATGTAGGTAGTGACCACAGCCTAGTATTATGTAAAATTAGAATCACTATGAAATACTTCACACCTAAAGGCACGTATAGATATGCGCGCCGAACACTTCGGCCTTCATATCGGCGCGAAGTGCACGGTTCACATATCTATACATACCTTTAGAGAGTGGCACCAATACAAACAAAAATCAGGGTCGAAGGACTAAACACGGAATCCACGGAATATCCACATATAGAAAAAGAATATCAGAGAAGATTGCTGAAAATGGAATATTAGAAAACGATAGCATCGAGGAAAGCTGGAAAAAACTCAAAAGTAACATTTGTTTTATACATTATCGTAAAGAGTACAGGGTCAAATGACAACACTTATGACAGATACTAAAAGAGCTAGGCGCAGGGGCGTAACAGAGGGCCCCGCAGCGTGAAGCTTGCGGGAGGGCCCCAATCGCTTAAGGGCCCCATCTTGGCATCTGATATTATGTAAAAATCTGTTATTGTTATATTATTTTTACGTTGTCTGTTTAAATTTAAAAACGTAAAAATTTCTAACTAGAAGTATTTGCCAAGTGAATCATCTCATAATAAACTTAATCCCTTCCGGCCTACCGAAATTTTATGGCAGCGACAATAAACTACCTATATAATGCTTTGTACGTGACTATTGAAAGATATTAAAATTGCAATTTGACGAATTTAAGAACAATATTTTTAAATCTAAAAATGGGTTTTCTTTCTCTCTGTTCTTTACCTACTTTTAGTATTTCGATACAATATTCTCGCCAGTAATTTCATATTGGTTGTTTGCATTGAATGTTATTTATGTTTGTGTTGTTTTACGGTTATAGTTGCATCAGTTTGGTACGCATTTATTTAACAATTATTGACGACTTTTCTTGTGTAGGTAATCATTGGACAATCTCTCAACAGATAAACGGTAAGATAAGGAAATTATAACACTTACGCTTTAGGGGAGTCAATGTAGAAAAGCTTGCATTGTTTCGGTTTCGGAAAAAATCAAACAAGCTTATATTTTTCTAATACATTTTTTGTTAGTTTGTATATCTTATCTTAAAGTGAAAAGTTCTGCTCACAGATGCCTCTAATTGTTTATTAATTCTTTAAACAATAAAATGGTTTTATATTAAATAATTTTAAAAGATATCGGTGAATTCATCATTTTACTTTGTTCAAAAATGTTTCTATTGTCTATGATCTATAAATCAGGGCCATAAGTACGATGTTGGGGGCCCCGGGGCAAACGTGATCTGGGGACCCCCTACCGGGAGGTCTGGGGTTAATCACCCAGCAGAAGGAGTCCGGGAAAATTGATATTTAACCACTTGAAAACGCATTTTAATGTACTCCATGACTGAAGTTTCCTGTACCTACCTACATATTGCTATTTTAGTTGACCAACACAAAAAAAATTTGAAATCACATTATTTTAAGCTAAATATTTACCATCAATATAACATCTTTTCTGTTCGGCTATAATGTAGGTTTTTAATCGCGTTATATTGCCTATAGGCAGTATAACGCGATTACAATCGCGGGGCCCCCGGTTGCCCCAATGGTAGTTACGGCCCTGTCAGACATTACAATTTGAAAATTCAAAATAAATTTTTTTGAGCACTTATACAGTATGTCTGCGTGGCTTCGAATCATATGGGAAACAATGGTCTTAAATCTGAGATACAAAATAAGCCAGATAAACCATCAGATATAAAAGCTTATCAATTTTATACGAGGTAAGTCAAAAATAGGAATTTAACTCAAGGATAAAGTACTGTTATATTTAACAATATACGATTTTAATTTTAATATGTAATTACATCCTTGTAAATAAAAAATTAATTTTTCCAAATATTTCTCAAATTACCGATAACCAACATCATTTTATTACAATAATTATAATAACTATTTTATTATTATTTTTTTAATTTTACGAAAAACTTCTTTATAAAATGATTATCAGATTCTTTATAAAAAGCTCTGCATTATCTCAAAACGAAGATTCAATCGTAATATATCACATTTTACCAACTTTATACGAGGTATGTCGAAAATATGAATTTCTCTCTAAGAGTTAAGTACCTTTATAGTTCACAATATTTCAACTGGAATGATATAATTGCATATTTAAACATAGTTTTTAATTGCGAACAACTTTTTATAATAAAATTTTTCAATATTGTAAAATATAAAGGTGGTCTAGGTACTATTGAGCGAAATTAATATTTTTTTATATACCTCGTATAATATCAATAAAATTTAATATCTGATTATTGCAACTTAGGTTTTATACCATGCAGAACATTTTATGAAGAATAACTTTTTTTCGTAATATAGATATGTAATAAAAAAGTTTCCCATAGGTTCCAAGCTACGCAAACACACTTTTTTTGGAATGGGTCTGTATACCGATAAAGATGAGAAATGTAAGTTGTTATGAACAGTGAATGATAACGCTAACACAAGAAAGTTTTTGTTAAATAAGTCGTATTTAGTAATTGTTTAACGCGGGAGCAGTCGCGCTCACTTCTGTCACGTAAGCAGTCGCGCGTAGAACAAAATCTAACAATACAAATTTAAAACAAATTTCAATTTTATAATATTTTTGTTTGCTTGTTATGTTAAAAATATCTATTTCTAACAATTTTAAAACTAATTGGTTCCCACCAAAGCCATAAATTCCACAAAAAAAATAAAAATGAAATTAAAAACAAAATTAAAAAAAAATCCTACGCATTACTACAATCTTCTTGGAGGCACTTACAAGTGGAAAGTTATGTTGCAAAATTGTTCATTAAGTTATCACGGAAAATGATAAAAATTTGGATTTTTTCTAACGGCGCGACTGCTCCCGGATTAAAAGGGGCCCCATTTCAAATTCTGCGGGGGGGCCCCGACGGAGTTTGTTACGCCACTGGCTAGGCGTATCCCAACACTTAATTTCACTTCTAACTGAATTATACGAACACCCTAATGGAACAGTTGGAGCACTTGACACACTGTCAAACGAATTCCATCCAGAACAAGGTGTCAGACAAGGATGTGTACTGTCTCCATAGTTATTTAACATATACGGAGAGCATATTATGAGAAGAGTGCTTAAAGAATGGGAAAAGGTCATATCAATAAATGGCTGAAAAATAAACAACCTACGTTTTGCAGATGACACAGCATTTGCAAATGGTCAAGAAGAGTTAGTTGATCTCATACGAGTGGTTGAAAACGAAAATCAAATATTTGGTCTGCAGTGTAACGTATCAAAGACAAATATCATGATAGTGGATAGACTACATAACAACCATGTTATTATATACAAAAATATTAATGATAAAAAGAAAGCATAACCAAAAATTGATGCAGGATTTAAAATATTACATATTCTTTATACAGATCTCCAATAGTACAACAGCGGAAAATAAGAAGTAGAGTGATAATAAACTGTGAAATAGAAAATGCATGCAAGGAACATGGAAACGCAAGAGGAAAAGAATTGCAGTGATAAATGGAGAAGAATATGCAGGAGAGTAAAATAAACACAATTTGAAAGTTTTTACTTTCCTGTTAATATATAGGATATATTTTTTTCTTTCTGTTCAAAATTCGATATCATACATTGTAGTCAGTTTATGGTTGGTCTTATATAATTTATCTTTGTTTTATTGGAATTTTTGTTACGCAGACCTTCTTCTCTTTATTAAGTTCAATTCTGCTGCACTAATTGTACTGCATGCATCTCCATTTTCCCATGTTTCTCTACCACTGATCGGTGGATACAATTTTTAAATACTTTGAACTATAACACAGGTTTACAAAAAAAAATAAATGTTGGACTATTTGACGAAACCATATCACTAAGCTGTTTTGGGGTCGCTGATCACGAATCCGGGATCCACAGACCTCTATCACGTCAGGTAAAGGTCATTTCAAGGTCAAATCAAGATAAATCGACAATTGCTGCGAAAAAGTATATTAGGGGGTTTTGGGGTCGCTGATCACGAATCCGGGGTCCGCTAACCTCTCTCACGTCTAGGTTATTTCAAGGTCAAATCCTCATAAATTGACACAATCGCTCTAAAAAGTATATTAGGGTGTTTTGGGGTCGCTGATTACAAAACTGGAGTCCGTTGAACTCTACCAAGTCAGGTAAGGGGCGTTTCAAGGACAAATCAGTTTTATGGATCTGTCTTGATTTGACCTTGAAATAACCTTAAGCTAGATGTGAGAGAATTTAGCGGTCTCCGGATTCGTGATCAGCGATCCCAAAAACCCCCTAATATACTTTTTCGCAGCGATTGTTGATTTATCTTGATTTGACCTTTACCTGATGTGATAGAGGTCAGCGGACCCCGGATTCGTGATTAGTGACCCCAAAAACCTCTTAGTCATATGGTTTCGTCAAATTGTTTAACATTTATTTTTTTTGTAAACCTGTGAATTTTTCCCCAATGCCAGCACTTAATCTCTAGTGGTATAACTGTGTTATAATTCATTTTCAATTAAACAGTCTAGACGATCTTCCATTGCCCTACTAAGTTTAAAGCTTTGCTCCATTAAGAGTCTGTCGTCAATACTCCACTAATTGATCTAATTACCTTTTAATAGTTGTATGTCAACTTAGTAGGTAAACGAAATGTTTTCTGGTAAATTTTGTCTTAGATTATGTATAGGGTGGCGGGAAAGTCCCTTAACACTAAAAATAATATTGTTTCAATACCGGGCCAATGTTTGTTGGCGCTCCGACGCATGCGCGTCGTCAAGGGCACCTGTCTGGTCACGCAGACAGACAACAATAGTTGCGATTAAAACGTAATGGCTGACATAAGTAAGTACATAATTGAAGAACGTTTTGTCGCTGCAGTGTGGATACACGTATGTCGTCATAACAATAAAACAATAGCCTACATTATGAATGATTTTGCTGTGCGTTTTGAAAAACCATCACCATCCCGACCAACTTTGTGATCATGGGAGAATAAGGCTTTTTCATTGGGAACCGTTCTCGATGCACCAAGAAGCGGAAGACGCAGCACTCGAAAACATCTGCTGACATTGAGGATTCCATTGAACGTTCACCGATGAAGCCGACGCGGAAACTCTCTGCAGAGTTTTATATTGCACAGTTAACAATGCAAGATCACATGCGAAATGATTAACAAGTGAAGGCCTTGTTTATTTTCATCAAGATGGAGCTCTCGCTCTTCGCAATCGCATGAACGAAATTTTACCGGACTGATGGATTGGGCGAGGTTCTCTAATTCCTTGGCATCCAAAAAGTCCATATTTAACAATGCCGGACAATGTACTGTGGAGTCTTCATGCAAGAGGAGATTATAAAACGTAGATATGTCTCAAATGGGAACTTGCGAAACGGAGTTCGCTAAGCTTTTATGTCAGTAACTCCGGATATGCTGAGACGGATGATCACTACGAACATGGCGTTATGTTGCGACAATTGACGTATGCACACCGATATTTTAGATTATTTTTTTCACCTGTCACATTCTGACGTTTTTGCTTTTTCAGCCAATCACCACGCGTCGTTCTAGCCAATAATTGAGTGTAATACTGATAAAACAGCCTCTTCCTTGATAAAACAGTCTCTTCCCTGATAAAACTTAAGGTACCCTAAATTTCACATAATACGTTACGAACGACATTGGAAAATCTCATATTAGTTATAAAAATTGTGTTTTTAATAATTGTTCATTTTCGATTTAAACAGTTTTTTATGTATTAACAATATAATAAATAAATTGGTTCATTTTTAAATCATAAAATAATTTATCTATAACCTACTTAAGACATTGATCCTAATTGTCTTAAAAATATTTCACAGATGCCCGTATTTACTAATAATACATATTGGTTCACAAAATAATCTTTTCAAATACCACTCGTCCTCTAAATTTTGCTTGATAAATTTTTTCGTTTTCATACTTAGACTTCTTTATTTAGGGTAAAATCACTCAAACAAACCGAAATGGATAAAATCACTCGTCCTTCGGACTCGTGATTTTATCATTCGGTTTGTTTTCGTAATTTTACCAAATAAAGAAGTTTTCGTGAAAACAAAAAAAAATTATCGATACAATTTAGAGGACTCGTGGTATTATCTTTGATAAATAAATAAGTATTAAATAACTTACAAACAAAAATTATGTTATTATTTTTCACCCTTTAGTACAACAACAGAAATCCATTAATGGAAAGGGTCTTTCCGGCCACCCATAGGTATTGTTGAGAAGAAATGGACTCTATTGATCAACTTTATTTATTATTTTGTATAAAATGTTATTGAATGTTGGTGAACGCCTGAGAGTGATTATAGAGTAACTGCCATACACCTAAACTATTGCGGAGTTGCTAGAATACAAAAATTTAGTCAAGTGTATTTACAAATATTGAAGTAAACGTGGAAACATAACTACCCCCTTTGAAAGGACTTCAAAACAACGTACAAATATTAATAAAAAGTAAATAAGTACAAATATTAACACCAACGACAATGAAATTGTCTAAATTTAACACTAGGATAAAATTGATAATAATGCATTGTTTCGTCTTCTAATGTCATAAGACACAAATGTCTCATGAAACGGATCACAATTTTTGAAATTGTTTTTATTTCTGCCTTTCGCGAGACTCCAACCTTTCCAGGAAATTATTGTATAATTTTTCCCATTTGCAACTTGCCTGGAGGTTGTTGATCATTCTTGATTAATACTAGTGTACCAACAGCAAGCACAGTAGCCTGATTTTTCCGCACAACCGTATCCAAAATTGTTGACCTGATTGTACTCGGACATCTTATAAAATGCCAATGAATATTATCACTTAAAACCATATTAAGTAATAACATTCTCATTTTGTAACAAAAATTTTCTTAATTCTTTTAATTAGTTTCTAGGTCCAACAAGTGTGCTATCATTATCTGAAGGTATTCCTCGTCGAGAAGTAAATCGTTTGAGACCAGATAAAAACATTCTGTGGTTAGATTCATCATCATCATCATCATCATCTTTGGTTTTTACAACTCTTCGTGAGTCTTTGCCATGTTTACTGTTGTCTTCCATTGGTTGCGATTATGAGCTTCTATTTCCCATGGTCTGACTTCCATCTTCTCCAGGTCTTCTCTACTGCATCTTTCCACCTTTTTTTAGGTCCAGCCGGTCTTCTACCGTCTAGTCTTTCCCATAACACATTGCTAATCAGTCTGTCATATACTGCGTACCACGTGGCCAGTCCATCTTGGTCTATTGGCTTTTATTTATCTCACGATGTTTCCCTGTCCGAAGAGAGTCTCTAATTCATTGTTGTATCTGCTCCTCCATTCATTTGTCACACTGTCCCTGCAAGAATCATATATAACTCGCAGGATTTTGCGTTCTTTTACTAATAGTTTATTGTTGTCTTTATTTGTCAATGTCCATGATTCACTTCCGTATGTCTTTGCTGGTCGTATTATGGTTTTGTACATTTGGATTTTGACACGTCTTGAGAGAAGCTTTGACTTCATTAGATGTTGAATGGTAAAGACATATTTATTCCCCGCGAATGTCACTGGCAATTGCTGTTCCTAGGTATTTGAATTCTTTGGTCACCTCAAAATTATGATCGTTTATGGTATTGTTTTGTCTCATTCGCTGTCGTTCCTTTCTTGACACGACCATGTATTTAGTTGTTTTCTTCGTTTATTTTTAGGCCGACGTTTAGTGTTACTTCTTCAAAGTTCGAAACTATATCCTTAACTTCCAGTGTTGTCTGTGCTACTGCATCTACGTCATCTGCAAATGCGAGAACAATCTTTGCTCCTCTGGCAGTTATGTCTGGTTTGCTAGATTTTTGCTAGGTTTGCTAATGCTAGATTAAATAGTAATGGGGCAGCGGGTCTTCCTGTCTGAGTCCGGTATTTACGCCGAACGGCTTTGAAGTTTTGCCTCCTATTCTAATTTGTGAAAAGGAATAATTGCTTACACACATTCGCTCAACCATGGCCATCTTATTTGGTACGCCTAGCTCAACCATTGCACTACACAGTTTTAAGCGATCTATGGAATCATATGACTGGTTGAAGTCTATGAAGATCTGGTGAATCTGGTGTACGTCTTTATTTACTCTCAATACTTTTCTAGCATTTGTCTGATAGTAAATATTTTTGGTCGATTGATCTTCCAGGCCTGATGCCGCACTGGTAATCGCCAATAATATCCTCTGTATATGGCAGTAATCGCTTAAGTATACCACTGAAGCCAAGTATCTTATATGTAGTACTGATTAGTGAAGTTCCCTCTAGTTGTTACATGTATCCTTACTGCCTTTTTTACGTATTGACACGATAATACAGCCACTCCATTATTTTGGAATTATTTGTTGTTCGCAGGCTTCTTTTATTATTTGATATTTAGTTCTAAGTTGATGCCCTCCTTTTTTGATCAGTTCTGCTTCAACATTGTCTAGTCCCGGAGATTGTCATTTTTAGGGTTTCTATCACGGTGCTAATTTCTTCTATGCTTGGCGGGGGTATTTCTATCTCGGCCGTTTGGTACTGACAATTTGCGTTATTTCCATCAGAGTCCATAAATTGCATTCAATTATAAGTAAATTAAACAAGTGAAGTGGACTTAACAGTTTTTTTATTCAAATTGAAAAGTTTCTAAATTCAGTGGTCAGTGGAATAATTATTAAATAATTGTAATACTTGGCTGTTGCAGATGACCAATTAAATTTTTACCATAAAGTCGCTTCTCTTTGGCTTTCACTGCGCTGACCAACTGTACCGGTTCTTTGGGTGAACGTTTTGTCGCTCCTATTTTTATGCATTTTTTTATTGTATAATTGCATCTCAAGAATAGGAAGAATACGAATACTTCTACGAAGATATTGACAATATTTTAAATTCCATTAAAACGCAGGATGTCACAATTATAATGGGAGATTTTAACGGAAAAGTTGGGGACGAAAAAGTAGAAGAATATACAGGAGGATATGGTCTGGACAACAGAAACGAAAGGGGTGACAGGCTTATCGAATTTTGCCAAAACAATAATTTTGTCATAACTAATACATTGTTTAAAATGCCAAAGAGAAGAATATATACTTAGAAGTCACCAGAAGGTCAAGAAGGGAGAATTGTAAGAAACCAAATAGATTATGTATTAATTAGACAAAGATACAAGAACGCAATTATATCTGTAAAAACCTATCCAAATGCCGACACAGGATCAGATCACAACCCAATAGTGACCAAAATTAGGCTCAAAATGAAAATAATAAAACGAAGAACAACAGATGTAAAAGTCGACACAAGTAAACTAAGAAACCCACTCATAAAACAACGCCTGACAGATGAAATTAATAACCGATTAATGAATGTTAAAGAACAAATTCTGCAAAATACTGAAATGGAGACAAAATGGTTATTAATAAACACAGAAACAGAGAAAAGTCAAAAAGAAATTCCTACACCAACCAGATTCAAAAACAAACAATGGACGACGGAGGAAATCTTAGTGGATAAAAAATAAAATCCAAAATTAAGCAGGCAAAAGAACAATGGTTAAACGAACAATGCGCAGAAATAGAAGAACACCTGAAAAGACATGATAGTTTTAACACACAAAAAAATTAAGGAATTAACTCAGAGTAACAGAAAAAGAAAACCGGGAATACCAAAAGATAAAAATGGGAAACTTGTGTTGAGTATTAACGAAAAATTAAAGAGATAGACAGAATACATAAATAAATTGTTCAAAGACAATAGAACAGAGCAGCTGGAAGTCGAAGTAAAAGATGATAATATGGTTTTAACCCTTTGCGTACGAGCGCGATGACGAGTAAAGTGTCGTACAGGTCGTTGACATGTATTACATGGCTATAGTTTGTTTTTTAACCAAGAGGAGCGGTTCAAATTTACCGCGCTGTATTGCTTGTTTGTAATTGGTCCAACCGCAGGCAAGTTTACTCCACTGTTATAAAATTTTGACACTAACGACATTTATCAAATTTTGACACTAGTGACATTTCATAGGTTAATTAAGTTATATCTGCGATTTTGGTGTTTTCTGTGTTATTCCTTTAATTTTTATATTGTTAGTATACTTTTATATAAAAAGCAGTTGTTTTTGGAACTCCTTAGCGACGTAATAATTTAATATAATATTTATTGATTACTGTTGAGGGCCGACTAGATCAACCAAAATAGAAGATGTATTTGGTTATTATTCTAGTGACTTTCATGGGTGTGAATTTGTCTTTTTAGTTTACTCCTCCTGGTTAAAAAATAAACTATACTGAACCACTCGTCGTTGTAGCCATTTAATCAATCTAATATTTCTAACAGCAATATTTAAAATAGCTTTACCTTTTTTTCTATTTGTTCTAAAATATCTATATTTGGTAGAATTGAACAAAACATGTTAAACACGCAACAGGTTGAATTTAGAAATATTAGTCTATTTATGAAATTTAATAAAAAAAATGTTTCATCCGGCAAGCAGATGCGGGTACAGATCGACCTATATTCGGATCTTAGACTATATGGCCTCTAACTCTGCCTGAGTTAAATATTTTCTTGTTCTCGTATTAAAAATATTAACACAATCTTTAAACACTTCTTCTCTTTAATTGAAATGGAATAATGTTTAGCACGTGCACGGTCAAACATAAATACATTCAAACCATTTACCAAGATTTGCCGAAAAGACGATATGGGCGATTCTCAACCGAAATTTACGAGCAATTTAAATATCCCCTTAAAATTGTTATCTATTGAATGGTTAACGAGTTATAAGACTTTAGATTTACGGCATGCTAGAGATGCCAACGACTAAATCCGTGTTTTACGATTTTCATGTATGACATGCCAGGCGACCTGTGGGCAAAATTGTTAGTAAATTTATACGAGTTTTAATGGTGTCATGTATCACATGACAACGACCGCAAAGGGTTAAATATATTAAAAGGAGAAATTAAATCGGCATTAAAAAACAGCAAAAATGGTAAGGCAGTAGGTCCAGACCAAATCCCAGTAGAAAGCTTAAAATGCATAAATGATGAAACCTTAGACATTCTCGTAGACTTGTTTAACAGTGTACAAAACGGGAAACATACCAAAACAATGGTTACTTTCTACCTTTTGTGCTATTCTTAAAAATACAAACGCTAAATATTGCAGTGAATACAGAAAAATATCATTAATAAGTCACATTCTCAAATTATTATTGAAAATCATACATGGTCGTATAAATAAAAAACTGGGAAAAGGAATAGAGATGATAGTCAGTTTGGGTTCGGAAAAGGACTAGGAACCAGAGAGGCGTTATGTGCTTTTAATGTGTTAGCTCAAAGATGCATGGACATGAATGTGGATTTGCATGTTTGTTACGTTGATTTTGAGAAGGCATTTGACAAATTAAGACACGAAAAATTAGTCCAAATTCTAAAGACAAAAAACATAGACAAAAGGGACTTACGAATAACAAAAAACCTTTACTGGAATCAAAGAGCACAAATTGTAGTAGATAACGAACCCAGTCCAGAAATTGAAATCAGGAGAGGAGTTAGGCAGGGACGTATTATGTCTCCATTACTCTATAATGCATATAGTAAAGCCATTTTTGCTCAAAGCTCAAAGTGAAGGAATAATAATTAACTGAAGATCTATTAACAACTTAAAATATGCAGATGACACCGTGATTATGGCAAGCTCTGCTGAACAACTCCAATTATTAGTACTAAACAAAACAAACAGTTTCTGTGAAGAATATGGACTAAAAATGAATATAAAAAAGACCAAATACATGATAACTAAGAAAACAAACATACAAACAAGCATACATTTGGGAAACGTACCGATATACGAAAGGGTTGATACATACAAATATCTAGGAACCTGGATTTCAGAGAAAAATGATCAAACAACAGAAATAAGTACCAGGATAGAAATAGCAAGAAATGCGTTTGTAAGAATGAAAACAATTCTCTACAACAAAGACCTCAGCTTAGAACTGAGAGTAAGAGCTTTGAGACGCTACGTGTTCTTGATACTGAAATATGGACTTGAAAGCTGGATATTGAATCAAGAACACATAAATAAGCTACAGTCATTTGAAATGTGGTGTTACAGAAGGATGCTTAGAATAGCATGGACACAGAGGAAAACGAACACGGAAGTATTGCGAGAAATATGGGTAAAGAATGCGAAATATTGGACACAATAAAAATAAGAAAGTTACAATATCTGGGACACGTAATGAGGGGACAGCGATATGAAATGCTAAGACCAATAATACAGGGAAAGATAAGAGGCGGAAGGAGTATAGGAAGAAGGAGACTGCCATGGTTGAAAAAATTTAATGAACTGGTTTAAATGCACATCCATAGAACTCTTCAGAGCAGCGGGAGATAGAATAATGATAGTGATGATGATATCCAACCTCCGATTAGGAGACGGCACTTAAAGAAGAATCTCAAGAATCCCCTGACGAAGGATCAAACTTGTAGATAAACTTGTGTGTGTAAATGAACTGTAAGCTGGTGAATCTTGTTGCAGGTTATAGGTATTTTTGAGAAGAAACGGACTGGATTGATCAACTTTATTATTTGTTGTTTTGTACAATGTTCTTGAATCTTAGTGAACGACTGAGGGCGAATATTGAGTAACTCTCATATACCTGAACTAATGCAGAGTTACCAAAATACAAATTCAGTCTATACAGTATAGTGCATTTACAAATTATAGAAAATATTAGTCAGGATATTGACTATGCCCTGTTTTTAAATATTAGAAGTAAACTTAAAAGACAGGTTCACGGCCAATAATTTCATTAGAAAAATCATCAGCCTCATCTTCTATTTTGGTTGATCATGTCGGCCATCGACGGTAATCCATGAGTATTATAATATATTAAAAAATGCATCTTTTAAATCGGCTTTTCATAAATAACTCAAAAACTTTTTACTATTAATTCAAAGTGTTTGAGGTACTAATTCATAGGTAATTGAATATATATTTTTTTCGGCAAGTGCTCAAATCTAAGTATTCAAGCTTAAATAATAGGAAAACGATGCATTTTATGACATATATGTACATGTACAGGGTTATTCACTATATTTGGACCCCCCTGTAAACTGCTTTATTTACAGAATTAGAAAAAAAATGTTAAATACAAAAGTTATTCGATTTTTAAATTAGGATTTTTTGACATAATATATATCATACTAGTGACGTCATCCATTTGGGCGTGATGACGTAATCGACTATTTTTTCAAATGGGAATAAAGGTTGAGTGCTAGCTAATTTGAAAGGTTATTCAATTCCCTATTCAGTAATATAAACATTAAGATGATTAATTATACAGGGTGTCTAAAAAACTTTTTTTGAATTATATTTTTTTGAATCATATATGTACAGGGTTATTCACTATATTTGGACCCCCCTGTAAACTGCTTTATTTACAGAATTAGAAAAAAAAATGTTAAATACAAAAGTTATTCGATTTTTAAATTAGGATTTTTTGACATAATATATATATCATACTAGTGACGTCATCCATTTGGGCGTGATGACGTAATCGACTATTTTTTCAAATGGGAATAAAGGTTGAGTGCTAGCTCATTTGAAAGGTTATTCAATTCCCTATTCAGTAATATAAACATTAAGATGATTAATTATACAGGGTGTCTAAAAAACTTTTTTTGAATTAAATTAATTGACACAAAAAGAAGAATGTATGTAATTTATTTAAATCAAAATACATTCTACTGCTGTCAGAAAACAGAAATAAATGTTTATTGAACAAATAAGCATTACTTTTCACTTAAATTCAATGTTCAAGCTGCCACCCATCTGCCTTTTGGCAGATTGAACATTGAATTTAAGCAAAAATCAAGGTTTATTTGTGCAATAAACTTTTATTTCTATTTTCTAACAGCAGTAAAATGTATTTTAAATTAAATTAAATAACCTTTCAAATGAGCTAGCACTCGACCCGTATTCCCATTTAAAAAATAGTCGATTACGTCATCACGCCCAAATGGATGAAGACACTAGTACGATATATATGTCAAAAAATCATAATTTAAAAATCGAATAACTTTTGTATTTAACATTTTTTTCTAATTCTGTAAATAAAATTGTTTACAGGGGGGTCAAAATATAGTGAATAACCCTGTACTTACCAAACACTGTTAAAGTGCTCAGAAATATGTATCAAATGAGCTCCCAAAGAAGTTAATAGTATTAAAATTTATGCTCCACAAATTTTTCAAAATTTAGGCACCAAAAATTTTTCAAAAAAAAATGTTATTTTTTTTGTGGTAATAGCGTATGTTTTGTTTTTCACCTTTTCCTAAAAAAATCGAAAGGGCTCTCTTATTTTCGTCATATTATGTAACTTGCTTAGCTTTGATGCTATCAACTTCATCTAGAGCTCACTTGATAGATATTCTTGAGTAATTTGACAAGTGTTAAGTAAGTATATTTTTTAAAATACATCGTTTTCCCGTTATTTAAGCCTAAATACTTTTTGAGTACTAGCCGAAAAAGATATACATTCAGTCACATATAACTCACTTTCAACTCTAAAAGGTTTTTAAAGTAAATAATCTATTTGAATTTTTATTATCTTCAATTTTATAAATAATAACTTTTTTGTTAAAACTTATAGTTTTTGAATTATTTATGAAAACCGCATTTTTTGCACTATGCATTTTTTTCATGAAGAATTCAAATCTTTGATCTTTAATAACTCAAATAGTATTGATTTATTTTAATAAATTGATATAACAAATTTTGCTAAAAATGTGTTTCTCTATCGATTTGTGCGATTATTTTTAATAAAATAATTTTCACCCCGAGAGTGGGTGGCATCCACCCCCAGGATAAAAGCGCAGGTTGGTGCCATGTCACTTTTGTTTCTTGAGATATATTCTAACTACTCATCAATTTTCAGGAAAATCGATGAAGTTTCAACGAAATCGGAGGTGAAAACCTTCAGTAACTGCACTAATTTTCCACTTCACTCCTTATTGCTACCTCCTGTATCCACTGAGGTGTCAGCCTGCAGGGGATCAAAATTATCAATATACAATGGACGCATTTCACAGGACACACTCCATATTACTTATGACGATGACTTTTCGGCTCCAACTCTTCGTCTATAATATATGCATGTTGTTGACTTTATATTGTTTGCGAGTACAAACATACTACTATATTTTATTTGATTTGCTCACTACGATGAAACATAACTGGTTTTCATTAAAATAATTATCTTAATTAATTGCAATATAGTATCTGGGGATAGGGTGACCATTTAGTCTGTTGTTTACATGATAGTCCAGGGCCGAAAAATAAAAACGGGAAAAAAATCAATACAGGTATTTGAAGGTGCTAAATCGTAGGGGGATATAGTTGATTAAAAATACATACAAAGGTACTCGTAAATCGACCTCATAAACAAAGGCCAAAGTCAGAAAATATTGTTTTTTGCCTATAGCATTTTTAGTATCATATTTACAGCAAAAGTTGTTTCATGAAAGTTGTGTATCATCGAAAAACGATTATTTTGAATTTTTACAAGTTAAATCAATAAAGAATTAACCGAGATAATTGCAAAAAACCACGTTTTTTGCACCATTTTGTAAATGTTAATAACCTTTAACAAATAGGTCGTAAGGAACTTATTATACCTTGATCATGAGGCAATTAAGTGCCTTTATTAGTTTACAAAATTTCAAGAAGACCGGTTTGTCAGTTTACGAGTTATGTTAAATGTTTTTCCCAGACATTGAATGTCTAAAAAATCATTGTTGCCCTAGGAGTATTTTCGGAGCTTTTTGGCAAAGTGCAATGAGTTCTTAAAGACAAAAAGTACTAAGAAAGTTAAAAAAAGAATATATATTTCTTAATTGTTGTTGAACAAGTCGATAAAAAATGGTGAGTTTTTTCCTTATAAACAATTAGATTATTTTTGTTATATTTTCTGATAAATAATTATAATTGGTTGAATCAAAAAGCTGGTAAAAAAACACACATTAAAAAAGAAAAACAATTTTCTAGGACCAATAATAGCCAAGTTATCCTTTTTATTTGAAAAATAATAATATCTCGATTGTTTATAAATATTAAGAGTTGAAATTTTTACAGAATGATAATAAATATCTATATTTTATATTGCAATTGATAAGTACAGAATATCTTTTATTTAAAACGAGTAATAACCCTTTACAATTTCGTGCGTCGAGATTTTGCTATAGAAAGTTCAATTTGGAGCGCTTGAAAATTTTTATAATATCTCAGCTTCCAGATAACGTAGAGCTTTCATTTTTTTTAATTTGGTTAACTCGACGAAAGAATAACAACTAGCTAATTTTCATTTACCGGAAAAATCAGAAAATTCCGGAAAATGGACTTTTTTATTCAACATTCATTATTTACAATGTTAACACTAATATATTTTGATAAAAATTTTTATAAAATATTATAAATTTGTAAATAAATATTAAAATATAATTATAGTATTTATCTATTTATATACATGGTGGTTCATTTTATTCGCCTCGGTGTCTGTACGGCAAACGACTTGATTTAAAACAATTTCTTCATAGACATATACAGGGCAATTAATACTATAGTCTAAAAATAATGTGAATTATACAGGGCGCTACAAAAAAGAGTGATATATCAAATATATATTTTTTATGGAACATCCTACAACTGATGAAATTTTTAAATTACGCTTAAAAAATAAGCTAGACTATACCTAAGTACAGGGTATTTTAATTCATTTAAATTTTTACAAACATAAAATTTTAGAAAAAAATAAATATTTGCAAATTTAAGAGTCGGTGACAAATTTTTTCTTAGATCTTCATAATAGGTTATTCAGCATTTTTAAACAGATGTTTATTGTATCAAAATTTATAATTATTTAATAGTACATTTTTAGATTTAAAAACTAATTGAAAACAAAAACCTTCCCAAATTGAAAAAAAATGTGTGTATAGATTATAATTATTGATCTTCGTTAATTCTACACAGTTTATGTACAGGTTCATTAATTTCTTATTTCCTCAACATTATCCCTAATTTTTTGAAACAAATCTTCTTCAACTTCCACTTTCGTCAGCTATAGTAACTGTCAAAAGGTTGTAGCATTTTTTTTGCCAGTGTCATCTTTGCAATTTATGCAAAGCTCTGTACAATTGATTTATTTCAAGAAATTATGGATAATGTGGAAGAAATTAATGAACCTGTACAAAAACTGTGTAGAATTAACGAAGATGAATAATTATAATCTATACATAATTTTTTTTAATTTAAGAACGCTTTTGTTTTCAATTAATTTTTAAATCTAAAAATTTACGGTTAAGTAATTATAAATTTTGTTACAATAAACATCTGTTTAAATATGCTGAATAGTGTATTGCGAAGATCGAAGAAAAAAATTGTCACCGATTCTTAGATTTGTAAATATTTAATTTTTTCTAAGTCTTTACGTTTTTCTAAAAATTGAAATAAATCAAAACACCCTGTACTTAGGTATAGCTAGTCCAGCTTCTTTTTTAAGGGCAATTTCAATATTTCAACAGGTGTAGGGTGTTCCATAAAAAATATATCTTTGATATACCACTCTTTTTTGAAGCACCCTGTATAATTTACATTATTTTTAGATTGTAGTGCTGATGGTCCAGTATATTTCTATGAAGAAATTTTTTTTAAATCAAGTCGTTTTCCGTACAGACACTGAGGCGAATAAAATGAACCATCCTGTATATAAATAGGTATATACTATAATTTTATTTTAATGTTTATTCACAAATTTATAATATTTTATGACAATATTTATGAAATTATATGTGTTAACGTTGTAAATGCATGTTGAAAAAAGTGCATTTTCCAGAATTTTCCGATTTTTTCGTTAAATGAAAATTAGCTAGTTGCTATCCTTTCGTCGAGTGACTCTGGAAGCTGAGATATTGTAAAATTTTTCAAGCGCTCTAAATTGAACTTTCTATAGCAAAATCTCGACGCGCGAAACTGGACTCGACAATCTTCCCCATCACATGGTCCCAGGTCAGTCAGCGTGTGTAACTTCACTTTAAAGGGTTATTACTCGTTTTAAGTCGAATATATTCTGTACTTATCAATTGAAATATAAAATATAGACATTTATTATCATTCTGTAAAAATTTCAACTCTTACTATGTATAAACAATAGAGATGTGTT
Organism: Diabrotica virgifera virgifera; assembly: GCF_917563875.1. Classification (NCBI taxonomy): domain Eukaryota; kingdom Metazoa; phylum Arthropoda; class Insecta; order Coleoptera; family Chrysomelidae; genus Diabrotica; species Diabrotica virgifera. The sequence goes on from NC_065452.1 coordinate 23,046,486, forward strand.
TTTTCAAAAAAGTATATTGAATATTACTGGTCCTAGAAAGTTGGTTTTTCTTTTTTAATGTTTGTTTTTTTACCAGCTTTTTGATACAATCAATTATAATTATTTATCAGAAAAATAACAAATATATTCTAATTGTTTTTAAGGAAAAAACTCACCATCTTTTAGCGACTTCAATGCTAGTAATGATGAACATAATGAATTAATTATCGCCCAGATGAATTCAGAATCTGATGATAAGGAGTCAGATGATCTTACAAAAGACTTAAATTTAGAAATCACCCCAACTCAAAATGAACATAATGAATTAAGTATCGCCCAGGTGAATTCCGAATCATCTTTTAATGAAAATGAACGGAATACTAGTATCCATACATTACTTCAAGAAGATAAACAGCAAAGTAACGAAAATAATCCACAGTCAACATCTAAGTCAGAGTTTTTCACTACACCAAAATCTGTTAGGTATATTCAAACAGGGGTAGGTCCTGCTTTTGCCGACTGTGTTACTTGGCCAACACAATCACCAGGTATCTGAAGGTAATATCGCCAAGTCAAGGTTTAGAATTTTTTTGTTGGATAGTGGGTAAAATTATGGATATTAAAAAAGATGTCACAACTTGAGCTATTCAATGAACTACTTGAAATTACGTAGAATCCACTAAAATAAAAACTTGGGTGTTTTTATACATTTACTGGACAATTTAAAAGAAAAGTCATCTTTGGCGATATTTCCAACCCTGGTTGGCAATATCGCCAACCTCTTATTTCGAATGCAATACGGTCTAACAATTGAACAATATACTTCCCAATGATAATATATTTACAATCGAGACCTTCCACTCCACATATAGAAGAACTTCTTAAGTATCCTGAAGCAAGAAACTTTGCTTTGGTAAAATTTCCTACAGAAGGTGGAGGCAAAGAAGCATATTATATAGGTCAGGTTGTAAAAATAAAGGAGAGCGAAGAAATTTTTTGTTTTAGAAAAAGTCACAAATGTGAAAACAAATTCTTCTTCCCCAATGTCCCCGATAAAGCTGTAATTAAAAAAGGTCAAGTTGTATAATATATTAAAACCAACTCTGGTAAATGGTACGAAGCGTCAACAGTCAACTGTTACATTTGAAGTAAATCTAAAGAACTATCTATAATGTTCGGTAAAATAGTATAGGTACAGTGTAAAATTAACAACAATTCTATAATGAATTATTTTATAAATTTTTTACTCTAAATAAATGTTTAAAGAATTAGTCCATTCTTCACGGTTTTTGCTCTAAATTTTAAAGAACCGCTTGGATTGACATGAAATTGGGCATAAATATAGCTTACATGTCAAAGAAAAAAAGTGATATTGTGCCGATGTGTGCCTTTGCCCTGGGGGTGACTTTCACCCCTTCTTGGGGGTGAAAAAATATATGTCCAAAATAAGTCCGGAAATGGGTAAACTGACTAATTTTAAGTAACTTTTGCTCTATAGAGCTTTTTCGCCAAGTCAACACTTTTCGAGTTATTTGCAAGTGAATATGTTCATTTTCCAACAAAATAACCACATTTTTAGACGGTTTTTCGCAAATAACTCAAAAATTAAGTATTTTGTCGAAAAAAACGTTCTTAGAAAAAATATAGCCTATAAAAAAGTAAAAAAAAATGGTGTACGCGTTAGGTCTCTGGATCTCGTAGAGCCAGAGTTATAGCCAATGAAAAATAGATTCATATTCACCAAATTTCAAATACAATATTTCGACGTGAAATATCCAAAAAATTAAGCACTTTTTGGGGAAAACATATTATAGCTTTTTTAAAGTGTTTAAAAAAGCTTTATTTCTATTTTTACAAAAAGTTTCTAGCATTAAATTTAAGCAAGTTACGCTCAAAACAAAAGTTGGTCCCTTTTGTTTTTGCAAAAAAAAATCGGGAAGACCACCCCCTAATTAGCAACTTAAATTAAATTAATCGTTGCCGCTCCACAAATTATTTTACTTATATTGTGTTTATATGATCTGTAAGTTTCATCGATCCAAAGTGCTTATTTTTGAAAAAATTTGGTTTTAAAGTAAAATTTTTAAAAATTTAAATTTTGGAGAATGCTTTTTTTCAAAATAACTTAAAAATTGTTAGAGATACTATAAATCTCGAAAAACAAAAAAAATTAGATTTGCTTTTCTGAATATCATGTATTTTTTGGTTTTTCTGTTGGACAAAAATTGATTAGGATTTGGTGTTTCTAAATTTGCATACATTCGTGATCAGTGACTCGTTTAACCCATTTTAACTACAGCCCTTTCAATAATAAGGACTTTGAACCGATGAAACTTAAAGATCATTTAAACAATATATACAGGAGTCAAGAAACTTATGCAGTCGTGCCGATTAAGTTCATTTAAGATACTAATTAGGTGGTGATTTTCTCGATTTTTTTACCAAAACCAAAAGGGACTAACTTTATTTTGAGCGTAACTTGTTTAATTTTGATGCTAGACATTTTTTTTTATAAAACAAAAATGAAGCTTTTTTTAAACACATTAAATAAGTTGTAATGAGTTTTCCCCGAAATGTGCTTCATTTTTGGTTATTTCACGTTAAAGTATTTCATTTGGAATTTGACGAATATGAACCTATTTTTCATTAGCTATAACTCTGCTTCTATTAGGTGTAGAGACGTGATGTATACACCATTTTTTTAAATTTTTTACAGGCTATATTTTTGCTAAGAATTTTTTTTCGACAAAATACTTACTATTTGAGTTATTTTCGAAAAACCGTCTAAAAGCGTGGTTATTTTGTTGAAAAAATGAACATTCACTGGCAAATAACTCGAAAAGTATGGACTAGTGAAAAAACTCTATAGAACAAAAGTTACTTAAAATTAGCCAGTTTATCCATTTTCTGACTTTCTTTGGACGAAAATTTTTTCACCCCCAAGAGGGGGTGAAAACCACCCCCAGGGCAAAAGCACATATCGGCACAATATCACTTTTTTCTTTGACTTGTTAGCTATGTGTACGCCAAATTTCATGTCAATCCAAGCGGTTCTTTACAATTTAGAGGTTTTGCAATATTTTACCGTTAAAGAACGGACTAAATAAAAAGGTCTTTTTTAAATGCAATTTTCGCGTGGTCGAATATTGGTGCATAAGTGGTCGCAAACTGGAAAAAGTGGTCGGTTATTGGTGAATGTGTCAAATAATTTTTAATAATTAAAAAACGTAGGTTACGTCATAGATACGTTATAATATTAAATGTATTTTTAAAGTACATAATAAATACTAATAAATGCTAAAAGTTTTACGTCCAAAAACTAATTTTTCAATTTAATATTAACTTTTTAATTTCAAAAATCCTAATTTGGTCGGAAATTGGTACATTCACCCTACTTAGAAATAACTACCTCTTAAAACCCACCAAATTTCATTTGCATATCTCAACCGGTTTTATAGCAATAAATAAATGATCAGTTTGGAAGAAAAATTTCAACACCCCCTATCTCGGAAACGAAGCATTTGCGAACATACGTTTATAAAGCAAACTGTCATTATTTTTTCATGCAGAATTACGCCTTAAAGTTTGCTATACTTATTTAAAAACACCCTGTATTGATGAAAAACAAGGCTAGTAGTTAAATTACTTGACTTTTTTTATTATCCAACATAAGCGAATGAATCAAAAAACAGAATGTTAAGAAAACATAAGGCTATAATTGGCTTTTAATTTCAATTTTTTATAAATGCTAGAATATTCCACAGGGTGATGCGATCTTTGAGAAAAATCAGAGTTGATTGGTACACCCGGTATATAATGACAACTTACCTGTGCAGCAACATAATGATTACAGCGATATTGTTAAAGAATAAAGCTATAAAATGTTAAAAAAATAGGGTTTAGGAAATTCGAGACATTAAAAATGAACAATTTTTAAGGTGGTCCGTTAATTTCTTGTAGAAGTGTATTAATTAACCCTTGCTCACGTATCATGTTGCGTATCACGTAATAGTAATTTTTTATTCAATAATGTCAAGTTATGCAAAAGTCAAAAAACGTCATAAATGAATGACTATTTTATTACTGATGTTTTAGGACATACTGCAAAACATGTTTATTTAAAAAAAATCTTTTTTTATTTATAGCAAATAAAGATAGAAATTTGAGTTATCATAATTACTATCTACATGGGAAATAAGCTGCCAATTAAGCTGATACCATTAGAACATGTTTATTTAACTGTTTATCAATATTGACCCCAATGCCAATTTCCAGGTTATTCCGATATTACTATGTTCATTTAATAGCCAAACTGGCCGCAAATTAATACGAGGCCTGTAGACCTAGTTTTAGGATCTAATGTTCCTAAAAAATTGCATTTGTGTGTTATAGCTTTGTTTTAAGTTTTAATTTCAGTATTTTTGAAACTAGACAGCCGATAATATAAAAAATATACATATCTATAAAAATATATATAAATATATATAAAAATATATATCCAATTAAGTCGGCATCATATGGGAAACTTTTTTATTCTTAGTTTTATGAAAAAAAGTTATTCTTTATAAAAAGTTGTGCATGGTCTAAAACTTAAAATACAACCATCAGTTACCATTTTTTTAAAGCTGTATACGAGGAATGTCAAAAAATATGAATTTTACTCAAGAGTAAAGTAGCTTTATTTTTCACAATATTGAAAATTGTTATAATGAAAAGTTGTTTGGAATTAAGAACTATTATTTAATATGCAATTTCATCCTTCTAATTTAAAAAAAAATTGAATTTGTTTTTTAATTATGGATAACCAACATTATTTTCAGTTATTTCAATTATGATAACTCTTTTATTATTAATTTTACGAAAAACAGTTATTCTATATAAAATGTTCTGCATGGTCTAAAACCTAAAATACAACCATGTTATATCAAATTTTGTCAATTTTATAAGAGGTATATAAAAAATATGAATTCGCTTAAGAGTACTTAAATAAAATACCGTTATTTTTCACAATATTGAAAATTGTGATTATATAAAGTTGCATAGAACTAAAAATCATGTTCCAATATGTAATTACATCCTTCTTATTGAAATATTCTAAACTATAAAGGTACTTTATTATTGATCGAAATTCATTTTATTTGACATACCTCGTATAAAATTGATCAAATTTGATATTAGATGGTTTTATTCAAGGATTTTAACCATGAAGAACTTTTTATAAAGTATACATTTTTTTCGTAAAATTAATAATAAAAGAGTTATCATAATTTAAATAACTGAAAATAATGTTGGTTATCCATAAAAAAAATTCAATTTTTTTTTAATTAGAAGGATGAAATTATTACAATATGGTTCTTAATTCCAAACAACTTTTCATTATAACAATTTTCAATATTGTAAAAAATAAAGCTACTTTGCTCTTGAGTAAAATTCATATTTTTTGACATACCTCGTAGACGGCTTAAAAAAATTGATAAGTGATGGTTGTATTTTAAGTTTTAGACCATGCACAACTTTTTATAAAGAATAACTTTTTTTCATAAATGTAAGAATAAAAAAGTTTCCCATATGATGCCGACTTAATTGGACACGCTGTATATTCTAATAATTGGAGATTTTAACAGTCACATAGGAAAGGAAGATGAAGATATAGTGGAACGATTTGGGGAAGACTAAATAATTAGAACCGAAAATGGAAGTCGGCTAATAGAAATACACATAGTTTCAAACGTTATGCATCACCTAAAATTATGCTCGTTTTTCATGCTTCTCATGTATTATGCTTCTCAAAAGTTCATTTTTTCGTAAACAAATTAACGGATTCCTCTATTTTTTTTATTATTTTAGATTTTTCTTTGGGATTTAAACAGTTCTCATTCGGATGACTAAAGTATGTATGGAGGGTGGAATATCAAAAGTACGTGTAAATAATAAACTGTCTGACAGCTTTGAAATCAACAATGGACTCAAACAGGGTGATGCGTTATCTCCACTACTTTTTAACCTTGTATTAGAGAAAGCCATGAGGTCGGCCGAAATAAGGACAGAACTGCTATCGGTTCAAGGTCACAAGTTATTACTAGCTTACGCAGATGACATTGATCTCGTTGGAGACTCCATCCTATCCACAAAAGCCATTTTCAACAAGGTAGAAGGAGTAACAAGCGAAGTAGGGCTGAGGATTAATGAAGAGAAGACGAAATATATGTGTATAAATAGAACGACACGAAGAGACAGGATAGGACAAAATGTGACGGTCAACACCTTCAATTTCGAAAGAGTACAACGTTTTAAGTATCTGGGGGCCGTAATCACAGGTGACAACGATGTTACTGAAGAAATAAAAGACAGAATCCAATCAGCAAATCGCTGTCTATTCGCACTGGATAAGCTTATAAAATCAAAAAATCTTACAAGAAGTTCCAAGATCAAAATTTATAAATCCATCGTCAGACCAGTACTAACATATGGATGCGAAACGTGGACCATGACCAAATCAAACCAAGAAAAGCTCAGACGTTTTGAACGAAAAATACTTAGAAAAATTTTCGGACCTCACCACGACATTAACACAAACCAGTATAGGATCAGAACCAACATCGAATTAAAAGCACTTTACAATGACACCGATATTGTCCAAGAAATTAAATCACAGCGACTAAGATGGGCAGGCCACGCGCACAGACTTCATAACGAAACTCTTGTAAAACTGGTATGGGAGGAAACTCCTACAGGCAAAATACCACTTGGACGTCCCAGAATGCGATGGAGAGATAACATCCAAGCAGATCTCCGGAAAATGAACATTCTATTTGACCCTAGGTTGATGGAAGACCGAAGAAATTGGAAGAAAGTTGTACAGTCAGCCAGGACCCACCCAGGGTTGTAGCGCTACGTGATGATGATGATGATGATGATGATGATGATTTAAACAGTTGGGCAAAGGTTTACCCAAACTTCTTTTTTGAACTTCTACCGGATGGAAGAAAAGAAATGATTTTCTTATGTTAAGTTTGAGACACGCTGTAGGGAGTACAAGGTATGTATACGTTTGGATACACATTGAAATTGTATTGTAGTATTACGTTTTGTAAATATTTTGTTTTTTAATGTCCCTGATATCTTTAGAAACAAAGAAAATAGACGGTTTTATTGTTTACCATGACGTGTTTTAACTGAAACAAAACTAAATTAACAATAAAAATAAAACAGTTACCAAAACTTTAAAACCAGAAAGGCACATAACGTTAACAATTCTGGTCGGCACCTTAATCATGCATTATCCCTAAATAATTCATGATTGGAAAATTAACCTAACCTATACTAAGCCATAACGAAAGTGATTTATTTCCTTGTATGCATTATACCTATGGGCAGTCTGATAAGTACTTAGCCTACAAAAGAAAAAGGAACATTTTGGAAAAGTGTCAATTTATTTTTCTACATAGTCTCTTTTTAGCTCGATACACTTGACCCAGCGATGCTCTAGCTTCTTTAACCCTTCTGAAAAATACATTTTCTCGAGGTCTGCAAAATAGGCTTCCGTGGCGGCGATGACCTCCTCATTCGACTTAAATTTCTACCCAGCGAGTGTCTTTTTCAAGTTTGGAAACAAATAGTAGTCGCACGGGGCCAAATCTGGAGAATACGGTGGATGGGGCAACAGTTTGTAGACCAATTTGGCCATGGCGACGGCGGAGGTGTGAGCCGGTGCGTTGTCATGGTGGAAGAGTACTTTTTTCTTTGCCAAATAGGGTCGTTTTTTCTTCAATTCGGCGTCAAATCGGCCCAATATTTCGGCATAATAGGGCCCTGTGATTTTATTGCCCTTCTCCAAGTAGTCGATATTGATTATACCTTGTGAATCACAGAAAATGCTGGTCATCCCCTTTCCGTCCAATTGGACAGTCTTCGCCTCCTTTGGAGCACGGTCGCAGGGTACTGTCCCCTCTTTCGATTGTTCCTTGGTTTCTGGTGTATACCAGTGAACCTACGTGTGGCTCACCAAAAACCGACATTCGTCCACGTTGAAACTCATTAAACCAATGTTTGACAGTTGCCATCGAACGAGAAGAGTCACCGTACACATCATCCAAGCGCTCTTTGATTTCGCTGCGTGATTTCCCTTCCAAAAACAAGAATCGAATCACCGAGCCATATTGCTCTTTTTTCATTTTATTAAGATCCGCGGACAGACGCGGACTTTCACACGCAATCACAACAATACTATAATTTCGATTTGGCTGAAATTTTGACATTAGTCGTCTACGATAACGCATTAAATGACAGTACACTTCACTTGCGATAGTGGTGCCATTGGGCGGAGAGGCGAAGTACTTATCGGACTGCCCTAGTATGTGCATGATTCGAAAGTTAACATAACCTAAACTTTTGTCAACCAAGTATACACAGCGCAACATAAGAGAGACGAGATGGCTAAATGGATGCTTTGTGATGGTTTGGGGTGGAATTATCTTGAGAGTAAGTAAGAATTTGGTGTCTACGTGAAGGCTCTTTAAATAGCGAGTGGTACATTGCGCAGATTTTCTTTCTTTGAACACTTTGTTCTTTTCGCACTATATATAGGAAATAATTTCATCTTATAGTGTATGATAAGAAATGGGCTTCTTACAGGGGATAATGGGGTCGTCAATTAAAACACAGATTTGAGAGTATAACAGTCTCGTTTCTTTGTCATTAAAGATGTAAGAGAAACTAAAAATATATTCACAAAATACTATACTACAACATAGTTTCGATGCATACCCACCTTTGTACCATTTACTTCATACAGGGTGTCTCAAACTTTTGTTTCAGTTAAAACACATGTTAAAGAATAAAACCGTGTATTTTATTTGTTTCTGAAGATATCAGGGACGTTCAAAAAACAAAAGGTTCACAAAACATAAGACTACAATACGATTTCCATGTATACTCACACTTATACCTTGTCCTTCCTACAAGGTCCCTCAAACTTAACATAAGAAAAATATTTTTTTCTTCCACCCGGTATAAGTACAAAAAAGAAGTTTAAGTAAACCTTTGCCCAAGTGTGTAAATAACAAAGAAAAACCTAAAATAATAAAAAAAATAGCGGAATCCGTTAGTCTGTTCATGGAAAAATCAACTATAAAAATGAGCATAATTTTAGATGATGCATTACTGTTGAAACTGTGTTTATGTCGAGAATACGATTTGGCCATAACTAGAGCTCGGGAAATATGCAAAATGCATATTAAGTATTTTGGATAAATTGTATAAGTGCGTATTTTTAGATATATCACAATATAGACAAAAATCTGAGGACACAAGTAATGCAATTGGTAAAGTTGGTATTAGAATGATATGACAATAGGCCCTAATGGACAGTAATGCGATAAAATCAGCATTAAATAAAATCATAAATCAATATTGTTTTTTCCGAAAGCTTAACAAATAACAAAATATCAGAATTTGTATTAGCAAAACACAAATTGCAATCGTCGCGTCGTTCTGTCCTGTCCGTATTAAGTTCAGTAAAGTTTTGTTTAAGTGTTTATCAAAAGTGCTTAATAATGCCGAAACATATTGCTACTAAATAAATCCTTTGAAAAAGTGAATTATTATTCATTTATTCAATTAAAATCATTTATACCTAATGTGCCTTTATTACCTGAACCTGTGATAACTAGATGGGGAATAGCTATATGTTCGGGGCTTCGGAGTAGATAGCTCAGGTGCTATAAAAAATGTGTGGCTGTTTTAAAAAAACCGTTAGTAAAAAGTAATTTTGGCTCATATCCAAACCAATTTTGTAAATATTGCTGAATCAATTACTAAATTAGAAAAGCGAAACATTTCATTAGACCAAAGTATTGAAATTATCAATTGATTAAAAAATGAAAAAAAATAACACTTTGGGGAAACCTACAAAGGTATCAAAAATTCTGCACGGTGTTAAAGAAAAATGAGGGATATCATTTAATAATTCAAATAAGTAATATTATTAAGACGAGGAATTGTTATTATCGGATGGACGGCACAGTTTTTTTCTAGAAAATTTATAAAAAAAAGTTTTAATATACAGGGTGTCCCGAAAAGATTGGTCATAAATTATAACACACATTGTGGGGTCAAAAATAGTTCGATTGAACCTAACTTACCTTAGTACAAATGTGCACATGAAAAAAGTTACAGCCCTTTGAAGTTACAAAATGAAAATCGATTTTTTTCAATATATCGAAAACTAATACATATTTTTTACTAAAAATGGACATGTATCATTCTTATGGCAGGAACATCTCAAAACAAAATTATAGTGACGTTTGTCTACCCCATAAAAATTTTATGGGGGTTTTGTTCCCTTAAACCCCCCCAAACTTTTGTGTACGTTCCAAGTAATTTAATATTGTGGTACCATTAGTAACATACAACATTTTTTAAACTTTTTTGCCTCTTAATATTTTTTCGATTAGCCAGTTTTTATCGAGATGCGGCTTCTTTTTAATATATTTACATAAAAAATTTATGGGGGCTTTGTTCCTTTAAACCCCCCAAATGTTTGTGTACGTTCAAATTAAGCTATTATTGTGGTACCATTAGTTAAACGCAGTGTTTTTAAAACTTTTTTGCCTCCTAGTATTTTTTTGACAAGTCACCTTTTATCGAGATGTGACTTCTTTTTCAAAATATACCTAAAAATGTAAATTATAAATAAATTTTAAGATTATTAACAGGTCTCTATAATCGTACTTAACCATATACAAATATGTGGTGGATTCGACAGATATTCAAAATATGTCGATAAACACTGGCTTATCGAGAAAGTACTAAGAGGCAAAAAAGTTTTAAAAATATTGTGTTTAACTAACGGTGCCACAATAATAATTTAATTGGAACGTACACAAAAGTTTGGGGGGGTTTAAAGGAACAAAATCCCCATAAAATTTTTATGGGGTGCACAAATTTCACTTAAATTTTTTTTAAGATGTTGCTGCCATAAGAATGACACATGTCCATTTTCAATCAAAAATCTCTAAGAGTTTTCGATATATGAAAAAAAAATCGATTTTCATTTTGTAATTTCAAAGGGCTGTAAATTTTTTTGTGTGCACTATTTTATATAGGTAAGTGAGGTTTAATCAACCTATTTTTGACCCCAGAATCTGTGGTACAATTTATGACCAATCTTTTCGGGACACCCTGTATATGTTACGGTAAGTATGATTAATTGGAAATTATTAATAATTACCGGTTACTATTAATACAAACCGAATAGCTAGGTAAAAGTAATAAATATGGCAGAATTAATCACATCGACCGGTAATTATTAATAATTTCCGGATTAGAACGGTAAATGTAATAAATTTCAATACAAGTGGGTAGAAGCTTGCGGAGTATAGGGAGGTTTATTAGTCACTGCGACATACCAGAGCTTAAATACGGTGCATAGCGCACACCAGTGTTAGTCAATCTGTAGTCGTCCACTGCGTAATACACTATTTAATGTATAAATACATAAGGCTAAAGCAGGATTAAAACCATCCTTACCTCCTGATACTTTATACGAAATCAGAAGAAGATTTAGAAGCGATACTAGCAGATCATTCTGATGACGTTGATGATGGAGCAAAGCACCGTGGTGATATGGAACTCAACAGTACAACCGAGGATTTACAGTTAGCGACTATTGAAGATACAGGTAACACTAACAGCCCGATCGAACATAATGCGTGTGCGATAATTGCTGTCAATGAGGAAGACAATGCCAGTATTGGCGATAAAGAAAATGAGGGAGACGAAGGAGAAGGCACTGCAATTGACAAAACTTCAAAAGAAAATTCACGAGACTCGGGATCTTGCAAAACAGTCATTTGTAAAAGAAACTGACAGAATGTTAAAGAATTCCAATGATAGATTCCCGGTTAAAAAAGTGTTAGAGTGCGAATTCCAGAAGTTGATAGGGCTAATGCCGATAGCCGAAACATTATTGCCATTATTTTTTCTGTTATAGATGAGAAGCTATAGGCAATAAGCATGGCATTTTAAACCAACTTCATGCAAGAAATCAATTTATCACCTGCAAGGAAACACTTATTTCAATCAATGAAGCACCTGACACTCAGATAAGTCTCAGTGAATGTGTTCGTAAAGATTCGAATTTAGCCAGTCAAGGATTCCGTCACTGCAATTGTAGTGGCCAATGTAATTTAAAACGCTGCAAACGCAAAAAATTCTTTGCGTTCTTTGTAATTCTTTGTAAGTGCAACAAGAGCCTTTCCTATAAAAACAAGTACCTAATTATAATGTAGTAACTTAAAGCCTAATGCGTGTTAGACTAAAAGCCGCTATAGGTGAAATTTCTTAATCATTTTAGGCACGATGGGACCCTATAACTTAAATAGTAGAACCTAAAAGAAAACGTTTGAACACTGTGCCGTCACTTTTCAGTGGCACATGCGTCGACAGTGGCGCATCAAACTTTCCACTTATGGACGGGATAAATAAATTAAAAGTTAACAGAACTTACTAACAGAATTAACTTTTTTATTTTTTTAAGTTCTATGTGATTAACACATAGGATTCAGCGTAATTTTAACCCACCACTCCCTTCCCCCTGCCCACACCATCAAAAACTTCATTTTTCGTTTTTATTTTCTTTGGTGAGATGCAATCAATTTTAAAATTTCAAAAAATTCAAACGCATAGCTGAGGCTTTTATAAAACATGCCTATTTTTTATAGACCCATAGGTAGAGCGTACATAACCTCAAAAAATTAAAAGAAATTTTTTTTTCAAAAAAGCGTATAACTTTTTTTGAGGAATAGCTGTAGGTCTAATTTTTTTAATCTTGTGTGTTTCATCAAACACTATATTTTTAATTTTTTTCAGATTTTTTCATAAGGCTCCATACCTTCAAAAATCTGAAAAACTGTTTTTTGGGGGGTTTTCGGGATTTTCCCTATTTTATAGACTTCATAATGTATCAAATCAATTTTGTTTCTATAGGTTATATGTAACTTGAAATAACTGAGTCCTTTAGAATATTTAAAAATCAGAAAAACAGGTTCAAACCCCCCAAAACCCCCTTAAAACAGTTTTTTGGATTTTTGAAGGTGATCAGCGTTACAGAAAAATCTGAAAAAAATTAGAAATATACTGTTTGATAAAATGCACAAGACTAAGAAAAAATTAGATCTGCAGCTATCCCCAAAAAAAAGTTATATACTTACCTTTTTCCAAAAAACAAACTTTAAAATTTTTTTGAGGTTATGTACACGCAACCTACAGGTCTATAAAAAATAGACGTGTTTTATAAAAGCCTTAACTATGCGTGTCAATTTTTTGAAATTTTAAAATTGATTGCATCCCACCAAAAAAAAAAATAAAATCGAACAATAAAGTTTTTGATGGTGGGGCAGGGAGAAGGGGGTGGTAGGTTAAAATTACGATGAATTTTATGTCTTAATCACATAGAACTTTAAAAAATGAAAAAAATTAAATTCTGGTAATGAGGGAGGGTATTTTTTAATTTATGTATCCCGTCCATAAGTGGAAAGTTTGATGCGCCACTGTAGACGCATGTGCCACTAAAAAGTGACGGCACAGTGTTCAAACGTTTTGTTTTAGGTTCTACTATTTAAGTTATAGGGTCCCGTCGTGCCTAAAATGATTAAGAAATTTCACCTATAGCGGCTCTTAGTCTATGTGTATGAGTTTGTTTTTACTTATAAGGTGTCTAGTTGAGTTTTTTTATTGACAAATTCTCTTTAAGTGTTTCAACTTTATTATCAAATTTCATAAATAAACAATAGTGAAGCCCAAAATGCGTTTTTATTACATTAACCAGAACTGTTAGGAAAGTATTAATAGTAACCGGTAAGTCTAATTATAAATGTATTATTAATCACATTGACCAGCTGCTACGGTTATTATTAATATTTACCGGTAATTATTAATACAGACCGGATTTATCACATCAACCGTAACATATGTATAGTTTAAATGTAATAATAATATAATAAAGAATGTTGATGATGATAAATATTAAAAATATATAATATAATGGTTAGCTAATAGAAATTTCAATACATTTTTTTGTGATTTTAGCATAAAATAAATGAAAAACTTCAATACAAGGATTACTGCGTTTTTATTTATATGCATTAAATGCATAAAAACATATTTTAGTGCATATTTTAACTGTTTTTTGTACATATTTCCCCAAGCTCTAGCCATAACAAGCATAAAACAATCATAGATACACATGGGAGGAACTAGTAGGTACCAAAGATCAATTATTTATTTAATAATAGTGCGAAAAGCCAGCTAAACAATAATACTAGATGTAAGAGTCTGAGAGAAACAGAATGTGAAAATAACCACCGATTAAAACTTCTTCTTCTTAAGGTGCCTATCCGTTCCGGATGTTGGCGATCAGCATGGCTATCCTAACTTTGCTTGCTGCTATTCTGAATAGTCCGGTTGTCGATGTATTAAACCACTTTCTCAGATTTTGAAGCCAAGGTATTCTTCTTCTCCCTGGTCCTCTCTTTCCAAATACCTTGCCTTGAAGAATGAGTTGCAACAAGCCATATCTCTGTTCATTCCTCATAACATAGCCAAGATATTCTAGTTTGCTCTCTTTGATTTTGTTAATAATCTCGCATCCCTTGCCTATTCTACGTAGAACCTCAACATTAGTCACACGATCCACCCACGAAATTCTCAAAATGCGCCTGTAACACCACATCTCGAGTGCCTCGAATTTTCTCAAAGAAGCCTCAGAAAGTGTCCAGGCCTCGACTCCGTATAATAACGTAGAAAATACATAGCATCTGATGATAGAGATTTTGGTAGCAAGAGGTAAATCGTGGCTTCTGAAAAGAGACTTCATCATTATGAACGCTGATCTCGCTTTTCCTATGCGTTGTTTTATTTCAATTGAGTGGTTCTACTGGCTGTTTATGTTGGTACCGAGGTATGTGTAGCTGTCGATCCTGTCAATTAGTTGTTGGTTAACCAAAAGCTGTGTATTTAATATTTCGCGCATACTGACTACCATGTACCTACTTTGTTTTTTTCGTATTGAGATCAAGTCCGTATTCTCTACTTAGGGAATTTTTATTACTTACTTAGGAATTCTTAATTCTTAGTTAGGAATTCTTAATTCTTACTTAGGAATTCTTATTAAAACTAGGGAAATTCAAATACACGGGAAGACAACTAAAAAAGAAATTAGGAGAAGTCTATGCGTGGCATTATAGTGATGTTAAACTAATGAAGCATTAAAGCAGAGGAAGATTTTTTTAATGGTAGGCGCTTATTAAAGATATATCTGTCAATAATATTATTATTTACAAAAAAGTCCCAGATATAAAATTCACCATTAAAATAATAGTAAATAATTATTTTAATCTGAAACTTTGGCTATTGAAACCCCATTTTGGTAACATCCTTAATCTCTGACTTTTACAATTTATAAGACAAGAGACGACGTATAAAGAAAGCAACAAGGACTCTACAATATGCAGTCACATTCCGCTTTCATTCGTCTAGGAAAAGATCCGAAAGAAAGTTCCTAGTACTCAAAATCTGAGCAATAAAAGTGAAAATAAAAGACAGTTTATGTTTCCTTTCGATTCAGAGGCGATACACAATACACAATCTCCAGACAGCTGTTTCTGTCTTACGACGTCCTCAGTGGAGCTACGTGTACCAGAAAGGGGTTCCAATAAGAAAAGTTTCAGATTTAAATAATTACTTACTATTATTTTAATGGTGGATTTTGTAATCGTATATTTTGTAAGAGTAATTACGAAAGCTATGCCAATAAAATTGATAACTGATAAATTATCAGTTATCAATGGAAACATGCGGAAGTCCCTGAAAGGTTAAATGTAAATAAAAAATGGTAAAAATGAATTCTAGCACATACGATATGTCCTGCTTTAATGGTATATACCTAAATAAAAAATAAATATTTTTAATTACATATTTAATTAACAGAAAAAACGAATTGGCGCACTATAGTTTAAAGCAGGATTATCAAAATCTAGAAATCTGATCGTTCTACTATATTTCTTACTTATACTATATCCATAGAACCTCGACACCGTAAGGTACAAGAGGACGGCTTAAGTAAGTAAAAAAACTATATCCATAGCGTTTCCAAAACTGAATATGAAAAATTATTTTTGTGTTGAACTATATAGTCAATAAACCTAGATGCATGGTTGCACTTTCTAAGTATTTTTGAAGTTATACTTACTTCTTTAGGCGCGTTTGGGAATAAACATGTATATGTGCGCGAATTCATCAAAATTTGTTTTGCTCTGATTGGGTATTACAAAGGCCTGTCAAAAATTGTTCAATATAGCGGTTATGTGTAAACAAATGTTGTGTATTATTAGTTTTTATTGTTGTCAAAAGTAAGTCTATAATAATTGTAGTGACTTTTTAAATAGTTTTTAAAAGCAACAGGTTCTTAATTGTAAATGTTTTAGTATTGTAATAAAAAATTACATACCTATTTGGAAAATGTAAAATGTAGTAGGTAATGGTTCCATTTACATAATTCGATTACCAATAAAAATTTCTACCAATCTTCATCTAATATATTGTTTCCTTACTCTATGTTTGGTTGTATTTTAATATTTTAATTCCACAAAAATCAAACTAATTTTATTAAATTCATAAGCAACTCTCCAAAAATTTAAAACTTTAATTTGGTGTGTGTCAATGGATGAATTTTAACGTGCCTTGATTCACAACCCAATGACCACAATATACACGGGTTCGATGCCCAATGCAAGTTTTTATTTTTTTTATACATTTTATGATTGTAGGTATATTTATTACATAAATTTTGTTTCAGAAAATACGTATTTAGTTAAAATTTATGCCAACAATTGTTCAGGAATCAGTTCTTTGTGGCATTTTTCAATGTGTTTGTGTGTTTTATTTTTTAATTTTTTTTAATTTTTGGTATTGTTTTAATAAAAATTTTGGGAAAGTAGTAAGTATTCAAATTATTTAATATTTAAATAAAATATGAATAAACTGTTTAAAGTATTACGAGGAAGATGAAAAACCCTAGATACAAAGTTTACTACTTTTATACAATTAGAATAATTGAAATAAAAATAATAAACAATATTTTAAATCCAAGACTTTTCGTTAAGAAACTGCTTTCTGGCTGCATCCTGTATCTAAATTAGAATTTAAGTTGATCTGACTGCAGCCAGAAAGCAGTTTCTTAACGAAAAGTCTTGGATTTAAAATATTGTTTATTACTTTTATTTCAATTATTCTAATTGTAGAAAAGTAGTAAACTTTGTATCTAGGGCTTTTCGTCTTTCTCGTATTAAGAGAGATGTCGCTGTTTTGCGTCTCAAAAGGTAGAAACATTGCATCACGATGTTTTCCCTTAAATAGGCAGGATTGTTAATATTTGTTCCAGAGTTGTGACTGCATAGCTTCACTGAGGATGCATAAATGCTGAAATAGCTATATGGATATGGTGTTTCAACTCTGAATCAAATAAAAACAAGAACTGCCTTTATCTCTACCTTTTACCTGTTTAAATTATATTGATTTCGTTGAAACCATATTATAATAGATAACTTCTTACGTGCGTACAAATTACACAAATATTATTTTTTTAACTACTTTCTTCAAATTGCTATTATTACATGCGCATTGTTAGTATATATTAGTATGTAAATATTATTTACAAAGAATGTAGTCATTAAAAAGACCATCTAAACATTTTTACTTACAAGTTATCAAAGAGGGCTATTTGATGATCCATAAACATAACTAACCTGAAACAAATACAATATGTTATTAGAACCAAATACAAAATATGGAATCATAACAAAATCTTTAACATCATATTGACATTGCAGCTCATTAGTTCTTTTTATGGGCATGTTCTAAATAGTCCAGAGAGATAAAAGGTTTTTCTCAGGACACTGAATTATCCAGGTAGCTGATAATTTTTTAGTTATTTTAGACCTATTGAAAAGAAAACCTACGATTCCTGTCTAGAGTTCGAAGCCGTTTTTTAATTATTCATAACTTAGCGCAAAGAACGGGATATTTTCGTTTTTTTTACACCCCATTAAAAAGCTAAATAGTTGATATAAAATTACATGCCAAAATGTTAAACGTGTTAAACATGCCAAAATAAGCATATTAAGGGCCACATTTTGTTATTCGGGTGTTTTTTGGGTAGCTGAACACGAGTAAGCCACCAGAATCGACCCCTGGAGCACCTGGTGTCCAGGATCACTGCTAAGACACGTCATTTAGAGTTTTGAGGGTTTTCGGCACTAAATTGATGCAAACAGATTACTTGGAGATTTTTAAAGTCGCTGAACTTGAATACGCCATCAGCACCTACCCCCGGAGCACCTGGTGCCCAATGTCACTGCTAAGGCATGTTATCTTCTGGAGTTTCTAGGGTTTTCGGCACTAAATTTAT
Organism: Diabrotica virgifera virgifera; assembly: GCF_917563875.1. Lineage (NCBI taxonomy): Eukaryota > Metazoa > Arthropoda > Insecta > Coleoptera > Chrysomelidae > Diabrotica > Diabrotica virgifera. Next base: position 23,064,931 of record NC_065452.1, read on the forward strand.
GCAAAAATTTTTTTAGGGGTTTGTGGGGTTGACGAACACGAATACGCCATCACAACCGACTCCCGGAGCTCCTGGTGCCCACCATCACTGCTAAGTACGTCCTCTGCTGAATGCATGCAAATATATCACTAGGCGGTTTTTGGAGTAGCTGAATACCAACACGCCATCACAACTAACCCTCCGAACCACCGGGTGACCAAGGTCACTGCTAAGACATGTTATCTTCTGGTGTTTGGAGGGTTTTTAGGCACGAGGCGCACCGGGGGCCGGTTAGAATAGAATAGAATAGAAATATGCTTTATTGTCATGAAAAATTTAACAATTTTATAGACAAAGCTTACAAGAGTCATAAATAAAAACAATAACAAATACGGTTTACTAAAATTATATAAATCGTCAAAATAAATAAAATATAATGAAGTGAAACAAAAAACAGTAACACTCTATTGCAAAATTTAAAAAAAATTCAAATTGTATAATCTACCTCAAGAAATTTAATAAGTTAAGATGTTTCATATGACACTCAAGTGATTGCAGATTCTTTTTCAGCATCCCCAAAACCCCCCGATTAATCTGTTTGCATCAATTTAGTGCCGAAAGTCCTCGAAACTCCAGATGACGTGCCTTAGCAGTGATTCTGGTCAATAGGTGCTCCGATGGTCGGTTCTGATGGCCTATTCGTCTTCAGAAGCACAAAAAACCCCGAGTAACAAAACCTGGCCCTTCAAACACCTCTCTTGATATGTTTATGCACTTTTGGATGCATTTTAAGCACCTTAAATGCAACTAAGCATTTACACTCATTTTTTTATAGTAGATTTTTTTCTTGACATCATCATGAACATAATGCAAAACGTTTCTTCTTCTTCTAAAGGTGCTTATTTTCGGGAGATGTTGGCGACCACATTGACCCATCTTATTCTATTCACAGCAGCTCGAAATAGATCAGTTGATGTTAGAGCAGTCCACTTCCTAAAATTGGCCAGCCAGGATATACGTCTACGTCCAGGGCCTTTCTTGCCCTCAATCTTGCCTTGCAGAATCAACTGTAAAAGTCGGTATTTATTAATACCCATAATGTGGCCGAAGTAAGCCAACTTTCTGTTCTTTATGGTGTTAATTATGTCTTTGTCTTTTCTTAGCCTCTGGAGAATAGTTATGTTAGTTGTTTGGTCTATATATCGACACTCCCATCGAACAAGTTTGTAACTCAAGTTCCATCTTTTTTCAGATTTCAACACAGACGAATTCAGCAAAAAATTGCGCACACGTCAATATAAACGATATAGTTTAATTCTCAATAGTTTGGCTAATAATCCATTGAAAAAAAGTTGTATTTTAACTAACGTGTGCCATTCTAGCGTGAAAGAGGCAGTAACACTGGATACCCCCTATGTTAAATATTTACTTTCTTTATAGTTGACGATTAACAAGGTTTTTAAATGAGTTACAACTTTGTTGCACAAATGTTTAATTTATAAATTATTGAAACATATGGTGCATCTCATGAGTCAATTTATCGAAATAAAAGTAAAAAAGGATCTACGGACTTTGTTTTTTCCTTTTTGATAGTTGCGGTGGACAAAATAAGTATAGAATAGTGTTTGCTACGTACTTCTATGTAGTGAAAAATTTTAATATCAATATAACACGTGTATTTTTTGAAATAGCACATTCACAAAACGAGGGTGATTCAATGTATGCCCTTATAGAAAAACCGAAAAATATTAAGTCGTATAATATACTCCAAACCTATGGATAACCATGATACGATATGCCAAAGCATCAGGCAAGCCTAAATCCGTAACTGAAATAAATCAGAAGCAGATTCTAAATTTTAACCTATTTAAGGACAAACATGTTAATTTTGAAGTAGATATTAATAGTAAAAGAGCAAAGTAATAAAGTAAAATGGTTTAGAATTAAATATTTACAGATACGCAATAAGAATGCGAAAAATTTGAGATATTTTATACCATTTTTTTTTCATAGTGATAGAATATTAATGTTATTGTAAAATTTATAATTTCCAATTAAAATTGTGTAAACTGTGAGTTGATATTTTGTTTAAAAATACCATAAAAGCTAATTTTCTCCTAGCTATATTGCAAATAACTCAAAACAACCTTTTAATAGTTAAACGGGAAAAATAATTAACACGGAGAGTGTAAAATGGTTGTTAGGCGAGTTACAACCTGTTTGTACGGATACTCATGTTTAATCTCAAGGTTGTATCTCAATCAAACTCAAGATTTTCAATAGCTAATAAAATTACAAAGCTTACATCTCACAGTAATCCCTTACTATGTTATAAATATCATATCACATTAGTGTAAAAGAGTCTAATCATTTTGCTACAAATTTTTAAAAATTCATGTTTTCGTTTTTTGCCTCTCCTGTAAAATCGCTAAAAATGAGTTACAACCTTGTTCGATGAGGGTGTTGCTATGAGACCCTCAACATGCGTCTGTAGCACCACATTTCAAACGCCTCTAATCGTTTTATGGTATCTACTGTAAAACTCCAGCTTTCTACTCCGTAGAGCAGGACACTAAAGACGTAACATCTAAGAATACGCCATCTAAGGCGTGTATTGATACGTAAAGATAAGTTGCAGAGTCTTGCTAAGACTTTTAAAAGAGCTTCTGGCTTTTTCAATACGAGCTTTTATTTCGTAGCTATGATCCCAAGTATCCTTAATGTTGCAGCCCAGATAGCATATTCTCTGTACTCTTTCTAGGGATGTATTGTTTACGGTAATTTGGGCGTTTATGTCGGTGTTCTTACTACGATAATTATTTTTCCACCTACCTCTACCGAAAGTATACTTTTCCGGACCTGATTGTAGGGAGCAAAGTTGTACTTTTCCTCCCTAGGGAGGAAAATATTTTTCCTCCCTAGGGAGGAAAAGTAAAAGTGACGTCATTCATGAAATATAACTTATTGACGCCCTGTACAATATCTATTTTCTATTACGTAAGTATCTATACATTTAACGTTTATTTATAAAACAGAATTATTTTGCAGAATGGTAAAAAACAGTAAATTGTTATTTTGATTTAACAATGTTTACATTAATAATTTGACTTATATTTGACAGTTGACAGTTATATTGTACCTACTTGCTAGTTTTAGTTCTAATAAATTTTGTTGGTTAGTTACATAAATAAATTAAGTAAAAATAAAAAAATGACTTGTTATTTGAGGAAGGTGGAAAAACCATATGTATAACATGGGAGTAAAGTGCCTTTTCCTCCCTTGAATGATTACTGCCCTCCGCTACGCGTCGGGCAGTAAACTTCATTCTCGGGAGGAAAAGTAGCACTTTCCTCCCTTGTTATACAAATAGCTATTTGTTTTCTTACAATTTAGTTTTAGGCCGTATTTGTTACATGCTTCTACAAAATTATCCATCATCTTTGGAGCCCCTGCGCACTATTTGCCAGCAATACTGTATCGTCTGCATATCTAATATTGTTTAAAGTTGTCCATTCACTGCAATACAATCTTCTGATTCGTCTAAGGCCTCTCTAGACATTTTTTCAGAGTATATGTTAAATAATGCTGGCGACAGTATGCAACCTTGTCTAACTCCTTTTTCGACTGTGAAGATTTCGGACAGTTCATTTTCGAATCGAACTGTTGCATTTTGTTGGAGATATAAGTTTGAGACCAGTCTTACATCCTTACCATCGAGTCCTGATGTTTTTGGGATATCGATTAGTTTTCCATGTGGGACTTTATCAAATGCCCGACTTTATCAAAAAGTTTCTCGGTGCTGTATTTAAAAATAGATTTATTTTGTGCTAAATGCCCTGGTCTATAGTAACTTTTATTAAAATTAACGTTGAACTTTGGTGATTCACTCAATCAACACACTTTTGTGTATTGGGTTACATAACAAACCCTCAAAATTTCAGGCCGATCCATTAATTATTTTAAAAGTTATTGTATTTGTCTATCCCATAGTCCTATTTTTTGCAATAACAGAAGAGAAAAAATAACAAAGATAGGGCAATTTTGCAAAAGCCAAGTGAAAGTAGAAGACTTATACGCAATATGTATTAAAAAGATAAAAAAATTTACTTATTATAGTCAAAAATAGTAAAAATAATAAAAAAAGAACCATTCCTTTAATGTTAAAGTCAAATATTTGAACAAATCTGCTCAATTCAATATGGTTGAAATACAATCTAAGACAAAAGTATCTCTAATGGCAATGATCTCTATAGTGGCAATGTATCTCTAATGACAATGGCTCACGTTAGGGATAATGGTTGTTGACAAAAACACCGGTTTTCGGTTATACTGTTTTCTTTTTTACCTATAGTTTAACCTGGCGGTTATAACCGGCCAAAAAACCGGTCATTCTAAAAACCGGTGTTAGGTTTCGTGAGTCATAGCCAATACCAAATAAGTTACATTTACATTGCGCTTTAGTTTGCCATACTACATTCGAATCGATATCAGTCCATATCAGTATATAAATCAGTCATCAGTGTTGTAAAATCGGTTTCAGTCAGCTTAAAGTTTCTCATTTATGCAGGGGGGGGGGGGGGCGAAAAGTTTTCCAATTTTTCTCTAAATTCAGTATTTTTTCCACTTATTCGGTTTTTTACCCGTTATTACTTTAAAACGAAAAAACCGGTTATAACCGGGACAAAAACCAACCGGAAAAACCGATTATGACAAGGAAAAAAAAACGGTTTTAGGTTATAAAGGGTAGGTTTTTCCCATCCCTAGTTCACGTCTACCGATAGCAAATGCAAAATAGAATGATTCTATTAAACTCTGTAAGGAAAAATAATTCTCATTCATTTTCAAAATCTGATACACCTTCTTCTGAAACTATAAAAGATGCTTTGCTAGGATCAGATGTCGAAGACGTTGATCCTTCTGATACTTAAATATTCTTTTCTATTGCAATAATTATATTGTAATTATCTCTGGTCATTTCTGAATTTGATATTGTTTTTACTTTTTTATTTAATAATTGAAGTCGATATCAGTCCATATCAGTATATAAATCAGTCATCAGTGTTGTAAAATCGGTTTCAGTCAGCTTAAAGTTCCTCATTTATGCACGGGGGCGAAAAGTTTTCCCATTTTCCTCTAAATTCAGTATTTTTTCCACTTATTCGGTTTTTTACCGGTTATTACTTTAAAACAAAAAACCCGTTATAACCGGGACAAAAAACAACCGGAAAAACCGATAATGCAAAGGAAAAAAACCGGTTTTAGGTTATAACAGGTAGGTTTTTCCCATCCCTAGTTCACGTCTACCGATAGCAAATGCAAAATAGAATGATTCTATTAAACATTGTAAGGAAAAAGTAATTCTCATTCATTTTCAAAATGAATTCACTGCTACACCTTATTCTGAAACCATAAAAGATGCTTTGCTAGGATCAGATGTCGAAGACGTTGATCCTTCTGATACTTAAATATTCTTTTCTATTGTAATAATTCTATTGTAACTATCTCTGGTCATTTCTGAATTTGACATTATTTTTACTTTTTTATTTAATAATTGAACTACAAGTTACTATGATTATTTAAAAATGCAAGACTGCCAATTTGTTTGTAAAAACATTTTTTTATGGCATTTTAGACTATAGTTTAAAGATTTAAATAAATTATTTTTAAAATGTAGCTTTTATACGTGATACATATGTTCATAAAAAAAGTGTTACTCACATTATAGTTTACTATCTTTTACCTATGGTTAACGTGAATAATTTATATAAGATCAAATTCAAACTTGCAGTCAATGATGGTTACGAGTAAACAACCATTTCTTATTAATATTTTTACATTATATTTCCATTTTCCATCCATAATGGATGAGTAGAATATTGATTTTTTAAGTACTAATAAATTATGTACTAGAAAAATCAAATATTTTTTTTCTCTTTAATTCTTGGTAATTTGGAATAATGGAAATCATTAGTTATGTGTAGAAAAATAGTGAAATTAAAAGAAGTAAAGTAATCACTAGAGAGCGGAATATATGCAACAGAACATTACCAAAATATGCGCATATATAAATATGCATTACTTTTACTACAAATATGCAGGTATTTTTCTAAATTTGTCTAAATATGCAAATGCATATTAAAAATACTCAAAAATAAAACAATATATTAAATATAAACATTTATGTTTAAAAAATTCAACCTACATTTATGTTTAATACATATTTATTTTTCACATAAAAACAAATTAAATGACACACAAAAACTGATATTATAATTAAATTAAGAATCTAAATTATAGTATGAATTTATAATCAAATATTTTTCAAAATTTTCAACTAGCAACTTTTGCCTTCTATCACTAAAAACGTGTTTGGACACAGAAAAGTTCGTTCTACATCTACTGATGTTATAGGACAATATTTTACTTTAGGCAGTAAACTAATTTGCCAAGTCGTAAGATCTTCAGAAAAGTTGCCTTCAAAAATACATACAACTTTCCTCAAACAATCGAAGCCCTCATTTTTTTCTAAAACATTTTTTAATTTATTTCTAATTGTAATCCCTGTATTTCCGGGAATTTTTTGACAATGAGCAGAAAAAGTGTTAACAAGATTAACCGAATCACTTAATTGTAAATTCCTTTGTTCTAATGACTTTATTAGATCTGTTAAAAAACGTTTTGTCCGTCTTTATAGAAGTAAAAGGGAATTTGTCGAATAAAAACACTCTTTCCAGAAAAATTTCTTTTATGGGACATGATGCTTTTGTTTGTCAGTTCCTCATTTAAAAAATGAAATGTGAAAATGAATGTAACTTACGATTTTGGAACAGGCCTTGCAAAATACTTTGTCTCCACTTAGCTTTAACTCGGGAAAACAGTTTATCCAAGCACTTTTTTGAACGGTAGACATATTTAAATTTAATATATACCAATCACTTCAGAAACACTAAATACGATACAACGTTTACTTTAACCTTTAACTACCCGCGCATCAAGTTATACCATAACTACACGCGTGGCGTACTTTGTACGCCACAAGAAAATACACTTAAAAACAGCGGATTTGTTTTTTTTTTTTGAAAAAATACACTTAGTTGTTTGTTATAAACCTTATTCGGCATCAGTGAATACTTGGAGTTCCTTTTCAGTAAGCCAATTGGGATTTATAACTGGAATCATGGAATAACTGGATTCCATGATAAATAAAATTACTAATAAAAAAATTTTTAAATGTGATTTTTTTCAGGAGAAAAAGTATTGTTTACAAAGAAAAATATATTTTTTGCCATAATGACTAAAAGACAATTAAAATATGTACTTATATTACGACTTATAGTAATATAATCCTGGGGTATATTGTCCACCACCGGAAACAACAAATAATAAAATGTAAATTACGATCTTTCCAGAACGCCGATTATAACGAAACTAAAACCAAATTGTAAAGCACATTCCAGTGATAGGTTAGAAAAATAAGCAAGGTCAAAAATTAAATTTTTAAATATATTTCCAGTAGAATTCTTATATCTGGCGTACAAAGTACGCCAGCGCGTGTAGTTAAAGGTTAAACAAATGTTGGCCGGAAACTGACAAAATAAATATTAGACCCTTAAAAGCAGGTACGTACCTACGACTTGCTACGCTAATAAAATAAAATTTTTCTGGGAACACCCATAATTGTTAAATTCAGGTAGTAATGGGAAAGTCCAGATAGATAATAATGAGCGATAGAGAGATAAATAACGAGCTCGTTCATATCGAAGTTATAAAATTCCAACTAAGAGAGGAAAATTTTAAACTTTTATATAATTTATTTTTAAAATATGCAAAATAAATCGTGTTTAGCTTAAATATGCAATGTTGTGTTTGTTGTCTGAAAATATGCAATATATGCATCTATATGCACTTTGCATATATTCCGCTCTCTAGTAATCACCATCATCATCCAGCCTTCTGTGTGCAAATTTGAACATAGATCTCCCCTAATTTCTTCCTGTTCTGTGGGTTTTGAGCCTCCTGGAACCAATTTGTAGTGACCCTTTTGATTTCGTCTGTATATCGTGTAGGTGGTCTACCTCTACTTCTTCTGTCTGTTTATCGTTTCCACACTGTAATTTTTTGATCCACCTCTCGTCATGCTATTCGCTCTATGATATCTGTGACGCCTGTCCTGATTTCTTCGTTTCTAACCCCGTCTCTGAGAGTCAGTCCAAGTAGTGACCGTTCCATTCTTCCTTAAGCATCCCTAAGGGTTTGTTCACTACGGAGACCAAAGGACGGTATCCTAGCCTAGAGCATGGTATCATACTCTTCATATTCGTGATTTCTCGCATTTAAAATAATGTATTTATTTTACCTGGCGATCGAAACTATATTATCCATCGGTATGTAAAATAAATGCATTATTTTGAATGCCAGAATTCACGAATATGAAGAGTAGGATACTATGCTCTAGCTAGGATACCATCCTTTGGTCTCCGTGGTGAACACATGCTAAGTTTGGTTGCAGTGGCCTGGGTTACCGATAGTGTTTCGGCGCCGTAAGTCATGACTGTATTTAAACTCTAAATTGTATTTATAACTATTGCAATTGCGCTCTTTTCAAAATATTTACTATATTATACACTGGGGTGCAAAATTAACCGGACACCTTAAAAATGGGTCATTTTTGATGTCTCGAATTTCCTAAACCTGTTGTCCGATTTAAGTGATTTTTTAATATGTTATATAGCCTTATCTTTTACCAATATCGCTATAATAATATTGTTGCTGGACAGGTAAATTTTCATTGTATACCGGGTGTACCAATAAAGCTGTGTTTTTTCTCAAAGTTCGCATCACCCTGTGGCATATTCTAGCATTTATAAAATACTCAAAATAAAACCCAACTATAGCCTCATGTTTTTTCAACATTCTGTTTTTTTTATTCACTCGCTTATGTTGGACCATAAAAAAGTTAGGTACTTTAACAATTAGCCTTGTTTTTCATCAATATAGGGTGTTTTTAAATAAGTACTGCAAACTTCAAGGGGTAATTCTACATGAAAAAATAATGACAGTTTGTTTTATAAACCTATGTCCGCAAATGCTTCGTTTCTGAGATAAAGGGTGTTGAAATTTTTCTTACAATCTGACCAATTATTTATTACTTTAAAACCGGTTGAGATATGCAAATGAAATTTGGTCGGTTTTAAGACGTAGTTATTGCACATTTTTTGACATTCAAGTAGGAATTTAATTTTCACCATTGGCGCGCATACGGGTAATATGAAGGTTTATATTACCCGTACGTTCGCCAATGTTGAATATTAAATTCTTAACTGTATGTCAAAAAATGTGCAATAACTACGTGTTAAACCCCACCAAATTTCATTTGCATATCTCAACCTGTTTTAAAGTATTAAATAAATCGTCAGTTTGTAAGAAAAAATTCAACATCCCCTATCTCGAAAACGAAGCATTTGCGGACATACCGTTTATAAAGCAATTTGTCGTTATTTTTTTATGCAGAATTATCCCCTAAAGTTTGCCATACTTATTTAAAAACACCCTGTATTGATGAAAGACATGGCTAGTTGTTAAAGTACCTAACTTTTTTTTGTCCAATGTAAGCGAATAAATCAACAAACAAAATGTTGAGAAAACATGAGGCCATAGTCGGATTTTAATTTCAGTATTTTATAATTGCTAGAATATTCCACAGGGTGATGCGAACTTTGAGAAAAAAATACAGTTTGATTGGTACACCCGGTATACAATGAAAATTTAACTGTTTGGCAACAATACTATTATAGGGATATTGTTAAAGAGGAAGGCTATAATATATTAAAAAATCACTTTAATTGGACAACAGGTTTAGGAAATTCGAGACATCAAAAATGGTCCATTTTAAGGTGTCCGGTTAATTTTGCACCTGTGTATTTTTATTTATTGTTCTTGGGAAGAAACGGAGAACCTGAACCTGGAACAGGAGACAATTACAAACTGCAATGAATACATATATCTGGGAATAAAACTAACTATTGTTTATTTTTATTTAACTAAAAAGACAGATTCACACCCAAGAAAGTCACTAGAATAATAACCAAATACATCTTCTTTTTTTGGTTGATCTAGTCGGCCCTCAACGGTAATCCATAAATATATTAAATTAATACGTCCCTAAATAGTTCCAAAAACAACTGCTTTTTAAAATCAGACTAACAATCTTAACAATAAAGGAATAACACAGAAAACACAAAAATCGCCGATATAACTTAATTAACCTATGAAATATCACTAGTGTCAAAATTTGATAAATGTCATTAGTGTCAAAATTTTATAACAGTGGAGTAAACTTGCCTGCGGTTGGACCAATTACAAACAAGCAATACAGCGCGGTATTATATAAAGGGAAAACAGGTGATAGGAGTCCTGTAGTCGGTACTGTGGCAAAAAAATATAAGAACAGAAAATAAAAACGAATTTACAACACAATATTAAAACCAGTATTAACCTATGGAGCTGAAGTCTGGCAATTAACCCACAAGTACAAAGATAAATGACTAGCCACTGAGATGGATTTTTCGAGAAGGTCAGCAAGAAGATCTAGATTAGAACACATAAGAAACGACGACATTAGACAACAACTGGAAATAGAAAGAACAACAATAGATGACATCGAAAGACAACAGCTAGTTTGGTACGGACACGTAAGACGAATGGACGAAAGGAGAATCCCCAAAAAAGTGTTAGAATGGACCCCCACAGAAAAACGAAAACGAGGAAGAACAGCAACTACATGGATAAAGGGCATCTCCAAGGCGATGTCTGAAAGAAATCTAAGAGAGGAAGACTGCCACAATAGAAAGGAGTGGCGATTAGGCACGGAAAGGTGTAGAACGCTATAAAACCGATATAATATATATATATATATATATATATATATATATATATATATATATATATATATTTATTGTTCTAATAATAATGTTATATTATTAACCCGGCTGAACACGCGTATAAAACAGTTACGTGGCTACATGCGTAAGGGCGAAATGATAGTAAGGCCGTTTACAAATGAACCACTTTTTGAAGTCGAAGTCGGCAGCAAAAAGTCGAGCGTTTGTGGTTGTCTGTCGCTACTTGAAGTCGTCATTTAACAACAATGTAAAACGCATTTCCTTTTCACAAGGGCATTTTCTCGACTGCACTACAACTTCTGACTTCTTAATAATTGTAGCGATTCTCTTTTCACACGAAACCGTTTCAAACGTTTTCTTCTTTGTCTGCGCTTTCGAAGTAGTAACAAAAGAAATATTTCTTCGTTCAAATTTATAATTATTAATCTGTTCGTACAGACTACATCTTGTCGCCGCTGTTAACTACAAAAAGAAGTCGATCAAAACCATAGCAAAAGCCGATACCAGCGACAAGCCAGAGACTTTTTGCAGTTGGCTTCGACTTCAAAAAGTGCTTGGGTCTAAAGCGGCCTTACAACTTATATAGACCAGGGCGTTTAGCACAAAATAAATATATTTTTAAATAGAGCACGTAGACATTTTTGCATTATGTTTAGGATGATGTCAAGAAAAGTCTACTATAGAAAAATTATCAAAGCAAATAAAACACGGAAAAACTGTTTGGGAAGATAATATCCCAATTGAAATAATAAATATATTATTAGACGAACACATCGAAGTTATGGAAGATATATTTAACAAAATATACGAAACAGACATAATACCTGATTGGCTGACATCGGTGTTTATACCACTACCAAAGAAAAGAAACTCCAAGAAATGTGAAGAACATAGAATTATTAGCCTGATGAATTATATGCTGAAGCTTTTTCTACTAATAATACTATTATTCATATTACAATAGAGTCTACAATAAATTAGACGAACACACTGGTCAAACTAAATTTGGTTTTACGAATGGCTTCGGAACAAGACAAGCCCTTTTTTTTAATAAATCTGCTAGTTGATAGATGTAGATATGTCGATTCTGAAGTATACTTTCGTTTTATACACTTGCAGAAGGCTTCTGACCTGGTAGAACATGATAAACTAATAGATATTTTAAGGTCATGTAATATCGACGATAAAGACTAAAGGATCATTTCAAACCACTACCAAGAACAAAAGGCTAAAATCAAAATAAAAGCGAAACATCTGGAAAAATCAATATCGAGAAGGGAGTAAGATAGGGATGTGTCACCTTTGCTGTTTAACATTTACTGTGAGAAGATATTTAAGGCTTTGGAAGGCATCTTTGGAAGAAGGCTTTGGAATAATCTGCGATACGCTGATGACACGGTCATTCTGCCAAATAATGCTAAAGCACTGCAACGTCTAATGGACCGAGTAACGACATCCTGTAGACGATTTGGAATGAAACTGAATATAAAGAAGACAAAAACGATGGTCATCAGCAAGCATCAGAACAGAAGGGTGAAGGTCAATGTCGACGGAACAGATCTGGAAAGAGTAACAAGAATAACGTACCTTGGAAGTAATCTTGATAAAACTTGGGACCACTCACTAGGGATAAGAACACGTCTGGAAATGACACGTACAGTGTTTTACAAAATGCAAAAAGTTCTATGCAACCGCCAACTGGATATCTCATTGAGAACTAGAATACTTAAATGCTATGTTTTCTCCATCTTGCTCTATGGTGTTGAAGTCTGGCCAATGACAAAAGCAACACAAAAAAGATACCAAGCATTCGAACTCTGGTGTTACCGTAAAATGCTCAGAATATCCTACATAAGCCGCAGGGCCGGAACTAGGGGGGGCAAAGGGGCACGTGCCCCCGGCGGCAAATTCGAGGGGGCGGCAATTTTTTTTGCAAACGCCAAAAAAAAATCTGTCTGCAATTTATTAAATCTTCTAGAGATTTTTCGCCACAAGAGGCTCTTGATGAAGCTAAGTTTCTTGCTAGTTTAAACGACGTATCTGAAGAATTTAAGGAGAAAAGAAAAAGGATGAAGAAAGCCATGTTTGACGAACTATGTGAGGATGAAGTTGTCAACCGTTCTCAAGAAGACTTATTCAAAAGTTCAATGCTAGAAATTACTGACAGATTGGTAGTAGAGTTAAGTACCAGATTCAAAGCTTTAGAAAATGTCAATGAAAAGTTTGGATCTTTGAATGAATATCGAATTAATGAAATGGACATCTCTGATCTTAAGGTGAAGGCAGGCCTATTGGCGGATACTTACAAGAAAGACATGAACAAAAACAACTTTGTATTTGAAATTGAAGTTTCTGGAAGCTCTTGAAGTTTCAAGAACCATGCTTTGGCAGTAGATTCTAATTTGAAACTTGAAGGATGCAAATGCTTCAATAACTCTTGACATAATTTTGAAAAATTAACTTGATGAGGGTTATCCCAATATTACAACAGGACTACAAATATTTCTAACTATCCCAGTATCAGTTGCCTTGGAAGAAAGAAGTTTTAGCAAATTAAAAATAGTAAAAAATTAGCTAAGAAATTCAATGGAGCAACAAAGGCTCACTGATTTAAGCATCATAGCTATTGAGCACAAACGTGCATCTTCCATTAGTTTTGATGACGTAATACAAGTATTTGCTTCTAAAAAAAGCCGTAAAATACAATTACCTTTGTAAGGTTGTTTATGAGTAAAGAAACTTAGTATATCTAGCCCTATTTTTTGTGGATTTGCCGTAATGAAGTATATAGTAATGTTGCAAATTTGTAGTAAATAAGTATATTTTTGAAATTCAAAATGTACAATTAAATTCATTGCTTCCCATAAAACTGTATGTACTATTTTTTTATTTACCTACACCTATCCTTGCTATGATCTACATCCATTTTTTCAATAAAGGTGGCGGCAAGTTTAAACTTGCCCCCCTTATGGAGTAGCCTAGATCCGGCCCTGATGAGCCGTATGACAAATGCGGAAGTCTTGCGGAGGATGAATAAGAAAAGAGAGCTTATCACTTTGGCTACCAATGATATTGCGATGATTCTGCTTTGTGATACCATATGTAGCACCGGTGATCAACCTTCTTGGTTTATTTCTGGACCATGTGTATCACCGGTGATTCCATGCAGAGTATAGCTTAAATGACCATATCGTTGGTATTAACATCGGGCAAACAGAGTGTGCCGATGGGATGTAAGTGAACCTAATAGCATGTCGGAGAAGTGGGCATCAGGGGTGATTCATCTTAGTCAAGTTGCAAAAGTAATAATAGACCGGCCAATATCGTCGCCCCCGGTAGCGAAATTATTCCGATTAGATTTTTTTGCATAAACTTACTCAAAAAGAGGTCCTATAACAAATCCACAGGGTGCCGGGCGGTGCCGTGCTCGAAAAATTGTTTAAACAATTTGTTTTAAACAAATTCACAAAAATAATTTTTTATTTCGAATAATTTTTTTAGATAATTTGGCTTACTCTGAGCAAAAAAGGTCTCCTGTCATTTTTTTCTAAAATTGATTGTTGTCAAGATATATGCTATTAAAAATTTAAAAAAATGCGAAAATGGCTATTTTCAAGGCTTAATAACTCCTCGATTAAACGTTATGATTATGAAATTCAAAGAGCCACCAGATCAAGTTTCAAACAACTTCTTCCAGGACCTGAAGAGATTTTTGTCATGATTTTATTACAAAGCTGTTATTTTTAGTTATTAACAATTAGCGCTATAGTCCAGATGTATCGTCTCCCCCGTTAGTGAAATTATTCCGATTCCATTTTTTTGCAGAAACTTACTCAAAACGAGCTCCTTATAACATATCCACATGGTGCCGGGCGGTACCGGGGTCGAAAAATTGTTTAAACAATTTTTTTTAACAAATTCACAAAAATATTTTTTTGTTGCGAACGATTTTTTAGATAATTTAGGTGATTCTGAGCAAAAAAGGTCTCTTGTGATTTTTCTCTAAAATTGATTTTAGAGATTCTTGTGATTGATTTTTGTGAATTTGTTTAAAAAAAATTGTTTAAACAATTTTTCGACCACGGCACCGCCCGGCACCCTGTGGATATGTTATAAGGACCTCTTTTTGAGTAAGTTTGTGCAAAAAAATCGAATCGGAATAATTTCGCTAGCGGGGGCGACGATACTGCCCGGTCTATAAGAAAATAGTAAGATTTGATGACTGTTATTAAAACAGTCACGGATTGTTTGCTGAATATTTTATTATAAAAAAGTTACAAAAAAAATATATAGTTTAACAGAAAAAAAATCTTTTTTTAAAATATTCCAAACATAGCGCCGGAGTATTTGGGTAACTATTTAGTCCATGTTGTAAGGCCGCCCTGTTATGAAAAAATTTCTGATTCTCTTTCTTTGCGGATTCCTATTCGAAAATGTCCCCTTTAAACAAATCAGAAGGGTTTCACGCGAAAAATACGAAAACTAGACTCTTCTGGTTCATTCATGTACCATGTGAATCACCAGTGATCACAAGCAAATACCGTCTAAAAGTTATCCCGGTATGATATCTGAGGTCTTCCCCTTCCTGTCTTATGTATCCATGGTCGCCAGTAGATTATTTGCTTGTTCTATCTTTCTGTGTAATGTTACAAACGTCATATCTTTGATATTTTATGTTTAAATAATTATTTTACTTTATTTTCTTTAATATTTCATTAACAATAACTTTATTCTATTTGTTTTACCAGTTTTCTTCGTTAAAAAATCGTTGGAGCCCTTTTTCATTATCCTCTTTCATTACCCTCTTTATTATCCTCTTTTATTATCGTCTTTTATTATCTTCTATTTACTATATCTCTTTTCATTTAAATCATCGATTGAAGATACTGAACGTACCCTCTATATTCTTACTCTGTAAGTATTTGTCTTTCAATACGGAACATGCCTGATACTTCATAGTACTTTACTTGGTCGCCATTTCAAACGTTACACTGTCATGAAAGTGACACTTCATCCCTACCCGCTGACACAAAATGGAAGGGAAAAATTATTTCTTAAATAGGCATGTAATGTGAAAAATAAATCATTTTTATTCAAATCATCTTTCTCTTGGGGTAAGGACACTAACATTTCTAATTATTACAATCATTATATTCCTCATTATATTCCATGCATACCTAGCTTTCCATGCATACCTAGCTTCTTATAACATTTTTTCTAAATTTTTTATATCTAACCTCCAATGTCAAAAGCATGGTTCCTGATATTTTAGTTTTAAATATATTATCTTTTTAATTTACTTATATGCACGTTTAGTAATCAAATTTTATTTTAACTATTTTCCTCATCTAAATTTCATTTAAATTTATTCTTTTCATCTGCTACTCTCTCTGACGATCAGAATGGCAGACGACATACGTTGGTTTATCTTCTTGATTGTTGATATGTGTTTTACTGATATAGTTTTTGGATAAGATCACCGTCCTCCCTCTGGGAGCTTAAAAAAAGCCTATCGCCGGCGATGACACTAAGGCTGACAACAATGGGACCATGAAATCTAGGCTGAAACAACTACCACCTTCAGCTGCAGGGACCTAGAGCCACAACATCTGCCCAGGTCTACAAGAAGTCTACAGCAGTACCATTCGACATCAAGAAGTTACCATCAGATACCAAAAGCCATAAGTATAATCTAAGAATTGTTAGTTTTTGGCAAGAATTTGAATATATTTGTTAATGCAATTTACTAAGTAATATTTTTATTATATTTTTATGAACAATAAACATGATTAGTTAAAAATACTGTTTTGTTTGCTTTCATTCCAAACTTTCATAGTTCATTTCTAAGATTAGGACAAGACGAACACACCTTGAGGGAATGAGCTAAGCTAAGGGTGTAGCGATGGCTATCTTGGATGATTGAGGTAATATTTTCGAATATTATTTCAATTAGCTGGGGTAGTCCAACGGGCCTTCCTTATTTCGTTTCATTCTCCTTGTAGGATGGTGTGACCTGCATATTTCCATTTGAGTTGTGCCACCTGTTCCTTAACGTCTTTCACTTTGGTTATTCCTCTGATCCAGAGGTTTCTTTTGCTATCTTTAAATTTTATATGCAGCATCTGCCTTTCCATCGATATTTGAGCTTTTGCCACTGTATCGATATTGTCCTTTGTAAATGTCCAAATTTGGGAGCTATCTGTCAAAACAGGAAGTATACACCGGTTAAAAATTCGCGTTCTAAAATATTGCGGGTATTTTTGGTTTTTCAAAATGTAGCTTAATTTACCATATGCTACCCAGGCCAGTTTGATTCGCCTTTTTATTTCTGCCGTTTGTTTTTCCTTGCTGAGCGTTAAGATCTTCTTCTTCTTCTTCTTGTAGTGCCTATCCGTTTCGGATGTTGGCGACCATCATGGCAATCTGTACTTTGCACACTGCTGCTCTGAAAAGATTTGTAGTGGTTGTGTTGAACCACGTACGTAGATTTTTCAGCCACGAAATCCTTCGCCTTCCTGGTCCTCGCTTTCCCTCTAATTTTCCCTGTAAGACCAGTTTCGGCAGTCCATATCTTTCACTGTTTCTCATGATGTGACCGAGGTATTCTATTTTGGCTGTTTTTATTTTGATTAATAGCTCTTTTTCTTTTTGAATTCTCAGCAAAACACCCTCATTAGTAATGTGATCGGTATAAGATATCTTCAGGATTCGACGATAAAGCCACATCTCAAAAGCCTCAATTACCTTGCAGGTGGCGTCTGTGAGAGTCCACGACTCAACTCCTTACAACAGTATAGGAAAGATATAACATCGTAGTAATCTGACTTTTATGGGTATCGACAAATCATGACATTTGAACAACTTTGCCATTTTTTGAAATGCAGATCTTGCTTTCTCTATCCTACATTTGGTTTTTATAGAATGGTCCCAATTTTCATTGACGTTCGTACCAAGGTAGGTATATGTTTTTACTCTTTCTATTTGTTGACCATTCACACTGATTCGTCCAAATTTCTGTTTGTTCTTAGAGATAATCATACATTTTGTTTTCTTAGTGTTTAGTGAAAGTCCGTATCTCTGACTGACTTTTGCGATTCTGTTCATTAACTCCTGTAGGGCTTCAGAACTGTCAGCGAATACCACAGTGTCGTATCTTATGTTATTGATATATTCTCCGTTAATTCGAATTCCGGCTTCAACATCATTCACTGCTTCTTGAAAAATTTCCTCAGAGTAGATGTTAAACAGCAGTGGGGATACATTATACATCCCTGACGGACCCCACGTTTGATTTTGATATCGTCGGATTCTCTTGCTTCTGTCCGGATAGAGGATGTTTGATTCCAGTACAGATTGCTGATAATCCTTAAATCACAGGTGTTAATTCCAATATTGGTTAATATCTCCATCAGCTTGTCGTGCTTTACTGTATCGAACGCTTTATAGTAATCAATGAAACATACATAAATATCGCAATTTACGTCTCTACATCGTTGAAATAGCACTTGTATACTAAATAGAGCCTCTCTTGTACCCACTGCATTTCGAAAACCAAACTGTGTTCGGCTGATTTTTTCTTCGTACAGTCTATATATCCTTTGATGTATAATTTTTAGAAATAGTTTTAAAATATGGCTCATTAAGCTGATGGTTCGGAAATCACTGCAGGATACGGACTTTGTTTTCTTTGGTAAAGCAACAAACGTCGACTTCAACCATGTTTTTGGTATTACTCCGCTTAAATATATATGTCGTTAAATATTTTGGTTAGGCGTTGAGTACCGTCGGTGTTAAATAGTTTTATGAGTTCAGCATATGCATTGTCAGGTCCAGGAGCTTTGCCATCTTTTAGTTGTGATATTGCTCTTTCCACTTCATCTGATGTGATTGGTAAGTGGTCATCACATATGTAGGACAGAGGTTGTTCGGATCTAGTATCATCAAAGAGTTCCTGTATGTATTTTGTCCATATGCAGATTTCTTGATTTCTGTCTGTGATGATATTCCCCTGCTGGTCTCGCAATTTGCTAGTTGTGTTGGATTTCTGAAGACCAGCTGCTTGTTTCACCTTTTTATGCATGTTAAACGTATCATGTTTTTGCTCTAACGACTTTTTCTCTTCACACTGTGATTTTAACCAATTTTCTTTGGCCTTTCTTATTTCAGTTCTTATTTGTCTCTGAATCGTGTTGTACATTATTTTGTTGTTTTTTGATTTTCTTCCTTCTTCCATAAGTTGTAGTATGTTGTCGTTCATCCAACTTTTTCTTATCTCTTTCTTTTCTATTAGATGTTCTTCTCTGATGCTGTTAAAGGTTTCACATATATTTTGGAATCATACTTCGGCATGATATAAAAATCCACAAGGAAAAAGTTTTCCTGTAGTTGGCTGTATACCATGTAATACAAAAATAGTAAATCCTTTATAAAAGGTAAATATTTAAAATCCCTAAAAAGGGCTACATCACAATCACATAACTAGTTTTCGACTGGTTTACCAGTCATCATCAGTGCTTACGTGAAGTTTACATGTTAACCACCAAGATATAGTTTAACAATAACTTCAGACTTTCACCATGTAATCTAGTCACACCACAGCTCAGATGTTACCTGGGGCATTATTTTAAAATAGTTTAAACATCCATGCTCTAATTGGCATTTTCAACTGATGTTTCCTTAACGGACCACTTATACAGGGCTTTGACCCACATATTTTTGTTAAACTATATCTTGGTGGTTAGCATGTAAACTTCACGTAAGCACTGATGATGACTGGTAAACCAGTCGAAAACTAGTTATGTGATTGTGATGTAGCCCTTTTTAGGGATTTTAAATATATACCTTTTATAAAGGATTTACTATTTTCGGCATTATATGTTTGCTCCATATTAATTAGCTTCTCTGAAAGAATCTGTGCGACTGTCTCTTTTGTTTTCTTATTTTTTAGTATTCTAATATCGCACTTTTTGTTGCTGTTCTTTTTTGCAACCTTGAATCTAAACCTAAATTTACCAACAACAGGAACATACGTCAGCACCGGGGTAACCCTTAACCGATAGGCATCCATTACGGAATCTCTTGTTCACCATTATGTAGTCAATTTGATTCCGTATTACGTTTCCTGGTTAAGATCTACCTGTCCGATATTTGGGTCAACTAGTTCTTTACCTTGAGTGAGCTCCGACTTGATTCGTGGTCACTAGTTGCCTCTCGATCTTCCTCCATACGTTATTCATCATTAGAGCCATCTAACACTTCTTCGTTGCTGGGAAACTCTTCCCACAGTTTCAGAAGACGTTTTTGTTCTTCGTCATGTGACATAATCTAAAACAAAAAATAAAGTTACTTACTTTTTTAAGAACAATAATGTTTTCATGGTTTATCTATCTAATTTAAAAAAATTACCACAATAAATATTGTATTACTACTTACTGAAATTTACACACACAAAATTTATTCCGTAACAAGGCATCAGTGGTACATTCGTTATTTAAAAAGCCGAACTGAGTTTGTGATAAAATATTGTTTTCAACTAGAAAGGACATAAGTCGGGCTTTTATGAGTCCCTCAATAATTGTGGAGAGTACCGGTAGTAATGCAATAGGTCTATAATTGCAGGCATTAGATTTTTCACCACCCTTATGAAGAGGAATAATGATGGCTGTCTTTAGGCACTGGAAATTTACCTTTCTCAAAATAATCATAAAGTAGTGATATGAGGATTTCTAAGACATTTTTTGGGAGATGTGAGAAAATTTTTATGGATAGTCCATCGAAGATTTGCTTTTGGTACTATTGATTGTTTGGACCAGTTCAGATTTATCAACTAGTCTGATAAATAATGAATTCGAAACTTTTCTTGAATTAGGGAGATAGGAAATGGGATCTTGTTGTGGCAGAATAGTTGATGTAATATTTTTACTCGCATTAACAAAGTATTCATTTAGATTTTAGGGTCAGGAAGGGAAAATGTTTGAGCTGTGTGAGTTTTATTTCGAAGATCATTTATTATGGACCAAGTTTCTTTTGCAACACTTTTAGAGCTTCCCATACGATTTTGATAGCAGGCCTTTTTAGCTGATTTGATAATTTTTAGATAGGTTGCCCTGTACGTTGACAGAGACGTTGCGCGTTGGTAGTAAATTTCTTGATGTACAGTAGTGAACGCATATTCTTGGCTGATATGCGGATACCTTTGGTTGTTCAGGATTTGCGATGTTTTGTGTTAATTGTAATTAAAGGAAATGCTTTACTGAAGTTACAGATAAGTTTATTAAAAAATAGTGAAATTATAGTCGACGTCCATAGAAGGAAATTGCCACTCAAGAGGTTAAGCATACATTTTGGAATTTACGAAAGTTCCGAGCGGATAAAATCATACATAAAGGTCGGGTTTAGGAGGAGGGTTTGCTGAAGACGTTAAACTTCGTATAAACTGCTTAATGATCAGATCGTCCCGAATTAATAATAATTGTCGAGCGAACATCAAGGGATGAGCAATCTGAGACAATATAATCAATTATTGTAGATGTGGTTTTTGTAATCCTTGTAGGAGAATCAACGTACATTGTTACACCATACGATTCAAATATTATGTTAACCAAGGATATTTGTGTACATATGTAGCAGCATAATTAATGTTGAAGTCCCCGCATAAAATTTTTCTGTTTTTATGGGGCAGCTGATCTAACAAATTAAGCTGGTTCTGATAAAATAGTTCCACGGAAGAGTCAGGTGGTCTATAAATGCAAATAATGTAAAGATTAAGGTTCTTATTGTAAACTAAGGAAAACTCAAAGAAGGCTTCAGTCAACAGAAAGTTATATTTTGTTACCAGAGACAAATCAATATTTGTAGAATGAATTAGGGTGCCCCCATGAGCTGAACTTGGACGATCATACCTAGCAATAATGGTATATTTTTCTACAAAAAAAGGCTTGTTGACTTCAAGCCAGTGCTTTGTAACCGCAACTATTGTGGGAAATATTAATTCCTCTAGAAACAGAAATAATTCATCAGTTCCATATCTTATAGAACGAATATTAATCAGGACCATGCTAAAGTTAATTAGTAAAAGTAAATAGTGTTGTTATTACTAAAATAATTTAAGGATTCTAGTTCCTCAGAAGACGTCGTGATGTTTAAAAAATTCGTTTTGGAGAGACAGCTAGCGGGATAGTAATTTCGGTGACATTCCCTTGATTTTTGCAGGTGAATAATTCTTTCCAAAATGAGAAAGGACCTAACAGCAAGATCAGCTTCCACCTCATCTGGTTTTTTGCATAAAATTGTTAATTTATGTTTAAAAATGTTATATTCAAAATATTACGTCTTAACAATGAATAGTGTACGTACAATATCTGATCAAAGTTCCGCGCCTAAAATTTCCGTTTCAAACAACTTCAAAAGCGCGAGCTTGGGTCTGACGTCACAGGCCACATTTATCGTTTTCGCCCGTTTGCTTTGAATGCAGTTTGCCATTGCCAGTTGTGCGTGTCGAATAACTGTGACGTTTGCTCGGTATTTATGTTATTGTATTTAGTGTAGTTTAGTGTATTTAGTGTGTAATATACTTTATCAAAATGGAAAACAAATCTGCGCAATATAAGTACTGTATAGTACCTGGATGCACCTGGATGCATCAAAAAGTTCTTTTTTATGAAATTACTTTTGTCGTTTCTTGTGTTGAAAAAAGAAACAAGTAACTTAAAAATAAACAAAACTTAGTAATAAAAGTAAGAGTAACTAAAAAGTATTGGTGCTACTATAGTATGCGGTCTGCAGTCATGTTTCTACTATAGCTTGCGGTCTACCGAGGGATGCTGTGTGAGTATACCCTATTCCACGAACATACGCCTATTTTGGATTACTTCGACAACGAATATTTTACTGTGCAAAATAAGAAGAACGAAAGTAAATTGCAAATTACATTGTTGTTTATTGGAATAATTATTAGCACCATTTACTTTCGTACTTCTTATGTTGTACAGTAAAATATTCGTTGTCGAAGTAATTCAAAACAGGCGTATGTTCGTGGAATGGCCCATATAAGCTGAGATGATAAAGATATTAACTTGTAAAATTACAATAATGATTCTTCCTATTTATGCGTATTATTAACTTTGTAAAGAAGGGTTTTGTTGGCTATCGGTACGTCTGCTAATCACCATAATCTTTTCTCAGAAGGCTTTGAACACAATAATGAAAGGCTCCAGTGGGTACTAATAAATATTACAAACAAATATAATAAACTTCATAAAAATTTAGTTTCTTTATTATTATGCAAATTACACCGTAATCTTTTCCAGGATATACGAAATCCTTCGATTAGAGTTAGGTAGATGAAACCCACGGGGAAAACCGTTTACTATAATACATATAATGGTACCAATTTCAGTTTGAAACTAAGCTGATTGGGGAACTACTTACAATATATAAGATGAACATAAATAATACGTAGGAATTTTCAATTAAAGCCGACTAAAATGAACTGTTGTACTTAATCGCTTTCTTTTGAAAACCCCTCGTGAGTAATAATACTTATACGTTATAAACACATTAGAGTAAATAAACTGATTGTAGAACTATGCAAGAATACAAATAATAGCTGGTAATATCCATTTAAATACGATTAAAATGTAATACACCCGTAATACCTAATCGTAGACGTAGATGACTGTGGCCTCTGACGTCAGACCAATAGAAGGACGTTCAAGAGCCTCCTAAGATATTTGAATTTTATAGCATTTTCAAAACGCCGTAATTAGCGTACGGGTTAAAAATATTTGTTTTTTTCGCATGCAAGCGTTTTAAGATCATGTTACCTTATGCTTTTTAATATTATTTTAATATTTAAAAATTTATGCAAGTTCCCTATTGTAGGTCCGAATATGTAGAAACAAGACATTCATTATCGAAAGCCAATTTCTTCAGAAGAACTGTATGTAAAACACTTCTTTTTATGTCTTTTGTGTCTTTAGGTCTATATTTTCTTAATTATTAATTAATAAAAAACTTTACAACATTACTTTTATTCTACGTCCCTCAATGCCAAATGCACGGGCGGCTTTAATAAAATCAACAAAATCTTCTTCTTCTTCTGGTTCCTATTCGTTTCTAATATTGGCGATCATTCTGGCTATAAGTATTTTATTCACTGATGCTTTAAATAGATTAGTTGTTGTTGTGGAGAACCATTTCCTCAGGTTCTTTAACCATGATATTCTTCTTCTCCCTATATCTCATTTTCCGAATAAACCTTGAAGGATTATTTTTAGTAATCTGTATTTAGTGCTGTTTCTCATTATGTGTCCGAGACGTGTGTATTCTAACTTTCTCTTTTTAGTTGTAAACATCACTTCTCTTTCTTTCCCCATTCTTCGTAGTACGGTCTCGTTGGCTATTTTGTCCGTATGGTATTCTTAGGATTTGCCTGTATAGCCACGTCTCCAAGGCTTCAAGTTTTTTCTCCATCGCTTCAGTTAGTGTACAGGATTCGACTCCGTAGTACAATATTGAGAAGATATAACATCGATAACATCGTAGGAGCCTTACTTTTATCTGCAGATTAAGGTTGTTGTTTTTAAAGAGTTTGGCGATGTCGTTGAATGCACTCCTAGCCTTCTCTATTCTACAGTTTACTTCTAGTGAGTGATCCCATTGTTCGTTTACTATTGTTCCAAGATAGGTATAGTGTTTTACTCGGTCCACCGGTGTATTCTTGATAAGCAGTTGGACGTCTCTAATTTTATTTTTGCTGATGACCATAAATTTAGTTTTTGATCGTTTACTTGTAGTCCAAATCTTTCTTTTATTGCATTTACTTTCTTTATGAGTTGCTGTAAACTGTTCAAACTGTCTGCAAAAATAACGGTGTCGTCTGCATAGCGGATGTTGTTTATTTGTTCTCCATTTAGAAGTATTCCATGTTCGCAATTTTCCAAGGCTTCTCTTATAATATAATATAGGTCAAAGTATACATTCTTGTCTAACGCCTCGCAGAATCTGGATCCCGAGATTTGTTCTTAGTGTAGCTGATTGGTTCCAGTATAGATTTTGTATTATTATTATCAAAATTATTATTAGTATTAACAAAATCAATGTCCAACAAGGAATCGGCACACATTACTGACCTTTTCTAAGAAATATCTCAAGAATCGCACAATATACACTGCGGAAAGATATGCACCGAATGTCTCATGTAGTTTTGGTTGGACGATCACTCAACGAAAACGGTACGTAATATCAATAAAAATGTTAATTCAGACAACCAACGCAATACTTAAAATTTGTCCAATTCTTGATTGGATCAACAAAGCGATGTTAATCAATTCATTATTTTCGTTAGTTGAGCCAATGTATTACGTTTATTGAATGGATGAACATTCATTATGTATACCATAATATCACTTTATTGGTATTACGAACTCTGTTCACTGAGTCAACGAACACTATTTATTGATATTACGAACTCTGTTCACTGAGTCAACGAACACTATTTATTGAAAAAACAACATCGTTAATTGACCGACGAAGACTATTCACTATTCGTTGTGTCAATAACAATGTTATTTCTCCTAACGTATTTCGTTTATTTTTACAATTATTTCCGTTTATTGTTACAATTAATTCCGTTCATTCCCACAATAAATACGGTTTTTCTTACAAGCAATTCTATTCATTTTTACAATCAGTTTCGTTCATTCCTACTATGAACATATTTTATATTAATAATTACTGAATGCATTAGCCCAATGTATGATATTTTGTCCCCCTTTTTTGTCCTTAATCCCCCTTTTTTGTCCTTAACCTATTTTTGTCTTCTATGACTCTTCGATGACATTCTCCTTCCGCATATCTTCAAGGATGGCAAAAGCTTCTTGTTTTCACCATATAAATTCTCTTAATCCCACTTTACTCCTGACACCAATTGTTGTAATTCTAACTGGGTTCAGGGATTAAGTGAACTATTATGGATTACGGTGTTCTAACCAGTTTATTAAAATTCTTAATAAACTAAAGTACAAAATTGAATCTTAAAAAACGTGACAAAAATAATGACAAAACTTCTAATTGACAAAAATACTTCTATCAGATCTATTAGTAGTCTGACTTAAGCATTTTTTAAATCCCCCTTTTTTGTCCTTAACCTAATGGACTTTACCCTGTGTAATTTCTCATATGATTTCACTTATACAGTGTACTGGAATAAGTGTTACACTCCCCCCACCCCCTTATTAACTTATTTATTTTTAACACATAAGCAAAACGCTCGGACAAGTCGATTTTTAAAATAATCAAAGTATATTATAACATCAATGTTTCGAATTTTACACGATCCCTCTTCAGATGACAGGCGTAACTTTGATTTTTTAAATGGGAAAGTACGTCATGTGACAGCTCATTTAAAAGCATTTGAAATAGTGATTCCAAAAATGTATAACACTTTAATCCTTTTAAGAGCGCAGGTGCAAAATTTCGATCGAATTCTTTTTAACGCATTCATTTTTTTTGGAATCCTGAGAAAAATAATAAATATTTTTGAAAAATTTAAACGCAGAATAAAAGACTACATTATTACCAAGGGCAAAAAGTCCCTTAGAATAAACAAAAAGTTTCTTTTGAATGGTATATTTGAAATTAAAAATCATACTAAATTTTCTCTTTTTCACCCCTGTGACTTATTAAAATAATCATTATAGAAGTTCTCAGGGACTTCAGACCGTCGATAATACTGTAATATTTTATTCTGCGTTTAAATTTTCAAAAATACTACATAATTAGTTTTCTCAGGATTCGAAAAAAATTTTAAAAAATTCGACCGAAATTTCACGGTAATAGACACACGAAAACTTCCTTCTACTACGGACTACACTTGGAAACGAAATGAAATTATTATTCGGCACTTCGGCAGAGGTAACAGCATTGTTTAACAATGAATTCTTTTTTGAACAATGGTAAGACAGAGAAGCTAGGGGTATCACGATAAGGAAAAGCCGTTACATTTCAAATGGCCAAGCAAAACATTTATTGTCTAAACAACTACGATTATTGTCACAATGGACGCATTGATTGTGGGTATTAAACGCAGTAGTAGATTGATTAATGCATTCGTTGTCACTACAATCAGTATACATCTATACAATAATCATATATTACTCTATATTAACAACATTTGTATATTGTTTTAATGAAATCTGTACGTTGTCACAATAAATCAAGGTAATTGCTTGTCATGTACGAAATCAAGAAAGTGAGTTGCTGATACAACTAACATTATTTATTAAATATACGAAACTAAGTTATTGGCTGAATAAATTGAGTGTTATTGATTAATGTACTCTAGTTATTTTCACAATTATTATTCAATCATTGTGACAATAACCAAATACATTCGTCAATGTCTAAAAGTTCGTTGAAACAACAAATTAAATTGTTGTTAAAACGAAATACTATTCAATAATCACTGTTAATCAATATTACGAACTAATTTTTTTTTGAGTGATGTTTACCTCCGTTGCTTCAGTGAACGATACTTCCAGGCAGGCGCGGATACATAAGGGGTCTAATGGGCTTTATACCCCCCTATTCTCTATTATACAATTATTTTTTTTAAGTTTTAATATAATAATTAAGTTTTATAATGGTCTTAACTTTAGCAAATGAATATCACTGCTGTAAGTTATCGTTTTGTGTACTTAATTACATAATTTAAATTACACAGAATGATTGATTGGAATTATTAATTTATGCAACACTATGATTTCCAAATGTTCAACAATGAAACTGTGTATCAGAATGTATTCGCAAAACTCCCGAACCTATGTGGCAACATCTGGACAGGCAGGCTACTTAATCTCCACCAGAACAGAACAAACAGGTTATTTAACCCGCGTTTAGGCTTTCTTGTCTCTTCACGGATTGAGGATTAGATGATGTATTGGAACTGGGACACTTGAAAATCGCAGAGAGATGTTCCACAGCCACAGAGAAAACACCGGTCGCATCACCGCTACCAACCAAACGAGCTTTTCCTTTTTCTGTTCCTCTTGTGTCGGTACCAAACCTGGAACGAAGACCCAAGTCTGGAGAACAAACGGTTCTTTTCAGATCTTTGGTTTTTTTTGTTTTTTTTTGGCAATCGCGTGGAGGTTAGCTGTGGCTCGATCCTCTCTTAGATATAGGATAATCTCCACCAATTAATTTCTTAATCTTAAACACCAACATACCATAAAAATAGGCCACTGAAATTAAGTTGTAGTATTTGCTAGTGTAGTTTTTGCAGTTTATATAAAATTTTGTTCTGAAGTAATTTCTAAGTCTACTAATGTTGCCGATGGTAATTGTAGACTATGTTATTGTTGACCTGATGGAAGTTCGACGAAAATACAAAAATAGAAATATTATCAAATACCGTGAAATTAACAAACTCATAAAAAGAAAAATTAGACAGGCCAAAGAATCCTGGCTCGAGAATTCATGTAAAGAAATAGAAGACCTCCAAAAAAAGCATGAGTGTATCAACCTCCACAAGAAACTTAAATATACCTCCGGAATTAGAAAACAGGAAAATGCTCACGTACTTAAAACCGCAGACGGAAAATTTGTGATCACGAGCAACAGAGCAAAGAATGGGAGAGACAAATCAGTGACCTTTTTGACGATGCTTCTCGAGAAAATGCTCCAAATACTACCTGTGACAACCAATTAGACAGAGGCATGGGCGCCCATACCCATGGGCAAGGGGGGCCGTGCCCCCCCAGCTTTTCGGGTGCTGTAAACTATATATGGTTATCCAAAGTATACAGAATATAATGTGCAACATCTTCACGTCTGGCCCCCCCTGAACATTTTTGTATGGGCGCCGGTGGACAGAGGTCCCAGTATACTGAAGTCGGAAGTCATAAAAGCAATACCGCAAGCCAAAAACACTAAAGCACCTGGACCTGATCAAATCCCTGTTGAGCTACTTAAACTTTTAGATGAAGTAAACATTACCTACTTGACTACTTTCTTCAACAAAATTTACAACGAAGGAAAAATACCAGATGATTGGTTGGAGTTACTGTTTATAACATTACCAAAGAAAAACAGACCCACCAAATGTAGCGATTTTACTAATCAGTTTGATGAGTCACACACTTATAATACTTTTACGTATTATACAAAACCGGGTATTCCTTCTGTGCGAAACTAGAATGGGTAATAAGCAATTTGGATTTAGAAATGGTCTAGGAACTAGAGAAGCACTATTTTGTATGCGTGTTCTCTTACAAAAGAGTTGTGAATTCCGAAAGAACGTTTATGTCTGTTTCATCGACTTCGAGAAGGCATTCGACTGAGTACAACATAATACACTTTTCGATTGCCTGCAGCCTGCAGGCAGCAGGACTTGACCACTACGATATAAGACTGCTGAAATACTTATATTACAATCAAGTAGCCTCTATCCAAATTGGAGACAGTCGTACTGAAAAACTACCGATAAAACGTGAAGTACGACAAGGTTGTATTTTATCACCCACCCATTTTAATCTGTACTCTGAAGAAATCTTTAGGGAGGCTTTGGATGACAGACAAGAGGGAGTAAGGCTAGGCGGAGAAGTAATCAACAATACTAGATACGCTGACGATACAGCCATTCTTGCTGAAAATTTACAAGATCTTCAGACACTACTAAATCTAGTCAGTGAAGCAAGTTATCGGAGAGGCGTTAAAACCAACATTTCAAAAACAAAGTGGATGGTAGTTGGAAATATTAATATAGATCAAGGTCAGCTTTCTCTTGATGGAGAGGGGTTAGAACGGGTGAATCATTTCAAGTACCTTGGCAGCTGGTTAAATGTAAATTGTGACTTTGATGACGAGATAATAACTAAGATCGAAATATCACGGAAGGCTTTCCAATGAAGATGTTCTTCAAATGATGAATTCAGAACGTCTGCTCATAAGCATCGTAAAGAGGAGAAAAACAGAATACTTCGACCATATAATTTGAGGACCTAAATACCATCTGCTTCGCCTTATAATACAAGAGGGAAAGAGGGAAAAGAGGGAAAGAGTTGGATTGGCCGAAAGAAACTTTCATGGCTGCGTAATATTAGACAATGGTGTGGCTGCAGAGTAGGCGAATTATTTCGCGCAGCAGCCGATAGAGAGAGGTTTCAGGAAATTGTAAACATGATGACGGCCAACGTCTGAATACAGACACGGCACCTAAAGAAGAAGAAGTTAATGTCAGATGTCGGAAACTGCAGTAGGTATTGGCATTGGTGTAAATATATTTTCACCAGAAATAGTAACGTGTGATAAATGTTCGGCAGCCCCTAATTATAACGATGTAGGTTGCTTTTTCGGTAACGAAACGTGCAGTGATGAGTTAAAATATCGAGTCCTGACTGACCTGTGGGTTCCTGAAAATTAATACAAATTTCCAAAGACATTAGAATCGGGACAGTCAAGACAATTTCAGTATATCTGGTTAAATAAATTTCCGTAGATATCTTGCAATAATAAAGATGAAGTTTCTTACTGCCGTGTGTGTGTTTTGTTTAAGCATAAAGAGGGGGGCCAAAGAAAAATCGCGTTACAGCCCTTGGTTACGAAGCTTCCTTGGAAAATTAAAAAAGCTTGTGAAATTGAGGGGCCATTCTGGTAATAATTACCATAAAAGTCCTCAGACAGATCAAACAGGTCAAGAAATAGAAGCAGAAAAGAAACGAAAGGCAGAATTATTTACAAAACAGTCATCACACCAATAATTACATACGTGACAGAAACACGACCTGATACAGAGAGGACAAAAGGAATGCTAGAAACAGCAGAGCTAAAAATCCTTCGCAAATCGATGGTAAGACGCTGTGGGATAGAGCTAGAAGTGCAGATATACGAAGGAGATGCAAGGTGGACAACATTAATAACTGGGTGAAAAGCAGAGTAGAATGGAACGACAACATAAGCGTAATGACAACAAATAGAGTACATAGTAAGAACAGCGAGAGACGGTTTCCCAATAGGAAGACGATCAGTGGGAACACCACGAAAACGATGGAACGACAACTTACTGGAGGCACATTGAAAAAACAGACAGAGCCATGTCTATACAAAAAGAAGAAGAAGAAGATAAAGAAGCTCAATTAAAAATGCAGTAAGTTTAAAAAAGTGTCTGAAGGTAGGGCAGAAAATGTTATTGTTCAATTAAATTGCAAAAACTGAACTTGAATAGAATGAAACTTCTTCCGATTACAAAAGCAATTATTTTGTGCGGTCGACAAAACATTCTTTCAAGAGGGCACATAAATGATGGTGACATTGATTTGGAAATGAAATCGTCTGAATTAATCAAGAATCCAAACGAAATACTTAAATATAGAGTTGTTACAGGTGATCAGATTCTTCAAAACCATCTTAAAAATACTCCCAGTAATTCAACGCTTACAAGTAAAATAACTCAAAATGCTTACAACTAAAACATTTAATTGCAAATTCAAACTATCGTTTATGCTGTCTTTGGTCTTCTTCTTCTTCTTCTCCTTCTTCTTCTTCTTATTCTTCTTCTCTTTCTTCTTCTTCTTCTTCGCGTGACGAGGATTACTCCTGTTTGTCTGCATCTTATTCTGTTTCAGTTGTTGTTGACGGTACATTGTCTTTCCACCTTTTCTGCGGCCTTTCAACGGGTCTTCTGCTATACGGCTTGTTGTTTTTACAGATGTTCGCTAATCTATCTGGTTCCATTCGGTTTACATGTTCGTTACAGTTTTTCTTTCTTGTTTTTATCCACCTGTTAATATTTTGAATTTTGCATTGTTCTCGTATACTTCTGTTGCTTTGCCTGTCTATTAATGATATGCCCGCTATTGATCTTAATACTTTCATTTCGATATTGTTAATTTGTTGTTTCGTCTTTCTTGTATCGGTCCTTGTCTCCGCTGCATATGTTAGGATAGGTCTTACTGTTGTCTTGTATACTTTTATTCTGCTTTCCGTGGTCAGATATTTGTTTCTCCATATGGTTTCTCGGAGGCAACCACTTACTCTTGCCGCTTTTGTTGCTTGTGTCGTGGTCTCTGTTCTTATATTCCTGTCACTAGTGATCTCTACTCCTAGGTAATTGAATTTCATTACTTGTTCTACAATTTTGCCGTCTATTTCTAACTTGAATCTACGCGGCTCTTTACTTATCACTATACATTTAGTTTTTTCTACGGATATTCTCATATTAAGTATATTGGCTGTGATATTGAAAGTTCGGGGCTACCTTTGTAGGTCATCCTCGTTATCAGCAATTAGTACTGCATCATCGGCATAGCATAGTATAGTGATTTTATGCGCTCCCATGTGGTATCCATGTCGTTTTCTTGTCTGAAAATGTCTTTGCTGTCTTTGAAGAAAATTATTTAAGTTTATATTAATAATAATAATAATAATAATGATATTTTCTTCACGCACTATTAAAAATGCATCAATTTACTGTCCTCAAAAATTTCAAGTGAAAAAAGAAGATTATTTCGAACTAATACAAAGCCTGGGCGAGAAATTTATATTGGGCGGAGATTTTAATGCTAAGCATACCTACTGGGGCTCAAGGTTGATCAGCCCCAAGGGACGTGCACTATATTATGCAGCTAGAGAGAATAACTATAACTTTTATTCGACTGGTAAGCCAACGTACTGGCCTACAGATATGGATAGGATACCAGACTTACTAGATTTCTATATTGCTAGAAAAATCCGACAAAATTATATTAAAATAGAAGAGGCATTAGACATAGTATCAGATACTCCTCAGTTGTAATGACATTAGGCGATAGAATAATGAAAGATGAGAATCCAACATTATCAAACAAGACCACAGATTGGATAGGCTTCGTACATGACTTAGAAAACAGAATAGAACTGAACGTCAGCTTGAAAACAATTGAAGAGCTTGACCAAGAAGCAGAGAAATTAAATATTGAAATACAGCAGGCAGTGTGGGTGAACACTAACCAATTAAAAGAAGAAAACAAAAGGTAATAATTACCCAACCGAGATAAGAATTATGGTTGCTGAAAAAAGGCGCTTAAGAAGAAAATGGCAGCAATGCAGAACAACTGTGAATAAAGGCAGGCTAAACCAAATAACTCAAAATATAAGGAGAGAAATTAAAAAAATTAAAAACGAATCAATAAACAAACTCTTAAAGGAGCTTACATATGAAAAATATAGTGATTACTCATTATGCAGAGCCACAAAAAGACTCAAAAGGCCAATAAGACAAAATCCACCCATTAGAAAATCAGATGGTGCATGGGCTAAGAGTACTCAGAAAAAAGCGGACATATTTGCTGATCATTTGGAAAATACTTTTAAACCGCATGACATGCAATCTGAGGTTGACAACTTTACAACATTAGTTGAAAATATTAGAGAGAAAATGCAGTTAGTAACACCTAAATAAATTAAAACTGAAATACCAACAAATATCAATCCAAAAAAGGCACCGGGATACGACCTCATAGCAGGAGAAATCTTGAAAATGTTGCCCAGAAAAGCAATAGTTAAGCTATCAAATGTATTCAATGCATCAATTAGACTTATACCAAGATGCTGGAAGGTAGTAGACATAACTATGATAGCAAAACCTGGGAAACCATCAAACGAGGTAACATCATATCGGCCAATATCGTTGCTGCCAGTGATTTCAAAATTGTTTGAAAAATTCTTATTAAAAGGACCAAAACCTATAATAGAACAATAGAACAAAAATTTATTATCCCCATACATCAACTTGGGTTTAGAAATAATCACGCAACACTAGACCAGGTCCACATAATCACTGATCAAATAGAAAAAGCACTAGAGGAAAAAAAGTATGTTCGGCAGTATTTCTGGATGTTGCCCAGGTTTTGATAAAGCCTGGCATGATGGCCTAGAATACAAACTGAATTTAATTTTACCTACCTAAAGAACATATCCATTTACTAAAATCGTATGTTAGTGAAATATTGTTTAGAATAAAATATGAAGACTGTTCCTCTGAATTGAGAACAATTGGTGCTGGAGTACCCCAAGGTAGTGTTTTAGGTCCATTACTTTATCTGCTGTACACCTACAATATACCAGTATTAAACACAACCACAACTGGTAAGTTTGCTGAGGACACAAATATATTAGCAGTTGATGATGATGAAATTGAAGATAAAATAAAATGGCACGAGACACTCGACGAGGTTAACGCATGGACCAAGAAATGGCGTATTATACTAAATGAGACTAAATCAATACATGAAGATTTCACCACCAAAAAATAAATAAAACACCAGTAGTACTAAATGGCACTATTATACCATATGCCGATAAGCCAATACAGCAAAATATTCGGGTATGAACTTAGATGTCAGACTGAGATGGAAAGAACACATCAAAAAGAAAAAAATAGAATTGAACATCAAATATAGAAGATTGTACTGGCTCCTCGAAAGAAATTCAGAACTGTCAGTACATAATAAGCTCATGATATATAAACAAGTACTGAAGCCGGTATGGACATATGGCATACATCATATATATTATGATGTGACAGTGCGAGTAACATCAAAATGATTCAAAGTTTTCAGAGTAAAGTGCTAAGAGACATTGTAAATGCTCCCTGGTACATAAGAAGTAGCGACCTACACAGATACCAAGGTGTGGAAATGGTGGCAGATATAATTAAAGTATTCGCAAAGAAGCATGAAAACAGATTTCATAACCATGCAAACGTAGAGGCTATTCAACTCCTGGATGAGCATGGAATATTGAGAAGACTCAAAAGAACTAAACCTTTCGAGTTAGTGTAAAACATTTTAAGTAGTGTAAATAGTAAATGTCTAAAAATAGATTCATATGCGTGTTAAATGCTAGGTTTAAGCTGGCTAAAAAAATTGAGGATTACCACTGGGGAGAACTCAAGTATGTATTAGTTTTAAGATTGTCGATAAAGAATATTTGCTCGTTAGTCTAATATTTTGTGAATGGTTGTATATAACCAAGGCACAACCTTGGTGTTGTTTAAAATAAAAAAATCGTTAAGTTGATTCCATCCTATTATGAATTTCTAGATCCGCACCTGCTTCCAGAAATCCTAGATTGTTTTAAATGCATTCAAGGGATACATATTCACCGACTTATTGAATGTTACGCGTTACATGTTGAGTATTGAATATCGCCTTTATGTATAAGCCCACTTACATTCAGAACAAAAACTTACTATGAACTCCACCACCAAAATTCCTGAGTTTATTTCTGTATTCCGAAAAACTTACGTATAGATCTATATAATATTTGTGTTAAAATTTGATGTAAGTATTATGGCGTTGATGTGTTCACAAAGTACCCATTTTGTTTTAATATATATATAAACTCAAAGGTATATGCTATATTCAGAACTTCCGTTGACTAATGGATAGAATGAGTGGGTAGATTTTTATAACAATTCGATATAACTGACAGCGAGTACATACGTATATCCTTTTATAGATAAATATAGATAGCAATAACTGCTATATACAAATAAATAGAGCTTAGTCTTTTTGATCTGGATATAGACGTACGTTCGTAGGTATCGAATTATTATTAAAATAATTAAAATATCTAAATACAAAAAACTTCTATTACAATATTTGATCAGAATACATAATATGTCTCAACACGTTCGCTGCTTTATGAGGCAAATAGAGACACCAGAGGAATGGTTACAATCATTCACAGAACTCAACACAACATACGGACAAAAATAAATATATAAAAAGTACAAAATCACAACTAGAAAAGACAATGACCCAGCACAACCTATCACTGAGTGATACACCAACAGAATATACTCACAAATACTACATGACAAAAATTCCTAAAAGATTCTCCAAACAACGAAAACTATCCAGAATTATTAACTACCACAACCTTCTACAAAACATCCCTTATTGCATAGATGTAAGGAAAACCTACAATCCTGTACAGACAACAGTCATCATTATCTTTACTTTATCTCTATGCGGGGTCGACTTCCCTTATTGCATTTCTCCACACAATTCTATTTTGAGTCATATCAATATTAATCCCTTTACCAACATGTCCTGCCTAATCGTCTCCCCCCCCCCAAGTCTACTTCTTCCAGGAATCTGCACTTCAGCAATTCTTCGTATTGGATGATTAACGTTTCGACGTTGAACATGACCAAACCATCTTAATCTATGCTCTCTCATTTTGGCATCAATTGGTGCCAGGGGAGGGGGAGCCGTGCCCCACCCCTGGCTTTTCGAGTGCTTTAAATTATATATGGTATATCCAAAGTGTACAAAATATAAAGTGCAACATATTCACTTCTGCCCCCCCCCCATGAAAATTTTTATATGGGCGCCCGTGGGTGCCACGCCTAGACTGCCCCTAATATAATTATTTTAAATTTTATCCTTTTATGTCACTCCACTCATCCATCTAAGGCAAGGCGCCCACTGAGGTGGAATGGCCGTGGCCCGTGGCGTGGTATTGAGTAGAGGTGGCCGACTCGCTATTTTGATACAGCAGTTGCTTTTTCAGCATTATTCAACGTACTCATGTTGATATAAGAAAAGCAAAATAATATTTGTTTGTTTTGTTTCAAAAAGCAGTTTTGTTGGCATTTCATGAGAACATATAAATAATATAAATAATTATAATTATTGTTAAAATAATACATCTAAGTACGGATATTTTTTGAACTGACAAAAACAATATAACAAAAAATACATGGTGGTTGTAACATTTATATGGTCGTACTGTTTATTTAAATTTACTTTTGTTTTCACCCAATTTTGAAAAAATGTGAAAACTTTGAATTACCCACGTCCGTCTGTCTGTCTGTCCGTCTGTAATCCCAACTACTCCGTCAATATACCAGCTAGAATGACAAATGAGGTGTCAAATGAAAGCTTATAATCCAAGGATGGTACTAAAGGTGAGGTATTTGACGTAGGCTGTCTGTCCGTCGGTCCGTCCGACCGCGAATATAACTCCTCTGTCATTATACCAGGTAGAATTACAAATGAGGTCTCAAATGAAAGCTTATAATCTAAGGATGGTACTAAAGGTGAGATATTTGACCGAGGCGGTCTGTCCGTCGGTCCGTCCGACCGCAAATATAACTCCTCCGCCATTATACCAGGTAGAATGACAAATGAGATGTCACATGAAAGTTTATAATACAAGGATGGTACTAAAGGTGAGAAATTTGACCTAGGCTGTCTATCCGTCTTTCCGTCCGACTGCGAATATAACTCATCCGTCACTATACCAGATAGAATAACAATTGAGGTGTCGAATGAAAGCTTATAATCCAAGGATGGTAATAAATGTGCGAAATTTTACCTAGGACTTCCGGTTTTAGAAATGCGACCAGAAGTACTGTTTTAAAGTCACCGGAATAGTACACGTGATTGATATATTATTCTACGTTACTTTGCAAGAAGAGAATAAATATATACTTTCGGTTCCATCACTGTCTGTTCATCTGTCTTTCCGTCCGCGAATACAACTCCTCCATTATTAATACAGATATAATGACAAATGAAATGCCGAATGAAGGCTTATAACCCAAGGATGGTATTAAAGATGAGACATTTGACATCGGACTTCCGGTTTTAGAGTTGCAACCGTATGAACTGTTCTAAAGTCACCAAAATAGTATAAGCGATATATCATTCGACGTGCCTTAGCAAAATGAGAAAAAATTTTGGTTTTGGTTTTTATATCATTTCCGCTTAAAAAGTTCTAACCAGAATTGCCGCTATAGTCGCAGAAATAGTATACACAACAATCGAAGCGTATTGAAAAGTTGACTTTTAATCTTTAGTTCCTGTTTTGAAGTCATTTCTGTTTAAATAATGATGACGCAAAGTTTAGTCAAAATGACTCAAAATTAGTAAAATCGTATATCGATGATGCAAAGTTACACAAAGCGTTCAAATATCGACTTTCAGTTCCACTTTCGATTAGTTTGGGTGAAAACCTAGGACTTACGAAGTCCAATTACTTGTTTTAACTGAGAATAAGCCACAATATTATTAGAAATTGAATTGGAAAGATTTGAATTTGGAAGTAAAATTAAACTTCCACTTCGGAAATTGCTCCAAATGAAATATGTAGCAATGCCCTGCACATTCCTAATTAATAACATCAAGTAAAATAGTATTGAAGAGTACATGAGTAGTGTAGAACATACAGTTTTCCAAAGTTTGTTTTCTCTTCAGGTGACAGCCACATCTTTGATTTTTTTTTTAATAGGAAAGTACATAATGTGACACCTCATTTAAAAGCCTTTGAAATATTGATTACAAAAATATATAATACTTTAATCCTTTTTGAGAGGGTAGGCGCAAAATTTCGTTTGAATTATTTTTAAATGCATTCATTTTTTTCGAATCCTGAGAAAACTAATAAGTGTTTTTGAAAAATTTAAACGCAGAATACAAGACTACAGTATTAACGAGGATCCAAAAGTCTCTGAGGAATTCTATAATGTTTATTTTAATAAAAAGTTACAGGGGCGAAAAAAAAAAGAGAAAATTGAGTGAGATATTTAATTTTAAATATATCACTCTAAAGAAACTTTTTGTTTATTCTAAGGGACTTTTGTCCCTCGGTAATAATGTAATATTTCATTATGTGTTTAAACTTTTCAAAAGTACTTGTTAGTTTTCTCAGGATTCGAAAATATGATTGCATTTAAAAAGAATTCAACCGAAATTTTCTGCCTACGCTCTCAAAAAGGATTAAAGTATTATACATTATTGTAATCAGTGTTTTAAAGGCTTCTAAATGAGGTGTCACATAATGTACTCTCCCATTTAAAAAAATCAAAGTTATGGCTGTCACCTGAAGAGGGATCGCGCAATAATTCTTAAAGTCATTTTAAATCAAGTATATCACATAATTTTTGCGGAAGTGGATTATACAACAAAACAAATTCATATTCAATGTAAATAAATAAAAACTTTAGAAATAGAAAACAAGAATTAAGTTATAATCTTAAGTTAAAGTAAATAATATAAACAGTAAATATAATAAAACAAATATACTTATAATAAAGAATAAAAACAAATATGAAGTATCATCACCGCAACTGTCAAATACATGTTACCAATTTATGCTAAAATGTCACATTCGTTCGATTACAGTTATAGTGTGTTCCGAACAAATGTGCTTCATAAAAACGCTTTATAGTCCATTTAGGTATACAAATGAAATGAAACATATTATTGTGTAATTCTTTAAGTTAACATTAATAGAAATCTTCAAATATTATTTCTACGCGTATTTAATAAAATATATCTAGTGGCTGTAATTCCCGTGTACTCGGAAAAATGATCACGTGCAACGGTAAGTAGATTAGACGAAGTATAAGTAGGTGGGCACTGACTGTATAGAAATTTGTAGAAAAGTAATAGCTATTTGTATAACAAGGGAGGAAAGCGCTACTTTTCCTCCCGAGAATGAAGTTTACTGCCCGACGCGTAGCGGAGGGCAGTAATCATTCAAGGGAGGAAAAGGCACTTTACTCCCATGTTATACATATGGTTTTTCCACCTTCCTCAAACAACAGGTCATTTTTTCATTTTTACTTTATTTATGTTTAACTAACCAACAAAATTTATTAAAACTAAAACTAACAAGTAGGTACAATATAACTGTCAACTGTCAAATATAAGTCAAATTATTAATGTAAACATTGTTAAATCAGAATAACAAATTACTGTTTTTTACCATTCTGCAAAATACAGGGTGTTTTTAAATAAACGTTAAAATGTATAGATACTTACGTAATAGAAAATAGATATTGTACAGGGCGTCAATAAGTTATATTTCATGAATGAAATACCATGACCTCACTTTTACTTTTCCTCCCTAGGGAGGAAAAATATTTTCCTCCCTAGGGAGGAAAAGTACAACTTTGCTCCCTACAATCAGGTCCGGAAAAGTATACTTTCGGTAGAGGTAGGTGGAAAAATAATTTTACCACCAGTAAATTTGTCGGCGAGTTTGTATTGATAACAGTTGTTATAAAGTATTTATGACCTGAGAAACCCTAATAATATAAAACAGCTATACAGGCCTTTGAGGCATTTGCAATAAAGCATAATACCCGATATAATTTAAATTTTTAGGATATTGTAGGTAAAAATTTATTCGTTTAGTTAAAAAGTATTATAAACAGCGGTATTATTTTATTAAAAGATATTTCAACAAACGGATAAATTTATTACGGGGGTAGGCGCAAAATCTTGGTCCAATGCTTTTAAATGCATTTTTTTTCGAATTATGAGAAAACTAATAAGTATTTTGAAAAATTTAAACTCTAACGAAAGATTACATTATTACCGAGGGCCGAAAGTCCCTGAAAACTTTTATAATGTTTATAATTATAATATACAGGTGTGAAAAAAAGAGAAAATTTATTGTGATTTTTAATTTCAAGTATTTAATTCAAACTAAACTTTTTGTATATTTTAAGACACTTTCGGAACTCGGTAATAATGTAGTCTTTCATTCTGCGTTTAAATTTTTCAAAAATATTTATTGGTTTTTTCAGGGTTCGAAAAAATGAAAAAAAATGAATTTAAATAGCATTGGACCAAGATTTTGCGCCTACCCCCTTCAAAAGTAAATGGAAACGTTTCGGGACCTCTAATTTATATTCCATGAACAGGGATATTCCTATAACTGGTACTTACATTTTAACTTGTTGGATTTTTGAGATGCTAGATTCAATTCTTGATTTGACTCTCTGCCATAATGTGTCAATAGTCAAATAACAAAGCTAGCAATATATAATAATTATTAATTAAAGTGCTTATTAAAAATGGCAAATAGCCGAAAAGAGTTTTACCGAAAAATCCAGGAATTAAAAAGTTTCTATATAAATAAATATTTAATATATTTATGTTAAATTGTTTATCGTCTTGTATGATTTTAAAATTTTTAAATACGTCCTCGTATATTGCAACACAAACTCAACGTGGTCACCATTCGAGTACCACTCGAAAATTAAACCTGCTGTCGATTAGTGGCAAGGGAACTGGCGCTACGGCGCGGCACTTCCAAAATACCACCCCTTCAAGTTCAAATCCTTTTTATAAACGTTAAAAATTGCAAATTTTTATTTTTTTTGCCAGATAGGGTGCACCCAATAATGATGTTTTCTCTTCTTTGGATTTTTAGCATTGAGGTTGGCAAACTAAAGAAATAAAAGTTAATCGGTGCTACTATATAGTGCTTAGTCTACCGCGCTGTATTATAATATTACAATGCTGACAAAAAAATCTTTACAAAGTGAATAAAACGCATAAATCATAAGAATTATTATTCTAATTTCACAAATTATGTATTAATTAATTACAAATAATTGAACTTTCTAAGTTCTAGGTTTTCACCCATGGGGATCGAAAGTAGAACCGGAAGTCGATATTTGAACTCTTCGTGTAACTTTGCGTTGATGAATAAAATATTTCGCTAATTTTTAGTCATTTTTACTAAACTTTCGGTCATAATTGTTTAAACGGAAATAATTTCAAAACCGGAACCAAAGATTTAAACTCGACTTTTCAATGCACTTCAATTAATGTCACATGTACCATTTCTGCGGATC
The DNA here is from genome assembly GCF_917563875.1 of Diabrotica virgifera virgifera. Taxonomy (NCBI): domain Eukaryota; kingdom Metazoa; phylum Arthropoda; class Insecta; order Coleoptera; family Chrysomelidae; genus Diabrotica; species Diabrotica virgifera. The sequence goes on from NC_065452.1 coordinate 23,106,451, forward strand.
TGATATCGTACTTCGGTTAAGAACTTTCTAACGGGAAATGATATGAACCCAAAAAGCATCCGGTTCTTCTTCTTCTTGAAGTACCGTCTCCTATCGGAGGTTGGCTACCATCACAGCAATCTTAACTTTGTTGGCTGCAGCTCTGAACTATTGTATTTGTATAAATCATCCTACGTCCCACATTTCTCTTTCCCGAGATATTTCCTTGGATTATGAGCCTTAGCGGGGAGTACTTTTCCCGTCTTGTTATGTGGCCTAACTTCCGGTTAGAACTTCTTAACCGGAAATTATATAAAAACCAAATTTATACATTTGTTCTCATCTTGCTAAGGCACGTCGAATAATATATCTACTATTTCCATTTGCCACCATTTCGGTGACTTTCCAACGGTATTTTCCTATTGCAGCTCTAAAGCCGCAACTCTGAGGTCAAATTTCAAATATATCACATGTACTATTTCTGTGTCTATAATATGGCACTTCCGGTTAGAACTTTTTAACCGGAAATGATTTAAAAACCAAAAGTATACATTTGTTCTCGTCTTGCTAAGGCACGTCGAATAATACATCGCTTATACTACTCCGGCGACTTTAAAACAGTACTTCCGGTTTATTCTAAAACCGGAAGTCCTAGGTCAAATTTCTCACCTTTAGTACCCATAGTAACCATATAAATAATAAATATATAAATATTACAACCAAATATTTTTTCTCATCTTACTAACGCACGTCGAATAATATATCTTATACTATTTCAGTGACTTTCCAACGCTACTTCCTATTGCAACTCTACAACCGCAACTCCGAGGTCAAATTTCAAATATATCACATGTACTATTTTTGTGTCCATAATATGGCACTTCCGGTTAAAACTTTTTAACCGGAAATGATATAAAAACCAAAAGTATACATTTGTTCTCATCTTGCTAAAGCACGTCGAATAATATATCGCTTATACTACTCCGGCTACTTTAAAAAAGCACTTCCGGTTTCATTTCTAAAACCGGAAATTCTAGGTCAGATTTTTCACCTTTAGTACCATCCTTGGATTATAAGCTTTCATTTGACACCTCATTTGTCATTCTACCTGGTATAATGACGGAGGAGTTATATTCTCGGTCGGACGGACCGACGTACAGCAGCCTAGGTCAAATATCTCACCTTTAGTACCATCCTTGGATTATAAGCTTTAATTTGACACCTTATTTGTCATTCTACCTGGTATAATGACGGAGAAGTTATATTCGCGGACGGACAGACCGACGGACAGACAGCCTAGATCAAATTTATCACCTTAAGTACCATCCTTGGATTATAATCTTGCATTTGACACATTATTTGTCATTCTACCTGGTATAATGACGGTAGAGTTATATTCGCGGTCGGACGGACCGACGTACAGCAGCCTAGGTCAAATATCTCACCTTTAGTACCATCCTTGGATTATAAGCTTTCATTTGACACCTCATTTGTCATTCTACTCATTTGTCATTCTACCTGGTATAATGACAGAGAAGTTATATTCGCGGTCGGACAGACCGACGGACAAACAGCCTAGATCAAATTTATCACCTTTAGTACTGTCCTTGGATTATAAGCTTTCATTTGACACCTAATTTGTCATTCTACCTGGTATAATGACGGAGGAGTTATATTCGCGGTCGGACGGACCGATAACCAGCCAGCCTAGGTCAAATATCCTACTTTTAGTACCATCCTTGGATTATAAGCTTTCATTTGACACCTCATTTGTCATTCTACCTGGTATAATGACAGAGAAGTTATATTTGCGGTCAGACAGACCGACGGACAAACAGCCTAGATCAAATTTATCACCTTTAGTACTATCCTTGGATCATAAGCTTTCATTTGACACCTCATTTGTCATTCCACCTGGTATAATGACGGAGAAGTTTTATTCGCGGTCGGACAGACCGACGGACAAACAGCCTAGATCAAATTTATCACTTTTAGTACTATCCTTAGATTATAGGCTTTCATTTGACACCAAATTTGTCATTCTAGCTGGTATATTGACGGAGGAGTTGTGATTACAGAGAGACAGACAGACAGACGGACAGACGGACGTGGATAATTCAAAGTTTTCAAATTTTTTCAAAATTTGGTGAAAACAACAGTAAATTTAAATAAATACTACGACCATATAAATATTACAACCACCATGTATTTTGTTAAATTTTTTTGTCATTTCAAAAAATGTTCGTACTTAGATGTATTATTTTAGTAACAATTATTATTTATATGTTCACATTAAATACCAACAACAATGCTTTTTCAAACAAAACAAACAAATATGATTTTGCTTTTCTCATATCATCTTGAAAATGTTGAATAATGAAAAATAAAAAAGCAACTGCTATATCAAAATAGCTGGCCGAACCATCTCTAATAGCCAATACCACGCCACGGGCCACGGCCATTCCACCTCAATGGGCGCCTCGCCTAAGCATTCTCATTTCCGCCACATGCATTCGTTGTTCCTCTGTGTTTTTCACTGCCCAACATTCAGTTCCGTACATAATAGCCGGTCTTATGGCTGTTTTATAGAATTTTCCCTTCAGCTTCATTGGAATTTTTCTGTCACACAACACACCACTCGCTTCCTTCCACTTCATCCATCCAGCCCTAATTCTACTGTATGCATTCTTCATCTATTTCTCCATTACTCTGTAATACCGATCCTAGGTACTTAAAACTATTGCTTTTCAGAATCGTTTCACCGTCAAAAGATACCATTTTATTTGTAGTAACTCCATCTTTAAATGAACATTCCAAATACTCTGTTTTGTAAATACAGTTTTAATCTAAATACTACTAAGTTTTAAACCTTTTTCCTCCAGAGCTTGTTTCCACTGTTCCAGTTTTTCTTCTAAGTCTCTTTGACTATTTCTTACTAACACTACATCATCAGCATACATTAATCACCATGGAATGTTACCCTGTGGTCTCACTGTTAGCTGGTCCAAAACTAATCAGAAAAAATAAGGACTAAGCACCAAGCCTGGGTATGATTCTCTAGATCAATGAATACCATATGAGCGTTTGTTTTTTCTTCCTGTATATTTCCATCAATGCATTATAATGAAAATTGCATCTGTTTTTGATCTGCCCTACAGAAATCCAAATTGATTATCGGATATTTCGGTTTCTTCGCGTATCCGTATATCAATTACTCTCTCCCATATTTTCATGGTGTGACTAAGTAGTTTTATAACCCTGTAGTTTGTACATTGTGGTATATCTCCCTTGTTTTTGCAAACAGGTAATAATATACTGCTTCTTTATTCGTCTGGCATTTGTACAACTTCCATAATTCTATTAAATCAACCTGCTAGCCAAATTGTTCCTGTCTCTCGCAATAATGCTCTCCATACTTCCCCAGGAATATCATCTGGTCAGACTGCTTTTCCTTTCTTTATTTTTTGAAGCGCTTGAGCCACTTCCTCATTTGTTATTTTGGTGACCATTGTTGTTACTGTCTCCGTTAACTCTACAGGCTGTCTGTCAAATTCTTCATTTAATAAACTGTCAAAGTACTTTTCCAATCTCTTTTTGACATCCTTTTCGTGAATTAGTATTTTATTATTTTCATCTCGGTTACATCTATTCTGATTAAAATCTTTTGCTTTCTTTGCTCTCTGTTTGGCTATTTTATATATCTTTGTTTCGCCTTTCCTGGTATCAAGTTGATCGTACAGGCTTGAATACGCTTCTGCTTTAGTTTTTGCTACTGCTACTTTCGCTTCCTTTTTCGCGACCATATAGTTTTGAGGATCCGTGTCCGAGCTATTTTTTTGCCAGTTTTTATATAATTTTTCCTTCTCTTTTATTTTTCCTTGTACTTCGTTTGACCACCACCAAGTCTCTTTATGTTCAATCTTCTTTCCTGACGTTTTCCCGAGTATTTCAATAGCAGTCTCTCTAATACAGACTCTATGTACAGACAACAGTGACATACAAATATTAAAACGTTAACCAACAGACTAATAACCAAACGGAAAGTTACCACAGCAACACAGAAAGCAATAAACGCCACAGCCAGTGCCGTTTTATCCATTGGGCACTTGGGGCGGGCGCCCAGGGACTCGGGCCGCGAAGGGTCCCGTAGGGACCCTGCCTTTTATTAATAACAAATTGAAGTCCGCTAAATAATCGAGGACCATATTTTTTAAATAGAGAGAAAGACGAAATACGTGCGATTTCGATAATATGGTCTGATTTTAAGACTAATAAATAAGAACTGTGACAACTTTTAAACCAAAGAGCGATTTCTAGAAAATTGTAAAAAAATGTATGAAGCTGGAGACATAGCTTATTATATAGAAGATTAAATGAAAGCAACTCTTATAGAGTAAAACCCAATGGAGGCAAAGAGAAGTGTTAAAGCTGTTTATTGTTACACGTGTAAATTATTTTCAATTGAAAAAATAGTTTAATTGATTTTGGATATATTTTACCCACTGGAAATATTTGAATAGTTTACTGCAATCTCACGAAGAAAGTAAATTTCATCTGAACTCTATGGTTACATTAATAACAAGATCATCAGTTGGAGTTAGATGGACCATCAGTTAAATTGGATTTATAGACGCTGGCTTGAAAGAGCAAGTAGAACGCGAAGCTGACTATTTAGTAAAAGTTCTAAGAAGAGTTGTTGTCCCATTAAATTACTTGCTCCTTATCCTTAAGAACTAGCTTTTCGTTAATCGCATGAGAATTTAACGAGTCGTCATAAGGGAAATTACTTAAGTTGTCTTGTATACTTTGCTTTTGACAACATCTTATCTCAGCATTTACAGCGGAATGCGAATAAAGAAAAAGGTTCAGTTAGCTATCTGTCTGACCAAACTTGCAATGAGTTCCTGGAAGCGATGAAAATAAAACATGTAGAAACTTTTGACGCTGTAATGATGTAAATGCTTTACTTAAAAACTACGGATCCATCAAACATATTTTTCCAGTTAAACAATAATAGAGACAAAAAATCAGCAGTTAGAATTGAAGCCAAGGCACTGTATAATAAAATGGATACCTTTGAGACAGGTTAACTTGGATACTCTATTGACACTGATTTGGACAAGGATTTTAAAACGAGTGAATGCAACAAGCAAAATGCTAGAAACTGTGGACTTAAACGTGTCAATTGGAGTATAATTAATGACATTTGAGCTTTTTTACAGATGTAAGAAATAAATTAGAACCCAAAAATATTTTTTTGTGAAGGCAATAATCTCAAACATATTCTGTAGAATTATCCTTCAAGAAACAAATAAAAAAAAAAACATTTTTCGATGAAGCAGTTGAAAGTGAAACAATTTTAAAGGGGCAAGAGATATTCAGAATTGAAGTACCTATTTAATGTTATATGCCACAATTTTCTCAAGATCTTTTAACCCTCTTAAGGCGGCGCTTAGATTCTTACGTAAACAACGGTGCGGGGTGCATGTGCACCCCATCTGTATATCCATTTTTTTATATGTGAACGTCGGGGAAATTAATTTGAAAGATAATTAGGACTTATTTATTATCGTACGAAACATAATTTGACAAAAAAGTAGTCATTTCTTCTTAAAAAAAATATTATCGTCTCAAGACAAACACATGAAATTTTTCACAGAATGAGTAACACAAAGTTTTTACACACAATACAGTAGTTATACCGGGACTTTCGGTCTTTTTTCTCTGACATAAGTAACACCGACCTTGTCCCGTGGCTTTGTTAGCTCCAGGTGGAACATCAGAAACGTCCAATTCAGGATATGAAATTTTCATAATTTGCACCCAAAAGTCATTTTTTCAAAAAGCACGTAAACACAAAGGGTTTTAAATGCTGTAATGGGTGGAATACGTTTAGAATTGAATTTAATACGAATAAAAAAATTGACAAAAATCAAAAAAAATTATTAAAAAAGATAGGTGAGAAAAACGAGGTCTGGGGTGCACCTGCTCCCCGCTCCGCCTTACGAGGGTTAAAGAGAATAAAATGCTACAAAGGTGTTACATCAGCTGTTAGATGTTTTTTACGCTAAATAAAGAAGAAGTCAAAAAGTGAATTAATATTTTATGCGAGGAATATAAAAAAGATGTTGATGAAACCAAAGAGAACTTCCACAATGAAATTATTCATTTTATAACGTTATGCCAAAATTTGAATAAACATTTGAAAATTTGGTGTCGTTCAGGATGTAAAGGCAACTTTTGCCAATTTTTAACTTTACTGCAAGTTTATTTGACGATACCAATTTCTAATGCGTCAGGCGATCGGTCTTTTTTGGCTTTAAAAAGAATAAATATACATATATTGAAGGTCAAAGGGTCAAGGAATCCTAGACGCATTATCAGTATCGTATTATAAAAAATGAAGAAGTGGAGCAACTGAATTTTGATAGTATTAATAAGGCAGTTTGCTAATGCCTAGTCAAGAAAAAAAGTGAGCTAATTTTTGTGTTATATATATTTTAGAATATGTTTTATTGTTTGTCATGTGTTGTTCTGTAGAACTTTCTGTTTTTTTTTATATTTTTAAATGTATTTTTTGGAATATTTTTTACGTTTGTTATTTTTCTCGTTTATTTTAAAAATCTTTTTTTAAATTTTTAAACATGTATGGGTTTTACAATAAACGTTTATAGGTAATGAAGGTTAATGCATGTGTTTTTTTGTTAAAAAAATTGACAACGAATAGCAATGAAGGGGTCCCTAAATCTCTAGTGCCCAGGGTCTGACGTTAGGTTAAACCGGCACTGGCCACAGCCACAACCTTACACTCTCCTATATACTCACACTCACAACACAAAACGCGCTCACTACACCCTAGTCCCACATCTAAGAATAACACCAACCAGTACAACATTACACACAACACAGAGACAGACAAGAAAAAATACTAACACTATACAACACATACCTTCGTCACAATCCAACATTACACCTACACACAACACACAACCCACTACACACAGTACACAATCAGCAACAAACTGCATCGTACACTACAGATTAGAGGAAATCCTATACAAGACAGTTACCAGCAGTGATTATTCTATCAATTCGTTAAAAACTAAAATCTCTTCCCAAACGATTTCGACTCAATAATAGCTATTTGTATAACAAGGGAGGAAAGTGCTACTTTTCCTCCCGACAATGAAGTTTACTGCCCGACGCGTAGCGAAGGGCAGTAATCATTGAAGGGAGGAAAAGGCACTTTACTCCCATGTTATACATATGGTTTTTCCACCTTCCTCAATAATAACAAGTCATTTTTTCATTTTTAGTTAATTTATTTATGTAACTAACCAACAAAATTTATTAGAACTAAAACTAACAAGTAGGTACAATATAACTGTCAACTGTCAAATATAAGTTAAATTATTAATATAAACATTGTTAAATTAGAATAAAAATTTACTGTTTTTTACCATTCTGCAAAATAGAGAGTGTTTTTAAATAAACGTTAAAATGTACAGATACTTACGTAATAGAAAATAGATATTGTACAGGGCGTCAATAAGTTATATTTCATGAATAAATTACCATGTCGTCACTTTTACTTTTCCTCCCTAGGGAGGAAAAATATTTTCCTCCCTAGGGAGGAAAAGTACAACTTTGCTCCCTACAATCAGATCCGGAAAAGTATACTTTCGGTAGAGGTAGGTGGAAAAAGTCTTTCCATTTCAATAGGCACCTTCAAACAACAGAACGTCTTGACCTCAAGCACTTCAAGGCAACTCTAACCCCGGATTCGCACACTAAGAATTTGAACGTGTGATCGCTAGAACACACGATGGCATTGCAATGGTGGCTCAAGAAATCCCATGGTAACTTTCACATTACAGCGAACGTTCCAACCACCGTATAATGAGAAAGGTTCAGGGCCGTCTTAACCATACACGGCGCCGGGGTGCAAAACTCATCCTTGCGCCCCCTTTTGTCAGACGATTATATAAATAGGTTATAGTACGCAAAAATTAAAACTAATTATGTTTGCTTTCTTTATTTTTACAGGGTGGGCCAGTCCACCTCGATATTTGGCAGTAGTTATTAGATTTTAAGGGAATGCCGAAACAGGTCAATTTTTATTTTTAAATTACAATTTTTTGATATACATTTCATACAAGTGACGTCATCTATCTGGGCGTGATGACGTAATCGACGATTTTTTTAAATCGGAATAGGGATAGAGTGTGATAACTCATTTGAAAGGATGTTCAATTCTCTTTTCAGCAATATAAACATTAATATCTTTATTTATACAGGTTTGGACAAAAAAATAATTTTTGAATTAAATTAATTGGCAGAAAAAGAAGAATCTATGTAATTTATTTAACTTAAAATACATTCTATTGCTGTCAGAAAATAGAAAAGCAATTTTATTTGGCAATAAACATTGCTTTTCGCTTAAATTAAATGTTCAAACTGCCAAGAGGTAGGTGAGAAGCTGTTTGTGATTTCATTTAAGCGAAAAGAAATGTTTATTTGTGAAATAAACATTTTTTCCTATTTTCTGACAGCAGTACAATGTATTTTGAGTTAAATAAATTACATACATTCTTCTTTTTGCGTCAATTAACTTAATTCAAATATTTTTTTGGCCACCCTGTATAAATAATGGTATAAATGTTTATATTACTGAATAGGGAATTGAACACCCTTTCAAATGAGTTACGAACGACCCATATTCCCATTTAAAAAAATGATCGATTACGTCATCACGCTCAGATGGATGAAGTCACCAGTATGAAGTATATGCCAAAAAATTGCAATATAAAAATAAAAATCGAAATGTTTCTGCATTTCCTTAAAATCTAATAACTACTGCCAAATATCGCGGTGGACTGTTTTCTTTGCCCCACCTTGTATATTAAAAAACATGGTTTCAGTATTCAAAAAAGTTCAATCTTATAAACTATACCATATTTTTTAAAGTATATCAAATAAGTCTGGATCCCGCGTATGAAAAAAAAGTTGATTAATAGTAAGCTGAAAATTTGTTAATAGCTTAAGGGTGTCTAGTCGGACAAACTTTGATATATAGGAACACTGGAACAGGGGAAGTTTTAATTGTGGAACAGGTTAAAAATTTGGAACGGTCAGACCACGAAAACGTCACATATATTTTGTCCGGCAGATCTTCCAATTGATTTGTTACCCTTTCATTAAACTCTCATGTAAAAATCAGGCTGGTTTTTATCACCAAATGGGAATTATAATGAGTGGAACACGTAGAATATGTCAAATGACAGGAATTATGACAGGTGATAAATAGCAGTCTGATTTTTGCATGAGAGTTTAATGAAAGGGTAGCAAATCAATTGGAGGTTCTGTCGGCCAAAATACATGTGACGTTTTCGTGGTCTGACCGTTCCAAATTTTAAACCTGTTCCACAATTAAAACTTCCCCTGTTCCAGTATTCCCATATATCAAAGTTTGACCGACTAGACACTCTTAAGCTAATAACAAATTTTCAGCTTGCTCTTAATCAACTTTTTTTTCATACGCGGGATCCAGACCTAAAAGTCAACTTTTCTAGCCTTTAAGTTGGCAAAAGTTCTGATTGCTTCGGTGATATCTATTTTTACTTGCTTTTCTATAGGTGCCCATTCTATAAGCCCATTATTTTTGATTAATTTAAGTTTAGAAAAAGACCTTTCTCATTCAGCTATTTACCTGTAAGTGTTAAATAAATATATCCTTAGGCATGTAGAAATATTTGGGAAAACGGAGAGTAAATTATTTCAGAATATATGTAACTTAAAATATCGAGTGGAGTTGTGTCTATATTTTAAAAAAATATTGGTAATTCTAACTCAAGGAATAAATCTTCACCATCTATATCAGATCTATTTCCAAGCTCTATTTTTTTTTTGTAAATTTAAACATTGTCTTGTTTTTTAAGTTTCTTCGGAGTTTCTCCAAAACAATATACTTTCCATCAAAGAAAAATTATAATTATGTTCCCTCAACATTTCAAATCTTACAAGACGGTGATTCATTCTCACTCGATATTCAATATTGGTCAAAATAGTGTACTCGTCACCTTTTTGAAATTATTATCGGAATAATCAAAATGGGATTCATATTTCATTTCCATATCGTAGTCTTGATTTGTTACTCTCTCTGTCTATGGTATTTTCCACATTCTCCTGTAGCACCACATCTTGAATGCCTCCATGTTTTTGATGGTTATCTTTTTCAGTGTCTAAGCTTCCATGCCTTACAACAGAACGGAGAAAACATAGCACCTTAACATTCTGGTTCTTAATTTCAGATTTATGTCCCGGCAGCATAGGAACTTTTCCATTTTGATAAATCAAAGTCTCGCTATCTCTGTTAGCCTCTTAATTTCTCATGTCTGATCATTAGTATCACTAAACCAAACTCCTAAATATTTGTAGTACGTAACTATTTCAACTTGCTTATTATTTATGGTTAAAATCACATTGGTGTATAGCTTCTTTATTACAATCATAAATTTAGTCTTTTTGATTTTCAGTTTCAGACCATAATTCTTGTTGGTATGAGTGCTTATGCTTATGTTTTCCAGTAAATACTGTAAATTTGCTAGGTTATGTGTTACTATTAGCGTTTCATCAGCGTATCTTTGTCCCCATTGTTTAAAAATTTATCAAAATCAAACCAGAGAGCTGCTCAGGGAGAAAAAATTGTAATCGCCTTTGCCGATGATCTAGATGCAGTGGCACAATCAACATTAGGATTTAAGGATTTTTTTAGGGCTTTAAAGAATCTGCACTACATATAGACCAGGGCGCTACTGTAAAAATATTAGTACATTTGGACGTTGAGAGGTGACTCATATCTTTTTGCAGAAATTGCTTGAAAATAACTCAGGACACAAACTTTCGAAAATCAATATCTCCTGAAGAAAGGCTAGCGATCACTCTAAATTATCCCAATTTTCATCTAAGGTAAATTAGTCTTAGTCGAAGCAATAAAACAATAAACCTAAAAAAAAACGACAAGACGGATCTTAATAATTTTTTTGCATTCGATTTGTGAATGCGCCAGGAAACTTTGTGACCCCGAGCCATAATATAATATAATATTGAAAAACTGCATACAAAAAATGCATTCTTAAAGTGCATCTCAAACAGACAATACAAAAAATTCAGAACTCGTCACTTATCGGCGGAAATGAGTTCAATTTTGCTATTTGGGAGTTTTTGGGGTTGCTGAAAACGAATATGACGTTGTAAGTGATCTCCGGAGTACCTGGTGCCAAGGGTACCTACTGTTTACCTCGTCATTAAAATTCATTAAAAAATTAGTCAAAATCATTACTCGATGGGTTTTTAGGGTAACTAACGACGAAGATGACATCGGAAGTTATCTACCGAGTACCTGGTGCCCAGGGTACCTACTATTTACCTCGTTTTGTGAAGTTTTCGGCAAAAAAATTATTAAAAAACTAGTCAAAAACCATTACTTGAGGGGTTTTTGGGGTCACTAACGACGAATATGACATCGGAAGTGATCTCAGGAATACCTGGTGCCCATGGTACCTACTGTTTACTTCGTCTTCGGGAGTTTTCGGTAAATTCATTAAAACATTTGTCAAAAATCATTCGTCAGGGGGTTTTTGGGGTCGCTGACGACGAATATGACATCGGAAGATCTTCAGAGTACCTGGTGCCTAGGGTACCTACTGTTTATCACGTGACTAATGATTTTTAACTAATATTTTAATGAATTTGTCGAAAACTTCGGAAGCCGAGGTAAACAGTAGCTACCCTGGGCATCAGGTACTCTGTAGATCACTTCCGATGTCACATTCGTCGTCATAGACCCCAAAACCCCCGAGTAATGAATTTTGACTAATTTTTTAATGAATTTGCCGAAAACGAGGTAAACAGTAGATCCCTGGATACCAGGTGTTCCGTAATCACTTCCGATGTTATATTCGTCGTCAGCGACCCAAAAACTCTTGAATAATAATTTTTGACTAATTTTTTAATGAATTTGCCGAAAACTCCAGAAGACGAGGTACCCTGGGCACTAGATATTCCGGAGATCACTTCAGATGTCATGTTCGTCGTTGGGGACCCCAAAAACTCCCCAAGTAATGATTTTTGACTAATTTTTTAATACATTTTTTGTCGAAAACTCCACAAGACGGAATAAACAGTAGGTACCCTGGGCACCAGGTACTCTGTAGATCACTTCCGATGTCATATTCGTCGTTAGTGACCCTAAAAACCCCCCGAGTAATGGTTTTTGACTAATTTTTTAATGAATTTTAATGACGAGGTAAACAGTAGGTACCCTGGACACCAGGTACTTCGGAGATCACTTAAGACGTGATATTCGTTTTCAGTGACCCCAAAAACCCCCGAGTAACAAAATTGAACTCATTTCCGCCAATAATTGACGAGTTCTGAATTTTTGTTTGTCTGTTTGAGATGCACTTTAAGAATGCATTTTTGTATGCAGTTTTTCAATATTATATCATGGCTCGGGGTCACAAACTTTACTGGCGCATTCACGAATCGAATGCAAAAAGAATTAAAAAATAAAAATTTATACCATCTTTATTCAGTTGCAATGCGAAGGCAAAACAATCTTACTTTTCAATTAGAATACGGAGTGCAGTCCAGTCCATTGAATCGCGATTTTCGGCTCTTATTGGAGCCTCATCGGAAAGAACGTAGGCACTGTTCTCCATATTCTAACTGATTCGCATCGAGAGCTTTTCCCACCCATTGCAACCGAAGGGATGATAGTAGGTGGCTAGCGCCATCTGGCATTGAAAGACGAAGTAGTTTTCAATCCTAGTAGTAAATTAATAATATTGAAAATATTAAAATTATTATTAATTTATTAATTTATAAATTTTTTTAAAAACATCACTAAAAGATTTTTAAATTGAAAACTTGGCTCGGGGTCACAAATTTTACTGGCGCATTCACGAATCGAATGCAAAAAGAATTAAAAAATAAAAATTTATACCATCTTTATTCAGTTGCAATGCGAAGGCAAAACAATCTTACTTTTCAATTAGAATACGGAGTGCAGTCCAGTCCATTGAATCGCGATTTTCGGCTCTTATTGGAGCCTCATCGGAAAGAACGTAGGCACTGTTCTCCATATTCTAACTGATTCGCATCGAGAGCTTTTCCCACCCATTGCAACCGAAGGGATGATAGTAGGTGGCTAGCGCCATCTGGCATTGAAAGACGAAGTAGTTTTTAATCCTAGTAGTAAATTAATAATATTGAAAATATTAAAATTATTATTAATTTATTAATTTATAAATTTTTTTAAAAACATTACTAAAAGATTTTTAAATTGAAAACTTATTGGTACACTTTCCTGGTGACACCTCCAAGACTTCTACAATTTGCAAGTCAAATGGATGCTGCAGTGAAGACGAGAGGGAAGGAATTCTACACTATGCAACTCACATCCCCCGTCTATAGCTGGTAAAGTTCCAACGAAAAAATGCACCTGGTTACTCTACGGAGTAATACGACTATAAAATAAAAATGTATACCATTTTTTTTGTATTCAGTTGCAACTGAATAAAAATGGTATACATTTTTATTTTATAGTCCTATTACTCCGTAGAGTAACCAGGTGCATTTTTCCGTTGGAACTTTACCAGCTGCAGACGGGGGATGTGAGTTGCATAGTGTAGAATTCCTTCCCTCTCGTCTTTACTGCAGCATCCATTTGACTTGCAAATTGTAGAAGTCTTGGAGGTGTCACCAGGAAAGTGTACCAATAAGTTTTCAATTTAAAAATCTTTTAGTAATGTTTTTAATATTTTTCAATATTATTAATTTACTATTAGGATTGAAAACTACTTCGTCCGGCAGAAAGAATTACAGTAGAACGTCGATAATCCGGACGTCAAAAATCCGGACCGTCAATAATCCGGATTTGTATCTAGCAAAAATATCTAATTTTTTTAAAATAAATTAAGAACTTCGCTGCGAAAAACGAACCTCTACCGCAGTTAAAAAATATTTTACACATTTTTTTTAAAGCCCAAATAGTGTTTGAATGTTTTTACTGTACACATGGTGCTATTATAAATTAATTACAATACAGTGTTTAAACATAAAAAAATGTTTTGAATAATTTCACCTCTATACACTTTACTGTACAAGAGAAAACATAAAATTTTAAAACGTTTGTTGTACTTTAATGTGTATACTGGCCATTTTTTGAGGTAATTTCGATAATCCGGATAACTTGATAATCCGGATGGGGTCCGGTCCCAATTAATCCGGATTATTGACGTTCTACTGTATTAACATCCATCTTGTCGTTTTTTTGTCGGAGGTAAGGCCGATTTTAGTGATTTATTCGCCTATCTAAACTATGTAAGTCGAACTTCATCTACACCGAGAGAACAATTTCTTTTCTCCTAAAACACCGATTTCTTTGAGCAATTTTAACTATTTAGACTGGGAAATAAGCCACAATATTATTAAAAAATGATTTTTATTAACGTTTCGACGCCCAAATCGGGTGCCGTTGTCAAAATACAAAATACTATTAATATAAACAAAAATGTTGTTGCTTAGTAAAAAAATTCTTCTAATAATTTATTTAATTTGACTCATTTATATCGGCAATTCAGATACATATGATACATTTTAAAGTAGAAGACTTTAAAATGATATTGCCAATATTTATGAGTTGCGTTCCTGGGACGACTTTACTGAAAGATAGTTCATTCGATTACATGAAATCAACCCCAACTCAAGAATATCTTGATATTTATATTTAAATATCAACATCAATCTTATATTAAAAATAGAGAATTTGATAGATCTCAAATATGTCAACACGCATGGGATAATGAACATAGAGTTCAGTGGAGAGATTCAAGTATAGTCCTGAAAGAAACAGATAGTAAAAAGAGAAAAATCAAAGAAGCGGCTCTAATTATGCTAAACGAAACCAATTGTGTCGCAAATTCCTCGGTGGAATGCAGTAGGATGTGGATACCCATACTGAAAGAGGAAGTCAATAGAAAGAAAATACCACAATTAGTAAGTCAATAGTCGAGTTAGTACATATTTTATATTTTAGTATTACTTATATACCCATGTATTATTGATATTATTTATAATTTAAACAAAATTATAGTAAAGTCAGAATTTGGTATTAATTTTGAGAGTAAATTAAATGTAAGACCAAATACTTACGATGTCGGGATAGTATCACGAGGTTTTTCCTGGTTTTCCCTCGTGATTTACTATGAGATCTCTAACGCGAGAATTTTAATGTCACCGTTGCATGTGGTTGTCTTTTTAAAGACAGATCACATGCTATGATTTTTTTTGTGACGGATATTCTTGAGTTGGGGTTGATTTCATGTAATCGAATGAACTATCTTTCAGTAAAGTCGTCCCAGGAACGCAACTCATAAATATTGGCAATATCATTTTAAAGTCTTCTACTTTAAAATGTATCATATGTATCTGAATTGCCGATATAAATGAGTCAAATTAAATAAATTATTAGAAGAATTTTTTTACTAAGCAACAACATTTTTGTTTATATTAATAGTATTTTGTATTTTGACAACGGCACCCGATTTGGGCGTCGAAACGTTAATAAAAATCATTTTTTAATAATATTGTGGCTTATTTCCCAGTCTAAATAGTTAAAATTGTAAAAATGCCACAAGAAAATAGCTTCAGAACAACATCTTTGAGCAATATTTCTTAAAAGTTAACATATCCTATTAACTTAAACATACCGGTTCACATATAAAGAAACGAGTTTTTTAAACACAACTCAATAATTTCTTACAGATAATTTCTTCAATACTAAGAAATGCATTAATGGTTACATTTAATTTTCTTATCCTAAAGTTTTTATTTCTTAAATTGAAAACTACAAATATTTTGCAGTATAAGAAATATAATGTTAAGTTAATGCATATTTATATTTGTGAACAAGAAATTTTCTTGCAACTAAATAAATATTTTAAACCACAAGAAATAATTCTTCAGAAATACCCTCTGTAGTAACTGTGGTTATAAAATAAAAACTTTGTCATTAATGCCGAAATGTTACTTGCAAAGAGATTTTCTTCCACAAAAGAATTGCGCAGATTAACTATTTATGATTTAGTCGTCAGTGTTTGTCAAGATGGCGTGATATGTTCATGTTCATATATAGATGGATGTTGGATTTATTGATCTACTTTAAAAATTAACGGATATTTTGAAGGTACGTACATATATAGGTATTAAATAAAAGTAAATTGAGTAATTTAAGATGTAGTAATAATATTGTTGCGTATCCGAATGGTTAAAAAAGAAATATAATAGTATCTTTATATGCTTTTTAGGTATAATGATGGACGACTCTGAAATAAAGGAGCTTATTATTCTAACTGGGAAATATGCCACAATTTAAAGCTGGGACATAATGATATAATGTATAGCTTCAGAACAATATTAAGAAAGGGGTTATTAACCAACTGCGGGACCTTCCAGAACTTCATACATGTAAGTACCTTTTTAAAAATGTGTATACTTATGTATCAACTATAATAGGTTTCTTGAATGTATCGTTTTCTATAAAAATATACAATATAACGCTATATCAAACATGGCGGGTGCAACGCTGAGGATTTTTTCTGTTAATTTACTTGAGATAAAGAAATCAGTTAGTCTAAAAGAAATATATGTTTATGGTTAAGAAATGTTATTGCCGAAAACCGTGAATTAGTTAATATGTATTAAATGACTTAGATGTAAACGAATAATAATTTCCCGTAATAATATTTCTTAATGATTAGGTATGCTGTCTCTTTTAGATTATAAAAATTAAGAAAATTACATATTATTATGTCTGCTTCAATGTTTTACATTGGTTGAATTTTCCCTCTTTTTTTAGCTAACAATGTTTTTACTGTGTGACTTAATATTATACAGATAAATAATTAATATTTCATTAACAAAAAGAAAAAAATAAACAAATATATGTAGGTTAAAAATAATGCCATATGTTTGAACTAAATATGATTGATTATTATTAGTATTAATAGTTCTTACGTGGGGCCGTGTATTTGTTTTCTTTTGTATTTCCTAAATTTGTCAAAATAAATATCAATATCTTTATAAAAAAATTTTTATTAAAGTAAGTTTACTCTTTCTACATAACGATTTTGTTTTAGTGAATTGCTGATATACAAAATGCTATTAATAAAAGAAGGAAAATTTGAGGAAGTTGGATTTGCCTCTCCATCCTTTTATTGTTGTGTAGAAGCCAGTGGTTTAAGGTTGGAGAAAATATTTGTATGTAATAATAACGTTTTATATCTTGTTTTATTAATAAATAATGATTTTACCTTAACACAATGATTTATTTCGCCGTATGTAATATCACTTTATTTTCAAGAAATATTAACTTAACTCTAAATATACGTTTATCTCTGCGAACTATATTTCTTAACATTAAATAAATAAATTATTAATAGTAAAATAATAATATTCCTTACTAAGAAATATTATTGCTCAGAAAGAATAGTTTTCTAATGTATAGAAAATATATTTTTATGACTAATAAAATTAATTAATATCAAGTGTAATTTCTTTCTGATAAATGGGTTTGAAGTTTGCCAGAAAGTGATAGTTCAATCATGTTTAAGATATATTTCTTTGGCTATAGTAGAATTTATTTGAAATATTTTAGAAAATTATATCTTACATACAAAGATATATTTCTTAGGCAATATGCCAAGTCGATATTTCTTAAATATTAATAAAGTTTCTTTATGTCAAGAATTTTTTTCTCTCGGTGTAGCTGTTTATCTGATAAAAATTATTGAATATGTAATTTAGCATGTTAACAATTACAAAAGAATATGTGTGTACTTTGTACGCACGTAAGAAGTTATACTTCTATTATATGATTTATTAAAAATAAATATACTTTAAACAGTTTGTTTTAATTTTTTTAAACACCAAATTAATTTTGTGCTTACCGCTTTCAAAAAAATAAATAAAAGTATAGGATTGCACTGGATTCGAACTCAAGACCTCTCGATTTCTGGCCGAATGCTATACCAAATACGCTTCTAAGACTGTGTCTGAATCGGTTCGGACGTACCTAATGACAATTCACGGTAACAAACAGACAAGGTGAATAAATATACAATAAAATGTTTTAATAATACTAATATTACTCATAAGGAAGACAAAGAAGAATCAGGGATACAAAGTGGGTAACCGAACCATGAGAATACTTTGCTACGCAGATGATGCAATCTTAATAGCCGAGAACGAAGATGACTTACAACGCCTACTACAAAAATTCAAAATAACCGCCGAAAAGTATAACCTGACACTATCCAAAGAGAAAACCCAATCGATGGTAATATCCAGGAACCCAATTAGATGTAAGTTAGTAGTGGACGACCATATAATCGAACAGGTAATGGATTGCAGATACTTAGGTGTGGAAATATCTAGCGACAGGCATCTGTGGCAAGAATCAAAACAGCAGGCAATGAAAGCAGCGAGAATATCTGGTTTCCTGAGGGATATAATCTGGCGGAATAAATATATGAGCACCGAAAGCAAAGTCCGCATTTATAAGACATGTGTTAGACCCGTACTGACATACGCAGCTGAGACAAGGGCCGAGACAACAAAGACCAAACAGATAATGAGAACAACAGAGATGAAAACCCTAAGATCCATAAGAGGTATCACACTCAGAGATAGAGTACGAAACGAAGACACATTGAGAGAGCTAGGCGTTCAGGACGTAGTGAGATGGACAAGAGCGCGACGACGCATGTGGAGGGACCACGTAGATCGGATGGACCCTGAACGTATGGCGCATTGGGCGAAAACACAGAAGCCCAACACCAAGCGACCCATAGGAAGACCCAAAAAACGATGGTACGAGAGTTGGAGCTCCGGATCGCAGCAAAGACTGTAACAGAAGAAACAGGACATAGTCCTATTACAAGAAGAAGAAGAAGAAGAAGATAAGGAAGACAAATCCAAAGACACAAAAATTATAATAAATATATTTACTTAAAACACTAATATATTCTTTTCTCACCTTTTCTTGCACTGATATATTTATTTATTTATACATAACTAGAAAGATTTAGCAACTAAACGCCATACTGTCTCTGTACGCATGCGCGCAGTTTTATGAAATTTTACTCTCAATCGCGCCTAAAGAAGTATAACTTCAAAAAACAAGGGGTTATCGATATAATGTTGATCTAACTATAATTAATTACAATTAATATTTGAAAAATGATATGAAAAATGAAAATTTATTAACTTGAAAAAGAAATTTCGACCCGGGCAGATATTATTTCAGATTTGTTGGATCATGGTAAACAAAAAAGTTATTTTGTAATATTTATAAAAAGTTGATCGTTTGCGAGTTATAAACAATTTTTGAAAAAAAGAACGAATGATGACCATTTTCAAGGCTCAAAACCACAAGTAAAAAATATCATTTTTGAAATTACAAAGTACCTAAATTCTTCAAACTTTATTCTATCCGTTCTTGATAAGTGTTTTGGACTTATTTAATATTGAAACATTGTTTTTTAGTTGTAAATGCTGGTCTTCCCACAAAAAACTTCCTCATTAACAATAATATTACAAATTACATTCATATTCCCGCATACTTTCTTCAAGAAGTTCGTCAGTTATAGTGCGTTTATTAAAAATCAGACCTGTACCTTTCAATGCATAAAATCTATGCATCTACTAACAGCTAAAAATCACAGCCCACCCGCAGTTAAAATACACAACGGTATCGGATCGTTCGGCGGTTTTTGCCTCTGCTATCATTTCTCCGTCGAAGCCGAGACGATCTGACCGTTCCGAGTCGAACGTTCTTAAGCAGTGCGCGGTGGCTCATTTATTTCGATATATAGCAAAATCTGCCGATTGTTCTTAGCCGAGCCGACCGGTCTGAGCCGATTCAATGCGCGGGCTCCTTAAAGAGGTGAAGAGATGCAGTCAGAGAGGATCTAGAGAAAATGGGAGTGAGGCAATGGGAAATAGTGGCAGTGTACAGGATAGAGATGGAAGGAAATAGTAAACGGGACAAAGACTCAAGAAGAGTTCTAACGCCATTGATGATGATGATGATGATGATGATGATTATTATGATGATGATGATGCTGATTAGAGACAAATCCGTCTCTGTTTCATGCTAATGATGTTGACGATTAACCCTTTAAAAATACTGCTGATATTACTGCATACATTGTATATTATTTATTAGTCTTGGTTTGTTTATTTCTACTGCATCTTGAATGTAAAATTAGTATATATTTTATTATCATATTTAACGAAACCTCGAGTTAAAATAATTGCTAAGTTTAAATTTTGCATGCATCTAGAATTTATTTAAGTTTTACTACGTCTGTCTAGACGGCTTTATCTCATACGATGTTGGTAACTCCAGATACAGGAATATATCCTTGCTGTCTATTTCTTTGTAGTGGAAACGCTACAACGCGGATCTACACATCACATAATAGTCCAGGGTAATAAGGTTTTTTCCATGACACTTCAACAGCCAGGGTACTGAAGCGTTTTTTCGACAGGTAATACCTATAAGAATAAATTATAACTATTTCCTGCTTAGGATCTGTCGACCAATTTTATTTATAAACAATTTAGTGTCAAAAAACGGCCTTTTTTCCTTTTTTTTCAAATTAATGGAAAACCGTAAGACTTATGGTTTCAATAGTTCAAAAATCTTCGAGAGAATGGAAAAAGCTTTAAAATTGCTTATTACAAAGTTTAATACACTCATTTATTGTAAGTATAATTGCGAAACAAGGTCGAAATTTCAAAAAAAAAATTTCGCAATAAGTATTTTAAAAATATAAGTGTACAGCTTTGAAAATTTTTTGTCAAATGAGGGTTCTTTGGTGCTCAATATGTGACAAAAATTTCAAAGCGATCCATTCAATTGTTTAAATTTTATTCAAATTGTTTATCCCAGAGAGCTTTTTTTGCAATAACATAAGTCAGAAAAAAATAATGTTAGAACCATTCTACAGGTGCCAAATGAAAGAGCATGATCTAAACTTTCAAATTGCTTTAAAAAAAGTCAATGAAAATGCATTTATTAGTAATAAATAATTATGGAAAAATATGTTAAATTTCTCCTTATAAACTTTTTATTTTTTTATACAATAAATTATATACAGGGTGTAACGAAAATACAGGTCATAAATTAAATCACATATTCTGAGACCAAAAATAGTTCGAATGAACCTAATTTACCTTAGTACAAATATGCACATAAAAAAAGTTTTGAAGTTACAAAATCAAAATCGATTTTTTCGAATATATCGAAAACTATTAGAGATTTTTTATTGGAAATGGACATGTAGCATTCTTATGGCAGGAACATCTTAAAAAAGAATTATAGTGAAATTTGTGCAACCCATAAAAATTTTATGGGGGTTTTGTTCCCTTAATCCCCCCCAAACTTTTGTGTACGTTCCAATTAAATTATTTTTGTGGTACCATTAGTTTAATTAAATATTTCTAAAACGTTTTTGCCTCTCAGTATTTTTTCGATAAGGCAGTTTTTATTGAGTTGCGGCTTCTTTTTTAATATGTTTACATAAAAATTTTATGGGGGTTTTGTTCCTTTAAACCCCCCAAATGTTTGTGTATGTTCCAATTAAACTTTTACTGCGGTACCATTAGTTAAAGACAGTATTTTTAAAACTTTTTTGCCTCTTTGTATTTTTTCTAGAAGGCACTTTTTATCGAGATGTGACTTCTTTTTTAAAATGGTTTAAAATATACCTAAAAATGTAAATCATAAATAAATTTTCATATTATTACCAAGTCTCCATAATCGTACTTATAATCGCCATATACAAATATGTGGTGGATTTGACAAATATTCAAAATATCTCGATAAAAACTGACCTTTCGAAAAAGTACTAGGAGGCAAAAAGTTTTTAAAATATTTTGTTTAACTAATGGTACTACAATAATAATTAAATTGGAACGTACACAAAAGTTTGGGGGTGTTTAAAGGAACAAAACCCCCATAAAATTTTTATGGGGTGTCCAAATTTCACTAAAATTTTTTCTTAAGATACTACTACCATAAGAATGTTACATGTCTATTTTCAATAAAAGATCTCTAATAGTTTTCGATATATTGGAAAAAATCAATTTTCATTTTGTAATTTCAAAGGGCTGTAACTTTTTTTATGAGCACATTTGTACTAAGGTAAGTTAGGTTCAATCGAATATTTTTGGTCCCAGAATATGTGATTAAATTTATGACCTGTATTTTTGTTACACCCTGTATATTTATTACAAGTTTTCATCAATTATCATATAGATAATATTACTTGGTAGTTGTGCACCTAAAAAACGGTTAAAAAATTATTTTTTTCAAAAAAGTTATTCAAAAAGTTTATAAGGAAAAATTGACGACTATTTTGCACAATTATTTATTACTAATAAATGCATTTTTATTCACTTTTATAAAACAATTTGAAAGTTTAGTTCATGCTCTTACATTTGACACCTGTAGAATGGTTCTAACATTATTTTTTTCTGACTTATGTTATTGTAAAAAAGCTCTCTGGGATAAACAATTTGAATAAAATTTAAAAAATTGAATAAATCGCTTTGAAATTTTTGTCACATATTAAGCACTAACAAACCCTCATTTGACAAAAATTTCAAAGCGGTACACTTATTTTAAAAATAGTTCTTGCGAAATTAATTTTTTTGAAATTTCGACATTTATTCGCAATTATATTTACAACAAATGAATGTATTAAGCTTTTAATACGCCATTTTAAATCTTTTTCCATTTTCTCGAAGATGTCTGTACAAAGAAAACCATAAGACTTACTGTTTTCCATTAATTTGGAAAAAAGGCCGTTTTTTGGCACTAAATTGTTTATAAATAAAAATGGCCGCCATATCCTGCGCTGGAAATAGTTACAATTTGTTCCTATAGGTATTACTTGTCGAAAAAACGCTTCAGTACATTTTTCTCTTATTACCCTGGCCTATCAGGAAATTTTTAACTACGCTATCGATTTATCATGACGCGAAGTACAAACAGAGAATACTGTTGCCAATAACTTTTTATGAAATGATGCTTTTGTGTTGTCAGTGAGCGTTTAGAGACTCAATTGTTACCCAAATTAAAAACTCAATAACTTTTATTTCGAGCGTTATGGATTTTATATAATTGACATAAATGACACTGCTGTTCGAAACATTTGTTTGATAAAAACTTGTTGGATAAATATACCTTTAGTTTAAAACAAAAACATAATTTCTGCACATTTCGCTATACTACTTGTACTATTTTCTCCACGAACTCGCAAAAATGAGTTTGACGAATTTTTCTTTCGTCTTCTCTTCTTTTGGTACCCTGTCCGATTATCGAATTTTGGCGATCATATTGTCAATAATAACTTTGTCTACAGCAGCTTGAAACATCTCAGAGATTTCGGAGCCAGGATGTTCTTCTTCCAGAATGTATTATAAGATTTAGAACGTTATACATCTCTGGATGTCTGATTCATCATCGTCAATGGTGCTACAGCCCTATGAAAGAGCCTCGACTTTCCCAAGTCTATTACGCCAGTCAGTCCTATCCATTGCCAACCGTTGCTAGTTTGCTGTATCGTTATTATCCAACACGTGACACAATTTTGTCTTGCCATTCTACAGATCCCTGATCACTATTAAAGTATGCTTTGAATATCTCATTTTTTAATATTCTATTTTCGTATTTTTAAATATGTACATAGTTCTCTGTAAATTGACATGTTTTCAGGTCAATACTTTGGGTAAATATTCAAAGAGAAAAGCAGGTTGCCTTTAACAAAAGGTACTACAAACCTTTCAGTAGTGCATTTCAAAGACACCATAAAATGCTTCAACGGAACCGAACATCTATTTCTATTACTATTGTATTAGACGATTTATTACTCCTGGCTCCAGGACCCAGAAATATACACTTGCTAGGTCCTTTTTCTTCGAAACCATTTTTGTCAATGTAATAGTAATATGAAATATAAATGGTCAATAACTTCCACATAAGAGAAATTTCTGAAATTTTAGTCTGACAAGGAGTCTCCTAACCGAAAAAAAGTCAATGTCTAAAAACAGAGATTCCTCATTAACGAGCAAATTAAAAGTGGGCGAGAGAAACGAACCGCTTTGATTGAAAAACTAGTTAAAAAGTCGGAAACATTATCGAAATTGGCTCAAAAATCAGGTGATCCTTCAATACACATGTTTTTAGAAAGTGTTGCTTCCACAGTATCAAAATTTTCTACGATTAAAAAGGCAAGAATAAAAGCTGAAGTGATGAATATTGTTTCACGATATGAAATTAAGCTGGCTGCAAATGAACTAGGTACATGAATTGGTTCCTATTACAACAAATAATTATTCTTGTAGCGAAAATTCTTTGGAAACCAATATTGGATCTCAGAGCGTGCATTCGTTTGTATTTTCGCCAGAATCATTTAATAGCATTGTACAAAGTAAGATATATTTATGATATACTTTACATTTTTAAGAAGTTTTCTTTTTTGTACTTAACTGTGTTTTTATTTTTTCCCTAAATAAAAAAAGCTTACTTCAAAGTTATACTTAATTTTTTTTCTGCAGAAATCGGATGTTATCTTCTGTTGTAGGGTTTTTTAGTAATATCATAATTATACATTGTAATACAGTTTTAAATAAATCCCTGGAAAGTCTAAAATATCCACAAAATTTTTTCCTCGTTCTGAAACAATCTTCTTTCGACGGTTAATTTAAGCCACGGTTTGTTAGAACAGTGAGCGACGCACATCTCAGTCAGTCGAACGCCGCGCACGTCAGTCCAAAACAAAGGAATGGCTTCTGTATGTTAACGGATTGTTAGGTTCTGCTGAGTTGCGCGCTCTGAAGACCGACAGCAGTGTACGTCGACGGTGTGCGCTGGAATCAGCTGGGGTTTGATTTGGACGCAAACGTTCAGCTGAACTCACGGTGTACAATATGGTGGTAAAGAAATTGCATCCAAACAAAAATAAGTTTAGATGATTTGATATATTTTAAATTGCACAAATTAAATGAAAAAGTCACCTGTATTAAATTGATATTATTAGTAGTTAATTGGTATTTAAATTAATTGGTATTATTACTATTATTTATTAAACTGAGGCATGCATTATAATAAAACAACGTTGGTACAAAATAAAGTGTATCGTTATTATTCAACACGTAACACAATTTTTTTCTTGCCATATTATACAGATCCCTGATCACTATTAAGGTATGCTTTGATTGAATATTATTATTTATTAATATTCTATTTTCACATTTTTAAATATGTACATAGTTCTCTGTTAATTGACCTGTTTTCAGGTCAATACTTTGGGTAAATATTCAAAGAGAAAAGCAGGTTGCCTTTAACAAAAGATACTATAAACATTTCAGTAGTGCCCTTCAAAGACACCATATGCTTCACGGGAAGCGAACATCTAATTTCTATTACTATTGTATTATACGATTTATTACTCCTGGTTCCTGTCACCAGGAGCCAGAAATATACACTTGCTAAGTCTCTTTACTTCGAAACCATTTTGGTCAATGTAATGGTTATATAAAATACAAATGGTCAATAACTTCCACATAAGAGAAATTTCCAAGAAATTTCTGACATTTACATTTCAGTCTGACAAGGAGTCCCCTAACCGAAAACAGTCAATGTCTAAAAACAGAAATTTCTCATTAATGAGTGAATTAAAAATGGGACGAGAGGAACGAACCGCTTTGATTGAAAAACTTGTTAAAAAGTCGGAAACATCATCGACATTGGCTCAAAAATCAGGTGATCCTTCTATATACATGTTTTTTGAAAGTGTGGCTTCCACAGTATCGAAATTTCGTACGATCGAAAAGGCAAGAATAAAAGCTGAACTCATGAATATTGTTTCGCGATATGAAACCGAGCTGGCTGCAAATTAATTAGGTATATGAATTGGTTCTATTCATAACATTGGTTCCTATACATAACAAATATTTCTTGTGACCAAAAAATTTTTTGGAACCCAATATAGGATCTCAGAGCGTGCATTCGTTTGTATTTTCGCCAGAATCAATTTATAGCAATGCAGAAATGTAAGATACATTTATGATATACATTTTTAAGAAGTTTTTTTTTGTACTTAAACACTGTATTTTTATTTTTTTCTCTAAATAAAAAAAAAACTTAGGAACTTCAAAGTTATGCTTAATTTTTCTTCTGCAGAAATTGGATGTTGTCTTCTGTTGTAAGGTTTTTTAGTAATTTCATCCCTTATAAATTGTAATACAGTTTCAAATAAATCCCTGGACAGGCTAAATCTAAAATATTCTCGAAATTTTTTCTCGTTCTGAAACAATCTTATTTCTACTGTTCATTTAAATGCACATGAGAACATTTCGTTTACATTTTTATATCTTTTATTTAAATGTAGTATTATTAACTCTTCTTCCTCCTCCTCTTCTAGGAGTAATAAAATGATTGCTTTGATTTTGTCAGAATTCATTTTTCTACGTATACCCTTCGTGAGAACAAACGTCAAACTGAAAACTGAAACTACATATTTTATTTTGAGAGCGACAGAATATGCTAACAAACCGACCCAGTCAAATCTGCCGTGCGTCGAGTACAAAAGATTCTCCTGTACGCGTATGCCGTGCGTCGCTCACTGTTCTAACAAACCATGGCTTTAAATGCACCGTCTGTATTACGACATGAAAAAATTTCGTTTACGTTTTTGTATTTCTTTTATTTAAATTTAATATTATCAACTCTTCTTCCTCATCCTCTTCTAGGAGTAATAAAATTATTGCCTAGATTTTGTCAGAATTCATTTTTCTACGTACACCCTCCGTGAGAACAAACGTCAAACTATTTTGAGAGCGACAGAATATGCTAACAAACCGACTCACTCAAATCTGCCGTGCGTCGAGTACAACAGATTCTGCTGTACGCGTATGCCGTGCGTCGCTCACTGTTCTAACAAACCGTGGCTTTAGACTGGCCCAAAGAAGAATGGAACGGTCACTACTTTGACTGAATTTCAGAGACAGGGTTAGAAACGAGGAAATCGGAAGAAGAACAGGCGTCACAGATGTCGTAGAGCGAGTAGCAGGGCTGAAGTGGAATTTGACGGGTCATGTAGCCAGAATGAAGGACGGGAGGTGGTCCAAAAAATTACAATGTGGAGACCACGAGCAGACAGAAGAAGTAGAGTAATCTCAATGGAGAAGGCACTTAGCAGGAGCAGGATTAGATAGGAGAAAATACCGTGCAAATTTAGTAATGACTCATACTGTTACCGGATCTCTGCTCCATTGACTACAACCTTAAACTATGATTTGCTGAATTCAAACGCGGGCGTACTGACATCAATAACACTGAGTGCTCCGGAAGGCCAAATGATGCAGTTATTTCCAAAAATATCTAAAAATCACTGAACATTATTAAGAAAACCGCAAAGTAAAGTTGCAAGAGATGCTACTATATTGACTTATTGGAGCGTTTAAAAACCGAAATCGCAAAGAAACGGCCTTATTTATTCAAGAAAAAAGTGTTATTTCACCAAGACAATGCAGCGTGTTACAAGTCGATGAAAACGATGTGCCAAAATGCACGATTTGAGCTTTGAGTTGCTTCCGCACCCACAGTGTAGTCCAGATCTGGTCCCCAGTGATTAATACCTTTTTTCCGATTTACAGAATGATCCGTGGCAAAAGGAATCGATCCGATGAGGATGTAACTGCGGAAACTGAAACCTATTTTGAAGGTAAAAATAAATCGTTTAACAAGGTCGGAGTCGAACAATTGTTGAAATGATTGTAGCGCCGCTGAAAGCTGAAAAAATTGTTGTTTGACTGGTTGGGCCCGGGCCGTTGACAGACTTTATGTATGTAAATAGATTAAAGGCTGATTCTCACTAGCATGCAAGGCAAGTGCTCGGCATGGGCAAGGCATCGGCTCGGCAAGATACATTTTGCATAAAATCTTATGCACTTCACGGGATGTAATTCACACTATGCGTGCCAGGCACCGGCAAGCGACGGGCTTTGCATGCAACGTTCTTTTCGAAACAATCTTTGCCTAGCATGCGCCGTGAAGGCCACTACAATGTGAATACCTTACCGGCAATCAATCTGCAATCTTGGTTGTTTAAAATCATTTTTATAAAGACGATAGAGAAAAGAAGTATTTTGTTCTTGAAGAGGTTTCTCAATATGTGCCAATTTTTCTTCTTCTTTTGGCATCATAACTCTGGATGGGTCTTTGCCTGTCTGGCTATGTCCTTCCATTCGGATTTTTCTTGTGTACTTTTTCTCCATTGTCTTATGTTCATGGTTTTCATGTCATCTTCCACGTCATCCATGCCTCTCGTTCTGGCCCTTTCTTTTTTTTTCGCCTTCCTATCGGCTTCCATTGTAATATTTTCTTTGTTGTTTATTCATTGTCTTTTCTCTGCACATGTCCCAGCCATGATAGTCTTTGACTTTTCACAAATTGTACAATATCGTAACCTTCATTCAATTCATTAACCTCGTTGTTTCTACTGATTTTCTATATGCCGTCTTTTGCTTGCACCGGGCCATATACTTTTCTCAGTATTTTTCTCTCGAATGAACTGAGTTGGGCTTCATCCCTTTTCGTCATTGCTCAGGTTTCACAACCATACGGGTCTAATCAATGTTCTGTAGATAGTCATTTTGATTCTTTTGTCTAATAATTTCGATGTCATCAATCTTTTAATAGCATAGTATGTACGATTCCCCTCTGGAAATACGTGCATTTAATTTCGATACTTACGAAATTCATCCACACGTTCAAGAGTATAGTTATCTATTGTGATATAATTTTCATTGTCAGGTGTTCTTTTGACGGTCATGTAATTCGTTTTTGCTTCGTTTATTTAAAGCTTCAGGATCAATGTTTTTGAACGCTTCAGTTAGTCGTGTTAAAGTGTAGAACTACATCGTCTGCATATGCAGTAATTAGTACTGTCTTGGTGTTTCATTGGATTTTTTGATGGGTAACTATAGAAATAGGTTAAATATTATGGTTCGATATGCAGCCATAAGTTGTTAAATTCATTCACTGTCATTCGGTTATATTTAAGAGATTTTGTCTGATCGTCTAAAAGTTCGAAGGTTGTAAATTCTCCTTCTTTTGTGCATTTCTTTAGCATTTTAAGCACCCAACAACGTCTTTCTTTTTTCCATTTTCTGTGTCTTCGTCTTATATTAGAGCAATTTTTATTAACGTTCAATTTCAACATTGTTCACTACACAAAGCAACCAACCCGCGGCAAGCCTTTCGCAGTGTGAATTGGCTCCGAAAACCTTGCCCGTGCCTTGCCGTTGCCGGTTTGGTTCCTTGCACGTCTAATGAGAATCAGGCTTAAACGAGAATACTGTTACAACTTCTTTAAAATACTTTATTTAACTTCAATTACAATACAAACTCAATGACAACTATCAACTTTAAATACTCAATTACAACTGAACTGTAAAATGTCAAACACGTATGTTTATATAGATTTCTGACGTTCTGGACGTCACCAGACATTTCTGGGTTATTCCATGACATCCAGAACATTCTCGTACGTGACTACTTCTTCTTTTACGTCAAGGGAATTTTTCAATGTAGGATCAATCTACGGAACTGTCATAACACTGCTCCCTCCTTTATAGTTATTCGCCTCGAATAACTGGTCTCTCAGGGTCTGGTTGAAGCCAACAGGGTGGATCAGTTCCATGATATCGGGCTAATCTCTCGATATGAACTACCTTGGGTTTACTTCTAGCTGAAAACTGGATGCGGTAGACTAGATCATTTATTTTCTTCAAAATGGTGTACGGGCCTTCCCAGTTTCGTTGAAGTTTCGGACAAAGTCCTTTCTTGCGTGTGGGATTGTATAGCCATACTGGGTCGCCTCTTTCGAAAATTGTCCCAGTAGAATGCATATCGAGCCTGGACTTGGCTCTATCACTTTGGAGCTTCAAACTTTTACCAGCAAATTCGTAGACTTTTTCCAATCTTTCTTTTAAGTTTTCAACGTAGGTCAGGGATGAAGGTTCTTCTTCGCAGGAAGGCAATCTTCCGAAAATAAGATCTTGAGGAAGCTTCATTTCTCTTCCGGCTATCATCATCGATGGAGAATAACCAGTTGCTTCATGTTCGGAACTTCTGTAGGCTAACAAGAACAGAGGAATTAGGGTATCCCAATCTTTTTGATTATCAGCAACAAACATTGAAAGATATTGACAAATAGTTCTATTATGTCTTTCAATCATTCCGTCTGATTGTGGATGGAGAGGCGTAGTTCGAGTTTTCTTAATACCCAAGATTTTCATTAATTCTTGCCATAATTCTGATTCAAAATTTCGACCTTGATCAGAATGCAACTCTAAAGGGACTCCATGTCTTGATATGACGTGTGTTATAAATGCTTCTGCTACTGTAGTCGCTTCTTGATTAGGAAGGGGTGCAATTTCAGGCCATTTCGAAAAATAATCCATTGCAACCATTAAGTACTTGTTTCCTCTCTCTGTCAGCGGGAGTGGACCGAGAATATCTACTGCAAGTCGTTCAAAAGGCTCTCCGGAAAGATATTGTGCCATTTTACCACGACTTCTTGTTTTAGGACCTTTTCTTCCGTTACATAAATCGCATTTCTTACACCAAGCTTCTACATCTCGGCGACAATTTATCCAATAAAATATGTCTCGAATTCTGGCCAGTGTTCTTTTTACTCCAAAATGTCCTCCAGACAGGCTGCTATGAAGGTCTTCCAACACACTTTTAATGTGTGATTTTGGCAGTACCACCTGTTGAACTATACGTACTCCATCGGAACTTTCCCACTTCCGATATAACAAACCATTCGAAAGATGCAAGGATTCCCATTGAGCCCAGTACGCCTTTATAGTTCGACTGTATTTAGATATTTCCTGCCAAAGAAGTCTTACTCCATTTTTAAGCCAATCTCGTATAACTCTTAAGTCGTTATCTTTCTTTTGACTCTTCTTAATGTTTTCCAGAGAAATCTGGTCATTATCTTCTTGTTGTTCAACTGTGGTCATCCGCAGACTAACTTCTTCGGTTACATTCTCTTTTTATGCTAGCTGACGTTGGCTTTGAACTTGTAATTCATTTAATGCATTTTGGTATTCTTGAAATTGTTTATTTAACACATTCTTCTCTTTCATCAGTTTTTGACATTCGTTTTCCAGATTGGACTGTGTAGTTTTTGCATTATTTTGAATTACCTTACACTCTTCTTGCAATATTGTCACCTGTTCTCTTAATCTTTCTATTTTATTTTTACTAATCGCTAGTTGTTCCTTCAAATGGCTAACTTCAAATTCCAGTGTATTTTCTTCCTTTCTATGGTCAGTTGTAGGAAATCTGTTTCTTAGTGACCATCTACCATCATTTCTAGTGAGACTTTGCGACAGGCTTCTGGATGTCGAACTAGGCGACCTTCTGATCTCATTCTTGTATTCTTCTTTTCGTGCTTGGGATCGGCTTCTGCAATTGGATTTTAGATGTCCCATTCTTCCGCAGTTAAAACATCTTCTGTTTTCATTTCGAGGTTTTTGTTGGATATTTTGTAGTAAGCTTAATATCTGGGATAAAACTAGTTGTTCATTATCTGTGGTTGTGACTTGCTTATTTTCTGTAAATCTTATTTCTTTTAATTGTGGAAGAGATCTAGAAATATTTTTCGCCGCTTCGTACTCCTGAGCTGAGATTAGTGCTTTATCTAGCGTTTTGTGGTATTGTAATCGCAGAGCCTGTTGCATTTCGATATAATGCAGTCCATCTATGAAAGCCTGTATACCGATTTGTTCCAGAAAATCTCTTGGTGCCTGAGGATATGCCAAATGTAATAATCTTTTAATATCGGCTTCAAATTCTTGCAGGCTCTCATTATATTTTTGATATCGAACTTTCAGCTGACTTTGAAAAACCTGCTTCAGATGTTGCTGGCCATACCTTGTCTCTAAAGCTTGTACGAGAGAGGTATAATTGGGTGCATCCTGGGGAAGAAATTGCAAAACGGTCGCTGCCTGACCTCGAAGCGACACCACCAAGGAAGCTGCCATTTCGTTCTCATTCCAGCCATTTGCTCTAGCTGCAGCTTCGAATTGAAAACGACAAGTTTCCCATGCTGTTTGGCCATCAAATGTCGGTGGTTTTAAGATTTTGCTCGTTCTGACGGTACCTGGATACACTATCGAAGATGAAGGGGCTGTTTGTTCAGAGTCGATATTAGTTACTGAAATATGTGATAATGAAGCTTGGGTATTAATTTTGGTTTGTAACTCAACTATTTGTCTTTCTAAATTAGATTTCAAATCGTTTTGTTGTTGCTCTAAATTAACTAAAGAATTTTGTTGCTGCTGTATTTTATTGTCTAAAGAGTTTTGTTTTTCATCTAATGTGTCTATTCTATTATTAAGTTGGCTTACCTCTAATTGAAAATTTTCATGAATTTGGGTTAAACTATTTATCATTTCTACCTTTGCTTTTCTACGCCTCTCCTCCTCTTCTTGTCTAAGCTTCTCCTTCGCCTCCCTACGCTTCTCCTTGTCCTCTTTCTCTTCTTGTCTACGCTTCTCCTTGTCCTCTTTCTCTTCTTGTCTACGCTTCTCTTCCTCTATATTTTCTTCTTGCCTACGTTTCTCTTCATCTGCTTTCATTTGTAAAAACCATTCTGGGGGTCCGGACTTATCCATTTCTTTCTTAAATTCTGTTGATCTCGTATTAACCATTCAAAATGTAGTTATGTCTTCAATCCCACCGCTGTCACCAATGTTACAACTTCTTTAAAATACTTTATTTAACTTCAATTACAATACAAACTCAATGACAACTATCAACTTTAAATACTAAATTACAACTGAACTGTAAAATGTCAAACACGTATGTTTATATAGATTTCTGACGTTCTGGACGTCACCAGACATTTCTGGGTTATTCCATGACATCCAGAACATTCTCGTACGTGACTACTTCTTCTTTTACGTCAAGGGACTTTTTCAATGTAGGATGAATCTACGGAACTGTCATAACAATACAGTAAAGGTACGTATCCACACGTTGGTGCTCCGTGCTTCGTGTAGCAGCTCCACATAGTGGATACGTTGGTGCTCGTCGCTCGGCGCTCACTCACTTCGATTCAACCGGTTCGAGATTTATGTGTAGGGGAGCGCATGCAGCATCCATTTCAGCGGCTACACGGAGCATGGAGCACCAACGTATGGATAAGTACCTTTAAATGACAAAGTATTTGAAAGTGGTCTTAAATCATAATAAAAAATACATAATTTTAGACGTATGCTAATGACTGAACGTGTTATTTTTTTATCACATCGTAAAAGTTTGTGTTTGGTGCGTGAACTAACTTTAACTGCTTTTTGAAATCGATCCCATTTATCCCCAGGAGGCTCATTAATTTAATGTATGCACTAGGGAGTAGCTAGAGGTTTTTATCATATATTTTTCATAAATTCCATCACAAAAATAGAAATTGCATTTCACTATAAACCAATAATGTTTCAATGAATAGTGTAAAAGGTTCGTTTTAAAAATTTTTCTCGCATAACTGAGAACGTGTAAATACTGGGTCAAATTGATTGATACTTTTGAGATCAGCATTTCAAAAATTTTTAATTCAGGTTTAGCGTGACGTTGGAAAATTGTATGTTATAAAATTTATTAATGGTAGACTCTTATTATTTTATTAATGGTGCCCGTTGCCCGTTATTGAGGTAATAAAAGCAGGAAGAGAAATTGTATTAAAAATCAGTAAGCGAACTGTTTAATAAATATTTATATGTACGTACGATACTAAAAGACTGGATCAGTGCAATAATTGCCTTGTTACACAAAAAGGTTTTCTTCTTCTTCTTCCTCGTGCGACTAAGATTACTCCTGTTTGTCTGCCTCTTATTCTGTTTCAGTTGTTGTTGACTGTACATTCAAGCCTATTCTGTAACTCATTTCGATAATAGAAGTCAGTAAAATCGAGTAGAAGTGACTAAGTCGAATAGAAATAGTCCAAATCCGTATTCCATAACTACTTCGGAATCTCTACAATCGTAATAGTGAATAGAAATCACTTTGACAGCATTTACCGTGTCGAGGTGAGATTTCGATTATCGGAATTGTGGTTGACGCAAGCGCATTTTGTTTTGTTTTGACGTTTATATTTTATATATAAAAATAATTGATTACTACGTATTTATAATTATTTATAGTATTTCTACCTTTTTTTAGCTGCTTCATTTTTAGTCTGTGGTTTTATTTGTTTAGATAATTATATATTTAATTTACACATGTTGTAGGACCTAACCTTATTTATTTGCTATGTGACATCTGAATGTTTGCCGCTCGCAGTGTTGCCATACTGTTTTTGCTTTTATTTCTTGTACAATTGCAATCAATGGTATAATGTACAAGAGTAGCATACAATTACGCATACAATAGACTTCTTATGCGTTGATTGATAAATATATATATTTGTATATTATACCAGTACCTATACCTACTTGTATATTTATCAGTCAACGCTCATAGTCTGAACAAATTATAGAAAAGTTGCCATTTTTGGGAAAAGTCATTTCAGTAATCATTTTTTTTCATAAGTTTTTCATTGATTGTCATTTGTTTCGAGCTTCTGTCATGTGTCACATAATAATTAATATATCTACGGCATACGTCTTTGGTTTTTATCATTGGATATACCAACAACAATATACATATTGATAGATAAATCAGTTATCAGTCAGGTAACGGTTCCAACATCAGTTTCCAAATTACCGTCATCGGACGATAACTGGGCGACACAATTACGAACATGCGCACAACAAACGGTACAAGTAGTTTCGTGACGGTTTCTGGACCGTCCACATGTTCATGTTGGAACAAACCTAATAACATCAACTTAAATATCTTTGATTTAAAACGCCCGGTTTCAAAATCAACTTAAAGTGAACATTAACTAAAGTTCACTTTAAAGTTGACATTTACCCGTATGAATTTCATTGATAAAGGTACCAACTTAAAATTTAAAGTTCACTTTAACTGATTATAAAACCAAGCGTTAAAAGCATTTATACTTCTTATATTCACTTTCACTTATCTTTTTAATTATCAGTTTATCTTTTTTTTTATATCAATTTTAATTAACTCTAATTTAAAACCATTTATCCTCTTTTGAGCTTTTTGCATCCAGTATTTACACTAATATTTTATTTACTTTTCAAAACTTGAGGATAGTATGAAGAAAGTATGAAAACATTGAGGAGATGGCAACGGTGTCATATTTCGAGTAACAACCAGGTCACAGAACACTGGTTAATGCGCGGTTGCCGCCTCCTCAGAACCGCGTGAAATAGAAGTAAGAGATTTCGATTACGATATGAGTTACAGAATACCAATCCAAACACAAAAATGACGCGATAGATATCAATCATTCCGATTTTGGGTAATTACGATTCGACTTGGTCATTTCTATTCGATTTGTTAAAAGTTACAGAATAGGGCTGATGTTTTTCCACCTTTTCGGCGGCCTTCCAACGGGTCTTCTGCTATACGGCTTGTTGTTTTTACAGATGTTCGCTAATCTATCTGGCTCCATTCGGTTTACATGTTCGTTCCAGTTTTTCTTTCTTGTTTTTATCCACCTGTTAATATTTTGAATTTTGCATCGTTCTCGTATATTTCTGTTGCTTTGTCTGTGTCTTAATGATATGCTCGCTA
The DNA here is from genome assembly GCF_917563875.1 of Diabrotica virgifera virgifera. Lineage (NCBI taxonomy): Eukaryota > Metazoa > Arthropoda > Insecta > Coleoptera > Chrysomelidae > Diabrotica > Diabrotica virgifera. The sequence continues at coordinate 23,142,284 of NC_065452.1, forward strand.
TTGATCTTAATACTTTCATTTCGATATTGTTGATTTGTTGTTTCGTTTTTCTTGTATCGGTCCTTGTCTCCGCTGGATATGTTAGGATAGGCTTTACTGTTGTCTTGTAAAAACAAGATCTTGTCTTGTACAAAAAAGGTGATATTACTAAATTAGAAAATATTTGGCTCATCAGCCTTTTAACATATATTATGTACAAACTCCATATTATGAAAATTCTTATGAAACGGTGAAACTTTATGAAACACCTAAACTAGATTTTATCAGCCCAATGAACAGGCAGGCTTCAAAGCAGCATAATATGGCACAAATCACCATTTATAAACCATAAAGATATTAATTGAAAAATGCATCTAGTACAAAGTAGCACTTGATCTTGCATTTGTCGATTACGAGAAGGCTTTTGACTCTGTGTAGTTTGAAACAGTACTGGAAGCCTAAATAGATTACAGGTATACGTCACTAATCAAAAATATATGATAACGCTATATCAAGTATACGACTACAAAATATATAGAAAAATTCAGGTTAGTCGAACAGTAATACAATAATTCATCAAAATTGTTCACGTCAGCTCAATGGCAAGATATGGGCATCAATAAAGATGGAGAAAGATTAAATCTTCTGAGGTTTGCAGGTCACGTTGTATTAATCGCAGACAACTTACAAGATAAAGTTTCTATGGTACCTTCGTTTAAAACTCTGTTTGAGAGAGCAGGATGAAAATAAACTCTGAGAAAACCATACTTATGACAAATTTCGTAATGAGCGAAATTATAGATTGACAAAAATACCACACGATAAACAGACATTCACAAATATCTGGGATACGAGATCAAAATAAGCAGAGATAATCAAGCACATGAATTACAGAGGCGAATAGGACTGACATTAGTCTAAGAGCTAGTGAACCCTCCAACTAACGGTCGTCCTGTAAGGCTAAAAATTTTTCTAGTGATAATTCATAGCACACCAAGGCTGAAAACCATGACCTGGCAGGCCTCAGCGGTGCACGTGTATCTACAAGGTGAATCGAAAAGTGCAAATTTAGGGGGTAAAATAAACTTTCTCCTGTAAGGTTTAAATTTAAGTATGTGTTTGAGTAAGTCATTTAGAAGAAATGTGTACAATGACAGGCGATTCTGAACAGCATAAGACCTTGCCAGGCGACGGGAAAGATTAGGGGTTTTTCCTAAAATTATTCTTCTTGCATCGAACAAATTTTTTTAGGTTTTTTGAATCATTTCAAACAGATAACGTCTTTAGTGATTTTTCTCTTAAGTTAATAGTTTTTGTTATATGAGCGATTGAAAATTTTGAAAATTGAGAAATCGGCCATTTTTAACTCTAAATCGGACATTTATCTAAAAATTTCAATGTTGCCAAGATACGTAGATATTCTTTAAACATTGATTGATGAAATCCCAAAGAGTTTTTTGCAATAAAATATCGAAAACCCCTTTGTTTTTTTAATTCCTTATCAAGCGTGTGCGACACTGTAGTATAAGTGAGGACGTTTGAGTTTGCATAAATTCATTATCTCGAGAATGGGCAAATTTCAAGAGAAATCCTCAGACAGGTCGATTTTTATTTTTAAATTAGGTCTTTTTGGCGTATATATAATACTAGTGACGTCATCCATCTGGGCGTGATGACGTAATCGATGATTTTTTTAAATAAGAGTAGGGGTTGTGTGATAGCTCATTTGAAGGGTTATTTAATTCTCTATTCAGTAATATAAACATTAACATAATTATTTATACAGGGTGTACAAAAAAAATGTTTCTTCTGTTTGTCAAATTTAATCAAAGTTAATTTAATAAAAAAAATTTTTTTGTACACCCTGTATAAATAATTATGTTAATGTTTATATTAGTGAAGAGAAAATTCAATAATCTTTCAAATGAGCTACCACACAACCCCTACTCCAATTTAAAAAAATCATCGATTACGTCATCACGCTCAGATGGATGACGTCACTAGTATTGTATATGTGCCAAAAAGACCGAATTTAAAAATAAAAATCGACTTGTCTGAGGATTTCTCTTGAAATTTGCCCATTCTCGAGATAATGAATTTATGCAAACTCAAACGTCCTCACTTATACTACAGTGTCGCACCTGCTTGATTAGCAATTAAAAAAACAAAGGGGTTTTCGATATTTTATTGCAAAAAACTCTTCGGGATTTCATCAATCAATATTTAAAGAATATCTACGTATCTTGGCAACATTGAAATTTTTAGATAAATGTCCGATTTAGGGTTAAAAATAGCCCATTTCGCAATTTTCAAAATTTTCAATCGCTTATATAACAAAAACTATTAACTTAAGAGAAAAATCACTAAAGACGTTTTCTGTTTGGAATGATTCAAAAAACCCAAAAAAAAATTGTTCGATGCAAAAAAAATAATTTTAGGAAAAACCCCTAATCTTTCCCCTCGCCTGGCAAGGTCTTATGCTCTTCAGAATCGCCTTTAATTGTACACATTTCTTCTGAATGACTTACTCAAACACATACTTAAATTTAAACCTTACAGTAGAAAGTTTATTTTACCCCCTAAATTTGCACTTTTCGATTCACCTGGTAGATACACGTGCACCACTGAGGCCTGCCAGGTCATGGTTTTTAGCCTTGGTGTGCTATGAATTATCACTAGAAAAATTTCTAGCCTTACAGGACGACCGTTAGTCGGAGGGTTCACTAGCTCTTGGACTACATGGGCAGCATTTGCCAAACTAAGCCATACTCTAAAAAAATGCCCATGAGTCTCAAGTGAAAAGTTTATAACCAATGTGTTTTGATCGTAAAAAACTTATGGAGCACATACTTTAACACTAACACAGCAATCCACAATAAATATACTCATAGTTATACAACGAGCCATATAACCAGTGCCGCGCTAGCACGTGTTAGCGCCTGTATGCAAAACATTTAATGGCGTCCAAAAATGCGTATTTTTTTATAAATCGTCTCGTTAAATTAAATAATGTGAAAATGAACAATTTTTTATTGTTACCAAACAAAAATAACTAAAAATTCTCATAATATGCAACAGGAAAATAAACTAAGTTAAAATAATTAAGTAAAAATAAATCTTTTTCGTAACAATATAAATAATTAAGATACAGGTAAACTTGAAAATAAATATCTATTTCAGAAAAAAATTACTTTTTGCGCCTTCCAGCATTTACTGGAATCATACTGCAAACCTTATTGGAGGTTAACACACCGAATACGTGAACATCATGAGTGGAGTGAGGTAAAGCTGTATTTTGTACACTCTAATTTTCAATCTCTACTCTGAAAGAATATTTATCGAAGCTTTGAACGAAACTGAAAAAGGAATTCTACTAAACGGGTACCTGCTAAATAACATCAGGTATGGAGATGACACCATAATATTTGCGGACAACCTAGAAGACCTGTAAGTCCTTATGAACAAAATCACATATTACAGTCGATAATATGGACTAAATATAAACGTAAAGAACACAAAGCTTATGATCATTAGCAAGAAAAAGATAACACAAGGGCAACTTTAAATCAACCAAACCCCCGTAGAAAGAGTGACGCACACAACTACCTCGGCACCATAATAAATGAAGAATGAACTAACAACCAAGAAATAAGAGTGCGCATTGGAAAAGCTAAATCCACCTTCAACCGTATGCGGACCTTCTAGACCAGACCGGATCTGTAAAAATATTAGTACATTTGGACGTTGAGAGGTGACTCAATTTTTTTTGCAGAAATTGCTTGAAAATAACCCAACTAATAATATTTGAGTTATCCTCCCTCTCAAAAAAGTCCGGAACATTGTTTAAATAATCAAAATGTCAAAAATGATGGAAAAAATTGATTTTTTTCTTCGTTTTTTGATTATAACTTTAAAAGTGTTCATTTACGAGAAAAGTTGAACTGACATAAAAGTTGCGTAATTAAATTTCCTACGACAAAGAATTGGTTAAAAATTTAAAAAATAGTCACCGTTGTTGCAAAATATCAATAATTGCGAAAAAAACATACAAAAACAAGTATTCGCATTTTACGTTTTTCAACCATTTATGCTACATTTAGGACCTTAATATTTTACCCAGAAAAACTTTATGATACAGTAAAACAATACTGTAAATTTCATTAAGATCGATTTAATGGATTTTGCAAAATAAATTTTGCAATCTAGCTTTCACAAAAAAATCATTTTTTCAAAATGTTACAGGACTGAAAATAAAGCAGATAGCAAGTTCAAATTTTTTTACATTATAAGTGTACTGTACCTTTCATTTGCAATTTGCAAAATTAAAATCTATTAACTACCACGGCGTCAGGATTTTTTTAAATAAACATTAATTATTGGTGCTACGCGCAGGACAGCGGATAGTTTGCTCTGATTGGGCAAACCTTTTATAATGATTGATACATTTTAATTTTTATTAAATTTCGATATAAATAAATAAATTTGTTTATTGCAAAATAAAAACACATACTCTATTCTTTGAAATAACACTTTTTTAGCAAAAACTTTCTTTGTTCATATATTTTAAAATAGAGAATAAAAGTTTATTATTTTTAAACATATGCAATTGTTTAAACAATACTTCACAAACAATAATAAAATTAGTTTGATTTTTGTGGAATTAAAATATTAAAATACAACAATATATAGAGTAAGAAAATAATATATTAGATAAAGATTGGAAGAAATTTTGGTGGAAATCAACTTGTGTGAATAGAACACCGCTGCCCTGCGCGTAGCACCAAAAAATAATGTTTATTTAAAAAATTTCCTGACGCCTCCGTGGTAATTAATCGATTTTAATTTTGCAAATTTCAAATTAAAGGTACAGTACACTTCTATAAGCAAAAAAAATTAAACTTCCTATCTGCTTTATTTTCAGTCCTGCAGCATTTAAAAAAATGAATTTTTTTTTGCAAAAGCTGGATTGCAAAATTTATTTTGCAAAATCTATCAAACCGATCTTAATGAAATTTACAGTGTTGTTTTACTATATCATAAAGTTTTTCTGGCTAAAATATGAAGGTCCTCAATGTAGCATAAATGGTTGAAAAACATAAAATGCGAATACTTGTTTTTGTATGTTTTTTTTCGCAATTATTGCTATTTTGCAACAATGGTGACTATGTTTTAAATTTTTAACCAATTCTATATTGTAGGAAATTTAATTACGCAACTTTTATGTTAGTTTAACTTTTCTCGAAAATGAACAATTTTAAAGTTATAATCAAAAAACCAACAAAAACAAACGAATTTTTCCTTCATACTTTGACATTTTGATTATTTAAACAATGTTCCGGACCATTGTGAGTGGAAGGATAGCTCAAATCTTATTAGTTGAGGTATTTTCAAGCAATTTCTTAAAAAAAATTTGAGTCACCTCTCAACGTCCATCTCAAAACAGATGCGCCCTGGACTATTCTTCAAGAGTCACAACCTCTCTCTTGTTATAAAAGTAACAATGCTGCGATAGTACGTCTTCTCTGTCCTTTTGTGTTGAATCGTGAACCTTGAACGAAGATATGTTCAGAAAATCGGAAGCTTTGACATGTGGCTATACCGTAGAATTCTTAAAATCCCGTGGACTGATCGCGTCACAAATGAGGAGGTTCTTAGAAGAATGGGGAAGAACCGAGAGGTACTGACCACCATCAAATCTCGAAGTTAGAATACTTTGTACACATTATGCGAAATGATTACTCTCCCAAAGTAGGGAGAAATTGGCACCAAATAGCACAAGACAGAGAAGAGTGGAGAGCTCATGGGGAGTCCTTTGTCCAGGAGCGGATGCAAACACGCTGAAGAAAAAGAAGATGCGAAATGAATCCAGATATGCCCCTCTGCAAGCCATCGTGCAAGGTAAAATGTTTTTGGAAAGCGAGGTCCAGCAAGAAAAAAACATCCTGGTTAAAATACCTCAGAACCTGGTTCAACACAACATCTGTGCAGCTATTCCGCTCTGCATAGCGCGGATATAGCTAGGATAAAGTTTGCCATGATGATCGCCAACATTCGTTACGAATAGGCACATAAAGACGAAGAAACAGTGAATTCCATTAAAAATATATATTTTAAAATTTTACAAACATCATTATTTAATTCTTTTAACAAAGGCTAAAGCTTTATAATTCATATACTTAATTTGTTAAACCAATCGTCTCCCTCTATAATATATAGATGATCATTAAATCTCAGTTTTTTTTCAATTTTCTACACAAAAGTTTTAATTGTGAGTTTTCTGTACTGTCGTTCAAGTTACATAATATAAATTTCAAAGAATTAACATGCTTTTCCAATATGAAAATCTTTCATTTACTGACATTATTGCTTGCTCGAGAACACAATGAAAGAAATTATGTAACTTTGTATGACATTTTAGGATCCAAAATCGGTTCGTCTTTATGTTCGTAATCGAACTGTCAGCTTTCTTCCGAAACCGTAACTGTGTGGCTGATTGATAACTGGGATCCACATCCAGTTTCTCTGCCGTTTCATTTTCTGTAGTAATAATATCATTAAATTTGATATCTGTTCGAAATTCGAACAGTTTCGTTCGAAATTTTGAAACTGTTCGAATAAAGCAACAATTGTTTTATCTCTTGTAAAGCATTTAAGGTCAGCTGCATAGTCATTTTTCATAGTCGTTTTTGATTTAAAAATTTTTCTAACGAAGTTTCATCAGAACTTTACACAATAGGCACAGCATAATAAACGCAACAGCAGTGACACACTAGAAGGCGGGAAAAGTGCGCGCTATTACTGCGCAGATCGTCAGCCATTTTTCGCGTGGTACCAGACAGTGTAGAAAATCGACAGTGTTGCCGATTTGTACATAATTATCAGATTTACTTAACTTTTATTACATTCTGATTATAAATATTTTTAACATAATTTAATACGTATGCCTGTGGGAATTATGTCAATAATTGGGACATAACACAAAATATTAACGATGAATGGCGATTGTATTGTTAATCTTTTGCAGAAATTTCAGAAATTATTCAAAAATAATCTCTTACGGGTAATAAAGTTAGTGCAGATACTGCACCAATGCAGAAATAAAAAAATCACGTTTTCTTAGATATCGTTTTCTGTCGACGTTTAAATGCGATCTGTCAGCAAATATTAAATTAGTGATAGCAAAAGTGAAAGAGTAAAAGAATGTTACTCCTTTCAAACAGACAAAAAACGTTAAATTATTTTAATCACATAAAGTCTTCATTTTCACAAGATGAGGATGAGGAAATTTTATTTGAAAGCGTTCCAGATGTAGTTTTATTATAGTATAATATATTACATATAATTTTGTTACTAGTATTTTTAAATTAACAGGTTAAATAAAATAACTTTTTCTTAATGTATTTTTATTACCCTTAGAAACTACCAAGATCAAAAATTTTAACATAATTTTTGGCAAAATCCAATCATTTTAGCAGTGGCTTAATATAATTTCATATAGTGACATCGGAAACACTGACGAAAAAACACATCACATCACCACTGACATGTACTACGCTAAAAATGGCGACTCTGTACTTTTCAACTTCAAAGGCGGCATCGGGGAGTGTCCTTGCTGGTCTAGTTTATTATGCTGTGCCATAGGTATGTAGGCAGTCAAGTTAGCTTGATAACTTGACTGCTAAACTTGATAATTTCAATCACGATCTTTATCCTAATGCGTTATATCACATAAAGCATAATAAATTTCTGACAAATTTTTGTACAATGGCTTTGCATCAATTCTGCTGGACCAGCTTGTATTAGATAAATGCTTTAAAGCTAGACTTGCAAAGTGTTGTTTTATGAAATACCAACGTTTGATAGAAGCTGAAATAAAAATGGATAAGTGTTAATTTGATCCAAATAAAATTTTTGTGAAAACTCTAATGGCGTCGCTTAATTGATGGCGCCTGTGTGCACCGCACACATTGCACAGGTGGACGTCGCGGCCCTGCATAGAACGTGCAATGCTGGACGTGAACTTTCGAGACTACATAACAAACCAACAAAGCAGGCAAAAATCAGGAGTTCAAGGCGTCATCGAAATAATCACGACGCTTATGTGTATCTGAGCAAAGCACTTAACTGGAACATAAGTTAGTAGACGATGGACAAGACGAGTCATGGAATGCAGGCCCAGAAAGTGTAAAAGAAGCCGAAGACCGAAGATGTTGGATATTGTAAATATAGTTTTAGTAGACCACTCTGTAAAACCTAACAACTGTTATCAGAGTAACACATTTCTTATAATTGTAAAAAGTACATTCGCCAAATGAGTATTAAATGAGCCTTCTTTGTAGAAATATGTGTTTTATTTTAGTAATTTATAGTTTGTAATATTCACCCTCAAATTAGGGCTAAAATATATTACAAAGTGGCGACGAGTTTTATGGACATTTGTTCTAGTATTACGAACGAGACTAGTGACTTTTTGTCGTAGTTAACGCATTTTTTATATTAAAAATGCCGGACGTGCCAAAAACGCCATCGTATGTTCCGTTTACCGGTACCATTCAAGAGTTCGTGCCCGGTAACTCAGATTGGACAGTGTATAAGAAACGATTAAGTAATTACCTTGCTGCAAATGATATTAATGACGAAAATCGGAAACGCGCTATTCTCTTAAGTTTATTAACCCTTAAACGCCCAAGGGTGGGTAAAAAATGTCCACCTAATGCGTATTCCCATGTAACATATTTATTACGTGCTTAATTAGAAAATTATTTATTGCTAAAAAGACAGCCCTTTATCGAATGTTAATTTGGTTCTACCGATTTTTTTGAAAATAAAGGTAGAATCTTGAGTTAAATATGGGTGGGCATAAAAAGTACACTCTTGGTAAAACTTGTTACTAAAGGTTTCTCTATAAATTCTCGTTGGTAGGTAGATAATCCATATAATTATCGACGTATAATTACATAATCTACATAATTATCCGCCATTGAGGAGGTTGAAAGGAAGAATGTGGAGAAAATCGACAAATCTGAATTACTGGCTTTTACTGGTATGTTAATTTTGATGTACATTGTAATTTTGTTGTAAGGTTTGTAAATTGTTTATATTAATATTTTAGACGATGATGTGTTTACTAAACATAAGAATCTTAAGTTTAATCAATTTCCAACAACTTCAATAAATATATTAGCTATTTTCGAGGTGGACATTTTTTACCCACCCTTGGGCGTACATGGAACCTAAAAAAGGTTGGGCGTTTAAGGGTTAAATGAAGAAGCGTATAAATTGTTGTTCAATATATGTATTCCAGACGAGCCAGAGATAAAAACGTTCAAAGAGTTGGTTGATTTGATGGATGAACATTTTAAACCGATTAAATCAGTGTTTAGTAACAGGGAAAATTTTTTTATAGCACGCAAAATGGCCAACGAAAGTGCCAAAGAATGGGCAGCACGTCTACGTAGTTTGGTAGTGTCGTGTGAGTTTGGTGGCGCCCGTGAAATCGAACAGGCGTTAGTGAATCAATTTATCATAGGCCATGATAGTGGCACAGTAAAAGATCGTCTCTACGAGGAGAAATCCACGGTAAAGTTTTCCGAGGTGGTGGAAATAGCTTCAGCAAAATCTGTAAGATTTTCAAATTTACAATTTGTAAAAAAGGAACCAGAAATCCATTTCGCCGGCAGAAGCTCTTCCAAATTTAAACAGTCAGCGCATGTTCGCGCATCTACATCTCAGGAAAGCAACTTCGACGCAGGAGGGAGGAGCCAATCTTCAGCAGCTGGAACTTCCACCAAAACTAAATGTTTGGTATGCGGACGTAAAAACCACAATTCAGATAAGTGTACCTATCGAGAATGTTTTTGTCACATTTGCAATATAAAAGGGCATCTAGCACCAATATGTTCAAATAAAAATAATAAATCTAATAAAACAGGTAATAAAAACAATTTTCTAGATTCTGAAGAATATTGTTTATATAGTTTACAATATAATACGAATCCTGTGTTAATAGATTTATTAATTGATAATGAGTTGTTTACATTTACGTTGGATACTGGCGCTAGCTATAGTGTTATTTCAGAAAGCTTTTATAATTTAAATTTTAGCAATAAAATTTCCAAAATTTTTAATCTTTATAATGGGGACAAATTAAAACCTTTAGGTTTCTTTAATTGTGAGGTTAAATATAAAGTGAAAAATGCTATGTTAAATTTGTATGTTATTAGTAAAGGAGGACCTCCATTGCTAGGTAGGGATTTCTATAATCTGTTCGATCTTACCATTTTTAACGTAAATGATTTAGCATTTCCGTCAGATTTGAATGATATATTAAATAAATTTCAAAATTTATTTTCTCCTGGTTTGGGTAAATTTACCAAAGGTGTAATTTCAATAAAATTAAAATCTGATTCTGTAAGTCCTAAATTTTTTAGAGCTCGTCCTTTACCATTCGTGATGAGAGAAAAGGTAGAAAATGAGCTAAACAGGTTACTACAACTAGGTGTAATTGAAGCTGTAGATTTTTCAAATTGGGGTACGCCTATTGTTCCTGTATTAAAAAAAATGGGTCTGTTCGAATTTGTGGTGATTTTAAAGTCACCGTAAATCCTTTAATAGAAATTGATTCATATCCTTTACCTACAATTGAAGAAAAATGTAAAACTTGTGAAAACTGTTTAAAATTGAAGAATGTACCTGAAAAAACCGAAATTCAATCGTGACCTTGGCCGGAACGACCTTGGAAAAGACTTCACTTGGATTTTATGGGTCCGTTTTTGAATAAAAACTTTTTAATAATATTAGATGCTCATAGTAAGTGGATAGAAGTATTTCCCATGAGTTCAATAACTTCTGCCATGACTATAGACGTTCTACGGTCATGTTTTGCACGTTTTGGGTTGCCGTGTCAAACGGTAACCGATAATGGTAGTTCTTTTTGTTCGGATGAGTTTCAAAATTTTTAAAAAAATAATAATATTGTTCATATTACTACTCCCCCATGTCATCTTTCATCTAATGGCGCTGCAGAAAATGCTGTGAAAACAGTAAAAAATGAATTTTTTAGGTGATAAAAAAATGTACACCTTAATTTAGCATTAAATAATTTTCTCTTTGATTATCGCTCCACTCCTCATTGCACAACTAAGGTAAGTCCTGCAAAATTAATGTTAAATAGGAACTTAAGGACAAGATTTGACATTTTATTACCAGGTGATCGAACAAATTTAAGAAATCATGTAACTACAATACAAAATAAACAAAAAAGTAATCTAGCGGTAAGAGATTTTTAGTGTTTAAGCCTGGTGAGCAAGTGACTGTGCGCGACTATCGTAAAAAAATACGGTTGAATGGATAAAAGCCGTAGTTTTAAGGAAAATCGGAAAAGTAACATATATTGTTAAAATTCCTGAACTAAATGATGTTAACTGGAAACGTCATTTGAACCAAATTAAAAAATTTCATATAGTGGAATCTTCACTAGTGAGTGGTTCAAATGAAGTTTCTCCTATTGTAGATACTGATGTAAATATTGTAAATAAAGAGAATTTAAGTAAAGAAAGTACTGAACGGCCTAAAAGAGTGGTCAAACCCATAGATCGTTTAACGTATGAGTAATTTCTTTTTTATTATTTTGTAAATACTTATATTTGTTTTACTAGTAAAAAATAATTTTTTTTAAGGGGGAGATGTTGGATATTGTAAATATAGTTTCAGTAGACCACTCTGTAAAACCTAACAACTGTTATCAGAGTAACACATTTCTTATAATTGTAAAAAGTACATTCGCCAAATGAGTATTAAATGAGCCTTCTTTGTAGAAAGATGTGTTTTATTTTAGTAATTTATAGTTTGTAATATTCACCCTCAAATTAGGGCTAAAATATATTACAGACCACCACCGACTAGATGGACCGACGACGTAAAAAGAGTAGCAGCAAATTGGCTTCAAACGACCTAGTGTAGAGAACACAGGAAATAATTGAGGGAGGCCTTTTTCCAGCAGTGGACGTGATCGGCTGAATGACGATGATGATGAATGGTGCCCTTTCACCATTTTTAGTTTTACTGTCAGTGCCCTTTCACCATTTTTGGTAATACTGTCAGGGCCCTTTCACCATTTTTAGTAATACCTACACTACAGTGATCCTATCAAAAACTATGACGAAATAATATTATCTTCATTGAGTGGTCCAAAAAATTATTAATTTAACTTATTGTTTAGAAAGCCAGATAGGGCTTCTTCTTCTTCTTCTTGATGTGCCTATCCGTGACGAATGTTGGTGATCATCATGGCAATCTTCACTTTATCTGCAGCAACGCGGAAAAGCTGCACAGATGTTGTGTTGAATCAGGTTCTGAGGTTCTTTAACCAGGATGTTCTTCTTCTTCCTGGACCTCGCTTTTCAAATATTTTTCCTTGCAGGATGGCTTGTAGGAGGGCATATTATCTGGATTCATTTCGCATAATGTGTCCAAAGTATTCCAACTTTCGAGATTTGATGGTGGTTAATACTTCTCGGTTCTTCCCCATTCTTCTAAGGACCTCCTCATTTGTGACCCGATCAGTCCATGGGATTTTAAGAATTCTCCGATATAGCCACATCTCAAATGCTTCCAATTTTCGACACATATCCTCGTTCAAGGTGCATGATTCAACACCATAAAAAAGGACAGAGAAGACGTAACATCTCAGCATTCTTACCTTTATACCAAGAGAAAGGTTGTGGCTCTTGAAAAACGCCCCCATAGGGTTGAATATTGATCTAGCTTTTCCGATGGTTGTTGATCCATTCTTCATTTATTATGGTGACGAGGTAGTTGTAGTTCCTCACTCTTTCTACAGGGGTTTGGTTGATATAGAGTTGACCTTCTATTATCTTTTTCTTGCTGACGATCATAAGATTTGTTTTCTTTACGTTTATATTGAGTCCATATTGTTGACTGTAATACGTGATTTTGTTCATGAGGACTTGTAGGTCTTCTAGGTTGTCCGTAAATACTATGGTGTCATCTGCATACCTGATATTATTTAGTCGGTACCCGTTTAGTTGAATACCTTTTTCAGTTTCGTGCAAAGCTTTGATAAATATTCTTTCAGAGTAAAGATTGAAAATTAGGGGGGACAAAATGCAGCCTTGCCTCACTCCATGCATGATTTTGACATATTCGGTGAGTTCACCGTCAACTCTGAAGTTTGCAGTCTGATTCCAGTAAAGGTTTCTCATTATTTTCAGATCTTGGTTGTTAATTCCTGCTTCTTTTAGTATTTGCATCATATTGGCGTGTTGTACTCGATCAAACGCCTTCTCATAATCAACCAAACATGCGTATACGTTGCAATTGACGTCTCTGCATCTCTGGAATGACTTGTATTGAAAACAAAGCCTCTCTCGTACTAACAGAATTTATGAACCCGAACTGGTTGAAATTTGAGATAAGGCAATTTCAGATAGGGCAGTTGTATATAAATTACATGGATATGGCCAGGTTTTTGAGTTGAAATTAATAGTGTTGGAGCTGTTGTTGAAAAGATGCAGTCAAAGAAGATCTAGAGAAAATGGGAGTGAGACAATGGGAATTCGTGGCACAGGACCGACAAACATGGAAGGCAATAGTAAACGCGGCAAAGACTCACGAAGAGTTTTAACGTCATTGATGATGATGTTGTTGAAAAGTAGTTGAAACGAGCTTTGAAATCAGATTTAAAAGAAAAATAAATAAAAGGAAAAATCCCAGAGATTGACTGTATACCATAGTTTAAACAAAATTACAATGAAGTAAAAAATTTCGAATGTATAATGGTATATTTTTTACCAAAAAATATAAAAAAATCATCCAAATATCTTCATTCTTCAATCTTCTTCCAAATCTTCAAAACGTCTTCATTCCAGTCGGACCTTCATCAATGAAACATCTTGATAGTAGTTGAAATTGGATACATTTTTGATTATGTTTATAAAAATCTTTAAATTACATGATAATTATAATAAATCTAATAAATCATAAAAAAGTGCATTCGCAGTGAAGCGGACCAATATATATGTATACACACAGTTATATATCACGGTGGTCCTTAGAAAACCTAATGTGGGCTCTATGCTAGAGCGGGAATGCCATAAAGAACTATGGCTATTTAAATAATTTTTTATAAAATTCGGCATATCTTATACCTAGTAAATGTAAATAACGTTAGAGTTAAGAGTAAGGTTGGCTAGGTGCGAGATCAATGAGAAAACTGGAATCATGTGAGTTGTGGGTGCATAGAAGAATTCTGAAAATATCATGGACAGAACTCTTCACAAACAAAGAGGTTCCGAGAAAAATAAATAAAGAAATGGAAGTCTTAAATATAATCAAAACCAGAAAATTGGAATATCTCGGACATAGTACACGTAGAAAGAGATAAAACTTGCTCAAACTCATTATATAGGGAAATTTTTAAGGAAACAGAAGCATAGAAAAACACAGAATATCGTGGCTGTGCAACCTGAGAACATGATTGGGTACCTCTGTCGCGAAGATGGCACTTGAAGAAGAAGAATGTAAATAACGCGCATGAACAAACAAAAAGAATTACTAAGAATAATCCAAGAAAGAAAAATACCATAATTGGGCCATGTGTTGAGAGGGGAAAGATATGAACTACTACAAATCAATTGGAAGGCAAAGTACAGGCCAAAAGATCAGTAAAAAGAAGCCAAAAATCGTGGCTGAAGAACCTGAGAAGATGGTTTGCCGCTCATCTGCAGAAATATTTCATGCAGAAGTTTCCAAAGCCATAGTTGCCATTTTGATCAGCAACCTTCGAAAGGAGATGGCGCAATTAGAATATAATAATATCGTATGGCATTTTTGCTGGGGAGATCCTTTCGGATAGTTCCGGCGCCATTTACATCTTTAACCCTGTTTTAAGTAAGTAGTGCCGATGTACACTAGCCCAGGGGGACCGACGGCTTTACGTGCTCTCCGAGGCACGGTGAGACGGCTTGTGTCATTATTGGAAATGAAAATGGTTTGTCTTTGGCAGGGCTCGAACCCACTTCTACTGGCGTATGAGGCCAGCGTTTATGCCGTTACTCCACGGCCGCTCACAGGCGCAATTAGAAGAAGAATGTAAATAACTACAGGTGACAGGAGAGAAAAGGTGACATTTCAGACCCAAAGAACTACAGATCTATTCGTTTACTCTCCTATAATATTAATGAAGATAATAACAAAATGGCTTGTGAACAAACTGGATAGTTACCAACCTTGTGAACAGGCTGGATTCCGCTCCAGATATGGAACAAATGATCATCTACAAGTTATTAAAACACAAAATAGAATTATCTACAAAATAGAAAAGTGTACAGAATACAAAAAGCCTATCGATGGTTAAACTGCAAAACCTCGTAAGTCGATTTTTGGTCCATTATTACTTTTATACTTTGTTGGTCTACACTTTTACATATCTTTTAAACTGCGAAAGCTTGTAAGTCAATATTTAAATTTAATGGTACTAACGACATCTACAAAAACCTCATAAGTAAGATTTTAAGTTACAAAACCTCGTAAGTTGCATTTCTATGTGACAAAACCTCGTACGTTTAATGATAGTTTAAGATTTTAAGTAACAATACCTTGTAAGTGGCTCTTTGACAAAAAAAAAACAATATTACTAAATTTTACTTAATGGTAACGGAATCGTTACCTAAAAAGAACCCTACAAAAAAAACGAATCAATTGAATCTTATATAAAGAAGCCAAAATGTTTTTCGTCTCTCCTCTAAAGTTACATAAAACTGACTTACGAGGTTTTGCAGTTTAGCCGTCGGTATGTTTTTTATATTCGTAGAGTAAGAAAAGGAGTTTGATGTTATAGTATAGATCATCATAAAATGCTTCGATAATGCTTCAGCATTGGCTGACTGCCGCATTGACTATCGATATATTGCCTTGATTAATAGTATCTATGAAAGTGGTACATCTTGTGTCCGACTTCATACAGATACTAAAAAGTTCCGAATAGAACGTGTGATTAGACAATATGATATTATCTGACCGAAATTGTTTACAGCTGTGCTCGAATGTATATGTCGAAGCGAATCGGAGGAGGGAATAATTATGGGAATAAATATAAATGGAGTTGATCTGAACCACCTAAGATATGCTGATGACATCGTTTTAATACCTGCTAATTGGAGTTTATAAAGCTGCATACATATATTATGTAAATACTCTATGAAGTGTCAAAAACAATAATTGGTCTTAAAACTAACACCTCAAAAACAAAATCTATGACCAACCTTGTCCTTCTTCACGTGCCACTCCTAGCGGAGATTGGAAATCATCATGGCCACTGCGACTTTGTTAGCAGCGCACCTAAAAAGTTCAATCGAACTACACCCGAACCATTCACGTAGATTTGTTGTAGTCCAACAAATCTCAACAAATACGAAGAATAGGAAGAGACCCAGAAATTTTGTTAACGATAAAACGAAAAAAAACTGGAGTATTTGGGTCACCTGATGAGAGGTCATAATACGCATTGAAGAGGCCGCAGGCCGTAGAAGAATGTCATGGTTGCGGAATTTGAGAGAGTGGTTTGGCTGCACCACTAATGAACTTTTTAGGTCAGCTGTAAACAAGGTCAGGGTAGCCTTGATGATTTCCAATCTCCGATAGGAGTGGCACAAGAAGAAGAAGAGGAACAAATTTCCGCAGTGGGTAGACCAACCTTGTAGTCAGCGATAAAATTCAAATTGAAAGCTATAGAATCGATCAAGGAATAGCTTATAAATATCTAGGGCATGAGATTCGGTTAGGCAGAGATAATCAGATAATTGAAATACAAAGAAAGGTAGGTCTTTTATGTGTTTTACCGGTTCTAATATATGATGCACAAACACTAACTCTGACAAAAGAAACTATAAATAAGAGTTAGACAACACGCTATGGAAAAATCAATGTTAGGAATTACCACCAGAGATAAAGTACCAAACCTAGATATAAGAAGAAAAACACAAGTTAGAGATGCAGTTAAAAGAATTAAATAACCATGGCTAAATAAGCTTGGGCCGGACATGTTGCCAAGTTGGCGGATGCTAGATGGACTAGAAAAATTCTGGAAGGCGACCAAAACAAGAGGCATATCGAAGCAGAGGACGACCATCGACTATACATCTTCTTCTTAGGGTGCCTGTCCGTTCCGAACGCTGGCGACCATTCTGGCTATAAACGTACCTATACGCAATAGTTGTGTTAAGATATTTCTATAACATGCTGTCAGGTTAGCAAGCCAGGATATTCTTCTTGGTCCTGGGGTCCTTTTTCCTTCAATTTTACCTTGCAAAATGCATTGGAGTAGGTCGTACCTTCCATGATTTCTCATTATATGTCCCAAGTACTGCAGCTTAAGGCCCTTCACGATGTTGACCAAATCTGCAGTTGTGTTCATCCTCCGCAGCATTTCTTCATTGGTGACTTTGTCTGTCCATGGTATCTTCAGGATGCTTCTGTACAATCATAGCATAAATGTCTGAAGTTTTTATAGAGTTTCCACTCCGTATAGAAGCACTGAGTACACGTAACATTTAAGGAGTCTTATTTTTGTTTCTAGGGTGAGGTTACGGCTCTTGAACACAGAATTTCAAGGGTCAAGAATGCACTTTTTGCCTTTCCGATACGACATCTAAGCTCTTGGATATTGTCCCATGACTCAATAATTATATTGATTATAGCTCCCAAGTAGTTGAATTGTGAGAGACGTTTAATTCTCATTTGCTTTACTTACAGATTTGCTCATGTTTTCCTTGCTGAAGATCATTAGCTTGGTTTTGCTGGTGTTTATATCCAGTCCGTATGTTCTGCTTGTTTTCGTTATTTTGTTCACTAAGTTTTGCAGCTTTTCTAAGGCATTGGAAAACACTATTGTATCATCTGCATATTCCAGGTTACTGAGCTTGGACGCGGAGCTTGGAGCGACTATATAGGGTGAGGCAGATAACTGGCCTATTAGAAATATCTCGAGAACTAAAGGCAACAGAATCATAAAAATTGGAAAAAAGGGGTTTTGAAGGATGATCTATTAAATGAAAATATTTTCATCTCTTTGCAACTTCCGGTTCTTTGCAACTTCCGGTTATACCGGAAGTTGCTTATAACTTCGTGTTTTAAATGGGACACCCTGTATATTTTTACATTTTTGGATTCTCTTCGATGTCTTCTTTCTTAAAATATAAGGTTTTGTAATATTATACAGGATATTTTAAAAGATAATTACGTTTTTTTATTAATTTCGTAGCAATATTCACACCCTGTAGAATTGTAGTAGTTTGACATCTAAAACTCTACTTACGTTCAAATGATTTTTAATATACTCTAATATTGTTAAGAATCATTAGTATAGCTAAATTTTTAATTTTAGTATACAGGGTTGGTCGAAACCCGGAATGAGTATTTTCTGAGTTTTCTTAAATGGAACACCCTGTATTTTTGTATTGCAGTGAAATGATATTTTATAGTACTTTTTTATTTCTTAAGCATTCCCTATACCTAACTGCTTTAATTTGTGAGTTATTGGTGATTCAAGCTAAACATTAATTGCAACAAAAAATACGTAAAATTTTATTAGGTTGGCAGTGAAAATACTCAATACCAAATAGTTTTTCAGAAATAAATACATATTAATCCAGACTGGTCCTTAAAATTACCAATAATGGTTTAGCTATCGAAATACCTACTTAGTTAAGATTGTTGGTGCGATTAACAATTAAGCACAAATTAAAGCAGTTAGGTATAGGGAATGCTTAAGAAATAAAAAAGTACCATAAAATATCATTTTATTACAATACTAAAATACAGGGTGTTCCATTTAAGAAAACTCAGAAAATACTCATTCCGGGTTTCGACCAACCCTGTATACTAAAATTAAAAATTTAGCTATACGAATGATTCTTAACAATAGTAAAGTATATTAAAAATCATTTGAACGTAAGTAGAGTTTTAGATGTCAAACTACTACAATTCTACAGGGTGTTAATTTTGCTACGAAATTAATAAAAAAACGTAATTATCTTTTAAAATACCCTGTATAATATTACAAAACCTCATATTTTAAGAAAGAAGACATCGAAGAGAATCCAAAAATGTAAAAATATATAGGGTGTCCCATTTAAAAAAAACGAAGTTATAAGCAACTTCCGGTATAACCGGAAGTTGTAAAGAGATGAAAATATTTTCATTTAATAGATCATCCTTCAAAACCCCTTTATTCCAATTTTCATGATTCTGTTGCCTTTAGTTCTCGAGATATTTCTAATAGGCCCTTTATTTGCCTCACCCTGTATATGAACGGATGATATAAAGCGCATCACCACAAATTTGATGTAAGAAGCTCAAGATATAAATAGATAGAAAATTTCACGGGAGGCCTACGTTCACCGGTGGACAAATATAGGCTAATTGGTGATTGTAAATAATTATTACTATTGTTCTGAAGCTATTTTCTTGTGGCATTTTTACAATTTTAACTATTTAGAATGGGAAATAAGCCACAATATTATTAAAAAATGATTTTTATTAACGTTTCGACGCCCAAATCGGGTGCCGTTGTCAAAACCCGATTTGGGCGTCGAAACGTTAATAAAAATCATTTTTTAATAATATTGTGGCTTATTTCCCATTCTAAATAGTTAAAATTATTACTATATTATGCCAATTTTAAAATGTTCTTTTTAAACAGTATAAGGTGTCATTTTACAATGTGAAAACTTCTTTAAAACGAATTACAGCAGCTTTAAAACGAGCTTTTTATGTGACCCACAATGTTATTTCGCCCCACTATTTTGAGGTGGTACCTCGGAGGAAGCTTTAAATGTTTTAGTATTCATTTGTTATTAAATATATTTCACTATCTAAAGAACGCATTACAACGAAAGCCGCTGTGTGATGCCTCTGAGATAATTATTAGAGGCATTTGAGTTATTTTGAATAGAACATTTTGAAGCGGTTTTGTGGTTAATTGCAGCTCGTAACGGCAGATACCACAACTATTAGTTTAACTTCGGATTTAATGGCAGGAAATATTAATTATCCTGAATAACTAGGAATCGATCAATTATATCAACTAGATATGATAATAATTAGAGTCCGGATTTCTAAGCATAATCCTTATAGTCCAGGGCGAATTTGTTTTGAGATGGATGTTGAGAGATGACTCATATTTTTTTACAGAAATTGCTTGGAAATTACTCATATAGTAATATTTGAGTTATCCTCCCACTCAAAAAAGTCCGGAACATTGTTTAAATAATCAAAATGTCAAAAAATGAAGGAAACTTTCGATTTTTTTTTTCATTTTTTGAATATAACTTTAAAAGAATTCATTTTCGAGAAAACTTGCACTGACATAAAAGTTGCGTAATAAAATTTTCTTACAAGATACGATTGGTCAAAATTTTATAAACTGTGACCCTTCTGGGTAAAATATTAAGGTCCTATGTGTAGCATAAATGGTTGAAAAAAGTAAAATGCGAATACTTGTGTTTTTATCTTTTTTCGCAATTATTGCTATTTTGCAACAAGGGGGGGGGGGAGTTTTTAAAATTGTTAACCAATCCTATCTTGCAGAAAATTTGTTTAGTTACGCAACTTTTATGTTAGTACAAATTTTCTCGCAAATGAATACTTTTAAAGTTATAATCAATAAACGAAGAAAAAAATTGAATTTTTCCTTCAGTTTTTGACATATTGATTATTTAAACAATGTTTCCGACCTTTTTGACTGTGAGGATAACTATTAGTATTATATGAGTAATTTTCAAGCAATTTCTGCAAAAAAATACGAGTCCCCTCTCAAGATCCAAATGTACTAATATTTTTAAAGATGCGCCCTGGACTATTATGGTAAATAATAGGAACATTTTCTTTTTAAATATGAATGAAATATACCAAAATAAGGTCTTGAGTCCACTTTTTAATAACATAAAAATTTCAAAAAATTCACACACATAATTGAATCTTGAGAAATAGACAAACATATCTATTTATTATAGACCCGTAAGTTGAGTGTATGTACAATGTACATAGCCTAAAAAAAATTTTTTAAACTATTTTTTTTGGGATGGCTGCAGGTCTAATTTGTTTTATTTTATGCATTTTATCAAACATTATATTTCTGTTTTTTTTTTTAGATATTTCCTTAATAGATCAGATAAAAAAAATGGACTGGAAATAAACCTAGAAAAGACCGAATACTTAACAAAAGAACAAGAACCAGTGAGAAAATTGGAAATGGACGATGATAGGGAAATTAACGGCACTGAAAAATTCAAATACTTATGATCCATACTCTTAAAGAATGGAACCACCGAGTGCACCGAGCAAGAGATAACCAGCAGATTAGCACAGACAAGATCATGTGTTAAACAAATAAACAGAGTACTGTGGGATAGACAGATTACCAGAAATACAAAGAAGAGAATATGTATATAACACCTTGGTACGTAGTGTAATGACCTATGGAGCAGAGAATTGGGTAACAAACAAACGAAACAGGTCCAAAATTACAACTGAAATGGAGTTTATGAAAAGAAGCTGCATAGTGACAAGAATAGGTCGCATTAGAAATGAGGAGATAAAACGAAAAATGGCAGTAGAACAAGACATACTATTCTACATTAATTCTACAACGAATAAAAACTTTTAATTTGGTATGGACATGTGAGAAGAGCAGATCGTACAAGTCGGATATCAAATATTTCGGATTGGAGCCCAATAGGAAAGAGAAGAAGCGGTAGATCCCGAAGATCATGGTGGGATGAACTGAACGAGGCCATGGAAAGACGAGACCTTAGAGACGGAGAATGGCAGAAGAGAAAGGATTGGAGACGTTGGGTGAAAGAAGGAAGGCAGCGATAGCTGTAAAAATCCATATATAGATAGATCGATCAGATCAAGGTTTTTATAGGTTATAAATATAAACTGAAGTAACTGAGTCCTTTAGGCCATTCAAAAATGGTATCAACACGTTCAAACCCCCAAAAAACACAGGGATTCTTTAGGGAGCCTTTTTTGGTGGCGTACCTTAAAGAAAAATCTGAAAAACATATAGCTTTTGATAAAATACACATCTTAAAAAAATGCAGATTGCATCACCTGCAGCCATCTCAATAAAAATTACACGCTATTTTCCAAAAAGAAAATAAATTTTTTTATTGAGGTTATTGAGGTTATGTACACTTAACCCACTCTTTGCCGCGTTTACTATTGTCTTCCATTGGTTTCGATCCCATGCTATTATTTCCCATGATATGACTTCCATCTTCTCCAGGTCTTATCTGACTGCATCTTTCCACCTTTTTCTAGGCCATCCTGCCGGTCTTCTACCGTCTAGTCTTTCCCACAACACATTGCTAATCAATCTGTCGTCAGCACTCCGTACCACGTGGCCTGACCATCTTGGTCTATTGGCTTTTATGTATCTCACGATATTTCCCTGCCCGAAGAGAGTCTCTAATTCATTGTTGTATGTGCTCCTCCATATATTTATCACACTGTCTCTGCAAGGACCATATACAGGGTGTCCAGAAACTCTACCGACAAACGAAGACAGGAGATTCCTCAGATAATTTTAAGACAATTTAACCCAATTCACCTAGTCCGAAAATGGGGACTACTAAGGGAGCTAGAGCTCTTTGAAGATGGCGCCATTTAATTAGTTTTTCTTAAATACCTCCAGAACGCTTCTATTTAAAAAAACGAAAATTTGTATACATATTTACTTTCCAGAAATAAATCGATTCCATCCATTGCGAATTTCTAGTACCGGTCATAGGCGTCAGTTTTGAGTAGGTCAACGGTTATTTTATCGCATAACTTTTTTGTCTTTAACTTTTAAGCATTTTTTATACTGGATTATTAAATTGTGAGGTATTCTAGTACTAAAAGGTACTCTTACTTTAAGTCGGTAGGACACACGTTTTCTAGAAAAATCGATTTAAAAGTTTTTAGTTTTGGGAATTTAAAAAAAAATTGAAAAAATTAAAAAAAAACGATGTATTTTACCAACTTAAAGCAAGAGTAACTTTTAGTACTCGAATATCGCATAATTGAATAATCTAGTGTCAAAAGTACTTAAAAATTAAAGATAATAAAGTTATGCTATAAAATGACTGTTGACCTACATAAAAACGGACGCCTATGACCGGTACTAGAAATTCGCCATTAATGAAATCGATTAATCTCTGGAATATAAATAAATGTATCAGTTTTCATCTTTCTAAATATTTTTTTTTGATTCTTCTTTTTTGAAATTCAAAGAACGAAAAATTTTCAAATCGATTTTTCTAGAAAACGGTGTATCCTATCGACTTAAAGCAAGAGTACCTTTTAGTACTAGAATACCTCACAATTTAATAATTCAGAGTCAAAAATGCTTAAAAATTAAAGACAAAAAAGTTAGGCGATAAAATAACCGTTGCCCTACCCAAAACGGACGCCTATGACCAGTACTAGAAATTCGCAATGGATGGAATCGATTCATTTCTGGAAAGTAAATACATACACCAATTTTTGTTTTTCTAAATAGAAGTGTTCTGGGGGTATTTAAGAAAAACTAATTACATGACGGCATCTTCAAAGAGCTCTAGCTTCCTTAGAAAGCATTTTCGAACTAGGTGAATTGGGTTAAATTGTCTTAAAATTATCTGAGAAATCTCCTGTCTTCGTTTGTCGGTAGAGTTTCTGGATACCCTGTATAACTCGTAGGATTTTGCGTTCCCATACTAACAGTTTATTGACTTCTTTCTTTCAAAATGTTACCAGAAAAAATAGTTTGCCAAAAAGTCAAAGTATACTACTAAATATTGAATAATTATTGCGTTGTGAAGCGAAACAAGGGCCTATTTTAGTTAGTTCAGAGAGCGCCAAAAGCACCCTAACTAGTTTCAATCCTTCTTAGTGGGGTCCTAGAGAGAATCAAATAAGCACTCTCTGATGAGAACCTAAGAAGGGTTGAAACTAGCTAGGGTGCTTTTGGCGCTCTGTGAACTAACTAAAATAAGACTGCTCTTGTTTCGCTTCACAACGAAATAATTATTTATTATTTTTATTAGTTCTACTCCTAATCTGAGTATTGGGAACTAATTTTTGTTGGAATTTTACCGTGCTGGACAGGCGGGAAGTGAGATGCAACCTGATAGATCTCACTCGGCCTTCTTAGCTCCGGCAATTCGTTGGCTTGCAAATTTTAAGAAGCCACGAATGGTATAACCAGAAGATTAGTTCTAATAAAATTTTATTTCTGATATTACTAATACACTGCGCGTCATAGAAAACGGGCACCCTAAAAAATGGGTCATATTTGATGTCGCGTATCTCCTAAACCTGTTGTCCGATTTAGGTGATTTTTTGAATATATTATAGCCTTATTCTTTGTCAATATCTCTGTAATAATATTTTTGCTTAACAGTTAAATTTTCATTGCATACCGGGTGTACGAATCAAACTGTGTTTTTTTCTCAAAGTTCGCAACATCCTGTGGAATATCCTAGCATTTATAAAATACTGAAATTAAAACCCAACTGTAGCCTCAGGTTTTTTAACATTCTTTTTTTTTATTTATTCGCTTATGTTGGATAATACAAAAGTTAGGTACTTTAACAACTAGCCATGTTCTTTTTCGATACAGGGTGTTTCTAAACAAGTGCGACAAACTTTAAGGGGTAATTTTGCATTAAAAAATAATGACAGTTTGTTTTATAATCGTATGTCCGCAGATGATTCGTTTCCGAGATACGGGATGTTGAATTTTTTCTTACAAACTGACGATTTATTTATTGCTTTAAAACCGGTTGAGATATGCAAATGAAATTTGGTGGGTTTTAAGACGTAGTTATTGCACATTTTTTGACATACAAATAAGAATATTATATTCACCATTGGCGTGCATACGGGTAATATGATCGGTCATATTACCCGTATGCACGCCAAAAGTGAATATAAAATTCTTAATTGTAAGTCAAAAAATTTGCAATAACTATCTCTTAAAAGCTACCAAATTTCATTTGCATATCTCAACCGGTTTTAGGGCAATAAAATAAATCGTCAGTTTGTAAAAAAAAAATTCAACAGCCCGTATCTCGTAAACGAAGCATTTGCAAACATAAGTTTATAAAGCAAACGGTCATTATTTTTTCATGCAGAATTGCCCCTTAAAAGTTTGTCGCACTTATTTTCAAACAACCTATACTGATGAAGAACATGACTAGTTGTTAAAGTACATAACTTTTGTATTATCCAACATAAGTGAATGAATAAAAAAACAGAATATTAAGAAAACCTGAGGCTATAGTTGGGTTTTAATTTCAGTATTTTATAAATGCTAGAATATTCCTAAAGGTGTTGCGAACTTTGAGAAAAAACACAGTTTGATTCGTATATCCGGTATACAATGAAAATTTACCTTTTTAGCAAAAATATTACAAGGATATTGACAAAGAATAAGGCTATAACATATTCAAAAAGTCACTTAAATCGGACAACAGGTTTAGGAGATACGCGACATCAAAAATGACCCATTTTTTAGGGTGCCCGTTTTCTATGACGCGCAGTGTATGTATTAAAAGTAAAACTTCCATTCGTATACTACTAAACTTAGTTTTTCATTCATTTTTTAAGTTCATTCGTAAAAAATCTAATGTACAGAATTTTTGGGTGGGAATATTTTTTAACCCGGACTTGGATCTTTTATAATTCTAAACAAATTAATCTATTCGACAATCTAAAATATACAGTGTGTAATTAACACCCTGTATAATTCTGTGGTTAAAGGTCGTAGTAGCCGGCTGAACAAATCAAAAGTCAAGATGATTTGTGAGAAGCTCTACAATTTTCATTTGTTAGAGCACTCAACTGGAATAACTCAATTTCTTCTGTTTTACACTCAGCCTCATATTAATGGGGAGCTCTAAATTGTTACCAAAACTTGCCTTTTGTTGTCGTGTCATGTAAATTTAACTTCAATAATTAAAAGTGCTTAATAACTCTGATGCACTGGTGAATATTTATTAGATCCGATATCCATCATGTCTAAATTAAAATGACTAGATCCAATCAACTTGATTAAAAAAAATAATTCTTGCCAGCTCATGTTCTAAATAATTATGTTTCATTAGATTGTGATACTGTTGTTTGCCTTTAATCAATTTAGTATTTATCAGATGTCAGAACTCGTGGCCTTTCTACGTTTATGATGGTGTTTTTGTGTATTTTTCACATATTATAGTCCAGGAAATAAGATTTTTCTCGCGACACTAACCCGGCCAGGAAAACGACAGTTGTTTTGAGTAGTATGGAACTATAATAACGGCCTAATATGTTAGTACGTAAGTAAGTAAGGTATGCTTTATTGTCATAAAATTTTACCAGTTTGTGTACAAAGCTTATACAAAATAAAAAATACAATAAAAAAAACAATAAAAAACAAAAAATAATAAAAAACTACAGACAAAACAAAAACCGAAACAGACACCAAGTAAATGGCGTGAGTTGTACTACTTAATATAATTTTACAGTTATTAAGTACACATTAAAAAATTAAAAATTTTGCAAACAATATGTATACAACGTCAGAGCAAAAAGAAGGCAAACAAGGAAAAGGGAAAGGGAAAGTAAATCAAAAGTTCTATGCCGCTGCAAATATGTACAAAAGTACTCGAAAGTAATAATCCTGCAAGTCAATTTGCTGAATTCAAATCGTTTATAAAAAAGTCATTCACTGTATAAAAAGCTCTCTCTAGCAAATAAGCTTTCACGGCCTTCCGAAAAGCGGGAAATGCTGTAATAGATTTGATGTTAGATGGCAGGTGATTGTGCATTTTTCTCGAATTGTATAGTATAGAGCACTTAACCAGCTCAGACCGTGGGGTTGGCAGATAAAGATTATGCTCCACGTTTCTAAGGGGATAGTTTTGAGTGGGTCTCTCTGGACCTTCTGATGCATGTTTGCGGATTAAACAAACGGATTCAAAAACAAACAAAGAAGGAAGAAGGCAATTTTTTGGAGTTATTTAGTTATTAAAAAATTTAGGTCAATAAACTGTCGATTTTCACTTTTTTCATCTATCGGCAAAAACTCAAGTATTTGACTCATAAGTGAGCAAGGAACTCATAAGTCATATTATGAAAACCTTCAAAACGGGTTTTAAATGTTTTTACAGTTATTTGTTATTTCTCTCTTCAATCTTGACCCCCGGAGGGAGTGTAGTGGTCGACGTGATGTCGTGTATTGTCCGTCTCCAAAGATCTCTGTCTCTGGTCATTTCTTGTAACTCATGCATAGGTATTTTGCATATTCATGTATTTTTGATCGATCCATCTTGTTGTGGATCTTCGGCCTTCCACCTTTCCTTGTATAATTTGTCTTTCCATGTTTTCTGTGTTTGCTCTCATAACATATCCAAAGTATTTTAATTGTTGGAGATGGACTTTACCTTAAGTAACTTAAATAAGATAACTTAAAATAAATTATCTTACCGAGTCAGATAAACGTGTAAAAGTGTAGCGACATCCAGGCGAGAGATCTACTCAATGTGGCCAAGCAGAAAGGATACATGTAACAACTACAGGGGAATTTCACTAATCAGTACTACATATTTATAAGATATTGGCTTCAGTGGTACTACAGCGATTACTGCCATATACAGAGGAAAGTATTGGCAATTACCAGTGCGGCATCAGGCCTGGAAGATCAATCGACCAAAAATATTTACTATCAGGCAAATGCTAGAAAAGTAGAAAAAAGTTGGGAGTATAATAAAGGCGTACACCAGATTTTCATAGACTTCAAACAAGCATTTGATTCCATAGATCGCTTAAAACTGTGGAGTGCAATGGTACGGATAGGCACACCAACGAAGCTGACCATGGTTGCGCGAATGTGTGCAAACAATTTCTTTGCACAAATTAGAATAGGATGCAAAACTTCACAGGCGTTTGGCGTAAACACCGAACTCAGAGAGGGAGACCTACTGTCTCCATTACTATTTAATCTAGCATTGAAATATGCAATGCGAAAAATCTATACCAGAGTCAAACCAGACATAACTGCCAGAGGAGCAAAGATTGTTCTCGCATTTGCAGATGACGCACAGACAGCACTGGAAGTTAAGAATATAGTTTCGAACTCAAGCCAATATCAAAGTACATATATTTATGCATACAGATAAATACCCACATGTATGTACGCATGGTGTACAATCCTCATACTCACATACATGCACACATTCATATGCAGTGGCAACCAAAAGTATGTCAAGTATAAGATATACAGGGTGTAACAAAAATAGAGGTAATAAATTTAATCACATATTCTGGGACCAAAAATAGTTCGATTGAACCTAACTTACCTTAGTACAAATGTGCACATAAAAAAAGTTACAGCCTTTTGAAATTACAAAATAAAAATCGATTTTTTCCAATATATCGAAAACTATTTGAGATATTTTATTGAAAATGGACATGTGGCGTTCTCATGGCAGTAGTATCTTAAGAAAAAATTATAGTGAATTTTAGACACCCATAAAAGTTTTATGGGGGTTTTGTTCCTTTAAACCCCCCCCCCCCAAACTTTTGTGTTCGTTCCAATTTAATTATTATTGTGGTACCATTAGTTAAACACAATGTTTTAAAAACTTTTTTGCCTCCTAGTACTTTTTCGAAAAGTCGCGTTTTTATCGAGATATTTTAAATATTTTTCAAATCCACCACATATTTGCATATGGTTAAGTACAATTATGGAGACTTGGTAATAATATGAAAATTTATTTATGATTTACATGTTTAGGTATATTTTGAACCATATTAAAAAAGAAGCCACATCTCGATAAAAGGTGCCTTATCGTAAAAATACAAAGAGACAAAAAAGTTTTAAAAACACTGTGTTTAACTAATGGTATCGCAGTAATAGTTTAATTGGAACGTACACAAGCATTTGGGGGGTTTAAAGGAACAAAACCCCCATAAAATTTTAATGTAAACATATTAAAAAAGAAGCCGCAACTCGATAAAAACTGCGTGATCGAAAATATACGAAGAGCCAAAAAAGTTTTAAAAATATTGAGTTTAATTAATGGTACCACAATAATAATTTAATTGGAACTTACACAAAAGTTTGGGGGGGTTGAAGGGAACAAAACCCCCATAAAATTTTTATGGGGTGCACAAATTTTACTATAATTTTTCTTTAAGATGTTCCTGCCATAAGATTGCCACATGTACATTTTAGTTAAAAAATCTCTAATAGTTTTCGATATATTTGAAAAAATCGATTTTCATTTTGTAACTTCAAAGGGCTGTAACTTTTTTTATGTGCATATTAGTACTTAGGTAAGTTAGGTTCATTCGAACTATTTCTGTTCCCAGAATATGTGATTTAATTTATGACTGTATTTTTGTAACACCCTGTATATGTACTTACTTTCCGGTATAAGGGAAGAATATAGTAGTATTCAATATCATACTTTTTCTCTGCACTTTGCTAAAGGGATGGTTGCTAAATGGATAGATTTGAGTGTAATATATTAACAAAACATTGTCAGGATCTTGAGGGCATTAGTAAGATACACACACGACATTAAACCGAGGAACTAAAAATTGTTAGTTATATATAAAGTGATATTATTTTTATTAATTAATAGTGTAGATTTTATTTATATAGGATTGTTAGATGTTGTTCAGGATGTTCAAGATTCAAGAACTTATAGATGTAAAATTAGGTGTGCGATTTTTTAGACAAGATTGGTCGGTTATGCAATAGTTGTGATGTGATTGTGAAATTTGTTTGATTTGTTTAAAAAATTGAAATTGAAAATTGAAAATTGAACAATAGTAATTTGCTAAAAAAATTTTATATTAAAAATATTAAAAGTGTCAAACAATAAAATCATTAATAACTAATTCAGAATTAAAGTCAAGTGTATAGGTAATGCAGTAGGTGAAATTAAATTTGTTGTAATATAAAGTTATAATTATCTGTAGTGCAATGAAACTATATAGAATACAACAAAAAAGGTTGAAAAAGTAATTTATGAAAAAATAATAAATGAAAAAATCTTTTTTCATTTATGTTAATATCTGTAGAATTTAATAAATAGTTGAGCAAGTTTAAAATTTATTTAAAATTTTTGAAAACATTACCTGGTTGAGTTGCATTGAATGGTTTCTTTGTATTGATATTTTTTTTTGTTTTATAGTCGATAAATAACACATAACAGATTCTAGAACAAACACATAGGAGATGGACAACAGGAGTTTGGAAATTTTGATGAGGAAAGCAATCTGAGCACTACATCTTATTTCTTTTCGATTTTAAGAATAGGAAAAATTCCTCTAATTAAGTTTTTAAAGAAAAAACTTAAAAAGTTAAAAAAAATTTGAAAACTTAAAAATTTTATTAGAGGAATTTTTGCTATTCTTAAAATCGAAAAGAAATTAGATGTAGGGCTCAGATCAGGGCCACTTTATCCATTAGGCAATATAGGCAGTTGGCTAGGGCGGTACATTATGAGAGGGCGGCAAAAATACTGTACAAAAATATTTGTATATAAAAATTATAGATCTGGCTTCTGTCATTAAAGAGTATAAAGCTCTTTCAAATTACTTTAACGCAAGAAAGTCAAAAAATTGTGCCTAAATAAAATATATAAAGAAATAAGAAAGAGAAAAAGAAAAATTCAATTTGACGAGGGGGCCGATGATGAACTAAACTTTTCAGCTAGTGATGAGATGAAAATCCACACATTCTATATTATAATCGACACTGACAAGAGACCTGAATAGACGTCTGGAATCTGATCGACTTATTTATCAAGGTTTTCGTGTTATTAATAGATTTGCCAACATTAAGCAATGAAGAAATTATTAAAGAAGCTGAAAATCTGATACAAAATAAAGACGACCAAGATACATCATTCATACATGAATGCATTCACGTAAAGGGCCATTTGGATATCACAATAAAATCATGAATTGACATATCTTAATATTTAAAGATGAGTTAGTGCAGTCACTGAAAGTGGATATGAGCTATTACCTCCGATTTCGTTGAACCTCCATCGATTTGCTTGGTGAGTGGTTAAGGTTAGAGGATATCTCAAGGAACAAAGGTGACATGGTGTCAACTTGCGCTTTCAATTTTGGTAATAATAACTGTTTTGTAAAAGCTTATAGTTTTTGAGTTATACGTGGAAAAGAGCTTTAAAACATGCATCTTTACGAAAAAATAAAATCTTTGATCTTTAATAACTCAAAAGTTGGAAAATTGATGGAGGTTCAACGAAATCGAAAGTGAAAACCTTCAGTGACTGCACTAAGTGGATTGAAAGATATTTTCCCTAATTTTGACATTGTTTTGTCAAGAATTAAAAATAAAATCCACAAGGAAAAATTTCCTATAGCTGGCTGGCTGCATAATACCATTAATAACAAAAATTGAAGAAAAATCTTCTGCGTAAAAGGTATATATTTTTTGTAAATATACCTCTAACGCAGAAGATTTTTCTTAAATTTTGGTAATTAAAAATAATTTCTCATCAAGTATGACGCAAGAACGTGGTGACAATTTGTCGATTTTGTCAAGAAAAAAAAATTTTTTTTGAAAAGAAGTCTTTGATGTGATCGAACTGGAATGACAATTTTTTCTGTTATAGATATATAAACATCGTAGTTGAAATCCATTTTTAATGTACCTATTCTTATTTAAATAAAAATGTTTGCAATTTTTTTCGCAAAAATGGTACATGTTTGAAGGGCGGCTACTAGAGAATTGCCTAGGGCGTCAATTGACCTAAACGCGGCCCTGGCTCAGATTGCTTTCCTCATCAAAATTTCCAAACTCCTGTTATGTCCATCTCCTATGTGTTTGTTCTAGAATCTGTTATGTGGTATTTATCGACTTTAAAACAAAAAAAAATATCATTACAAAGAAACCATTCAATGCAACTCAACCAGGTAATGTTTTCAAAAATTTTAAATTAATTTTAGACTTACTCAATTTATTAAATTCAACAGATATTAACATAAATAAAAAAAGATTTTTTCATTTATTATTTTTCCATAAATTACTTTTTCAACCTTTTTTAGTTGTATTTTATATAGTTTCATTGCACTACAGATAATTATAACTTTATATTACAATAAATTTAATTTCACTTACTGCATTACCTATACACTTGACTTTAATTCTGAATTAGTTATTAATGATTTTATTGTTTGACACTTTTAATATTCTTAATATAAAATTTTTTTAACAAATTACTATTGTTCAATTTTCAATTTTCAATTTCAATTTTTTAAACAAATCAAACAAATTTCACAATTACATCACAACTATTGCATTATCTTACTAATGCCCTCAAGATCCTGCCAAGGTTTTTGTTAATATATTACATTCAAATCTATCCCTCTACCAACTCTCCCTTTAGCATAGTATAGAGAAAAAGTATGATATTAAATACCTACTACTATATTCTTCCCTTATACCGGAAAGTCAGTATATATTTTATACTTGACATACCTTTGGTTGCCACTGCATATGAATGCGTGCATGTATGTGAGTATGAGGATTGTACACCATGCGTACGTACATGTGGGTATTTATGTGCATGCATAAATATATGTACTTTGATATTGGCTTGATCATTAACTTTTGATTTAAATCAGACCACTTAACTAACTCTGGATTTTTGTTGTTTGTAGCATTTAATTTTACTTTAACCGGGACCTGAAGATGCTGTGAATATTGTAGACAGTGAAACCGGTCCTCAGTTGTAAAATTAATTGTTTGTGAGAACGTCTCTCTTTTCTTTACTACAATAGTATGGACTCATACATGCAACCCATTCATTATTACCATAAACGATCATAATTTTGAGGTGGTCAAAGAATTCAAATACATAGGAACAACAATTAGCAGTAACAACACAGGAGAACGGTAGGTTGAAATAAGAACAGTGGCGGGGAATAAATCTGTCTTTACCGTTCAACATCTAATGAGGTCAAAGCTTCTCTCAAGACGTGCCAAAACCCAAATGTACAAAACCATAATACGATCAGCAGTGACATACGGAAGTGAAACATGGACATTGAGAAAGAAAGAAATCAATAAACTATTAGTATGGGAACGCAAAATCCTGTGAGTTATATATGGTCCTTGCAGGGACAGTGTGACAAATGAATGGAGGAGCAGATACAACAATGAATTAGAGACTCTCTTCGGACAGGGAAACATCGTGAGATACATAAAAACCAATAGACTAAGATGGGTAGACCACGTGGTACGGAGTGATGACGACAGACTGCTTAACAATGTGTTTTGGGAAAGACCAGATGGTAGAAGACCGGAAGATCGGCCTAGAAAAAATGGAAAGATGCAGTCAGAGAAGACCTGGAGAAGATGGAAGTGATAATGGGAAATAGTAGCATAGGATCGGAACCAATGGAAGACAATACTAAACGCAGCAAAAATGCTAAAGATGATGATGATATTTATGTTGCCAAGCGGCTTCCATTTGGTGGAGGGTCAGTTATGGCATTGGGAAGCATATCGTTTGACGCTCGCACGGAGTTAGTCTTTACTGAGAATAGAACATTGAATGTGCATAGGTACCTGACACACGTTCTAAAAGACCATGCCCTACCGTTTACGGTTATTCTTGAAGACGATGCAACATTTATGTATGATAATGCACCGCCTCACACTGCTCGAAGAGATACTGAGTATCTTGCGATTAAATCACACCGTCCGTCGTCGTCACGGCAAAACTCCACATTTGTCAAAATTAAGTTAAAGGTCCTGATCGATTCACAATACCAATTTTCATAGTCTGACAGAAATAAAGAAGTCCTAGAAAGTACGTAGAGATGTTTGCCTAAGTCACTGAATATGCATAAGTCCAAAATTATTATTTTGTTGTCAGGCAGAAGCCACTAAATGTTCGTTTTCTCAGATTTGTTATTTTGTACTTAGTGAGTTTTGCCGTGACGACGACGACATGATTTGTTTGGTCTGCTCGTAGTCCAGATATAAATACCATAGAACATGTCTTGGGATGTGATACAGAAACGTTTACGGTCATGTGCTGAATGTGGTCCAAAATCTGATCCAAAGCATGCCTTTTCGTTTGCAAGCCTCCAGAGGAGGGAATACCTGTTACTGAAGTTCTTAAAATTTGGGGTTTCCAGTATGTGCTTATGCGTATTTCGATTTCATAAATATCCTCAGCAACTCCGTAGAAGCACAAGTACAGCCAATTTCATGATTTATCCATAAAGAGACAAATACAGAAATTCGAGGAGTATATCAGAAACTTTAAAATGTGTAGGAGTATTGAATTATTGATGCTTTTGATGGAAACGTATTTTATGATTCGTATTCAAATTTAAGTTTGTCCGTTATACTATATTTTTGTTCATACTTTGGCTTTCGTAATTCCTACTGACAAAAGTTTTTTTTACATAATAATAAGTTTCTGATGAACTTTTAGACAAGGCAAAAAGTTGGGGTTCGTTCGGAAAAATATTCCCATGAGATGAGATTTTCTTGCATAATCACTTTCATGAGATAGCCCAGAATAAGGTTCAATGCGAAAAGTGGCCCTAAATAATTTTTTTGTAAAGAAACTGGAAAAATAAATTTTTTCTACTTGAGCAATTTTTTATGTTTTTTAAATCGTTATGAATAGAAAAGCTCCCTTTTAAATTTTCTCTTAAGTAGATTGTTTTCGAGTTACATACAATTTAAAATTGACAAAAAAAAACGAAAAATGACGATTTTGCGTGAAGGACACCGTATGCATCTAAACATTCCGTATACAGGGTGAGTCATGAGGAACTGTACATGCTCCTACCTCGTATAGAGGATCCTATGGGGAATAACAAATGACCATTAAAAAGTGTCTGCTCCCATTGTTTAATAATATACAGGGCGAGTTTCGCATTTTGACAGAAAATTGTATTCGTCATAATTTTTGAACGGTCAGATCGATGTGTCTCTTATTTTGGTCAATCGTTACACTATTACTACCTAATCAACTGATTTATTCAAACTAGAAAAAAATCAGGTCCGGCTTTAAACAATTAGTTCGTTTGATTCTTAGAAAAAAATTTCACCCTGTATACGCTTTTTTGAAAACTCTAATATGAATTTTACAAATTAGACAAATAGGCAATTAAAATGGAATATTTATTTTTTTCCGCACACCATTACTTAATTTTTTATAAAAAAATCAATTTTGACTATGAATTAAAAGTTTGGTAAAGTGAACCATAGATTTAAAAAAATTAACTTTTATTACAAAAATTAATTTTTTTTTTTTAACAAATATGTAATTTGTGTTACTACTCAATCAACTGATTTATTCAAACTAGAAAAAAATCAGGAATGGATTTAAAAAATTAGTTCGTTTTGATCTTAGAAAAAATTTCACCCTGTATACGCTTTTTGAAAACTCTAATACGAATTTTACAAATTAGACAAGTAGGCAATTAAAATGGCATATTTATTTTTTTCCCCACACGATTACTTAATTTTTTATTAAAAAATCAAATTTGTCAAAATCGGAATTTTAACCTAAAAATGAAAAAAAAAAAATGAAATCACTGTTGTAACTCGCTACCACTCTGTTCCATTTTAATATTTTTTTTCTGAAATTTTTACAGCACATATCTCTTACCATTGTGAAGACTATGAAAATTGTTGTAGACTTTCAGTCTTCTTCTCGTAAAAGTTATGAATTTTTAAAAATAAGAGGTGCAGATTCGTGAATTGCAAAATTAAATCGCAAAAATTAAGTGAAAAAATTTAAAATTTATCTATCTGATCACGTCTATGTTAAACTATAGAGTCCAAAAGAAGTGTTATGGGGAGTTTTAGATCTAGACGTGTTATAGAAAATAAAAATGGTAAAACTTTTAATTTTAAGAAAAACGTTGTTTTTGTAAATTAATTTTTGTAAAAAAACTTAATTTTTTTAAATCTATGCAAAAACTTTGCCAAACTTTTTATGCATAGTCAAATTTGATTTTTTAATAAAAAAATAAGTAATCGTTTGGGGAAAAATAAATATGCCATTTTAATTGCCTATTTATCTAATTTGTAAAATTCATATTAGAGTTCTCAAAAAGCGTATACAGGGTGGAATTTTTTCTAAGAGCCAAACGAACTA
The DNA here is from genome assembly GCF_917563875.1 of Diabrotica virgifera virgifera. Taxonomy (NCBI): domain Eukaryota; kingdom Metazoa; phylum Arthropoda; class Insecta; order Coleoptera; family Chrysomelidae; genus Diabrotica; species Diabrotica virgifera. The sequence continues at coordinate 23,178,463 of NC_065452.1, forward strand.
ATTTTTTAAATCCGGGCCTGACTTTTTTCTAGTTTGAATAAATCAGTTGATTGGGTGGTAACATAAGTTAAATATTTGTTCAAAAAAAATTAATTTTTGTAGTAAAAGTTAATTTTTTTAAATCTATGGTTCACTTTACCAAACTTTTAATTATTCATAGTCAAATTTCATTTTTTTATAAAAAATTAAGTAATCATGTGGAAAAAAAAATATGCCATTTTAATTGCCTATTTGTCTAATTTGCAAAATTTATATTAGAGTTTTCAAAAAGCGTATACAGGGTGAAATTTTTTCTGAGACCAAATTTATGTGGTAACATAAATTAAATATTTGTTAAAAAAAAATTATTTTTGTAGTAAAAGTAAATTTTTTTTTAAATCTATGATTTACTTTACCAAACTTTTAATCCATAGTCAAATTTGATTTTTTTATTAAAAATTAAGTAATCGTGTGCGGAAAAAAATAAAGATGCCATTTTAATTGCCTATTTGTCTAATTTGTAAAACTCATATTAGAGTTTTCAAAAAGCGTATACATGGTGGAATTTTTTCCAAGACCCAAACGAACTAATTTTTTTAAAGCCGGACCTGATTCTTTTCTAGTTTGAATAAATTAGTTGATTAGGTGGTAACAATTGACCAAAATAAGAGACACATCGATCTGACTGTTCAAAAATTATGACGAATACAAATTTCTGTCAAAATGCGAAACTCGCCCTGTATATTATTAAACAATGGGAGCAGACCCCTTTTTAATGGTGATTTGTTATTCCCCATAGGGGCCTCTATACGAGATAGGAGTATGTACAGTTCCTCATGACTCACCCTGTATGTATTTGGCACCTAGGTCTTTTCTATTGGTTCTTTGCGGCACGCGGCCATATTTTAACCAATAGGCGGCGAAGTGCCAAACACGTATATGGAATATTATTTGAATTGCAGGATAAACTATTAGGGCTTAGTATAAACATTATAGTATACCTACAAAGCCAAATAAATACATAATCTAAATAATATACTCTGTAAGTGGAAAAATATTTATTTTTATTAAAAGTACAATATTTTGTAATACAAAAAATCAATTATAAAAATTATTATTTATTTTTCCATGCAGTGCTTTGGTGATATAGAATTGCGGAGTACTATTGCCTTCTTACACTTGCATCTCTTTGTAGAACTGTTTTGCTGCAACTGCATTTGACAAAACCTTATCCTGATCCAATTGAATCTCTCGTAGCTGCAACCCTTAATGATATTTTAGAGTATTAGTTTATATGTGCTACTTTTAAAAAAGTTGGATGGCAAATGTCGAATTCTGATCTGAAAAAAAAATTAAAAACCTGTTAGTGACCTTAATACCCCAAAAAGTTAGATAAATGATTAAGTAAGAAAAAATAAAACCCACAATATAGTTGCTGAAGTACTCTAAGTTTGGTGCCAACTTTGTAAAAACGTTCGTTATTTGTCTGAAGAATAACTTCAATGATGTTTCTGAGATCACTTTTGATTTTGTCAACATCTGGAATCGGTATATTTAAATTATTTCCAATGCTAGTTGATAAATGAGACTTGGCAAAAGTTGCTTTCATTTTTTTAGTATGTTTTACACGATTTCCTGCTACACTTCTTGCTTTTTGAACGCCATTGCCAGATAAAAAAACTTTTTTTGGTTACTAAGTACTTCAACGTTATCATCACTATCACCTTTTCTTAGACTAACATTTCAATTATTCTCTATTACCTTCCTTAAGTTATCTTCATATTGCATTTCATTTATGATTTCTTGCGGCGAAGAGGAAGTCGAAAGTCCTACTCTGGGTTTATTCCAAATAATGCCGTTGATGGCGATTGTTTTATCCCTGAATGGTAGGCGCGGTTTTTCATGAATCGGACATATCACAAGCCTTCTGACCATTTCGTTGAATTGCTGTCTTTCATCCATGAACTTATGATATTGTCAATATCTTGATTGGCACGTTCAATGGAGCCCTGTCTTTGATTGTACTTTAACTTTCCGTCCACAATTTTCGTTTTATGGCCAGAGACTGGCAAACTCAATTATAACATAATTGAAAAACTCTCTACCGTTTTTAGGTTGAAAAATGCACGGCGCTTGTAAGTTAGAAATATATCACTCAAATGATACAAATTGTTCAAGAACATTGTTTGTTGGCATCAAACATGGAATACTTCGGAAACTATATTGTGGGTTTTGTTTTTCTTACTTAATAATTTATCTACCTTTTTGGGGTATTAATGTCTCTAAAAGGTATTTAATTTTTTTCCAGATCAAAAATCGACATTTGTCATATTTGCCATCAAACTTTTTTAGAGGTAGTCTTCACGATGTCAGCAACGATAATGGAACAAGGTTAATAGACTTTGCAGCGTCCCACAACCTACTAATAAAATCAACAATGTTCGAATACAAGGAAATACATAAACAAACATGGGTCTCCAACGACGGCGTCACAAGAAATCAAATCGATCATGTTCTAGTAGATGCCAGGAGGGGTAGTAACTGTCTAGACGTAAGAAGCCTAAGAGGAGCTGATGGAGACACGGATCATTTTCTGGTAAAAGCGAAGATAAGGACAAGAATAGCGTCCAAAAAAACACACAAGAATATACCAACACAATTATGGAATACCGAAGTTCTACGTAATAAGGAGACAGAACAAAAATTTCAAAAGGCTATAAAAATCACTCTAACATAGACAAAAGACTATAACAACATAGACTCAGCTTGGAAAAATATCAAGTTAGCTCTGACAAGCGTATCAGATGAAATAATAGGACACAAAAAGAAAACAACAAAAAATGGTTCGATGATGATTGCTTGAACGCCATAACAGCAAGAAATATGGCTAGAAGGAATATGCTACAAAACCCCTCGCACAACAATAATGAAATGTATAGACAAAGAAGAACAGAGACAAGAAAACGAATGAAAAGGAAGAAGAGGGAGCATCAGGAACAAATAGTCAGAGATATAGAAGAAAAAAGAAAGAACAAATAAGCGAGACAGTTCTTCAAAGGAGTTTCAGATATCAAGACCGGGTATCAAGCAAGAACAGGAAACTTTCTTCAAAACGACAGCGGGCAGCTTATCACTGATGACAAGGAAATGCTAAAAACCTGGAAGGAATACTTCTATCAACTATTGAGCGACCAATCTAGCAGAAATACATCAAATATAGAGGTACATACAGCTGAAATAGAAGACCAATACCCGACATACGAAGAAGTAATACAGGCAATTAAAAAAACTTAAAAATAATAAGACACCAGGTAGCGATGGTATACCCGCAGAGTGCTTAAAACATGGAGGAGAAGCGTTGTACAGTTGTATATACAAGCTAATTCAAGACATTTGGCGAGAAGAAACAATGCCAGATGAATGGAAAGAAGGGGTTATTGTACCAATACACAAAAAAGGAAACAAAAAGCAATGTATTAACTACCGGGGAATAACACTTCTAAACACCACCTACAAAATCCTTGCAAACATCCTGCTAGAAAGAACCAAAACATACACAGAAGAAATCGTTGGAGATTATCAATGCGGATTTAGACCGGGCTGCTCTACTATTGACTAGATATTCACAATAAAACAGATAATGGAAAATGCTGGGAGTTTGATCGTGAGCTGATGTTCATAGATTTCAAAATATCATTTGATACAGTATGTAAGGCTAGACTATGGACAGCGATGCAGGAACTTGGCGTTCCAAAAAAAAACTAGTCACTTTGGTACGGATGTGTATGGAACGGTTACGATGTAAGGTGAGAGTTTGACAACAATACTCGGAGACATTTGAAATAAACAATGGACTAAAACAGGGAGATGCACTTTCACCACAACTCTTCAACTTAGTCTGGAGCACATAATCGAAAAGCCGAATACAGTATTTCATCGAGAAGGACCAAACTTACTACTGGCATTTGCAGACGATATCGATCTAATAGGAAACACACTATTAAGGATGAAGGAGACTTTCGTGAGGTTTGAGAAGGAAGCAGAGAAGATGGGGCTCCAAATCAACGAAAACAAGACGAAATAGATGTATATGAGCCGCAATAACCAAAGCAGAGACAGAATTAGTCAGAACATCACCATCGATGACTTTAACTTTGAGCGCGTTAGAGAATTCAAGTATCTTGGAACAACAATAACTGAAGACAATAACGGATCACAAGAAATAAACAACAGGATTCAGGCCGGCAACAGATGTCTTTTTGCCCTCCAAAACCTTATAAACTCGAAACAACTAACAAGACGTACGAAGATACAGGTCTATAAAACAATCATACGACCCGTTGTGATGTATGGAAGCGAAACGTGGACGATAACAAAGGCAAACGAAGAGAGACTATGTGTTTGGGAAAGAAAAATCCTAAGGAAGATCTTTGGTGCTTTGCTGGATGAAGCATCAGGACAATATAGGATAAGAACTAACAAAGAGCTCGAAGAACTTTACCCGGACGCCAACATCATAAAAGAAATAAAGTCTAGAAGACTCCAATGGGCAGGTCACCTCAGAAGACATTCTGACTAAAGAATAGTAAGACTGGTGTGGGAGGAAGTCCCAACTGGAAGAAGACCACGCGGACGCCCTCGACTCCGGTGGCGAGATAATATAGCAGGAGACCTAAGCGCTGTGGGCGTGGAGAATTGGATGGAGGTTGCTCAAGACAGAAAACAGTGGAGGCATGTTGTCGAGTCGGCTAAAACCCACGAAGGGTTGTAACGCCACGGAGTAAAGTAAAGATGTAAACCAAGGCTCTGAAATATCGTGAAGGATTGCAGCTACGAAAGATTCAGTTATATCAGGCAACGTTTTGTCAGATGCAGCTGCAACAAAGACTGTTCGACAAACAGATGCAAGTGCAGGATGGCAATGATACTACAATGATAAGTGTCACCAAAGCACTCCATGGAAAAATATACAATGATTTTTATAATTGAGGTATAATTGTTGCTTTTATAGAAAAACACTGATTATTTTCTATAATATTATGATTGTTTGTATTACCAATTTTCCATTAGCTTTAACGACGAATCATTATCGTTTTAATACAATTGTTAATTCTATATAATTACAGAGTATTTTATTCAGTTTTCTATTTACTTTGGCTTTGTTGGTATACTACGGTATGCGACAAAATAAATAGTACTCAAATTTGTATGTGTCAGGCGCCGAAACGTACTGAGTGGTTTCCGAATTTCATTATAACGTATGTGAATGTCGTAATAATGTTAGGTGCTTCAGAATGGTTCTCAGTTTTGCAGAAAACATTTTTATGGTGGAGTAATATTTTCGGTCATGCGGAAAATGTCACGAAAACGGTCCAACCTTAAAATCAACAATGGTTTCAGCAGGCCGGGACAATTTGTGACACTGCTAGGGAGTCTTTTCGAATACTGCGCGATCATTTTAAGAGTTGCCACTCACCAGAAGTAACGCCACCAGATGTATATATATGGAGAATGCTGAAGGAGTCAGACAGATTCACCGTGTGCCATTTCGGAATTATGAATTAGAATTAAAGATTTTTTCGTCACAGAGGCAGTGGCGGATCTAGAAATTTGCCTTGGTAGGAGAGATTTGCCTTAGAAGGAAATTCCACTGAAAAACCAACGAAAATACATAAAAAAAATCAGATTACATAAAAGACATAAATAATAACTTATAGGCATCAAGTTCCCTTAATTTTCCTAACTAGCATGTTTACTGGGTTGAATTTGTCTGTCTGTGGTTTCGGTTTTATTTCAGCTAATATATTTTTATGTTTGAACATTTTTTTTTAATTTTGGACTTTGTTAGGGGGTAAATTTCATCATTTTCTCTTCCCGTAGATCCGCCACTGGCCAGAGGGCATATTTAGTACCGGTTTAATCGGGAACGTGCGTCGTCGTGAATATACTAGTCGTCGTATACTAGTCAAGTATATTCAAATGGGAAATAAGCCACAATTTTACCTAAAAATGATTTTATTAACGTTTCGACGCCCAAGTCGGGTGTCGTTGTCAAAATACAAAATAATACTAAATAAATAAAAATGTTGTTGCTTAGTAAAAAATTCTTCTAATAATTTATTTAATCTGACTCATTTATATCGGCAATTCAGACACGTATTATTCATTTTAAAGTAGACGACTTTAAAATGATATTGCCAATATTGATGAGTTGCGTTCCTGGGACGACTTTACTAAAAGATAGTTCATTCGATTACATGAAATAAATCCCAACTCAAGAATATCCGCCACAAAAAACTCATAGCATTTAATCTGTCTTTAAAAAGACAACCAAATGCAACGATGGCACTGAAATTCTCGCGTTAGAGATTCCATAGTAAATCACGAGGGAAAACCAGGAAAAACCTCGTGATACTATCCCGACATCGTAAGTATTTGGGTTTACATTTAGTTTACTCTCAAAACTAATACCAAATTCTGACTTGATATTTTAAATTTTAAATAATACTAAAATACTAAATATGTACTAACTCGATATGTTACTGATTTACTAATTGTGGTATTTTCTTTCTTTTGACTTCCTCCTTTAATATGGGTAACCACATCCTACTGCATTCTACCGAGGAATTTGCGACACAATTGGTTTCATTTAGCATAATTAGAGCCGCTTCTTTGATTTTTCTCTTTTTACTATCTGCTTCTTTTAGGACTATACTTGAATCTCTCCACTGAACTCTATGTTCATTATCCCATGCGTGTTGACATATTTTAGATCTATCAAATTCTCTATTTTTTATATAAGACTGATGTTCATTTACTCTAACGTCTATTGGTCTTGACGTTTCACCTATATAAAATTGTTCGCATTCACAAGGTATTTTATAAATACAATTCTTTGTTCTTTCTTGTTCACTGTTAGGGATTATCTATTATCAATTATCTAAAATATGTCAACACGCATGGGCTAATGAACATAGAGTTCAGTGGAGAGATTCAAGTATAGTCCTAAAAGAAGCAGATAGTAAAAAGAGAAAAATCAAAGAAGCGGCTCTAATTATGCTAAATGAAACCAATTGTGTCGCAAATTCCTCGGTAGAATGCAGTAGGATGTGGTTACCCATATTAAAGGAGGAAGTCAAAAGAAAGAAAATACCACAATTAGTAAATCAGTAACATATCGAGTTAGTACATATTTAGTATTTTAGTATTATTTAAAATTTAAAATATCAAGTCAGAATTTGGTATTAGTTTTGAAAGTAAACTAAATGTAAACCCAAATACTTACGATGTCGGGATAGTATCACGAGGTTTTTCCTGGTTTTCCCTCGTGATTTACTATGGAATCTCTAACGCGAGAATTTCAGTGCCACCGTTGCATTTGGTTGTCTTTTTAAAGACAGATTAAATGCTATGATTTTTTTGTGGCGGATATTCTTGAGTTGGGATTGATTTCATGTAATCGAATGAACTATCTTTTAGTAAAGTCGTCCCAGGAACGCAACTCATCAATATTGGCAATATCATTTTAAAGTCGTCTACTTTAAAATGAATAATACGTGTCTGAATTGCCGATATAAATGAGTCAGATTAAATAAATTATTAGAAGAATTTTTTACTAAGCAACAACATTTTTATTTATTTAGTATTATTTTGTATTTTGACAACGACACCCGACTTGGGCGTCGAAACGTTAATAAAATCATTTTTAGGTAAAATTGTGGCTTATTTCCCATTTGAATATACTTGATTATAAAAATGCCACAAGAAAATAGCTTCAGAACAACATTGTATAATAGATTATATAAATAATCATAAACATTTCAATATTCATTTCACTACTATTTATTTTGCCGCATACTGAATAATGTTTAAACTATGCCGTACTAGTTTATTCTGATCAACGAGTTTGGCCTAGGCTAAACTAATTTATCCAATCGGGCTTAAGACGATGGCTATAGGACTAACTAGTTTAGCCTAGGCTAAACTAGTTTGTCCTGAAATCGGGTTTGGCCAGTAAAACAAACAAAAAATGACACATTGTACTTTAAAAAGCTTTAACATCCTTTTTTTTTCCTAGTATATTATGTAGTTTTGTTTTGTATTAGTACATTAAAGTAGTTCTTGTAATTTTCCGCCTAGGTATCGAATTATATTTGCTCTAATTAATAAAATAAACAAAATTCCAAATATCTCTTAGGTATTTGTGGACTGCAAAACCTGACAATAGTGACCACCTCTATATAACGGCCAATAATAGGTCTTTCATTTTTAGTGGCTGTTATTGATTGCTTTTACTGTATTAACATTGCAGTTTTGCATTTAGAAAGGACTGGTATATAATAAACCTGCTTTAATATGCTTTATAGATCTGACTAACGCCTTCGATTTTGTAGGACTAGAAGATGTGCTAAGATTGCTAAAGGAGAACAAAACCAAAATAAAAGTCCAGAATGAACTAACATCGGAAATAGAAATCAACTCGGTAATACGACAAGGGGATAGTTTGAGCCCATTTCTTTTTATGTTAGTAATGGACAAAATCATAGAAGACATTAAAAGTACATGAACAAGATATAAGATGACAGAAAAACAAATAAAAATCCTCTATTATGCTGACGACGCAATCTTAATTTCCGATAACGAGGATAACCTACAGAGAATGGCACAAACTTTCAATACAGTGCCGAAAACTTACAGCATGAAAATATCAACAGCTAAGACAAAATTCCTGGTAGTGTTAAGGGAACCCATATGATGCCAAATTGTAATTAACAACGAACTAACTGAACAAGTCTCGAGATTCGAATATCTGGGAGTCGAAATATGTAGTTATCATGTTAAAGAGATCGTCCGAAAGTAAGCAAATAGAGCCAATTATGTGTCAGAATGTCTGATGGATGTCATCTGGAAAATTAAAGATATGAGGCTGGAAGGGAAAGTACGCATATACAAATCATGAGTAAGACCGATCATGAAGTAAGCGATAAAAACAAGATGTGACACAGCAGAAAGAAAGAAGATATTGAGAACATCATCATTGAGAACGCTGAGGTCAATAACTGGGAAAACACTGAGAGATAGAATACCGAATGACAGAATAAGAGATCTCTGTAACATAAAAGACATAGTACGGTGGGCAAGACAAAGAAAACGATAGTGGAATGAGCATGTGACGAGAACGGACAGCTAGAGAATAGCCCGTACGCATCTAAACATTCCGTATATGTATTTGGAACATAGGAGTTTTCTATTGGTTCGTTTCAGCACGCGGTAATATTTTAACCAATAGGCGGCGAGGTTCCAAATGCATATACGGAATGTTAGTCGGTCCCAAATTCATATACAGAATATTAAATATCGTACACCGAAAAAGATAAGTTTTTTTAGAGTCTTTTAAAAGGAGATTGATTTTAAAATACTTGTTACTGTATTATTAAATAAAAATAAAACAATTACAGTATTTGGAATGTTATTTGGTGCGAAATTCATATGCGGAATGTTAATTATTCGTACACCAAAAAATGGGACTTTTTATTAATCAGTTAAAGGAGACTGATTTTAAAATACCTACTTTATTAATGTATTATTAAAGAAAAATAAAACAATGATTAGGTACCTATTTGGTGCGAAATTCATAAATGGGATGGTATAGATTTGAGACACATATTTCTTTATTTGACTGAGGTTTTGCTTTCTCAGAATTTTTAATGACTTGCACGTGTTGTTAAGTATGTTTAGATCTGTTTCAACTATTCAATTATTCAATTCTGTTGAAGTTTAGGGCTGTGTACTATCAGACGAAAATAAATGTTAACTTGGTTATAACGTTTGTGGTTGTGTTTTAAATATTATTTATTTTATAAAATATTGTATATTTACATAATGGATTTGCCAAAAAGTTTTAAATACATTGTAATCAATGAAAATAAGTACCGACTCGACATTAGAAATGAAGAAGACATGAATAAATGGCTAAATGAATACAAAAGTATTTATTTTTCAAGCTGGAGAGCTACACATACGAAAAAAATACTGCTCACTATTTATGCAGGTAAGTTCTTATAATATAATATTTGATGAAATATAAATAATAATATTTTATATACATACAGTGCACTGGAATAAGTGTTACCCCCCTTATTCACCTATTTATTTTAGCACATAACTAAAACGCGCAGACAGGTCGATTTTTAAAACAATCATAGTACCTATATTATAACATCAATGTTTCGAACTTTACGCGAACCCTGTTTTATTTTTATTTAATAATACAGTAACAAGTATTTTAATATCAATCTCCTTTTAAAAGACTCTAAAAAAACTTATCTTTTTCGGTGTACGATATTTACCATTCCATATATGAATTTGGGGCCGACTAACATTCCGTATATGCATTTGGAACCTCGCCGCCTAATGGTTAAAATATTACCGCGTGCTGCAACGAACCAATAGAAAACTCCTATGTTCCAAATACATATACGGAATGTTTAGATGCAGCCCGTACAGCCAGAGATTCAAAGCCAACAGGCAATAAACCAATAGGAAGGCCCTTGAAAAGGTAGCGAGATTGCTGACACTCAACATCACACCTACGAATAAAAGCTCAAAATCGGTTAAGAACATGTCAAGAGGCCTAATATAAGAAGAAGAAGAACATTGCAGTTTTGCTTACAAGCTAGGTACGCGTATTCAATATAGTTTTTGTACTTCTTATTCATGGTTATATTGATTTGAAGACAATATTTTTAACTAATTCATCATCTCTCATACCATTCACAAGAAGGCATTTTTTGGCATAAAATGAATTAAGATAAAATTTCATCTCCCTAAATATAATTTTGGAGTAAAATAAAATTAAGGCGTAAACTGAACCTAAGGTTAAGACACACTCGAGGAGGGATTAATAATATGAATACTGTAGGGCTTTTTCATGTAAAATTTAATATTTTGTGAAGTAACGAAGAAAATGAGTAAATATAAGTCGAGGACTCAAAATGTTAACGAAGTTTAAGCGATAAAAATCATACCCAAAATGCTTGGAAAAATCAAATTATGGAAATACTAAGGTATTTTTTCTACACTGTAAAATACACTGTTAGTACAGTCTTGAATCCGTCAAAAAAATTATATGGTTCTAAAAATTATAACGAGGCAAGTAACGTGAAATTTTAATCAATAATCAACAAGCCCTTGCCCAATCTACAAAGTGGATTAAAAAGTGGAGGAAGACCTTAAACACGTGAAGGTTAGGAACTGGAAAAAAGCACAAAACAGAAGTGCATGGAGAAATATTGTTTATGAAGTCCTTCAATTGTATATACTTAGGTTTAAGTTGTCTTTAAAATAATTATAATTAGTTAAAAAATACACAAGGAAAAGAAATAATTTTTCCTGTAGCTGGCTGTATATTTACCATCACTCACAAAAATCTTGAATGAAAAATCCTTTATAAAAGGTATAAAAAATTTATTAAAATACCTTTAGGGCTACATCACAGAACATTTTTGATTTTTAACAAAATCATCATCAGTGTTAAGAACAGGTTATAGACCGGTCTTTAGACTCAAAAGTGGGAGTGAGGTTACAATAATTACCATCAAGCTGAAAATTGGTAGGATTGTGCAAAATATCATCATAAATGAAATCTAAAAAGTCCTCATAAATCCGACCCGAGCTAAAAAATTTACGCGGGTCAAAGTCGCCAAATATGGTTTTTACCGATTTTCAGCGAAACGGTAAGTTTTATCATAAAATTAGCTCCAACAAAAAATGTAGATTAGATAAGTATCCATAAAAAATATTTTAATGCTTTTTTCCTAAGAGCCACCGTTTTTGAGATACAACGATTCAAATAGTTGAAAGAATTATAATCGTCATAATATGTATTATTAAACCACGTATTTACATCACTGAAGCTGTAATACAAGTAAACATAATATTTTATCGGTCAACTTAACTTATATTACACATATAATATAAGATAAATATGATAGTGTTTTTAGTACACAGCTTGCGGTCTACCGAAGGATGCAATGTATAAGCTGTATTATATTACAATGCCAACAAAAAAATCTTTACAAAGTGAATGTAACGCGAAAATAATAAGAGTTATTTCAATTTTACGGCTGATTCCCAACAAAAATAGTAAATTGATATGACAAAGTATTAACTTATAATCATTCTTTTTACTTATAATCAATAAGGAAAAATTTTCCTGTAGCTGGCTGTAAACCATTAATTACAAAAATTGAAGAAAAAGATCTTCTGTGTAAAAACCCCAATAAAGGGCTACATTAAAATACAGAACGTTTTTGCTCTAAAGAGAGCATCATCAATGCTCTAAGCAAGCTCTACATGCAAGCCACCAAAAATACATGCTCTCTTTGCTCTCTTTAGAGCTAAAATATTCTGTATTTTAATGTAGCCCTTTATTGGGGTTTTAAAACTAATATACCTTTTACACAGAAGATCTTTTTCTTCAATCTTTTTACTTATGTGTCTTATTCAATTTGTAAAGGTGGGTTTTGTCGGAATAAACACGTTCTATCGGTATGTCGGCTAATCTAATCACCCGAATTGTTCTTTTCTTAGAAGGTTTTGAACATAATAATGAAAGCCAACTTTCTAGGGAAAATGTTTATTGATAAGTACTAATAAACATTTCAATATACAATAAACTTTATGCAAATTTAGTTTATTTACTATTATGCAAATTACCCCGTAAGGGTAGATGACGTAATGATAATTGAAACAGACATAGACCAATTCATTTTATCAAATACAACTATTGTTGTAGATGATGATGTAGACTTGCTCGTATTACTCACTGCTCGAACTCCAATCGAAAAACTATCTTTTTTTTTTAAACCTGGAAAAGCTCAACACCAATCGGAAATATATTTATTCATCGAAAAGTTTATCTACCTTTGCAAAGTGTCAAAATCATATACTATTTTTACACGCAATAACTGGCTGTGATACGACATCGGCATTTTTCAGGAGGGGTAAAACAACTGTTTTTAAAATGTTTGAAAAACAAGATTATACTTGAATGTGCTGAAGTTTAAGAAAAACTAATTCAACTCCACAAGAAGTTATTTCCAACGGAATTAGATTTCTTCTCTCAATATAGTGAGCGCCTCAAAAACTACGTACTTAGATAAGTTTCGATATGCATGTTTCTTTAAAAATACTCGAAATAAAAAACAAGTGAAGTTATCTTGTATTTCTCCAACCTCATCGGCTGCTCATCAACATCTTTTTCGGGTATATTACCAAGTTCAAGTGTGGCTTGGTTATCAGCTAGATCCAAAAGACTGGGATGAAAATTAGTCGACAGTTCATTAGAACCAATTCAAACTTTATTCTCACCTGCGCCGGAAAAAGTCCTGAACTCAATTTTTTGCAACTGTGAAAAGGGATGTAGCGCTAAATGTGGTTGCAAAAAAAGTTGGACTGTTTTGTTCGGTAGCATGCACTAATTGTCAAAACCGGTCGTGCTCCAATGTTGAATCACCAACAATTGAGGATTCATTTGATTCTATCAAGGAGCCATGCGATGTGTCATTATTGGGACAATTTACTTGCACCCAGGATGAAGAACAAGCAGAAGATGAAGAAGAATAAGTACTAGAAGGTGAAGAAGAAGAAGAACAAGGAGAAGAGGAAGCAGAAGTAATAGAAAATTATGAACCAGTTGGATAAATTTCCCTTTATTTGAATTTATACCGCTTTTTATAACTTTGATCATTTTCAACCCTTGCCAATATCAATTATTCAATAGCTTCAAATTAAACAGAATCATAACAGATCCGTGGAATAGGCTACTGGGAAACCACATTAAAAAAACGCGCTAAAAAAGTTCACTACCTCAAAGGTGGTGTGGAAACGCGTGCGTATATTATGACGATTACAACTTTTTGAATCGTTGTATCTCAAAAACGGTGGCTCTTACGAAAAAATGTAATAAGACATTTTTATAGATAATTACCCAATTTACATTTTTTATTGGAACTAATTTTATGATAAAACTTACCTTTTCGCTGAAAATCGTTAAAAACTATATTTGGTGACCTTTGACCCCGCGTAAATTTTTTAGCACGGGTTGGATTTATGAGGAGTTTTTAGATTTCATTTATAATGGTATTTTGAACAATCCTGACAATTGTCAGCTTGATGGTAATTTTTGTAACCTCGAATGTGTAAGTTAACCAGAGTAAAATTGCAAGCTGAGCCACCAATGAAATACCAGGGTGAGAACCCTTTAAATGGTGAAAAAATATGTTATAATCGCATATTTCCTTCTAGACACATCTACACGCTTTGTAACCCACGTGGTGGGAGAGTCATACTGTACTCAAGGGACTAATTTTTTATAAATATTATCCATCCTATGGAGTTGTAAACAAATATGCGATTATAATATATTTTTATACCATTTAAACATGGTATTTCTTTGGTCGATCAGCTGGCCGCATATGACATGCCTCCCGAAAAAGGGTATCTTACCTGTCGCTAAAATGGTCACATATGAATTGCCTCCCAAGCTTTAAATAAATTACATGCTTCTAATCTTTATGTGAAGGTGAAACGTTGCCACATCTTCGTCCCTTTGTAAATTTTTGGCAAAATTGGTATTTTGTTATTTAATTTTCAACCTTTATGTATTAAACATTATTCACACTAGGCGGTATTTACAAATTTCAACTAACTACTTATACATAATATACAATTAGTTTTATAACCATTATAATATATTTTATACTAACCATTATTTTTTGTTATTGTAGTTATTAAGGTACCAAGGGCATTATAAGGATAATAACGCTTGAGGTCAATGGTGTATAGACCGAGGACCTTCGGCCCGAGGTATATACGTTGACCGAAAGCGTTATTATTATAATACCCGTGGTGCCTTCAACGTTTAATGTCCGACTAAATTATTCATTATATGCAAAAAATTTGCATGAATTTTGAATTAATTAGTTTTCAAATAAGTACATTTACCAGAAATATTCGTAATATAGTTGTGGTAACCATAGTTTTACTTAGAGTTTTATTGGTCAACTTGACAGTATTTAACTCGTTATCTAAATTTAATAGGCCCTAGGGCGTTATTTTTCAATAACACGCCCTTGGGAGTTATATCGTACTTAATAGACTTCGCAATAATGTCATTATTTGTCAAATAATAAACCAGTCGGACATTAATAATTTAATGTCCGACTGGTATATTATTTGACAAATAATGACATGATTTCGAAGTCAGTTAAGTATGATATAATGCCCTAGGGCGTTATTTTTAAAAACAACGCCCTAACGCTCTAGGGCATTAAATTTAAATGGCTAGTTAAATACTGTCAAGTTGACAAATAACAACCTAAGTAAAACTATGGTTACCACAATTACGTTACCACTATTGCTGGTAAATGTACTTATTTTAAAATTAATTAATTCAAAATTCACTCAAATTTTTTGCATATAAAAAATAATTTAGCCGGACATTAAACCTTGAAGGCACCGCGGGTATTATAGATAATAACGCTTTCGGTCAACGTATATCCCTCGGACCAAAGGCCCTCGGTATATACACCATTCACCTCAAGCGTTATTATCCTTATAATACCCTTGGTACTTTAATAACTATAACAAAAAATACAAAAACATAATAAGTACATATTTTATAGATTTATTAAAAATAACATCACAAAAAACTTATTTGGAAAATATTACAAAATGTGTATAGAAATATAAAATTACAAAATATTTTTCCTAAATTTATATGATACTACTTTGACAAATTCTAATCTATTTATTTTACATTCTCTTAATTCTAAAATTTTTTCATTTAGAAAATTTATTTTTGCTTTACTTTCGGCAACATTTTTTTTTTGGTGTCGAAACAGAATTTATTTTAATATAGGTATTTATTTGAAATTGTAAAATTATATCAATTAAATTATTAATATTGGGATGAGGGCAGTAGAAAGAAGAATTATACTTGGAATGAACACTTTCGCATGGGTTTGTGCTCCTTTGTAAGGATGAAGAGTGCTCACCCAAAGATGTGGAGGAAATGTCGAATTTTCAGATATGTAATTATCAACAAGATAATCACAAAACTGGGTGACTCTTTCATCGACTGGTTTAATTTCTGCCAAACTTATAGCAAAAAAATCGCTAAGAACTTCAGGGTATAAGATTGAAAGACCAAAAATATAAATAAGAAAATGCGTAATTTCGATTGAGTTAACACCTTTTTTCTGGTATTCTGGAGATAATGCCAGTGCTTGAACCTTTCTATACCATGCCCGTCCCAAATGAAAACGACATCCATGAAGATCTGCTTCAGGAAATGCCATACGAATATCATTATAAATGGAAATTTCAAAGTCTGAAGTTGTTACTTTAGAGGATAGAGGACAACTAATTGTAAAACATTCTTCTATGATATATTTAAAAGAGAGATAATATGAAGACGACTTTTTATCTTGAAGTAAACAAAAGACAAGAGGAATATAATGTCCATTTTTCAAGCCATGTATACTAAACAATTGAGTGAAAGAACGAGGACAGTATTGAAAAGTTCCGTCAACATACCAATAATTGGAAACAGTCGAAAGAAAACGAAGATTTGAAAAGCATGTTAATATAACAATATGATTATCTTTGTTATTTTTAATTATAAAATTTTTATTTCTATTTGTAATAATAGAAGATAAATCAAGAGCTTGATGAAATTCAGATATATTTTTGGGAAGTTTAATTAAAGAATTAGTGGTTCTAGCATAATATAAATTTTGTCTCACCTTATTGATATCATTAATAGTAAATGTCTCTATATTTGTCTTCTTAAGTTCTTTACAGATGAGCTTCATTGGTTTTTCGCTGAGATCTTCCACGGCTGCTCTGTTTATTGGATTGCTTACGGCTTTTCTATTGTAAACTTCGGCCTTCGGCAGACAACTTCTCGTGGTTATGATCTAATATTGATTCAATTATCGTATTTTCACATCCCTGTGTTTTCACAAATGCTTTATAGGTTTTTTAGTACATTAGTAGGTACATATTTAGTACAATATAAACAAACAAAAAGATTAATGTAAAAGTACCTATTCATGGAATCGTTAAGAAGAGATTAGAATCGGAACCCAGAAAAGCTGGCTATTAGATTGCCGGGTATTAACAAGTTTCTTTTCTAAAAAGAAATATGTCATACTGTGAAATATTTACGTTACCATATTTTATGTACATCTTAGTACCTATTTAAATTATGATTTGGCAACATTGTGTCATTATACAGAGATTAAGTAGACAAAATATCAGCCTAAATGTTTAACAAACCGGAGGCATTTCGATTGTACCTGGGACGCATTTACCTGAAAAAGTGGGAGGCATTTCGATAACGCCGGATCAGCTTGCAATTGACCTGTTCCTAACACTAATGATGATTTTGTTAAAAATCGAAAACGTTCGGTGATGTAGCCCTTAAAGGTATTTTAATAAATTTTTTATACCTTTTACAAAGGATTTTTCATTAAAGATTTTTATAACTAGTTAATCTTATGCTTATGTTTAATAAATGCCATAGGTCTTAACGGCCTCTTGGGCGTATAAACAAATAAATATTATAAAACAACAACACCAGCTGAGAACCATACTCAACATTTTTTCACTTTTAATCAAGAAATAAAACTTTCTACGACAAAAAAGTAGCAATGAACCTCTGTGGACACGGGTCAGTAAAAATAAAAATAAACTGAAATATTCCTTCCACAGAAGGTATAATAAAGTGGTTACACCCAAGAAAAATACTAAAAGAATACCCGCAAAATCCCTTTATTACAAAATTATTGATCATAAACCGTCCAGAACTCCAGTCAGATTCGAGGACTTTGTGTGGGTAATAAAGTATTTTGTGGCAAATATTTTCTCGGTATACTTATCCATTTAACAATATTTTGCCGTATATACACGGCAAAGGAGAACACACAAGAAATCAATAAATATTTATCTCGTTGATTTGGACGGAAAATCTAGAAGCCACTGGAAGGGGAGACGTTGTTTGTTTGAACGTATGTCGTCAATCAATTGAATAGAGTGTATTTATTTATTTTACTCTATTTAATTCCACTTAAATTGATTGTTGAAACGAAAAAAAAGTCTAGGGTTATTTTAGCACATTTTATTATCATATAAAACTGCGTATTATATTTTTTATAGAATGTGTTATAGAAAATAAGTTCTCCAATTTGATAACAGATGTGAAAACGTGCAGAGAGGCAAACGTAGGTTCTGATCACCATCTATTTAAAATTAATATGAGGGATGTAATAATTAAAAAGCATAAACCGAAAAAGAAAGAACATAAAAATTTAACTTTGAAGAACTGCAAAAATCTGAGGTAGTGCAGGGTTATCAAAAGGATATACAGGAAAGCTATGCCAAACAAGATGGTGCTAATGTGAATGAATAACATAGAACAAAAACTCTTGAAAATTACAAAAAACTATAAAGGAAGCAAGATTAAAAACAACCATTGGTTCGATGACGAATGTAAAACAGAGTTGAAAAAATATCAGAGTGGGGAACAACGAAGGAAAGTAAAGAAAAGTCTAGTAGACAAGGCGAAAACGGCGGGTTCTTTGGAGAAAATACTCCCATGAGATTTTTTTGCATAATCACATTCGGCAGACATTCCAGAATAAGATTCAAGAAGTCGCCCACGCGAAAAGTGGTCCAAATTTTTTTTAATCAAATTGCAGAAATCAATATTTTTGGCCCGGACAATTTTTTTTAGGTTTTTTGGACTATTCTCGATAAAAAAGGTCTCTTATAATTTTTCTCTTAAGTTGATCGTTTTCGAGGTAAAAGCATTTTAAAATTGAAAAAAGCGAAAAATGGCGATTTTCAAGGCTTAATAACTCGTTTAAAAGTTATTACTATGAAAGTCAGAAAGTGACTAAATCAAAGTTTAAAGCCCCTTACAAGATCATGAAGAAATTTTTGTCATTATTTGATTACTAAGCTGTTAGTTTTAAGTAAAAATAATGAGCGTCATGCACGTATTAGGCGGCCGTATTGTAATTAGTTTTTCTTAAATACCTCCAGAATGCTTCTATTTAGAAAAACAAAAATTGGTACGCGTATTTATCTACAAGATATAAATCTAATCCCTCCATTGCAAATTTCTAGTACCGATCATAGGCGTCCGTTCTGGGTAGGGCAACGGTTATTTTATCGCATAACTTTTTTATCTTTAACTTTTATGCATTTCTGACACTGGATTATGAAATTGTGAAGTATTCTAGTACTAAAAGGTACTCTTGTTTTAAGTCGGTAGGACACACCGTTTTCTAGAAAAATGGATTTGAAAATTTTTCGCTTTAGAAATCAGTCATCAATGTTGTCAAATCGGTTTCGGTCAACTTAAAATTTCTCATTCGTGCGTGTAGAAGTAAAAATTTTTCCATTTTTTTTGAATTCATTATTTTTTCCACTTATCCGGTTTTCACCGGTTATTACTTTAAAATGAAAAAACCGGTTATAACCGGGACAAAAAACAACCGGTAAAACCGATTATTGCTTAGTAAAAAAAAACGGTTTTAGATTATAACCGGTAGGCTTTTCCCATCCTTAGATAGTGGAAGTATGGGACGCTGAAGAAATGGCCTAAGATTGGAACAAGTATATTATAAAGCCCATACACAAAAAGGGAGATAGAACTGAATGCGCAAACCACAGAGGAATATCCTTTTTAGAGGTAATAAACAAGGTACTCACCATATTAATCAAAAAACGGATAGAAAAATATGTGGAGAAGAGTCTAGGAGAATATCAGGGAGGATTTCGTAAGGGAAAATCAACAACCGATAAAAAATTTATGTTGAAACAAATCCTGATCAGTTGCTATGAATACAACATTGCAGCACAACTACTGCTTATTGATTACAAGGCTTATCCCGTTCACAGCGTAATACGCCTTTGGGTTCCCGTTCGCCAAGTCTGTCTATTCTGCCAGTCTTCTTCAGATAGATTTCTTGCTGACAAGTTTTTGTGATAACTGCCACACTTCTGAGCCATAGACGATTACTGGTTTTAATATGGTATTATATATTCTTTTTTTCGTTTCCGGAATTTATTTTTTTGCCATAATACTGAATTCAACGCACCTATAACTTGTTTTCCTTTAGTTATTCTGTCTTTTATGGCTTCATCTCTTCTCCCTGTCTTTGTCAGTTTTACCCCAAATATGTACATTGGTCACATTTCTTAATGGTTTCATCTTCTAAGTCGAGGTCATCTGCAGTATTTTCTCCTCCTACGCAAAGATATTGTGTTTTTTGGACATTTACTTCGAGGCCACATTTTTGTACTCTTCCATTAGTTTTCTAGCCATATACTCCAGGTCTTCTTTGTCTTGGGCAATAACTACCTGGTCATCTGCATAGTGCAACGTACATATATAACGTTTCATCCCCAATAGATAGCCCCATCCCTTTACACTTCTTCCAGTGCCTGAGTGCTTCATCGATATACAGGGTGTCCCGAAAAGATTGGTCATAAATTATACCACAGATTCTGGGGTCAAAAATAGGTTGATTGAACCTGACTTACCTATATACAATCGTGCACACAAAAAAAGTTACAGCCCTTTGAAGTTACAAAATGATAATAATTTTATTTTCATATATCGAAAACTACTAGAGATTATTTATTGGAAATAGACATGTGGCATTCTTATGGCAGCAACATCTTAAAAAAAATTAAAGTGAAATTTGTGCACCCCATAAAAGATTTATGGGGGTTTTGTTCCCTTAAACCCCCCCAAACTTTTGTGTACGTTTCAACTGAATTATTATTGCGGCACCATTAGTTAAACACAATGTTTTTAAAACTTTTTTTCCTCTAAGTACTTTTTCGATAAGCCAGTGTTTATCGAGATATTTTGAATATTTGTCGAATCCACCACATATTTGTATATGGTTAAGTACGATTATAGAAACCTGTTAATAATGTGAAAATTTATTTATAATAATTTTTATTTTTAGGTGTATTTTGAAAAAGAAGCCACATCTCGATAAAAGGTGACTTATCAAAAAAAGGCTAAGAGGCAAAAAAGTTTTAAAAACACTGTGTTTAACTAATGGTACCGCAATAATAGTTTAATTGGAACGTACACAAACATTTGGGGGGTTTAAAGGAACAAAACCCTCATAAAATTGTTATGTAAACATATTAAAAAAGAAGGCGCATCTCGATAAAAACTGGCTTATCGAAAAAATATTAAGGGCAAATTTTTTTTAAAAACGTTGTGTTTAACTAATGGCACCACAATAATGAATTAATTGGAACGTACACAAAAGTTTGGGGGGGGGGTTAAGGGAACAAAACCCCCATAAAACTTTTATAGAGTGGACAAATTTCACTATAATTTTGTTTAAAATGTTCCTGCGATAAGAATGATACATGTCCATTTTTAATAAAATATCTCTAATAGTTTTCGATATATTTAAAAAAATCGATTTTCATTTTGTGAATTCAAAGGGCTGTAACTTTTTTTTATGAGCACATTTGTACTAAAGTAAGTTAGGTTCAATCAAACTATTTTTGAGTCAAGAATGTGTGGTATAATTTATAACCAATCTTTTCGGGACCCCCTGTATATGTTGAACAGTATGGGAGATAAACAACAACCTTGCTTCAGTCCTTTTGTTACCTGAAAACCATTAGACACCTCTTTTCCTATTTTAACTTTTGCTATTGTGTTCTTATGTAGCTCTTTAATAGCGTCGATTAGTGTAACACTGATAGTGGTTTTCTCCGAAACTTTCCACAACTTCGCAACAGGCACGGTGTCATATGCTTTTGTTACAAGGCTGCTTACGATAAAATAGACGGAAATAAAGTAGTAAAAGAAAAGATAAAAGAGTTCCAAGTACCAACAAAAATAATAAGATTAGTAAAACTTATACTTAGAAAAGCCATTTTTGCTGTGAAAAGGGTACAGTTTCAGAATTCGAAGTGAAAAAAGCGTTCGTCAAGGAGACCCATTGTCCACTTTGTTATTCAATATGGCCCTGGAAAAAATTGTAAAGGATCGTGGGATAGATAGGTCTGGAACTGTTTTTTACAAGGAACACCAATGCCTGGCGTATGCTGATGATGTGGTTCTCATTTAGAGAAGGGCGCATCTGTAAAAAAATTAGTACATTTGGACGTTGAGAGGTGACTCAAATTTTTTTGCAGAAATTGCTTGAAAATAACTCAAATAATAATATTTGAGTTATCCTCACTCTAAAAAAGGTCCGGAACATTGTTTAAATAATCAAAATGTCAAAAAATGAAGGAAAAATTCGATTTTTTTTCTTCGTTTTTTGATTATAACTTTAAAAGTATTCATTTCCGAGAAAAGTTGTACTGACATAAAAGTTGCGTAATTAAATTTCCTACAATATAGAATTGGTTAAAAATTGAAAAAATAGTCACCCTTGTTGCAAAATAGCAATAATTGCGAAAAAACCATACAAAAACAAGTATTCGCATTTTACGTTTTTCAACCATTTATGCTACACTTAGGACCTTCATATTTCACACAGAAAAACTTTATGATACAGTAAAACAATACTGTACATTAAGATCGGTTCAACAGATTTTGCAAAATAAATTTTGCAATCCAGCTTTCGCAAAAAAAATTAATTTTATCCAGATAGGAAGTTGAAATTTTTTTTGCTTATAGAAGTGTACTATACCTTTCATTTGCAATTTGTAAAACTAAAATCGATTAACTACCATGGCGTCAGGAATTTTTTTAAATAATCATTAATTATTGGTGCTACGCGCAGGACAGCGGATAGTTTGCTCTGATTGGGCATTCCAATGACCTTTGATAATGATTGATACATTTTAATTTTTATTACATTTCGATATAAATAAATAAATTTGTTTATTGCAAAATAAAAACATACTCTATCCTTTGAAATAACACTTTTTTTAGCAAAAACTTTCTTTATTCATATATTTTAACTTAGAGAATAAAAGTTTATTATTTTTAAACATATGCAATTGTTTAAACAATATTTCGCAAACAATAATAAAATTAGTTTGACTTTTGTGGAATTAAAATATTAAAATACAACAAAATATAGAGTAAGAAAATAATATATTAGATAAAAATTGGAAGAAATTTTGGTGGAAATCAACTTGTGTGAATCGAACACCGCTGTCCTGCGCGTAGCACCAAAAATTAATGTTTATTTAAAAAATTTCCTGACGCCGTGGTAATTAATCGATTTTAATTTTGCAAATTGCAAATGAAAGATACAGTACACTTCTATAAGCAAAAAAAAAATTCAACTTGCTATCTGATTTATTTTCAGTCCTGCAACATTAAAAAAAATGAATTTTTTTGCGAAAGCTTTATTGCAAAATTTATTTTGCAAAATCTATTAAACCGATCTTAATGAAATTTACAATGTTGTTTTACTATATTATAAAGTTTTTCTGGGTAAAATGTGAAGGTCCTAAGTGTAGCATAAATGGTTGAAAAACGTAAAATGCGAATACTTGTTTTTGTATGGTCTTTTTCGCAATTATTGCTATTTTGCAACAAGGGTGACTATTTTTTAAATTTTTAACCAATTCTATATTGTAGGAAATTTAATTACGCAACTTTTATGTCAGTACAACTCTTCTCAGAAATGAATAGTTTTAAAGTTATAATCAAAAAACCAATAAAAAAATCGAATTTTTCCTTCATATTTTGACATTTTGATTATTTAAACAATGTTCCGGACCATTTTGAGTGGGAGGATAACTCAAATATTATTATTTGAGATATTTTCAAGCAATTTCTGCAAAAAAATTTGAGTCACCTCTCAACGTCCATCTCAAAACAGATGCGCCCTGGACTAATTGCAATAAGTGGAGAAGACCTGGTAAGTACGGCATAAAGACTGTTTCGGGCTAACGCTAATGTTAGACTGAAAGTGAATATAAATAAATCCAAGTACACGGAAATTGCGAGGAAACAAGAAAAAAACAGCATGGGACACTTTAAGTTAGAGGTATAATTTGAAGGATGGATCAGAGGTATAATTTGAGAGGGTGGACGAATATATGTATTTGGGTACACTTATCGATTAGGCATGTAAGGAAGAAACATAAATCCAGTTAAGACTGACCAAGAGTAACATATGCGCTGGGTCTCTGAACAAAATAATTAAGGCTAAAGAAATGTCGAGTAATACAAAAATACAAAACGATAATTAGACTCAGAATGCTATACGGGGTCGAGAAATGAAGTATGAATAAAACTATACATAATAGATTGGAAGCCTGGATTGGAAAAATAGTTGAGGGAGAATGGAAAAGACGACGGAGATGGCTTGGTCATCTAGAAAGAATGCAGGAGGGCAGACAAGTCAAGAATATTGTTTGGAGAGCACCTAAGGAAAAAAAAAAGAAAGGAAAACCAAGAAGATGCAGTAATGGAAGACGTCAATGAGTTGGCAATCAAACATTGGAGGCTGACAGCTAAGAACAGAAAATGGGCCTAAAATGCCTGTTAATTCTATACATAATATATGGGTGATTCCATTTCAAATCACTCAATTTTGGAGCAAGAAAAATTTTGGATTTCCGATTTGTCTGAAAATTGGTGTATATCTTCTGCAGGACGTAAAAATAAGATATTTAAGGTCAAAAAATCTTCTTCTTCTTTTTTTCTTAAAATGTTATTTTATGCGATTTTACAGTGATTTGGTGTTTATTTAAACAAATTTGCATTTTCTGTCGCAAAGTATCAATGAAAAACATAATATTTTAATAGAAGGGACTCAAAAATGTCATTATGTGGCATTATAACAAGTTATTTTGATTCAAAACAAGTTTTTGATCAAATTATATAGTGTAAAAAACGTTAATATACCGTTTTTTACATTTTCTCCATTCCCAAAATACATTATAATCGATTTGGCTAAAAATTTGCCCACTTATAACCAAAACATAGGACTTTAAGTGGTGAGAAGGAGTTCAATTATATTACAATACCAAAAAAGTTACATGCAATATCATAGTCAAAAATATAGTCGTCTACTGTAAGTAAAATTAACACGAAAATATCGACCTCACGACAAAAAATGTTAAAAAGAAATTGTAATAATTGTAAATACGATTTATTTGGAACAATTTCAGTTCCTACCATTTTTGGATATTGAGCAAAACAGGTTTTCCTTTAAAATCAAGATGGCGACTAACGTAACGGAGGAATTCATTCGTGATTTTAAATTTAGGCTACTATTGATTCCCCTAAAGATTAGAAAAATAAAACTTTTGGGAAGCTCGGCATGCAAGGTCAAATGCTATTCCGACTGGACTAATATACTTTTGAGTCTGATACTGCATGTAACTTTTTTGATATTGCAATATAATTCAAATCCTTCTAACTACTTAAAGGCCTATGTTTTGGCTATCTGTGGGCAAATTTTCAGCCAAATCGATGATGATGTATTTTGGGAATAGAGAAAAAATATAAAAATCGGTATTTTAACGTTTTCTACACTAAAAAATTTATCAATGACCTTGTTTTGAATCAAAATAACTTGTTATAATGCCATATATGTAATGACATTTTTGAGTCCCTTCTATTAAAATATTATGTTTTTCATTCATACTTTGCAACAGAAAATGCAAATTTGTCTGACTGTCATTAAAAATCCTACATGCGAGGCGAGCATTCTGCTATCTGACAGCGCAGTATTCAAATGGTAAGGTTTTTTGACCTTACCATGATCAAATATTCGTTTTATATATTAATGTAATTTTCGTGTGAAAGTCCTTTGTGCTCGTTCTTGATGTTTAACTTTTCTGGATACAAAAATAACCAACAGCATATTGAACAATTTTTTAAAAAGACAGACAAGGTTTTTTCCAACCAATAAAAAACTACATAAGAAACAGAAGTATTTCATATCATAAATGGAACCCATCTCTCTTCATAGTGGTATTTTGACCTTTTTGACCATACCTCCGAAGATGGCTTTATAAGCCGAAAGCGCTCAGCTAAGAATTATTAATTTTACACACTTCAAAAGTACACTTCTCCCCCTTTTACCTGTTGTCATAAGTGTGTACAAAACTATTTCAGTCTTTACATTTTTAAATGCAAATTTGTTTAAATAAACACCAAATCACTGTAAAATCGCATAAAATAACATTTTGAGAAAAAAAAGAAGAAAAAGATTTTTTTTTTACCTTAAATATCTTATTTTTACGTCCCGCAGAAGTTATATACCAGTTTTCAGACAAATCGGAGATCCAAAATTTTTTGCCTGAGTGATTTGACATGGAATATACCATATAGGTACTTACCTATTTAACAATATTTTGCCGTATATATGTTACCGGCCAAACCCGATTTCAGGACAAACTAGTTTATCTTGATACAAAGACGCACACTTCCGGACTAACTAGTTTATCCTGAAGTATATGTTTTTATATCAGGATAAACTAGTTTAGCCTAGTCTAAACCAATCTAATCTAGTCAAAAGTACATACATAATTGATTACAGATTGGTTGCTGATTTAAACGTAGCTTTAGAAGACACTATTAAGAGTTGTAAGACTTTTAAGTATTTAGGGTAAATGATAAACCGAGATGGCACTTCTATGAAAGATATAGAAATGAAAATAGTACGGGGAAAACAAGCCACGAAAGCACTCCATGGAGTGATCTGGAAGAACACTCTAAAGAAAACAAATAAGGATTTTTCAGGGCATAGTGCTGAATATTACCCTACAAAAGCGGAAGAATGGCCAGTGACAACAATAATACGAAATAAAATACGAACAGAGTTGAATTGGAGTTTATGAGAAGGTGTCTACAAATTACCAGGTAGGATAGAATAAGAACAGAGGAAGTATGACACAGAATAGAAGTAGAATGCTCAATTACAAAAAAGTTGTGGTAGTAAAAGTAGAGCCTTGAGATGGTACGGGCATTTACAAAGAATGCCAAAGCACAGGCGGCCGAAAAGATTACTGGACTGGGACCCGCGGAGAGGAAGACCTGCTGTGAGATGGAAAACGCACATAGGAAAGACTATGTTAGATAGAGACCTCAGAGATGGCGACTGGGAGAATAGAGTGCTATGGAAGACGAAAACGGCAAACTCATAATGGGAAAAAGCCAAGAAGTAGAAAGTAATTCAGCGAACTAGTAGGGCTTAATATAAATAATAAATTAAATAAAATACTTGTTGTTGGAAAATAATCATTTTTAATAAAATTATAATTATTCGTAACAAACAAACAATAATATTGAGTTATATTCGCGGCCGGACGGACAGCCAGCCTAGGTCAAATTTCTCACCTTTAGTACCATCCTTGGTTTATAAGCTTTCATTTGACACCTCGTGTGATTCTACCCGGTATAATGACGAAGGAGATGAGTTCACGGAAAAACAGACAGATGGACGGACGGACGTGATAGTTCAACGTTTTCACATTTTTTCAAAATTGGTGAAACAATATTAATTCGTAGTCGATTTTATTCGTAACTGTATCTTTTCTCGAATTATACAAGAATATATTGATTTATAGCATGTATCAATATCTTCATTCGATATATCATATGATACAATATTTTCTTTTGTAGCCTTTTTTTCTATTCGAAATGTCGAATAAAGGCCTCTCCCATTTCTCGCCATTCATCTCTGTTGTGTGTGAGGAGTTTCCACATTGGTCCTGCGACTCTTCTGATGTCATCGCTCCAGCGCATTTGAGGTCTTCCTCTTGGTCTCTTCGCTTCGTACGGTCGCCAGTTTCCAACTTCCTTGCTCCATCTACCATTTTCGAGACGTTCGTTGTGTCCAGCCCATTTCCATTTTAATTTAGCCGCTTGTTCCACGGCATCCCTTACTTTTGTTTTGTTTCGCGTTGCTTCGTTTGTTTGCCGATCTATGAGTGAGATACCAAGAATCTGTCGTTCTATGGCTCTTTGAGTTTTTCTGATCTTGTCCATGTTAATTTTTGTGAATGTCCAGGTCACTCCGTAAGTGAGAACGGGAAGGATACAAGAATCGAACACTTTGGTTCGAATGTATTGTGGTATCTTTTTGTCTTTTAGTATATATGAGAGTTTTCCGAATGCTCTTACTCGTCTGCTTATTTCGGTAGTTTGGTTTTCTTTGTTTACCTTGATATTCTGACCTAGATATATATATTCTTTTACATGTTCCACTTTTGTTCCTTGGATGGTTATCGTTGGTTGATCATCTTTGTTCGACTTTAGCTTAGTTTTGCTTAAGTTCATTTTTAGTCCTTTTTTTAAGGATTATCTATGAAGCTCATCGATCATCACCTTCAGTTCTTTCCAGCTGTCGGCTATTAGTACCACGTCATCTGCATATCTTAGGTGGTTTAAATACTTTCCATTTATCGATAGTCCCTTTGTTTCCCAATTTAATGATTTAAAGATGTCTTCAAGTGCGACAGTAAATAGTTTTGAAGATATGGTGTCTCCCTGTCTTACTCCTCGGTTGATTTTGATTGGCCTAGTTTTCATGTCGTTATCCATCGTGACTACCATTTCAGCATGTTTGTATATATTATGTATTAATATCCTATATCTAGAATCGATTCTGCTATTGACCAGTGCTTCCTCAATAGCCCATAATTCTATGCTGTCAAAAGCTTTTTCGTAATCTATAAATGCTAAGCAGATTGGTAAATTGTATTCGTTAACTTTTTCTATTAGGATCTTTAGTGTGTGAAGATGGTCGCATGTACTGAAGCCTTTTCTAAAACCGGCTTGTTCTGCTGGTTGATATACATCGAGCTTTGTTGTCAATCTATTTGTAATTATTTTTGTGAATGTTTTATAAAGTTGTGATAGTAGTGATATTGGACGATAATTTTTCAGATCTGTATTGTCACCTTTCTTGTGTATTAAGATTGTGTTAGCAGTATTCCATTCCTTTGGTATGTTTCCTTCAAATAGGTATTTATTAAAAAGTATTTTTAGGTATCTGATAACTTCTTCCCCGCCGTCTTTCAGCATTTCTGCCAGAATTCCATCGTTACCCGGTGCTTTATTTTTTTCATTTCTTTAAGTGCATTTTCTATTTCTGCTTCGCTTATTTCGGGCATTAATTCAGAGTTTACTTTTGTTATTTGTCTTTTCAGATTTTGCTCTGAACAGTCGGGGGGATCATTTTTGAATAGTATAATTCAGTATAGAAGTTTTCAATTATGATACAATATATCGATGTATAATTCTTTTGCCATCACTGTTAAGACGTGATTTGGGAATTGCCCGCATGTAAAAGTCCTTACATGTTCGCTAAATTACTTTCGACTCGGCTAAATTGGTTTAGACTAGGCCGTACTAGTTTATCCTGAACTGTGAGTCTTTATTATATCAGGATAAACTAGTTTGGCCTGAAGTGTGTGTATTGATATCAGGATAAACTAGTTTGGCCTATGCGCGATAGGACAAACTAGTTTGGCCTAGGCCATACTAGTTTATCCTAACGCGCTTAGGACAAACTTGTTTGGCCTAGGCCAAACTAGTTTGTCCTGAAATCGGGTTTGGCCGGTAACATATACAAGACAAAGGAGAACAAACAAGAAATCAATAAATATTTATCTCGTTGATTGGGACGGAAAATATAGAAGCCACTGGGAGGGGAGACTTTGTAGAGTTTGTTTTAACGTATGTCGTCAATCAATTGAATAGAGTGTATTTATTTATTTCACTTTACTTGATTCCACTTAACCTGATTGTTTAAACAAAAAAAGGGTTATTTGAACACATCCTACAAAGGTACATAGTTACACAATACTGGATAGTTATAATGAAAAAAAAATTTAATGTTATTTACATTACTCCTTCTCCTCTATCCTTAATCCCTTATAGGTATGTAGTGACACCATCTAAGGACCCCGCAGAAACCTTATGGGAAATGGCTCTCTGTCAAATGCTCTGAAATTTTGGGTTCTGGTAGTTCTTGATGTGTAGAACAAAAGACTCAATGGGTGGGTAGCTCCAAAAAATCATGGTTTTAAGATATAAGCCTCTGAAATTATAGGTACAGTGAGGACGTTTGAGTTGAAATAGTCATTTTCTCGAGAATGGGCGACTCTGGAAATAAATTACGAATCAGGTCGATTTTTATTTTTAAATTATAACTTTTTTGCATATATTTCATACTAGTGACTTCATCTATGTGGGCGTGAAGACGCAATCGATGATTTTTTTTAAATAAGAATACGGGTCGTGTGATAGCTCATTTGAAAGGTTATTCAATTATCTATTCAATAATATAAACAATAACATACATATTTATACAGGGTGCCCAAAAAATTTTTTTGAATTAAATTAATTGAGACAAAAAGTAGAATGTATCTAATTTTTTTTAATTCGAAATACATTTACTGTTGTCCCAAAACAGGAAAAAATGTTTATTTGATAAAC
The DNA here is from genome assembly GCF_917563875.1 of Diabrotica virgifera virgifera. Classification (NCBI taxonomy): domain Eukaryota; kingdom Metazoa; phylum Arthropoda; class Insecta; order Coleoptera; family Chrysomelidae; genus Diabrotica; species Diabrotica virgifera. The sequence goes on from NC_065452.1 coordinate 23,208,917, forward strand.
AAATATTGTTTTCGCTTAAATTCAATACCAAATCTGCCACCCACCTGCCTCTTAGCAGTTTGAACATTTAATTTAAGCGAAAAGCAATGTTTATTTTTCAAATTAACATTTTTTTCTGTTTTCTGGCAACAGTAAAATGTATTTCGAATTAAATAAATTATAATACATTCTTCTTTTTGTCTCAATTAATTTAATAAAAAAATTGGGCACCCTGTATAAATAAATATGTTAATGTTTATACTAGTGAATAGAGAATTGAATAACGTTTCAAACGAGCTATCACACGACCCTTATCTTATTTAAAAAAATCATCGATTGCGTCATCACGCCCAGATGGATGACGTCACTAGTATGATATATGTATATGCCAAAAAATTATAATTTAAAAATAAAAATCGACCTGATTCGTAATTTATCTCCAGAGTCACCCATTCTCGAGAAAATGACTTTATTCCAACTCAAACGTCCTCACTGTACCTATAACTTCAGAGGCTTATATCTTAAAACCATGATTTTTTGGAACTACGCGCCCATTAAGTCTTTTGTTCTACATATCAAGGACTACCATAACCCAAAGTTTCAGAGCATTTGACAGAGAGCCGTTTCCCTTAAGGTTACTGCGGGGTCCTTTGTATAATTTATTTCCATTGTTCCTTGTTCGGGGCTAGTTGTTCAGCCTCTTGAATTCCTCGATCGACCAGTGTTTTTCTTTGATCTACCCAACGACTTGGAGATCTTCCCCTCGGTCATTTTCTTTCAACTTTGCCCTCAATGATAAAGTGTTCCTGTTCTTCAGGAAATGTGTCCAAAATACTGTATCTCTGTTGTGTTTGTTTAAGCAACCTATCTTTTATATTGAGTTGTTCTATTATGGATACATTATACATTTTTTTCTATGTTCAACCCAGGAGATTCTCCATATTATGTGAAGGTACTAGTCTTCATTTTGTGTACTGTACACATCAAAGAAACATGAAACGTAAATCACGTTTTATGGAAATAAAACACTGCTAAATAAATAAACGTCCGGCCATTTATGAAACTCTCCGAAAATAAAAATGTTTTATGAGCATGAATCACACTCGTTTCATTGGTAGGCGATCTTCAAGATTTGTTTAGCCGTGTTTTATTTTCATGAAACGTGTTTTACGTTACATGTTGCATGTTTTACGTTTCATGTTTCGTTGATGTGGTTAGGCACATCAAAGAAACATGAAACGTGAAACATGAAACAAATAAATTGTAAAAAAAGTAACTGTTTCATGTGATAAGCTAATCGATAAAACAAAAATAAAATTTGTATATTCGGCAATGGATAGTGACGGGGTCGTTGCTGTCGGCGCCGCTCTTTAATTGCTTTTTAATATCAAAGAAACGTGAAACATGGAACAAATAAATTGTGAAGAACGAAACCGTTTCGTGTTATATAGTGTAGGAAGCAAAGGTTGAACTTCGCAAATAAGTCCGGTTATATTTTTTTTCAGTATATCAAGGGGTGCTTTTAATGAGACTAACTTTTTCTTAATAGATTTCGCCCCGGAACACCCATCATCCCTTTAAAGGGGGTAGTTTGTCGTTTTTGCGAAATGTATCCCTTCCTGTACGTCATTGCAAAAAATTCCTCAATAGAAATATGAAGAGGACTATATTTCCTACAATTTATTCCGCGACAGCATATATCTATCACACACCGTTTAGCGGAGGTGGCGCCCCAAAGTTGACAAGTTTTTAAAAAAGATGTTTTTAAAAAAAATTATTTTTCCCTAACCGTAATGGGAATAAAGAAGCAACCCAGCGGCAGTTAATCACAAATAAATGTCTGATTTTTTCATATAGGTTACATTTAAGTGTAATTGTCTATTTTTTAATAACAGGGTGTTAAATTTTAAAAAGCCCCTTTTTATATATATCATCTGAACCGCTTAAGCTAGCGTAAAAAACTTTCAGCGATTACCCATGTACAAGGATTATTTACAATTTATATAATTCACCCCCCATATTTTCCCCGAAACCACCCCAAAAAAAAAGGAAAATGAATAAAAAAAATATGCAAAAATTGACCCTGGGCCACCACTATGGCTTTAAGGCACAAAGAAAGTTAAATATATATAGGTCATAATATGTAGCAGACAGTGTGTTCGTTTATTTTCATAAGTATATTATTAATAAAATGAATAGGTGACGAAAAAAAAACAAAAACTGGAGCCCGCCAAAGCATTTCTGAGGTTTGCGGCGCCACTGTGCCGTAACGGTTGCTTATACGAAAAAATGCATAGGACCTTATTTGTAGAGCAAATAGTGGTCGTTAATTATGTATAAGCGTTATTTCAAAAAAATATATAGGTAATGAGAAATCGTATAAATATGCTCGCCAAACTTATTTTCAGGGATAGGGGTAGTTTCTGCAGGGATGTTGCACTAACCATAATATATAAATGTATTTATAAAAAACCCTACTGATGGAGTAGGATTTTCCCTACCTCCTTTAAAGGAATGAAAATGGGTGTTCCGGGGCAAATCTTTTAAAAAAAGTTAGTCTCATAATAAGCACCCATTGATATACCAGAAAAAAACATAATACCGTACTTGTGTAGAGTTTGCGAATTTTAATCTCTGTTTCCTACACTAATATACTAATTAAAGAAACAAAAATAAAATTTGTATAGTAAATAATGGAAAGTGATGATGACGAAGTCGTTACTGTTGTGGCGACTCTTTTATTACTGTCCAAAACTCATAATCATAGTACATAATATTTGGTTGCAAACGAATTAAATAATCATCTTGCTAAATTTCCATCATTTTATAGAATGAGTATTCAAACATTTTCATTGTTTTATTGTGGGTCCTGGTTAAAAAAAAAACGATATTTTCTTGTTATTATCTATTCGAGTACCACTTCAAGTTATAATTATTGTACAACTCTTCATTCTGCTCCACTACAGAATCCAATACAATATGAAATTCTTGGTCGGCATTCATTTTACGCATGTAATTAATTAGTTAAAACAATGAAACTCATATCGAAAAATAGAACACGTCCTATTTCATGAAACACGTTTCAAGAAGATAAAAATGTTTCATGGGCATGAATCACACTCGTTTCATAGAAATGCGGACGTCTATTTATTTAGCAGTATTTTATTTCCATGAAACGTGTTTCACGTTTCATGTTTCTTTGGTGTGCGCCTTCGGAAGATAAAAATGTTTTACGCGCAAGAATCACACTCGTTTCATTGGTATGCGGACTTCTATTTGTTTAGCATTGTTTTATTTTCATGAAACGTGTTTCACGTTTTATGTTTCATGTTTTACGTTTCATGTTTCTCTGATGTGCGGCCTGCCTTATGGTTCAGTTTTTCCAAATTGTTATAAAGTTTTAAGGAATAGCTGTTCTTGCGATAGTAAGCCTTCTTCGTATCTCTCTGCCACATCCTCGTTCGTTTGTTATAAGAGACCTCAGGTATACGAAACTATCTACTACTTTAAAATTCCCGATCTCTTTAATGTGCTGAAGATTTTTCTGTACTCGGCTATTATTATGATTTTTGTCTTCCTCCTATTTAGCATTAGCCCATACTCGTTGCTTCTCATCTCTAGCCGTCTCATTATGTTTTCCATTTTTTCTTGTTGTGAAGCGATTATATCGTCAGATATATCGTCAGTATATCTGAGGTTACTGATTTTGTTTCCTCCAACTGATATTCCGCTACTCCATTCATATATTAAATATAGTTAGAAAGATTATTCAGCTCTGACACCGGCTTCTGTTCTAAAATAATCTAATGGAGTGTTGTTTATTTTTACTGTGCCCTTAGTTTCGTAACATCTTATTGGCTGAATTAAGTGGTGGGGTGTTCCCATCTCTGCTAATATTGACCATAGATATTGCCAGTTTACTTTATCGAAGGTCTTTGTATAATCAAAAAGGGATATAAACATAGGGGTATTAAATTCGCGAGTTTTTATAATTAACTGTCTGACACTAAGAATATGTTCTCTTGTACCTTTTCCTGGGACAAAACCCGCTTGTTCTTCTAATAACGGCCGGTTTCACAAAGTAAAGTTAACTTGTGGTTAAGAAATAACCAGAAGTTACCCCGAAATATGCGTTTCACAATATCAGGTCAACGGCGAAGTGGTGGTTAACTGGCAGAATTTTTAACCAGAAGTTCCAGTGATGGTTAAGCTCTTAACCAAAGGTTATCCTACCAGCGGCGGATCCAGCATCGTCAAAAGGGGGGGCCGATTGGCTAAAATGAAAATCGGATCGAAGCATAGGCGTAACCAGGATGATCCTAGGGGGGGGGGTTACAACTACCTGAAAGAGGGGGGTTACAACTACTGGAAGGTCTCTGAGGGCTATGGTGGTAAGCGTATAGAGCTCAAAGTACATCCCAACGGGGGGGGAGTTATAACCCCCAAAAGCCCCCCCTGATTACGTCTATGGATCGGAGAACTGAAAAATACCTGTTCAGTAATATTTAAAAATCTATCGAAGGACACCAAATACGATCCCCCACTCCAACCCCTAGAGGTGGGGTGGGGCTCAATTTAGAATCCTAAATGGAAACCCCCAGTTTTTATTGCAGATTTGGATTTCTTACGTAAAAGTAAGCAACTTTTATTCGAGACATTTTTTCTATTCTATAGAAATAGAATAATATAGAAATAGTCTGTCTCGAGAAATACACTTCCAAATAAAAAACTAGAAAACACGTGTTTAATATTTTTCAAAAACCTATCGAATGACACCGTCTCGTGTTTGGTGGCATTCTATTCGATAGGATTTTAAAAAATATTCAACTTGTGTTTTTTGATTTTTCATTTGAGAATGTGTTTCTACAGATATCAAACAATTTCTATAAATTACCCATGGTATCACGATAAATCGTTTTTCCGATTATAGCGCCATCTATCCAGAATTAGAAAAAAATGTCTCGAATAAAAGTTGCTTACTTTTACGTAAGGAATCCAACTCTGCAATTAAAACTGGGGGTCTCGATTAAATATTTTAAAGTTACCCACATCCCACGTAGAGGGTCGTGTTTAGTATCATTTGATAAATTTTTAAAAATTATTGAACACATATTTTTCATTTTTACAATCCGATGTTCATTTCGCGAAATATTCAACGGTTCCGCTACTTTTGGGCTGGGACACCCTATATATAAATTTGACGAAATAAAAATAAATATATATAGTGAATTATCATTAAAATATTAAAATTTTATATAGTGAATTATCATTAAAATTTAAAAAAACTACAAAATGAGACTTTATAAGTTAACAACTTACAGTAGTTTCGGAAATGTAATAATGAATTAACCGAATGTAATTTTCAAAAAATCAAAATACTTTACTTTTTTCAAGGCAAAAAAATTCATGTCGAAATAGTTTTAATTTTATTTCGTAATGGGAAAGTACATCATGTGACACCTCGTTTAAAATCGTTTGAAATACTGATTACAAAAATGTATAATACGTACATGCGCAAAATTTTTGTCAAATGCTTTTTAAACGCATTAATTTTTTTTCAAATTCTGAGAAAACTAATACGAGAATCTTTGAAAAATTTAAACGCAGAATAAAATATTACATTATTACCGAGGGCCGAAAGTCCATTAGAATAAACAAAAAATTTCTTTTGAATGATATATTTAAAATTAACACGCCGAGGGACAGAACGACTATAGACGTCTAATTTCCATTGATGTAATATGACACAACGTCTATAGACGTTGCATTTCCCCTATTCTACTTTGCAAAATACAATAGTGTCACAACACCTGCTTATACATTTGACGCACTGTCCGTCAACGTGTTAAAAATCATACTCAATTATCTCTTTTTTTCACCCTTGTAACTTATTAAAATAAACATTAAAGAAGTTTTCAGGGACTTTAGACCTCGGTAATAAGGTTATCTTGCATTTTGCGCTTAAATTTTTCAAAAATACTTGTTAGTTTTCTCAAGGTTATAAAAAAAATGAATGCGTTTAAAAAGCATTGGACCGACATTTTGCACAAGTATTGCCTATACATTTTTGTAATCAGTATCTCAAAAGCTTTTAAATGAGGTGTCACATGATGTACTTTCCCATATGAAGTTTAAAATTTAATTTATTACCATAATTTTATATATGTGGATGATTGCATCTCGCGACATAAATGACTATCTATCGTACTTGTGGAGAAATACTCACTACTCACTTCTGTCAAACGTGATATAAAATAAACTTATATAAAACATACTTTCATGCATATAAGACATACCTTTTTCCATAAAACTCTCGAAAGTAGATTTGGTATTTACTGCATGACTTGCATAAATCGCATGACTTGTTTTGAATGCTCTCAGAACTTAAATTTGATCCAAGATCAGTAGGTCTCATAGTATGATCTATCTGATAAGATGTACCTCGTACATATTTATTATCATCATTACTATTAATATTATCACCCAACTTACGTTGATTTTTAAAAAAATAATCAGTTATATTGCGACATTTGAATTTTTTACTTTTTAAGTTCTCGGTAGAAGCTTCTGATTCATTTCGTTTATTTGACATCTTATAACTCTTCGTAAATCACAAACTATATTAGTATAAAAAAAGAAGAATAAACTCCAAATACTATTAATCACGCTTAACAATTTACAAACTAAGATCTGTTGTACGAATCCACTTTATATTTTCGGCGAATTAATATAGTTTTTGCTAGGCGCGCAATTTTAGAGAGATTTTCGGCGAATCTGTTATCTGCAAACGATTTTATAATTATACGTGGAGATGCTTAAGTTGCGTTCACAGTATATAGGATTACATAATTTTTGAAATATGCTTATTGTGATCATTTTTAATTCTTAATTTAAATTACTCATTTCCAAATACACTGGCGACACTGGCCCGTTTTAGCCAAGTCCCATACTAATAAAATATATTTATATGTAATTCATAATTTATATAATATTGTAATTTTGACATGTATAATTATCCATTTGAAAAAATAAATAAATGTTTTTGTAATCTTTATATTATAATTAAAAAAAAATTACTTGGGTTAAGAGGGGGGCCGATCGCCCCCATCGCCCCCCCCCTGGATCCGCCACTAATCCTAACCTAATTTTGTTTTGTTGACAGGACAGAATGTGGACAAGTAAATTATTAATTAAGCAGCATATGAACCTAAATGCGTTTAGTATTTCAGCAGCCACTAATTTTTCGATTTTTAAATGATTTGCTTCCTGGGGTAATTATTAATACACAGATAGTATCCTGTTTGCTACATATTTTTATATTAACAATTCAATTTTAACGATTTTACTGAAAAACCTTGAAACAAATATTATTCTTAAACAAAATTTAAAATGTATAATGTGCATGTAATATACAGCGTGTTTACTTTAGTTGGCCAACTATGGGAAGTTTTTTTAATACCTACTAATTTTACGAAAAAAAGATTCTTCATAAAAAGTTCTGCATACTAATTTATATGATCCAGATATCAAATTTTATTAATCCTGTAGAAGGTATGTTAAATAATAGGTATGAATGTTTAAAGCAAGCATCAACATCAAATGCAAATGCAAATGAAACATGAAACCACAAGTCTCGTAGTGATTATCCTAACCACATATATACATACATTTATTATTCCTTAATCTGCAAAATGAACTCCACAACTAAATATAAAATCCCTAAAAAATATATACAACAAATAGTACTAAAGAAATATTACAATTTATTTCATTTATCCTAATAAAAACCAGTCAAAACTCATCTGTACCGATCAATGTTCATAATATAATATGTATATGCTGATAATTCTCCATAAAAATTTTATTTCTGGTGATCATTGTCCTTAATTTCCTACCAACATGAGAAAAATAAAACAAAACTAATGGTCAACTAACCATAACTGAATCTGTGATTGTGAAACAGCATCTGTCAGTTAGACCATGGGTAAAGGTTAGTTGACCGCTAGGGTTAACAACAGATTGTGAAACTCGCCGTGAGATCTTTTATGTATTATATGTATGAAGTCCATCAAATGGCACTACAGCCCAAATCAAGCCTTGGCCTCCTTCAACAAGCTTCTCCAATAATTTCACTTTACCGCTGTTCTTTTCCATGAACGCGTTCGCAGGAAGTTCCTGGCATCCTCATCGACTTCGTCTTCCCATCTCTTTTTAGGTCTTTCAACAGGTCTTTTTCCCTGCATTCTTGCATTTAGCAATTTTCTGGGGATTCTATTCTCATGCATGCGGACCACGTGCCCTGCCCACCGTAATCTCTGCAGTTTAGTGTATTGTGCTAGAGTTGGTTCGCTATATTGCTCGTATATTTCTCTATTATACAAACTAATATTTTTCTTTCAAACACATCTAATGCATTGGCAGATTTCTGTGTCATCACCCATGTTTCACAGCCATAACTTACTATTGGCCGGATTATTGTTTTATATACCTGGAGTTTTGTTTTCCGGTGTACGTCTCGCGATTTGAATATGTTGCCCATCGCGAAATAGGCTTTATTTGCCAGCACAAGCCTTCTATTTATTTCCGGTTCTTCTTCATTGCTTGCGAGCAGATCCATTCCTAGGTACGTGAATCTATTCACATGTTCTATATCGTCAATAAAGTGTTGTTGCGCCGGTCTATTTGATCTGGTTTGTATGAGTAGTTTTGTTTTATTTGTATTTATTGCTAGCCCTACTGCTTCTGCACTCTGTTTCAACTCAACATAGGTTTCTTCCGCTGCATTCTTTGTTCTGCTCATTATGTTTATATTATCTGCGTATGCTGCTAATTTGGTAGATTTGTTTGTAAGTATGTTATTTCCACTCACCGTCAACCGTCTAATTACATATTCAAGAACAAGATTAAAAAGCGTTGGAGCCAGTCCGTCGCCTTGTTTCAGTCCTTGCGTTATCGTAAACGCATCAGTGATCTGTCCTTGAATACATACCTGTGCTTCTGTTTCTGTCATTGTCATTTGCACTAGTCGTAATAATTTTGAGATGGTATGCCAAATTCTTCTAATATATTCGGTAGAACTGTTCTATCTATTGAATCATAGGATTGTTTAAAATCTACAAAGAGATTGTAAACGTCCATGTCATATTCCCATGCTTTGGCTAGTATTAGTTTAACTGTAAATAGTTGGTCAATGGTAGATCTATTTTGCCTAAACCCTGCTTGATATTCCCAATGATTTTTTCCGTGAGAGGTTGAAGTCTTCGATTAAGGATGTTTGTGAATATTTTGTACCGAGAAAGTAAAGAGATCCCTCTATAATTCTGACACAACAGTGTGTCTCCTTTTTTATGAGTAGGGCAGATTATACTTTTCTTCCATTGTTGGGGGACTTCTTCTTCTATCCCTATCTCTCGTATTAGCTGGTACATCTGTTGTGTCAAATTCCTTCCTCCTTGCTTGAGGAGTTCTGCCGGTATTTTTACTATTCCCGGTGCTTTATGGCTTTTTTGTATGTGGATTGCCGTTTGGACCTCTTCTAGCGTTGGGGGTTTAGTTAATTCATTTTCTTCTCCATCTTCCCCCAGCTCTTGTTGTTATACCTCCTGTCGTGCCTGCTGCTGCCTCTGTTGTTGTAATGGTGGTTGTGCCCCTTTGTTTAATACTTTCTTAAAATATGTCATCCAGGTTATCTTAATTTCGTCCATGTTGCTAATGATTTCACCCTTCTTATTTTTGCAGAGGCTAGTCTTCGGTTTGTATCCCTGTCTTAAATGTTTGATAAATTGGTATGCACTACGTGTTTCGTTTTCCTTAAACACCCTCTCTATGTTTAGTATCCGTTGGTTTTCGTACTTTCTCTTTTTCTGCCTGCACAGTTAATCTGCTCTTCGTCTTTTGTTCTCAAATTCTGTTTTTCTCTTTATAGTACGTCTGAGTATGTAATTCTTATGTACTTCATTTCTTTCCTATGCTTGTTTGAATTCTTCATCGAACCATGTTTCTTCTCTCAGTTGTGTCTTTGTTCCTAGGACTTCTTTCGCTGTGCTTAGTATGATACTGCTTATGGTGTTCCATTGATTTTCTATTGTGGAGCCTGCATTGTTTTTTTCTAGTAATTTTTCATCCACTGTTCTCTCAAATCTTTCTTGTACCTCAGAGATTTTAGGTTATCTAAGTTTAGTTTTTCTTGTTTTGGATATTTTTCCTTTACTTGTCGACTGACTTTGCATCTAAACCGTGTCTGTACTAGTAGATGGTCTGAGTCACAGCTTGCGCCACGTCTGCTTTTTTACATTTTAAAATACTCGTCACCATTCTTTTTTCAGTCAGTATATGGTCTATTTGATTTATTGTGTTTCCGTCAGGTGATATCCAAGTGCCCTTATGTATGTCCCGATGTGGAAAGCATGTCGAACTGATAATCATATTCTTTCCAGCTGCGAAATCTATTAGAAACTGACCAGTCTCATTTGTGTCTCTATGCAAACTATGTTTCCCTATTACTCCTATGTACTCTTCTTCTTTTTCGATCTTGGCGTTTGTGTCGCCTATCACCATTTTAATATCGTTTCTTGGTATTGAGTCATAGATTCGTTCTTGATGAAAGGCTACCTTAATGTCTTCTTCCTGTTCATTTGTGGGACAGTGTACATTTATAAGGGTTATATTAATGAAAAGCGTTTTTATTATAAGCTTGCAGATTCTTTCATTGATGGCTTGAAAATCTGTTATCAGGTGCTTCATTTTATTATCTACGATAAAGGCTACTCCAAATTTTTTATTTCCTTCATCTTTACCGCTATACAGTATAGTGTGTGTTTTAATGTCCCGGATACCTTTTCCCAACCATTTAGTTTCTTGTACTGCAGTGATTCCTATTCTACAGGGTGTAACAAAAATACAGGTCATAAATTAAATCACGTATTGTGGGATCAAAAATAGTTCGATTGAACTTAACTTACCTTAGTCCAAATGAGCATACAAAAAAAGTTACAGCCCTTTGAAGTTACAAGATAAAAATCGATTTTTTCCGATATATCGAAAACTATTAGAGATTTTTTAATGAAAATGGACACGTGGCATTCTAATGGCAGGAGCATTTTAAAAATAAGTTATACTTAAATTTGTGCACCCCATAAAAAATTTTATGGGGTTTTGTTCCCTTAAACCCCCCCAAGCTTTTTTGTACGTTCCAATTAAATTATTATTGTGGTACTATTAGTTAAACACAATGTTTTTAAAACTTTTTTACCTCTTAGTACTTTTTGTAAAAGCTAGTTTTTATCGAGATATTTTAAATATTTGTCAAATCCACCACATATTTGTATAGTGTTACGTACGATTGTAGAGACCTGGTAATAATATGAATTTTTTTTATTAATTACAGCTTGAGGTATATTTTGAACCATATTAGAAAAGCATATTTTATCTCGATAAAAGGTGCCTCATCGGAAAAGTACTAAGAGGCAAAAAAGTTTTAAAAACATCCTGTTTAACTAATGGTACCGCAACAATAGTTTAATTGGAACGTGTACAAACGTTTGGGGGGTTTAAAGGCACAGAACCCCCATAAAATTTTTATGTAAACATATTAAAAAAGAAGCCGTATCTTGATTAAAACTGGTTTATCGAAAAAATATTAAGAGGCAAAAAAGTTTTAGAAATATTGTGTTTAACTAAGAGTGCCACAATAATAATTTAGTTGGAACATACAAAAAAGTTTGGGGGGGTTTAAGGAACAAAACCCCCATAAAATATTTATGGGGTGCACAAATTTAACTATAATTTATTTTTAAAATTTTCCTGCCATAAGAATGCCACGTGTCCATTTTCATTAAGAAATCTCCAATAGTTTTCGATATATCGGAAAAAATCGATTTTTATCGTGTAACTTCAAAGGGCTGTAACTTTTTTTGTGTGCATATTTGTACTAAGGTAAGTTAGGTTCAATCGAACTATTTTTGGTCCCAGAATATGTGATTTAATTTATGACCTGTATTTTTGTTACACCCTGTATATCTTTGCCGATGAGAAACGCTGTCATCTAAACTTTACGCAGAAGGATTTCTCTCACCAGCCATGGTTCGCTCCGGGAGCTGTAGAATCGTACTTACGTGCGATATTAAGGATACCGTTCTATGTATATTGCTGCAGTCCAGTTAAGTTCCATTTTTGAAGATGGGAATGAAAGTAGACGATGCCGTCATGCCACTGTTTCCCAAATTATTCTACATATCAGGATCATAACATTGATTCCAGCTCTTCTGCGGCTTTTAAAACTTCTGCCGGAAGAGATTTTCCATTATTTACGAATTTTATTGCTTTTTCCACTTTTTTCTTCAAAATGTTGGGTTCTCTGTCTATAGTGAACTCTCCTTGATTTGTATCCTGGATGTCATCCGCATATAGTCTTTGACAATAATTTCTCCATACCTCCGCAATACCTTTCGCGTCATTTATAATGTGGTGAGTTTCGTCCATTATTATTTGTGTGATACTTTCACTAGATCTCAGGCTTCAAACATTTTTTGGAGGCTACTAATTTACTTCAAAACATATATACCTCTTTACTAGACCTATTGACAGGGTGACACAAACTTATGGTTTTTGAATGGATTTAACACCCTGTATATTTTTACATTTTTTGGATTTTTCTCGATGGTAAATCAAGAGGAAAAACCAGGAAAAAGCCTCATGATACTATACCGACATTGTAGGTATTTGGCCTTACATTCAATATACCTAATCTCAAAACTAACACCAAACTCTGATTTTATGTTATGTTTATAAAATAATATATAATGGAATATACTACGGAATCACTAACACGAGAATTTTACTGTCACCATTGCATGTGGTTGTCTTTTTAAAGACAAATCACATGCTATGACTTTTTGTGACGGATATTCTTGAATTAAAGTTGATTTTATGTAATCGAATGAACTATCTTTCAATAAAGTCGTCCCAGGAACGCAACTCATAAATATCGGCAATATCATTTTAAAGTTTTCTACTTTATAGTCTGAGTATCTACATATATGTCTGAATTGCCGATATGAACGAGTCAGATTAAATTAAAGTATTAGAAGTATTTTTTTACTAAGCAACAATATTTTTGTTTAATTTAGTAATATTTTGTATTTTCATAACGACGTCCGAGTTGGAAGTCGAAACGTCAATAAAATCATGTTTTAAGAGGTTGTGGCTTATTTCCCATTTAGAATAATAAATTATATAAATGTCACAAAGAAATAGATTCAGAACAATATGATCGTTAATTTATTAATAGTGGATGAGATATCAAAATACATAAATACATTTGACATTATACTATTTTTATAATTTTTTAAGTTGAAGAATAAGGTTTGAACTTGAATTTAGATAATTCGTAATTTCAAAAATTATATTTTTAACTGTTTTTGAGCCTTGAAATTCGTCACCTTTCGTTCTTTTTCAGTCATAAATTGTTTACAACTCGAAAACGATCAACTTAGAGCAAAATTACAAAAGATATTTTTTGTTTAGCATGATCCAAAAAATCTGAAATAATACCTACCCGGGTCAAAATTTCTATTTTTTTTTAATTGATAAACAAAAATGATTTTTTAATTATTAATTAATTATAATCAGACCAAAATTGGATCGGGCACCCCTTGTTATTTATAATTGTTAACATACTAAATTACATTAATTTTTATCCATTAACTAAGTCGGTACCGATCGACCTTATATCGTATCTTAGACTATTACATGTCTAAATATAACATAATTATTAATACTTGAAAGCTAACGTTTGTTTGTTTGAGTTTTACGACTTTATGTGCAAGAGCAACTGTCATGCGAATCAAAGTAACATAAGGGTGACTTTTCCCAGAATTTGTAGAGACATGATGTGTACAAAGGGATAAACTGATAAGGAATTCCCAATACCCCAGTCACGTAGAGCACGCCGTTAAAATTTTATATGTAAGATAGTGAATCATGCACCAAATTGCTGCCGCGTGCCAGCGTTTTTTATTTATAAATACTATTCTATCAAAATCTCAAAGCAGAGTACAATTTGTAACCATCTGGCCAAACTTTATTCTCGATGAAATTATATATCTTACTTGTTTTTGGTTTTATTACTGAATTAAATTGAATTTCTGGCAACGCACAGTGGTTCCAAATGCTGAAAACGTTGTCAAGAGATAAAATAATTCCCTATATAGGGATTTTCATGTTTACAGTTGTTTTCTCTTACTATCGTAGAGTCGTAATACACAGGTATAAGGATCAAACCGGATCTAATCTTATTCATAACTCCGGCATTCAAAAAAATTTAGTTCGTAATATTGATTAACAGTGATTACTGAATAGTATTTCGTTATCACAACAATTTAATTTGTTGTTTCAACGAACTTTTAAGACATTGACGAATGTATTTGGTTATTGCCACAATGATTGAATAATAATTGTGAGAATAACTAGAGTACATTAATCAATAACACTCAATTTATTCAGCCAATAACTTAGTTTCGTATATTTAATAAATACTGTTAATTCTGGCAGCAACTCACGTTCTTGATTTCGTAAATGACAAGCAATTACCTTGGTTTATCGTGACAACGTACAGATTTCATTAAAACAATGTACAAATGTTGTTAATATAGAGTAATATATGATTATTGAATAGATGTAAATTGATTGTTGTAACAACGAATGCATTAATCAATCTACTACTGCATTTAATACCGACAATTAATGCGTCATTGTGACAATAATCGTAGTTGTTGAGGCAATAAATGTTTTGCTTGACCATTTGAAAGTTAACGGCTTTTCCTTATCGTGATACCCCTAGCTTCTCTGTGTTACCGAAGTGCTGAATAATAATTGCATTTCGTTTTCAAGTGTAGTCCGTAGTAGAAGGAAGTTTTTGTGTGTCTATTATCGTGAAATTTCGGTCGAATTCTTTTTAAATGTATTAATTTTTTTCGAATCCTGAGAAAACTAATTATTATTTTTGAAAATTTAAATGCAAGATAAAATATTACAGTATTATCGAGGGTCTAAAGTCCCGGAGAACCTCTATAATGATTATTTTAATAAGTCACAGGGGTGAAAAAGAGAAAATTTAGTATGATTTTTAATTTCAAATAGGCATATCATTTAACCGAAACTTTTGTTTATTCTAAGGGACTTTCTGCCCTCGGTAATAATGTAATATTTTATTCTGCGTTTAAATTTTTCAAAAACACTTATTAGTTTTCTCAAAATTCCAAAAAAATTGAATGCGTTTAAAAAGAATTCGAGCGAAGTTTTGCACCTGCGCTCTCAAAAAGGATTAAAGTGTTATACATTTTTGGAATCACTATTTCAAACGCTTTTAAATAAGCTCTCATATGACGTACTTTCCCATTAAAAAATCAAAGTTACGCCGCGCCTCTCACCTGAAGGGGGATCGTGTAAAGTTCGAAACATTGATGTTATAATATACTTTGATTATTTTAAAAATCGACCTGTCCGAGCGTTTTGCTTATGTGTTAAAAATAAATAAGTTAATAAGGGGGCGGGGGGAGTGTAACACTTATTCCAGTACACTGTATAAGTGAAATCATATGAAAAATCACACTGTAAAGTCCTTTAGGTTAAGGAAAAAAAAGGGGGATTTAAAAAATTATTATTAATCAATTAATATCATACATTGGGCTATTGCATTATTAATATAAAATATATCATTAATAATATAAAATAAGTTCATAGTAGGAATGAACGAAACTGATTGTAAGAATGAATAGAATTGATTGTAAGAAAAACCGTATTTATTGTGGGAATGAACGGAATTAATTGTAACAATAAACGAAAATAATTGTAGAAATAAACGAAATACGTTAGGAGAAATAACACTGATATTGACACAACGAATAGTCTTCGTCGGTCAATTAACGACGTTGTTGTTTCAATAAATAGTGTTCGTTGATTCAGTGAACAGAGTTCGTAATATCAATAAATAGTGTTCGTTGACTCAGTGAACAGAGTTCGTAATACCAATAAAGTGATATTATGGTATACATAATGAATGTTCATCCATTCAATAAACGTAATACATTGGCTCAACGAACGAAAATAATGAATTGATGAACATCGTTTTGTTGTCCCAATAAAACCAAGAATTGGACAAATTTTAAGTATTGCGTTTGTTGTCTGAATTAACATTTTTATTGATATTACGTACCTTTTTCGTTGAGTGGAGATAAGTGAGCCATGTACGTCCTTATTTTGGCTGTCAGTGAAAGTAAAAAATAACGCGTATATTGAAAACGCTGCAAAACCTTTTGTAGTTTATCAATTTTATTGCTGTAAATTGCTGTCTCCTTTTTCAAGTATGTATATACTAATGTAAGATGAAAGTTGACTAGAGATTTGATAACAATAAATGCATAAAATTTGTTAATGAATAAACAGTAAAAATATACATACTTGAAATAATCAAAATTTCGTAAAAATGAATTTAAAAATTACATACTTCTGCATAATTCTGCGATTAATGTCTATTAATCTCAAAATGTACAGTCAGAAGATACAGAATCCCATTGGCGTAGCTGCCTTTAACTACCTTTGCATTGCTGACAGTTGTTTGAATACAAAAGTGTGAAATGACGCATATTACATGATTCTGGCGATTGTTGAGTATGTATGGGCGTTTGTACATAAGTAATAGGTTCCAACATGGACGTATAAACATAGATGGACTCAGTTATTTACATAAAATTGTGAAACCAAAATTATTTGAATAGGTCACAATCTAAGCACCTTCACACGTTGTCACGTTTTTTTATTAAAATTTCTTATTCGCGTATCGCTGGAAATGTTACTCCTTATTTTATACTTTAAAGATGCTATCAAACTAAAGTAATAATTTTTAACTTATATTAATTTACATAAATTAAATTGTAATTAAAATATCAAGTGATTGTATCATTGAATAATAGATATCAACCAATTATTGTAATTGCAATTATTGTATTGCAAACCTGAAGTCGACAGAGTCCACTTTTATAACGAGCTTCAACAAACAGTCGACGAAATACCAGCCAATGAGATAATATACATTTTAGGCGGAGCACACTAGTTCGCTTACAAGGTCAAAAAACCCTCTTAATTACATACTAGTTCGCTCCGAAAACCATAACCTAGCTCGCTCCCATGGTTAATCGGATTAAGTATTTATCTTTTAAGTTCTAGGAAAATTAATATCGGAAAAATTGGTACTGTGACTTTTGTATTTTATATAGAAATAATATTTTTATAAAATATTGGGTTGTTACATATTTATATAAATAAATACATAATATGAGACAGTGCAATTAGATTTAGCTCAATAAATGACCGTTTTAAAGTGTAATTTTACTCGTTACGACGGATTTGCTTGAAAATCTAGATTCAAGTTCTAAATTAACCCTCCACTTCAAAGTTGTACTTGTGCCGTTGGTTGCTTTTACTTGAGGGGTGAAAGCCACCCCTTCTCATGGGTGAGAAAACATACATTTGAAATAAGTCCAGAAATGGATAAATTGACTAATTCTAAGGAATTTGTATTCTAGAGAGTTTTTTTAACTGAGTTAATATTTTTCGAGTTATTTGCGAGTAAAACTGTTTATTTTTCGACAAAATACACGTTTTCGGGCGTTTTTTCTCAAATAACTGAAAAAAAGTATTTTGTTGAAAAAAGAATATGCTTAGCAAAAATACAACTTTTTAATTTCGCTGTGTATCAACTTCAATGGTTTTTCACACAAATCGTCCATTGCCTTCCGCTTAACACCATTACTGAATTTTTGCCAGTTTAACGCTATTTTTGATAAACTTTCATGGGTGTGGTTATCAATATATTCAACTATACTGTTACAAATATATAAAATTTTAACAAATGCTTTGCAACTTCTTTCTACACACTGCCAACGTTATTAGCAAGTATTTTATGGAAGTTATACTTGTAATTGTCAATAAATGACATAGACTTGCCCTTTTCGCTTAACATTTCACTAATTTCAGATTTCTCTATCATGAACTAAAGACATTCAAACCGTATGTAACTAAAGTAATAATGTTGAGGAGATTTGCACCACCCCTGTATCTTATCATGAAATTTGAGGTGACTACTAATTACCAATCTTTTCAAAGGAGTATATACCTTGCAATTTCTTATAGGAAAAACCCAATCAAATATTGAACAAGGGAATATGAGGTCTAACATCATACTACTTTAGTGATACATATATGGTTATAATTTTAATATAATTTTAAGTAAGAAGTAGTTTTATATTTAGGTAAATGCAAAGTTTCAGAAATATTTATTAAACATTGTATTAATAAAATGTATCAAAGTACCTGCTTTATGAAGGAAACATTGTCCATATACGCTGACTTGGCTATTCATTATTATTCATTATGTATCCAGTGAAGGCATTTTTAAACTATCTTTTCTAAGAAATATATGGCCGGAGCGAATTTACCTATGCCCCTTTTCTATAGGGTATTAAAATCTGACCGCCGGAGCGAACTAGTATATGCCCATTTTAGGAGACATGAACGCAACAGTCGGTAATATAATTATACCAGGAATAAAGCAACGATTCAATGAAGACAACAAAAATGAAAATGGGGAACTACTTATTAACTTTTGCTTTCAGAACGAATTTAGAATAAACAATACGTTCTTCAGACACAAAGATCAACAAAAATATACATTCCAAAATACAAGAGGACACAGATCCGTTATTGATTATGTATTGACAAATAGAAACATCCACCACTCTCAAGTACTAGACATACGATGTTTAAGTGCAGCTAATATTGGAAGCGATCACAACCTAGTACTTGGAAAAATCAGAATAGAGCTACAAAGAAACAGGAAACAAGACCCTGTTGAATGTGAGACAAGAATAAAGGTAGAACAGCTACGAGACTTGTCAACACGAGATCTATACCAGAGAAGATTGCAAAAAGTACTGAATGAAAACTACATTACACCGGATGAAGACATAGAAGAAAGTTGGAGGAAGATCAGAGATAATATCAAAATGGCAGCAACGGAAGCACTTGGAGAACGTAAGATAAGTAAACATATACGAAAGAAAAGGAGAACTCCATGGTTCTGTGAAGAAATAAAAATAAAATGCCAAGAAAAAAAGAAAATCTACCTAGAATACAAGTCCAAAAGAACGAGACAAATATATGAAGAATATAAAAGAGTACGAAATGAATTAAACTCAATAGTAAGAAGGAAGAAAACAGAACATTGGGAAGCATTTTCAAAAGAGATGGAGCACGACTTTTATGGGATGCAAAGGGAAATGTGGAAAATGATAAGAGGTCAAAGAGCAGAGATGAAGGAATTGATAGAGGTAAAACATACTGATACAAATACATGGACAACTTACCTAAAAAACCTTTATCAAACAGCTAATCACAAAGAACTGGAAACACCACGATTAGAATCGGATGAGAAAACAGAAATTAAAGAGGAAGATATAAAGAACGCCTTAAAAAAGATGAAAAATCGAAAAGCTCCTGGGAAAGATGGAATAGCTAATGAACTTTTAAAGTACGGAGGAGATAGACTTCACAAAGAACTGAATATCCTTATAAGTAAAATAATAAATACAGGAAGAATTCCAGAAGAATGGAGAACCACTCAAATGATAGCGTTATTTAAGAAAGGTGATAGGGCAGACCCTAGTAACTATAGAGGGATAAATTTACTGAGCACTATACTGAAACTCACAACAAAAATACTTATGGAGAAAATAATGGCGTGCATAAATATATCGGATGAACAACAAGGATTTAGAAGTGGAAGATCATGTAACGATGCAGTTTGTGTGATAAGGCAAATAGCGGAGAAATCATTAGAATATAACAAACCAGCCTTTTTCTGTTTCATAGATCTAGAGAAAGCGTTTGATAGAATCCAATTAAAAGATGTGATACACCTTCTATATGAGAAAAATTTACCACTGGATATCATAAAACTGATAGAAAACATATATGTAAGAAATAAAATAGAGATGAAAGTCAATGGAATAATAACAGAACCCATAGAAACAAACACAGGAATCCGGCAAGGAGATTCACTAAGCCCTCTACTGTTTAACATAATATTGGATGCAATAATAAAACAAGTGAAGAAAAAAAGAGGGTACAAAATGGGCAATAGAGAGATAAAAATACTCTGTTACGCTGATGACACCGTGTTAGTAGCAGAGTGCGAAGACGACCTACAAAGATTATTGCACGAGTTCAACATTAACGCAAAAGAAATGAATATGAAAATATCAGTCCAAAAAACAAAAAGCTTAGTAATTGCCAAAGAACCAATAAGATGCAAATTGGAGTTAGACAATCAAATTATACAACAAGTAATGACTTTCAAATATCTGGGAATTAATCTATCAGCCGAAAACAATATCGAAGAAGAGGTAAAAGACCAAATAATTAAAGCCAGTAGAACGGCCGGGTGCCTAAACGACACAATTTGGAAAAACAAACACCTAAGTTTGGAAACAAAGGTCCGAATATATAAGTCGGTTATTAGACCAGTTATGACTTACACGGCCGAAACAAGACCAGATACAAGCAAAACACGAGAACATCTGGAAACCAACGAAATGAAGATCTTAAGAAGGATTGCTGGAAAAGGACTACAGGATAGGGTAAAAAGTGAGGAAATCAGACGCATATGTGGAGTAGACAATATAAATACCTACCTGAATGAAAGGCACCGTTGAAGAAAAACAGGCAGTACTGCCTATATAAAAGAAGAAGAAGAAGAAGAAGAACCAATTATTGTGTATGTAGAAACACTGACAACTATTTATAAATGACAACGGTGTTTACATTTCTCTGTCTTACAAATGTCTTGTAAGTTGTCAAAAGTTCCTCGTAACATTTAACGTGTCTTGGTTTGTTTATTTCTAGTGCATCTTTATTGTCATTTTATTATAGCCACTGATATGGATTTTTGGAGAATGTCAGCAAAAAGATCTAGACTAGAATGCATAAAAAAGACGACATTAGGCAACAAATGGGAATAGAAAGAATAATAATATATTACATAGAAAGACAACAGCTGGTAGTGTACTGGCGCGTAAGACTAATGAAGGTAAGAAGAAGCCCCAAAAAAGTATTAGACTGTATTGCCATAGCTTTAAAGTTTTAAAAGTATTAGCTTTAAAAGTCGTTCTTTAAAAATTAATAATAACTTATAATATTAATAACAACGATATACAAAATATATAAAGAATAGTAGGAAACTGTAAGTTGTCTTTCACAAACAATACAAAAATATTTCGGTGGCCAAGCCAACCCCCCTCCCCAGAGAAAAACTCTATGACTCAAACTCCTTGACCGTCTCTTATCTATCAATTAGATAGTCTACTATTGGTATTGGTCTAAATACGTACACATTTATGTATATCTTCATGCATAAAATCATTTACATGTTCTTAACAAATACTGGTCACATATGTCAATCAGTCTTGTTCCATTCTCATTCAAGACATTTCCTCTACATGGACCTATTATTTTGTTACTATCCTTTCTTCCAGTTTTTCTATTAAGGTCTTCCTACAATTTTTTTTCGACTGTTTACCTTTTCTAGTGCTTCTTGTATAATTTTGTTCGGAATCCCTGTTTATTTTCATTATTATTTGATCAGATAACAGTCAAGCTTCAAAGTGAGATTTCTTGGTATTGAATGTGTGCTGAAAAATCTGCCGAAGTCCAGTTATAATGTACTTTACTGAATGTTTAGTAGTTAAAACAAAGATGAATAAATTGGTTCAATCCCAATTATTTTCTCCCCCTTTACTTTCTCTTTCCTTATTATACCCTACCTGATAAACAATTGAACAGATACAAGGAATGAATTCACGATCACGAACAGCTATAAAAAACGTGTAGATATTCGTTTCAAAAATTCACCTAAATTCGCTAGCCAATGGATCAATTTAAACGATTTAAAAATGGAAATACCGTAACAAAATTAAAATTCATATTAGGCTATAAAATTATTTTCCACGTTTCTGTAATTTCATATGAATGAATATTAATAGAAGACAGAAATGGTGTTCTTTGTTAATATGAATATTTTAATAAAAATTATGTCCAAACATGATGTTATAAATAGGTATTTAATTTATCAAATTAATTATTAATTATTGTACTAATTAACTTAAATTATAACAATAAATTTCTGGCAATGCTTATCATAAAACCTATTCTAAGAGATTGAGCGTACACAAAAGTAATCTATATAAATATATAATCATATCCCTTCTACCATACAATGGTGTAGGGTTGCAACTTTAATCTACCAACTTAACATAATATCTAGTTTTACATACTTACAAATATAAAAATTGCACCTTTACATCTAATTCTACATTTCTAATCAATTTTATTAATTCTATAAAAATATCAGTTATCTATATACAAATTTTCTCCTGAATAAACCAGATAATGAAAAAGTGATAAAGGTAAAGACAATTAATAAGTACTCACAAACTCAGAAATAAAGAAGCAGCAAAAGGATATGAGAAGAAAGTAAACGAAAAACTCAATAATACGATAAAAACGGGCGAGGAGAATACAACCGAGCCGGGAATTGGTTTAAACACCTATTACTGGACTCAGCTAAAAAAGTATGCGGAATAAATAAAAGAAATCCCACGAAAAAACAGACAGCCTGGTTGACAGAACAAATAAAAACACAACTAAAAGCGAAGAAAAAAGCATGGAAACAATATCTACACAACAAAACAAACGAATACTACCACATTTACAAAAATGAAAGGAGAAAAGTAAAGCTACTAGTAGCGACAGCTAAGAAGGAAACATGGACACAATTTGGTGATAAAACGGAACAAGACAGTAAAAGTAATCAATAGCTCTTCTATAGAATACTAAAAACATTAAGAACAGAGAAAAACCAAAAATTACACAATATTAAGAGTAAAATTGGAAATTAATTAGCAGAACCAAATCAAATAAATAATGAACAGATGGAAAAGACACTTTGAAAAACTATTGAACCATGACAACTGTGTAGAAACCAATACTGAACCAGAAGAAATACCTGGAAAAAATGTAGAAGAACCAATAAAAGAAGAACTACAAGAAGCCATAAAACAGCTAAAATATGGAAATGGTCCAGGAATTGACAAAGTATCGGTGGAAATAATAAAAAACATGGGACAACAAGGTACTGAAACACTACTAGAAATAATGAATAAAGTTTGGAAAGATGAAATATTACCAGAAGATTGGAAAGCCGCATTGATAGTTCCCATACATAAGACAGGTGATAAAAGAGAATGTAATAACCACAGAGGATTGACGTTGTAGTGTCTTCTTCTTCTTCTTCTTCTTCTTTTATATAGGCAGTACTGCCTGTTTTTCTTCAACGGTGCCTTTCATTCTGCCCCTAAGTTGTCATTCCATCTTTTCCTTGGGCGTCCTATACTTCTCCTGCCTAACGGTGACTTGTCCCTGGCTATTCTTACTATCCTTGATTCAGACATCCTGCTTATGTGCTCATTCCACTCTTCTTTTCTGTTCTTTACCCAGGTATTTATATTGTCTACTCCACATATGCGTCTGATTTCCTCACTTCTTACCCTATCCTGTAGTCCTTTTCCAGCAATCCTTCTTAAGATCTTCATTTCGTTGGTTTCCAGATGTCTTCGTGTTTTGCTTGTATCTGGTCTTGTTTCGGCCGTGTAAGTCATAACTGGCCTAATAACTGACTTATATATTCGGGCCTTTGTTTCCAATCTTAGGTGTTTGTTTTTCCAAATTGTGTCGTTTAGGCATCCGGCCGTTCTACTGGCTTTAATTATTTGGTCTTTTACCTCTTCTTCGATATTGTTGTCGGCTGATAGATTAATTCCCAGATATTTGAAAGTCATTACTTGTTGTATAATTTGATTGTCTAACTCCAATTTGCATCTTATTGGTTCTTTGGCAATTACTAAGCTTTTTGTTTTTTGGACTTATATTTTCATATTCATTTCTTTTGCGTTAATGTTGAACTCGTGCAATAATCTTTGTAGGTCGTCTTCGCACTCTGCTACTAACACGGTGTCATCAGGGTAACAGAGTATTTTTATCTCTCTATTGCCCATTTTGTACCCTCTTTTTTTCTTCACTTGTTTTATTATTGCATCCAATATTATGTTAAACAGTAGAGGGCTTAGTGAATCTCCTTGCCGGATTCCTGTGTTTATTTCTATGGGTTCTGTTATTATTCCATTGACTTTCATCTCTATTTTATTTCTTACATATATGTTTTCTATCAGTTTTATGATATCCAGTGGTAAATTTTTCTCATATAGAAGGAGTATCACATCTTTTAATTGGATTCTATCAAACGCTTTCTCTAGATCTATGAAACAGAAAAAGGCTGGTTTGTTATATTCTAATGATTTCTCCGCTATTTGCCTTATCACAAAAACTGCATCGTTACATGATCTTCCACTTCTAAATCCTTGTTTTTCATCCGATATATTTATGCACGCCATTATTTTCTCCATAAGTATTTTTGTTGTGAGTTTCAGTATAGTGCTCAGTAAATTTATCCCTCTATAGTTACTGGGGTCTGCCCTATCACCTTTCTTAAATAACGCTATCATTTGAGTGGTTCTCCATTCTTCTGGAATTCTTCCTGTATTTATTATTTTACTTATAAGGATATTCAGTTCTTTGTGAAGTCTATCTCCTCCGTACTTTAGAAGTTCATTAGCTATTCCATCTTTCCCAGGAGCTTTTCGATTTTTCATCTTTTTTAAGGCGTTCTTTATATCTTCCTCTTTAATTTCTATTTTCTCATCCGATTCTAATCGTGGTGTTTCCAGTTCTTGGTGATTAGCTGTTTGACAAAGGTTTTTTAGGTAAGTTGTCCATGTATTTGTATCAATATGTTTTACTTCTATCAATTCCTTCATCTCTGCTCTTTGACCTCTTATCATTTTCCACATTTCCCTTTGCATCCCATAAAAGTCGTGCTCCATCTCTTTTGAAAATGCTTCCCAATGTTCTGTTTTCTTCCTTCTTACTATTGAGTTTAATTCATTTCGTACTCTTTTATAATCTTCATATGTTTGTCTCGTTCTTTTGGACTTATATTCTAGGTAGATTTTCTTTTTTTCTTGGCATTTTATTTTTATTTCTTCACAGAACCATGGAGTTCTCCTTTTCTTTCGTATATGTTTACTTATCTTACGTTCTCCAAGTGCTTCCGTTGCTGCCATTTTGATATTATCTCTGATCTTCCTCCTACTTTCTCCTACATTGTAATGTGTATCAATGAAAATATTAGAGAAAATTATAGATAAACGAATAAGAATAATCGCGAAAGATACACTAGACGAATCATAAAGCGGTTAAAAATATTGGAGTATATATAGCAAAATGTTGGTGGGGAGATCTACAACGAATGAAAGAAACTAGACCAGTTCGAAGAGTATGGAAAGCAAAAATATCAAAAAACAGGAAGACAGGAAGACCCAGACAAATATAGGATAAAACAATAGGAGCCATTCTGCAAAAGAAAAGATCAAACTGATTATAAAACCAAAAGAACAGTAGCTAAACGATTATGCAGACAAAAGAAGAGAATATTACTGAAAAGCAACTAGAAATAATAAAACACCACTATGCCAAAAAGAAGTTAGAAATTTTTATCAATAAATAAAAAAGACACGAATGACACAAAATAAATCACAATATTTTGCAGAAATAAAGATGGTATGTTACTAGGAGACAAAAAATAAACAGATGGGTAGAATTTCGAGAACAAATACAAGAAACAGAACAACTATACACATAAGAAACAGAACAACAATAGACACAAGAACCAACCGAAATGGAGATAATAGCGCTGTAATAGGAGAACTAAAATATAATAATTAAAGTCTTAATTTAAGTTACAAAAAAAACTAACTGATAGTTTGCCAATTTTCATCGAGACATATGATTTATCAACCAAAAATGACGGCAGATTTGACTATCTTACAAAAAAATTTACGAGATCCATAAATTAAATAACCTGCTAAATCCTGAATATCTTTTAAAATCGATAAGGCAAATGGAACAAGATGTCTTCAATATATCGTCAGTTTTTTTCGGCTGTTCCAATGACACAATTCAGGTTCAAATCCGATATTCAAATTCATCTGAGATAAAATTGGGATTAGAAAGGCTCTCTTCAAACATAAGTGAAATATCTAATCAAATGAGTAGTCTTTCAAACAAATTACCTGCTATACCAACGAAGAAATAGGTATCGAAAAGAAACATAGTGTAAGCCACTTCAAGTACCCAAACTGAAGACACCCAACATTTCGAAGCTAGTCCAGTCAAAAAATCAAAAATTGCAGAAGATAAATGTCACTTTGTCGTTATTAGCAACTTAACCCCAATTTACACCCCTATTCAAGTAGTTCACTACATTAAAGGGAAGCTAGCTATCAAGGAATATATGTTATGCCCTCCTTAAAGATGCCAATACAGCAATTGGCATCTCATTTAAAATAGGTATTAAGTCCAAAACATCTCTTGACTTATTATTTCCTTTCTCCCTAATTCAAGAAAAGTCTCGAATTCATTCTTTTTAAGACCAGTCGATAACTCTGAACTGATCCAAACAATCAATAGTATCAAAAGCAAATCATCCTGTAGTACTGATGGATTTCTATAAAAATTTTCTCTTAATTCACAGAAAATGTGTTGGAAATCCTTGTCTCACTAATTAATGATTCCTTCGAAAAAGGTAAATTTCCAGAGTGCCTAAAGACAGCCATTATTATTCCTCTTCAAAAGGGTGGTGAAAAATCTGATGCCTTCCACTATAGACCCATTGCCTTACTACCGGTCGGTACTCTCCAAAATTATTGAGACTCATTAAGACTCGACTTATGTCCTTTATCGTTGATAAAAACATTTTATCACTAAATCAGTTCGGCTTTTTAACTAATAAATGTACCACTGATGCCATGTTTTCTGTACTACATGAGGTTTACCAAGCACTAAAACAATGATCTTTATACTGCCACTGTTTTCTGTGCATATGCCAAAGCTTTTGATTGTATAAATCACGACATCTTGAATAAAAAACTAAATTTCTATGGAATTCGAGATATTTCTTTGAATTGGTTCAAATCCTACTTGAATAATAGGAAACAACTAGTTAGAGCAAATTATACTGACTCTAGTCTCAAAAACATTGTATGTGGAGTACCACAAGGTTCAGTATTGGGTCCTCTTCTGTTCCTTATCTTTATCAATGACATCACTAATTTAAAAATCAATGGGAAAATTTTTCTTTTTGCTGATGATACCAGTATCACTTGGAGCAAGAGATTGCATCTCTTCATGAAATATAACTTCGGATCTACTGACGATAAAGACCCCTGGTCTGACTCTAATTTACTCTCTTTTGACATAGATAAAACAGTAGCATTATCCCATAAAGGGGCTCTTCAACTTTTGCCTCTTAATAACAGCCAGATCAGTACCGTTGGTTCTGTAAAATTTCTTGGTATTTTTTTAGACAGAAACCTCAAATTGTCCCTTCATATCGATTCGTTAAGTAAGAAACTCGCCTCAGCTTGCTATGCAATAGATCTGTCTCAAGGGAACTCAATTTAGCATCTTATAAAATAACATATATTTTTCGTTGTTCGAGTCTCATCTTCGATATGGTCTTCCTTTTTGGGGTTGTAGTACAGTTGCTCAATTTAATGTTATCTTTAAATTGCAAAAAAGAGCAATAAGATATCTGTTTGGCCTCAGAAGATGTACACATTGTAGAAGTTACTTCAGAGATCACGGAATTTTAACACTTCCATGTTTATATATTCTAGAAACGGTTTGTTTAATTCGTAAACACCTTCATGTCGTTCCAGCAAGGCCCAATCATCTTTACTCCACCAGAAATTCAATTTCTTATATTTATTTAACGATCCCATTCACTGAGTTAGTAAAGAAATCTATATTATATTCCGCAAAAAAATTTTAGAACCATCTCCCGTTACAACTTAAATCTGGAACATTTTTCCCAAAGTTCCGTAAAATGACAAAAGCCTATCTATCTAAAAGACCATATTATTCAATAGAAGAATTTCTTAATGAATAACTAAGTTTGGGTTTCATACGCAGTAGCTTAAACTTGTCAGTTCCTAATGTTGTATTTTATTTGTTGTAAGTATGTTCAATTTGCAATTTATATAAATTTTGCAATACATTGTTTTTGTCTTTGCTTTTATAGCTTATATATACTGTATATTGACGATTTATCTAATTTTAGTAAATTGTAGTTGTTATTTGTTATTGATATTATTTTTCTTTTGACTGTATGTAATCTTTGTCCATAAAATTGTAAAAATTTTCAGTGACAATAAAGCATATTTCTATTCTATTCTAACTCTAGTAAAATGTGCCAGGTTTTGTCTGAACTTGAGTTCTCAGTGATCTGATACTGCAAATTAAAAGCCTATACAATAACAATTATGCCAGAGTTGGAGTATATGGGAAACTAACCGAGAGTTTCAGGATCACCAAGAGCGTGAGGCAAGACTGCATACTAAGCACAATTCTATTCAACATACGGTATACAGCAAAATATAAAAATTACTGAAACTCGTATGCCTCAAATTTGTATGTGTCAGGCGCCGAAACGTACTGAGTGGTTTCCGAATGTCGTTATAACGTTTGTAAATGTCATGATAATATTAGGTGCTTCAGAATGGTTCTCAGTTTTGCAGAAACAATTTTTATGGTGGAGTACTATTTTCGGTCATACGGAAAAGATCACGAAAACGGTCCAAGCTTGAAATCAACAATGGTTTCAGCAGGACGGGACAACCTGTCACACTGCCAGCGTGTTTCTTAGAATACTGCGCGATCACTTTGGGATCGATTTGCCACTCACCAGAACTAACGCCACCAGATGCGTACATAATATGGGGAATGCTTAAGGAGTCAGACAGATTCACCGTCTGCCATTTCGGCATTGCGGACTGGAATTTAAGATTTTTTCGTGCCAGAGGAAGTGGTGGATCTAGAAATTTGCCTTGGGAGGGAAAATAGCCTTAGGGGGAACTTCCAATGGAAAACCAACCAAAAGACATAGAATAGATAAACTCAGATTACATAAAAGACATAAATAATAACTTAAAGGCATTAACAAATAAAGCTAAAACGGTTTAAAATCGCTCGTAGTTATTTGCTATTTTTGCAGAAAAATAGTTATTTTTTTATTGTTTTATTGGCATCAATTTAATCGTCTAACTACAGTGGTAATATTAGTGAAATTTAAATCTGTGCAACATAAATTAAGCGAGTAATTAGAAGATATTTGGAAGTTGTTCTGCCGAATAAACAGGTTAGTCATTAATTGTTTATCGTTACCAAGGTCAAATAGTTTTAAATATGAGTGATTGCCAAAACTGCCGATCAACTCTAGGATCAACGCCAACAACGATGTGTGATGGATGTCGATCCATTGTCCATTTGAAGTGTATTGGAATGCAGTCCGCCGAAGTTAGAATGACTAGAAATAAATCACTAAGCGTTAAGATTCTTTGTAATAGTTGCTCAGGAAATATTGGTACTCTTGATCAATTAAAATCTTTTTTTGAGGGCTTTAAAAATGAGTTTGAAACTAAAATGTCAGAATTAAATAAAAAGTTTGATGATCTAAGCACACAAATTACAAACCAAAAGATGTCACCACAAACTTTTGAAGAAGTTGTTTCGGAGGTGACCGAGAGGATGGTGCGAGCTCAGAATATAATTATTGTTGGTGCTCCAGAAAGTACAGGCACTATCGATGAACGTAAAAATCATGATGAAGAATTAGCATCCGATATTTTGGTTGTTGTGTGTGGAAATGAAACCCCACATATTTCCGTTAGAATAACCAGAATTGGCAAACCTTCACCCAATAGACCAAAATTAATGAAACTTTCATTTAACAATCCATCAATTGCAAAAGATATTCTTAAACGCAAGAACTCATTAACGGGAACCCGTTTTGATAAATTTATTATTACAGATGATAAAACACCTAAGCAAATGGAGTATTTGGATCAGTTGAGAAAGGAGCTAAATGATCGAAAGGCTAAAGGCGAGACTGATATTGCTATAAAGTTTATCAGAGGAACCCCTCTATTGTAACATCAAAAAACTGAAACAGTCAAATTTTCTTAATTGTCTATCTATATCTTATACTAATATTGATTCTTTAATGGCAAAACTCAATCAATTTGTTCCTTATATGGATTTAGAGAATCCTACTATTATGCTTATAACAGAATCCTGGCTCAAACCACATATACCTAATTCTATCATAGATGTACAAGGTTATACTATATTCCGCACCGACCGGCTTTCGACTGGAGGTGGAGTATGCATTTATGTGTTAGATTCTGTTTTTTCTCAATTTACAATAACTGTTTTACCGTTCAATATTCCTGGCTTCGAGGCAATGTGTCTTCTCTTTCATAATAAACACTTACCTTTTACGATTTGCTGTGTTCACAGACCGCCTGATACTGCTTATAATAATTATGTTCAACTTATTAATTTTTTATCCGTTCTAGCTTCAACTTACAAAAACCTAATTATTGCCGGTGACTTCAATCATAGAGATTTAAAATGGCCACATCCTGTACCTCAAATTGATTCATCTAGACTTCTTCTTGATTTTGTACAAGATTTACATCTCCAACAAATCGTTACTGAACCAACTCGTTTCCGTTCTGGGCAGCAACCCTCCACCTTGGATTTAATTATTACTTCTGATAATGATTTAATAAACAATCTAGAATACTATCTTTCTTTTGCTAAATCCGGTCATGCAATCCTTCAGTTTCAAATGCAGTTAATTCTTGTTACTGATCCAAAAAAACTATACTCATCAAGATATTTCATTGATTATAGATGTATTAATCCTGATGTGTCATTGGTTGACTGGGCTTCCGTTCTGTCGTTACCAAATTTACAGGAAAACTAGAATAATATTTTTCATGAACAATGTAACAACATGATAAAAAAGAATACAAGCTCAAGACTTATAACTACATTTCCTTCTAAACCCTGGATTAATTGGGATATTCAAAGATTGATTAAGAGAAAGAAAGCTCTTTGGCAAAAGTATCAAAGATCACGTTTGGAGAATGATTTTGTTACGCATAGGAATGTTGCCAATCTATTGAAAACAAAAATTTGCAATGCTAGGAGAGACTATGAAAAACATATCATAGACAGCAATAATCCAAAGAAGTTTTGTAAGTATATTAGAACTTCCATAAACACAAAAGTTTCTGTTCCTCAATTAAAAACAGACTCTGTGATATTACAAATGATGATTAGAAAGTGGTTACAACTTTTGCTAAGAGCTTTTACGGATCTTTTACTTTAGTACCTGATGGCCCGCTCCCAGACTTTCATTACGAACCCGTAAATCATAGTTCTATTACCTCAGTAGAATTTTCTCCTGATGATATTTTTAAAAATTCATAAAGAACTTAACGCCAACTAATCTCCAGGACCAGATAATCTTTCTCCTAGTTTCTTGAAATCATGTGCAAATGCTCTAAAATGTCCATTCCATTTGCTTATGGAACAATCATTCCACTCTGCTACTCTGCCACTTATTTGGAAAGAAGCACGGGTGAAACCAATTTTTAACAAAGGAGATAAACTCGACCCCAAAAATTATAGGCCTGTTAGTCTCACTCCAGATATATCCAAAGTTATGGAATCAATTATTGTGGATAGCAATTTTATAAAGCTCTATGACAAAGTTAACAAAAATTTGGAAAAGCCATAGCAATGAGACTCACTGGTACGAATTCTAGTTTTTTCAGTTGTTACTTATGTATCGGAATGCTGGACCCTTGCGGAGAAAGATAAAAAGATTGTAAATGTATTTGAGATGTACTGCTGGATACTAATGCCGAGAATACCATGGGTGACCGAAGAGCACAATGAGTCTATACTATACTTATATTTTTTGATCTTTTTCGTTCCATCCTATTACACGTGTTAAGGGCACACAATTGGAAAACCAAGGCCAAGTATAAGAAGGAATTGACGCTGATTCTAGAACAGGCCAATACTCACTATCGGTTGAAGAGCCAATGATGATGATAAAGAAACTAAATACTGCGGAAATAAAGTTCTTAAAGAAGATTAGTGTAACGAGCAGACGCGACAGAATAAGAAACGAATTAGTGACAGGAAAGAACACCTAATAAAAGTATCTGAAATAAAATAATTAGAGTGACATGGATCTTTATACATGATGAAGCAACGTAGCTTGGTCAAAAGAGTTTTTGAGGCAAGAAAAACATAAAACGGGAAAAGTGAGATCACGTAAAATTTATGTATAACAAGTATAAAATCATAGCGTCAACCAAAAAAAGGAAAATCTATATAATCAAACATTTATCGAGGAACAGGAAAAATTGGCAGACATGGACAAATTAGTATCTTCGACATATAGGTCATATTTATGGGGTATAGGGAGAAATAGGTCAAGTAAAAAGATTATCAAGTGATACTGGAAATAAAACGATATCGGTTAATAGGTTAAATAGAACCACTTTTCTAAATAAATAGCAAACAAACTCCAACTTTGAGTCGATTTAAATTATAGTAAATTAAAATCAAGAAAAATATATTTAAATATATGTTATATAATGTTATACTTTATTTTAAAACATACATATAGGCCAGGGTAATAAGACAAAAATATACCCTGTTCGTGACACTTCAGCAGCCAGGGTACTGAAGCGTTTTTTCTACAAGTAATAACTATAGGAACAAATTGTAACTATTTCCTGCGTAGGATCTGGCGGCCATTTTTATTTATAAACAATTAACTGACAAAAAATGGCATTTTTCCCTTTATTTTCAAATCAATGGAAAACAATGAAACTTACGATTTTTTTAGTACAAATATCTTTGAGATTATGGAAAAGCTTTAAAATGACATATTACAAAGTTTGATATACTTACTCATTTATTGTTAATATAATTGCGAAGAAAGATCGAATTTGCAAAAAAAAATATTTTCGCAATAACTGTTGTAAAAATTAGTGTGCAGCTTTGAAATTTTTGTCATATAAGGGTTCTTTCATGCTTAATATGTGATAAAAATTTTAAAGCGATGCATTCAATTGTTTAAATTTTATTCGAATTGTTTATCCCAGAGAGCATTTTTTTTGCAATAACATAAGTCAGAAAAAAATGACGTTAGAACCATTCCACAGGTGTCAAATGGAAGAGCATGAGCTACGTTTTCAACTTGGTTTCTTCTTCTTCAGGTGCCGTCCTCGTTCCGAAGTTTGGCTATCATCAAGGCTATGCGTATTTTTGATACCGTAGATCTAAATAATTGGCAGCTGCTGCACTTGTACCAATCTCTTAAATTCTTCAACCATGAATGTTTTCTTCTGCCAATGGATCTTTTACCTATTATTTTTCCCTGAATAATTAATTGTAGTAGCTGGTACTTTTGTCCCCTCATTATATGTCCCAAGTATTGCAGTTTGCGCTTTTTAATAGTAAGCGCAAGTTCTTTTTCTTTCTGCATCCTTCGCAACACTTCCATGTTTGTCACTCTTTCTGTCCACGATATTCTCAGTATCCTGCGGTACATCCACATCTCGAATGCTTCTATTTTCCTTGTATCGATCTTTTTCAGTGTCCAAGCTTCCATTCCATAGAAAAGAACTGACAGCACGTAACATCTCATCAGGCGAATTTTAAGATTTAAACTTAGCCCTCTTCCGCATAAAACTGTTTTCATTTTGGTAAAAGTAGCTCTAGCTTTTTCTATTCTGATCTTGATTTCTTCAGAGTTGTCGTTGTTTTCATTAATCACAGTTCCCAGGTAATTATATTTTCTAACACGCTCAATTCTTTGATCATGTACGGTTATGTCAGAAAAATTTTGTGGAGATTTCGACACCATCATTATTTTTGTTTTTTTGATGTTAAGTGATAAACCGAACTTTTCGCTGCACTCTACTATTCTGTTTATCAGTGTTTGGAGATCTTCCGGAGTTTCTGCTATTAATACTGTGTCATCAGCGTATATCAAATTGTTTATTAAAGTGCCATTTATTTTAACTCCTATATCTTGGTCAGCAAGGGCTCTGTTTATAATATCTTCTGAATATAAGTTAAACAAGGTTGGTGAAAGTATGCATCCCTGCCTTACGCCTTTTTTGATCTCGAGTTCCTCGGTTGTTTCCCGTTCTACTCTAATATTCGCTCTAATATTCGTTCTACTCTAATAACTTGGTTTAAAACAGGTGAATAAAAAATGCATTTATTAGTAATAAATAATTATGAAAAAGTATCGTAAATCTTTCCTTATAAACTTTTTGGATAACTTTTTCCAAAAAAATTAACTTTTTTACCCTGTTTTAAGTGCCCAACTACCAAGTAATGTTATTTATATCATAATTGATAAAAAATTGTAATAAATATATATAATTTCTTATATAACAAAATAAAAAGTTTATAAGGAAAGATTTACGAAACTTTTGCATAATTATTCATTACTAATAAACGCATTTTTTATTCGCATTTTTTAAACCAAGTTGAAAATATAACTCATGCTCTTTCATTTGACACCTGTGGAATGGTTCTAACGTCATGTTTTTCTGACTTATGTTGTTGCAAAAAAATGCTTTCTGGGATAAACAATTTGAATAAAATTTAAACAATTGAATGAATCGCTTTGAAATTTTTATCAAATATTAAGCACCGAAGAACCCTTATATGACAAAATTTTCAAAGCTGTACACTAATTTTTACAATAGATACTGCGAAATTATTTTTTTTTGCAATTCCGACCTTTTTTCACAATTATATTAACAATAAATGAGTATATCAGACTTTTTAAAACGTCATTTTAAAGCTTTTTCCATAATCTCAAAGATACTTGTACTAAAAAACCATAGGTTTCACTGTTTTCCATGAATTTGAAAAAAAAGGGAAAAATCTCATTTTTTGACACTTAATTGTTTATAAATAAAAATGGCCGCCAGATCCTACGCAGGAAATAGTTACAATTTGCTCTTATAAGTATTACTTGTCGAAAAAACGCTTCAGTGCCCTGGCTGCTCGATGTCATGGGAAAAACCTTATTACCCTGGACTAATAGACTGAAATAATAAGACTCTATAAGTCAGTCGAAAGTTTTGAGAAAAATGAATCCACTGAATCCAATGAAGTTATAAATAGCAAGCTCCCAGAAATCTTTAAGAAAATTAAGAAAACTAAGTCAAATAAAACTAGAAAGCTACGTCAAAGATCCAGAGCATTACAATCACTTAAACTTGTTAAAAGCAAATTAAACGATGATATAAACAAAACTTACCATAATCATTAAGCCCTTAGATGTCGCCTTAAGGCAAACTAGGACCGCAGTATTTGAAAAAGGATACTTTTGTAGGTCATTTCACAAAGTGGGCGGACTCAAAGCGCAAAAAGGCAGTCCAAACAAATACTAGGAAAAATACAAAATGATTCGAATTGGTAGTATATTGGAGAAAAAACCATCATATTGCGTCAAAAATGATTGTTTTATACTATAGACGGTACTTTTCAAAAAATCAATAGATCCTATAGAATAGTAAGACAACTTAATATTAGAGCTTTATTTTTTGTTAAAGATGTGTAAATAACACTGTAATATTTTAAGAAGGTAAAAGTTATACTACACAATTCAAAGTACTAAACAGCCAGTTTAAAATTTGGTTTGGTATAATATTTTACTGTACATAACAATAATCTTTATGTAAAACAGAAACTGGACATAAGTTGCTGCCAAATAAGAACAAAAAAAAGTTAAATCATAATATATATTATATAAATATAAAGCAGTTTGGTAATATTGACTGATAATATGTAGGCTTTAGTTTTTATTGAGGTTGCAGTCATTTATTTGTAAGGGGCAGGATATTACATATATAGAACTTTATTTAAGTGTAAGTAACATCTTTAGTTTGTTTTTTTTTATTTTTCATTTAAAAATAAGTTTAGTTTTTGTCATAACAAT
Source organism: Diabrotica virgifera virgifera (assembly GCF_917563875.1). Lineage (NCBI taxonomy): Eukaryota > Metazoa > Arthropoda > Insecta > Coleoptera > Chrysomelidae > Diabrotica > Diabrotica virgifera. The sequence continues at coordinate 23,245,014 of NC_065452.1, forward strand.
GTATAAGAGTGTGAAGGTGAAAAGGGCGTTCCTAAAATTAACAAAAAATAAAAATAAAAGTTTTTATAGGAATAGTGGTTCGAAATAATTAATAAATGGAGTTATCATTGTGCTTAATGCTTTTTTAGTCATAAAATAGAAATTTATTTCCAGATATAGAAAGTTATTTTTATGTTTTATATACATTTCAAATATGTGTATATAAAGTTAATTAAAACAATGCTGAATGGGAGGGGAATGTCATTCAATAATGAAGATAATGCATTTGAATTGCATTTGTAGTATAATAATGGCTTATTAATGGCTCATTATGTAAACAAAAGATGGATGAAAGTGAAACTGGCCGTCAACAACTTTTACGCAGAAAAAGTGTCATAATTTCCCTGTTCAATTTCGACTGAGCGGCCGAGATTAACGTTATATTCATTTGCAAATATTGAACTGTCACTAGAAATGGAAAGTAATTGGCTAAGTAGAACGCACCTGCATTGAGGTCTGACTGAGTATTCACATGGCACTTTTTCTAACATTGAAGATTAACTAGAGAGATTCGGTTTCATGTAACACCGCTGAGTCCGAAACACACACGAATTTTGAGCACCGATCAACGTCAAGTAGAGTCTTTTACAATAATAGTAAAGTACTGCAGAGATGACGAGAATAAGCTTTACAGAAGTCAATCGCGAATCCAGACAGTTTGTGAACGAGCCTTACACCTATGCCCTCATGCGACAGAAGGGATCGATACACCTCCGAATCTACTCAAAATATTCCGATTCTGGCTCTAAAGCGATATAAAACATGTAAAAATATGCTCTACTTACGGTAAAATCATTTATAATCAACATATATTCCTGGTATATCATGGGGACCCCCAGTCTTCGAGCAATTCCTGCTACAAATCACAGACAACATTAACTGTAATGGCGGCGACCGTCATCGACAGAAATATAGCACATGTCACGTTATAATCCTGGTACGTCTTGCACACTTTTCTAGAATTAATTTTCCTAACGTTATGACATTCTTTCGCGACACACTTTTTTGCTTCAATTCGCACTATCCTTCGAAATTATTTATAAAAAATCGGTTACTTTCAAAAATCTCAAAAAATTTTCTAACGTTACATTCTAAGAGCGTCCAACCAAAAACTTTCAATGCTAAATGGGAACAGTTTTTAAATGTTAAACTAAAACCTCTAGTTGTACGAAAAACACGCTCTTAATGAAAAATATCTTGGTTTCTGTTCAGAGTAACACTTCTTGGATAGAGCATTGAGAGGTTAAGACTTGATTGGTAGGGCGCAAGTTCTTAGAGCACGTGTTTGCTTGTAAGCGACTGCGTCAAATTTGTGAATGATACAATCAAGCCCTATTATTTGGCTCTAACCCTTCCCAGGGTCGGTCTAACCAATAGCTCCTGCGAAATCCCTGTTCCTCATTCGATCTCTTATTCAGCACAAGGTAACTCTAATTGTATACAAAGTGTTTCGAAACAATATTAAGGCAAAAATTTTCAACCGATATCAAATTCGACCTGTAATTCTATGAACTGAGGACCGATTAGCCTCCTCAGCCATGTATATAATTATACTACCCGTTTACCTAACTTTACCCTAACATACACAGGGTGTTTGGTAAAGAATGGGCCATAGCTTAACCTTATTTTCCTGAGCATAAAATAGGTCGATTTAAGATAATTTACGTTAGTACGAAAGTTGATAATAACCGAAATACAGGGTGTCAAAGTTAAAGTTTTATTTTATTTATTCTTGAATATTTCCTGACAGGCATGGGACAACAACACGAAATTTGGTAAGCGGAAGTTTTTTGGGATGAGAAATCTAAATTCGCCACCAAAAATGATGAATTGCCCAGAGGGCGCCAAATACGTCTTTCAGCGCTCATTTAATACGTTCAATTTTTTGGATCCCCCACTCTACATTGTTTTTGAATGAAGATTTTTTATTCTCCTAATATTTCTACTTAAAAAAGGTACACTACATTCATCTCGGTAAACTCAACTATTTTCGAGATAAACGCATTTTAAATATGCGATACAACATATTTTTTTGCATAATTAGTCCAGAGAAATAAGGTTTTTGTCGGGACACTTGAGCAGCCAGGTTGCAAATGGATTTTTTGAGTTCTATATACCTAATACATTATAAATACAAAAATGCCCGTCACAATTCGGACGAGAAACTTTAGTTATTAACAAATAAGGATGAAAAATGTCAGTTTTTTCGTTTAAACCGCTACAGGTAAAAATAGGATATTTAAATATCTTTTTTATAATATTCTCCTTTTTGTAGACGAGCCAAGGTTTAAAATGGCACTTTTTGAATTTTGGAAAGTGCAAAATAAGACAAAAATTTCAAAAATAAAAAATGTGCTATAACTTTTGCGAAAATGGCCTTAAGACTGTCATGTTACAAAAAAAGTTGAGCCAAACATTCCATATAATGCACAAAAATTGTTAAGACGATTCCTCAATTAGTTTAAATTTTATTCAATTTGTTTATCGCAAAGAGCTTTTTTCGCAATGTTATTGTTCAGAAAATAATAATGACATAGCAATTCTGTGGAAACCACATACAAGAATAACAGTTATATTTTTAAAGCATTAAAAAAAATCATTAAAAATTCGTTTTTATCACTCCGAAAAAAATTTTCAGAAAAAAAAATTTTACCTAGGTTAATTAGGTTCAAAGTTAGTCACTTTTATTATTTAATTCGCAGTTACATACTTCTCTATATATCAAATTCTCCTGTAACAGTGTTAGTTACCATACTACTCCGAAACGGCTTGGCCGATTTTTATAAAATTTTACACGTTTATCCTGTAGGACGTTGAAGGGGTTGTAATCTATTTTTTATACCCATAAGTTATAAGGGGGGTTGCCCCCTGACATTTTTTTTATTTTTTTGGACAAAATTATCTATCTTAATTTTATATGATGTAGAATTAAAAAATACATACAACCCTTAATTTTCACTCTTCTATTACCAACCCCTATTTGTTAATAGCCGTCTATATATTTACATCTATAAAATTCTCCTGTCACAGTGTTAGTTTCCATACTCTTCCGAGACCGCTTGACCGATTTTTATGAAATTATATATGTATATTCGGTAAGTCTTAGAATCGGTCGTAACCTATTTTTCATATCCCTGAGTGATAAGGGGAGTTCCCCCTAACATTTTGTAATGCTAGGTGGGGATTTGTGAACATGGCGTACTCTATAAGACTACGAGTACATACAAATTAAAAAAATTATGATCAAAATCCATCAACAAGTTCCAGCGATATTAATCGCAGCATATCTTTGCAGAATCAGTTTCATTTTTTGAGTGCACGTATTTTAGTAATTCCCCTCCACCGACCACGAATTAATTCCGTTCGGACGCCATTTTTAAAGCTTTATTAATCACTCTGTTGAGGTTCAAAATTTACTCAAACTTTTACACATAACCTATATATCTTCAACTTCAAAATGGCTCTGGTCAGGTTGCTTAATTGTTATAAACAAAGTAGCCGTCAATTAAAAAAAAAGTGGCTAACTTTGACCGTATTTAACCTAGGCGAAAAGTTTTTCTTTGAAAATTAGTATAAAAATACCAGTTTTCCAAATTCCATTGTAGTTTTAGCCTACAGTCAATATTAACAAAGTTATTCAAATTGTTTATAAGCCAAAAATGACTCTATTTTCCTAAAATGTTTTCTGAGTGATAAAAATGTCTTTTTAATGATTTTTTTAAACGTGTTGAAAACATGACTATTCTTCTTTCATGTTTTTTTCACAGAATTTCTGGATCATTATTATTTTCTGAACAATAACATTGCGAAAAAAAAGCTCTTTGGGATAAACAAATTGAATAAAATTTAAACGAATTGATATATCGTCTTAAAATTTGTTGTGTATTGTACGAACTGTTTGACTCAACTTTTCATGCAGTATTAAAGTCCTATATTAATTTTCGCAAAAGTTATTGCAAATTGTTTATTTTCGAAATTTTAGTTTTATTTTGCAATATCCGAAGCAACAAATAATCGGACCAAAATTCAATAAAGGCTATTTTAAATTTTGGCTCATTTACTAAAAGAAAAATATTATAAATAAGACATTTAATTATCCTAGTTTTACCTGTAGCGATTTAAACGAAAAAACTCTAATTTTTGACCCTTATTTGTTAATAACTAAATTTCTCGTCCAAACTGTGGCGGGCATTTTTGTATTTATAATGTATTAGGTATATAGTACCCAAAAAAACCCATTTGCAACCTGGCTGCTCAAGTGTCCCGAATATGGTATATTTTTGCCTTATTTCCCTGGTGTAAATATCATTGTGGTTAGACCCGAAAAATAAACTTGAAACCATAATAATTGTGCCGGTCCTATTTATGTCATTGCATCGCAAATTCCATTTGAAGAACTTTGCGATACATTTTTGTAAATTTTTATGGTTTTAAGTTATTTTTCGGGTGTAACTACAATGATATTTTAAAGATTTAAAATGCTTTAAATGATTTAAATGATTTACCTAAAAATATTTTATATGATATTTTACAGATTTAAAATGCGTTTCTCTCGAAAACGGTTGAGTTTATCGAGATGAATGTGGTATACCTATTTTAAGTAAAAGTATTAAGAGAATAAAATTTTTGATTGAAAAAGTATATAGAGAGACGCCCTCTACGTAATACATCATTTTGGTGGGGAATTTAGATTTCTCGTCCCAAAAACACTCGCTTACCAAATTTCTTGTTATTATCCCATGCCTGTTAGGAAATATTCAAGAATAATTAAAATAAAAGTTTAATTTTGACACCATGTATTTCGGTTATTATTACCATGAAATAACAAACGCCATATCGAAGCTACTGGATAATTACTCCTCATTTAGTCCCTATTTTAAATATTTAAAAATCGTTCTGAAGCTATTTCCTTGTGGTATTTTTATAATTAAATATTTAGATGGGAAATAAGATAAAGCAGATCTTGAGCAAAGCATGGGAACACGATATTGATGTTCACAACGTGTTTGTAGACTTCAAACAGGCATACGACTCAGTCAAAAGGAACAAATTATACTATATATTGGCTGAATTGGCAATACCACACAAGTTAATAAGACTCATTAAAGCCACAATGGATGAAACTCAGGCATGTGTACGAATACAAAACCACCGGACAGACTTTTTAACATTTCGCAGGGACTAAAACAGGGAGATGGGCTGGCCCCAACATTGTTTAACCTGGCACTGGAGTATGCGGTTAGGCAAATGCAAACTGGACGAGGAAATCTACTGACCAACCGAACGGTTCAACTGGCCGCTTATGCTGATGATATTAATATTATGAGTATAACATCAACAGGAGCACAGGAAACATATGCAGAGTTAAAAACACAAACAAAAATGCTAGGTCTGGAAATTAACACAGAAAAAACAAAAATAATGACTCAGACGAGAAGAAATATAGTCCCAGAAAACATTATACATGAAGATGATATTGAAACGGTTGAAAAGTTTACATACCTGGGAGTAGAAATATATGCCGACGGATCAGAAGATGGAGAAATAAGGAAGAGAATAACGCAGGCAAACAGAGCTTATTTTGCCCTCTCCCATATATTTCGGTCAAAAAGTGTCCACCGAAATACAAAGATGAGAATCTATAAAACCTTAATTCGACCAATAACATGCTATGGCAGTGAAGTCTGGGTGCTGAAAGAAACATCCAAAAACAAACTCGACACATTCGAAAGGAAAGTACTTAGGAGAATACTAGGACCTGTGAGGGAAAACGGAATCTTCAGAAGTCGATACAACAACGAGCTTTATCAACTTTATAAGGAAATGCCCCTGTCAGACTTCATTAGATTACAAAGATTGCAATGGGCCGGACATGTGATAAGAATGGGAGGAGATAGGCTACCAAAACGAGCACTGAATGCTAGAATGCAAGGAAAGAGACCGGTTGGGAAGCCACGAAAGCGCTGGGAAGACACAGTAAACAGCGACGCACAAGCCCTTTTAGGAGTCCGTGTTTGGAGAACAGCAGCCACAGACAGGCAAGGGTGGAGGCAAAAAATAAAGGAGGCCAAGGCTCAATTTGGGCTGTAGTGCCGTAGAAGAAGAAGAAGATGGGAAATAAGCCACAATTAAATTAAAAAAAAATAGTTTTATCGCCAACCGTCACTAAAGTCATTCATTATTGTACTCATTTGCCCTCATTTGCGGCAGTAAAGTAACACTTTATTGTACTGAAAGAAGAATTTTACTTTACCTGCCGCGATTAATCGGAATTGAATGTAAGTGGTAGATGGCAGTAATCGATTATTTATTAGAGTTAACTTACAATTTATTTACTTTAATTATTAAAAATAGTGTACAAATTTTACGATATTGTTAATTAAATTAATGTCGAAAAGTGAAATTCTGTAGTATTTTGTAATTATATTCATATAAAATAAATCAACACTTTACCGATTTAGAATTATTCAATATTGATAACTATCGATTAAAAGTCGAAAGCGGCCATCATGCAGAAGTCACCTGCTATCACTGTCATGAAATTTTTATTATGTCTAAAATTTTAAAAAAATTCTTAAATTGTAAATTGTAAGTAAGTATTAAAACCAATATCAAATTACTGGCGATAAAATTTTGTATGCACCACGTCAGTAAAGACTCGTTACCGAACTCGTCTGTTATTCGCATCGCTCGCTAGGCTGGCTCTGCTTATAATATCAGACTCGTTCCATAAAGAGTAACTTTACTGACTTGGTACCTACATAAATAACTATTATTAACCCGATTTGGGATTCGAAACGTTAAGAAAATTATTTTTTCAATTCAATTGTGGCTTATTGCCCATCTAAATAGTTAATTATTTAAAAATCGTTTTTTTGCTCTCCTGAGAAATTTGGCTTTTTCAGTTACGTCATCCTTACTCCGGACCGGCGATATTACATAGGTATAAAAAATTATGAAGCTGGAGCTGGATAGGGACGAGCCTCTGATCGAAGATCGCAAAAGCAAAGACAGATAATCAGTTTCTCCCCCTAATCCAACAAAAAAGCTGCAAATCGCAAAGGGAAAAACGGAAGACATGGAGAAAACAATAGACACAGCACAAGAAACAAACATTAGCTTACTGAAACAAGTTTTGAATGAAATGAGACAAACAAAGGAAGAAAACAAGGTTTTTAGGGATGAAATAAGAGAATTAAAGAAAGAAAATAAGGTAAAGACAGAACTCGAGGAAACAAAGAAAATTCTAAATATTTTGAAAATTAGGGCAGAACGGTGTGAAAAGGAAATGAAGAAAAATAATCTAGTAATAACGGGTCTAAAAAATAGATACGAATGACGAAGCTGCACTAAAAGAAAAAATTACACACTTCCTCAAACAGCTCTTGGAAGAGAACATAAAAATAAAAAAATCAGTTAAACTGGGAGATAGAACCTGTCTATTAAAAATGGAAAGTATAGAAGAAAAAAATAAGGTGATGAAGAGGAAAGGAAATTGAGATATATCAAAGGGGAGAAGATTTTCATAAGCCAGGATATGACAGTCTTAGAAATAAATATTCAGAAGGAAATAGGAGCAAAGTGTAAGGAATTAAGAGACATTGGGAGGAATTTTAAAAGGGACTACAATGGATTAGCCGTGGATGGTATTAAAAAATGGAGATGGAGAAAAGACGGTAAAGTAGAAACATTCCCAAAAAACTAGCTGATGAAAATCAAAAGATAGTACCACTAGAAACAGACTCGGCAATGCAAACGGTTAACGAAAACAAAATAACGCACACAAAAGAAAGAAATAATCTCAATAAGAAGAAAAGAACTAAACTCATTAGAATGGGATCTTGGAATATTGGAACCATGCTAGCAGCAGGTAAGATGTAAGAAATAGCCCTTGAAATAAAAAAATACGAACTATAAATCCTAGCCCTACAGGAAATACGATGGAAGAAAGAAGGTAAAATTGAGAAGAAAAACTGTAGCACATATTATTCGGGAAAAAAAACAAACAGGGAATGAATGATACGGCATTTATGGTGAACAAAAAAATGAGGGAAAAATGATACAATTCAAAGCAGTTAATGGAAGGATATCTTACATCAGAATAGAAAATAAACAAGCCAATATCTCGATAGTCAATTGCTAGGCACCCACGGAAGAAGCAAGCCAAGAAGATCAAGCAGAATTCTACGACATCCTGGAAGAAACCTGTGCAAATATTTCGAGGAATGACATCAATATTATTGGGTGACTTCAATGCAAAGGTCGAAAAGGAAGACTATAATTGTAATGTAGCGGGTAAAGAAACCATTCATTAAACTACGAATGATAATGGAGGGAAAAATATTCAACCTAGCAGCAGCAACAAACACATATATAGTTAGTACTAGGCATAAACATAAAAAAGAACACAAAATAACATGGGTGATACCAGGAAGAATAGATGGAAACCAAATAGATCATATTCTAATTTCGAAAAAGTGGACACAAATAGTACAAGACGTAAGGCCATATGAAGGGGCAAATGCGGACACTGATCACATGTTGTTAATGTATAGCAAAATTTAAGATGAAAATAATCAAAGCAAATAATCTTAATGAAGGAAAAATGAGGAAATGGAATATAGGTAAACTGAAAAAACAAGAAACAAAGCAACAATATACAGAACAACTGGAACAGAAACTGGGTAGGTACGAGAACATAGAAATAGAAGAGGAATGGGAAAACATAAAGAACAGCATAATAAAAACAGCAGAACAAATAGTTGGATTCCAAAAAAAAAACAAAAAATCGAAAGAATGATTTGATGAGGAATGTCACCAAAAAAGTCAACTAAAGCACCTAGCAAGAAACAAATGGCTACAGAGTGCCCAACAGGAACAACTGATCCAATATAGAAAAGAAAAACAAGAAGCATTGAAACTCTATAGAAGAAAGAAGAACACATGGATCTCTGAACAAACGCAAAATTTAGAAACGAATAATAAAGATAACAAGAAATTGTTCGAATACATAAAACAGCAATATAGTACCTAAAAAGATAACACAAAAATAAACAAAAATGATGGGAAAAACATTTCACGGACCTATACAAAAACAACCACAAGGCAGATTCAGAGGATGACGATCTAAGAGATAACAGAGATGAAGAGGAAGGCGCACCTACTTTTCAGGAATTCATGGTGGTATTAAAACTAAAAGTAAACAAAACGCCAGTAAAACTCACTCTGCATATTATAATTATTATAATATTATATTAATACGCATTAATTGGTTCAATATTTCAATGCAATCAATTTGAATTTTTATGATAAAATTATTGAATTAAGTCAGTATTTTGAATGTATATTTTGAATCTAGGTATAAGAAATACGACTATATTAGTTCAATAAATTATCAAATTGATTATATACAGTGTGTCGGATTTAAGATGAAGACACCCCTATATTTTGGCTATCAAAATATTTACAGATTTGAAATTTAGCACAGTCATACAGGTTGATGGTTCACAATTTTTAAACTGAAATTTAAATTTTAAACGCGGTCTACTGTGAATCCACAGGGTGAATTTTTGATATCCGATTCGATTTGCTTCGCGTTAGAGATATCGAAAAAAGTTATTTGGAAAAGCTGTTCCAAATATTATTATAAGCCAATCCAAATTTTATAACAAAATGCACACTTTTAGTGCTTTTTTCAGTTCTTGTAGTCAGGATCCTAAATCCTAAAATTGGCTGTCCCCAGATGCACCTCGAGACAGCCAAAAACGGTTTTTTCAATTTTTTCGTTCTTTCCGCTCAGAGTTTTTCCTACAAACCTTTGGACCAACGAAAATGTACGGCATGTAAAATAAGGTTATCTATGCATAAAATACTTTCAAAATAAATTAATTTTATGTTGTTTCAAATTACCCCCCGGAGCACGGAAAGGGAGGGGGGGTTGCAATCCTCGATTTTTCCCCTTGTCGCATGATTCTTGTACGGCGTTGCGGAATAATGGATTAGAAGTTGTATTGAAACAGTATGAAACTGATGCCGTACAGAATGAAATGACCAAAGGCTATAGCGGGATAAGATGGTCAAAAATGCCCCTGCACCTATCAACCCCGCTACTTATTTTTTCGATAAAGGATATAAAATTATGCTCTCATGCAAATTTTTAGCTTCCCAGAGGTCCTAGAACCTCTTAAGTCGAGAAAAGAAGAATTTTTAGGTTTTATTTTTTTGTGAGGGCAATTTTAATCTAAAAAATCTGAAAAAACTCAAGAGGAATTCATTTTGAATACAAAACAGCTTGATTTCTTTCAGATTTTTGTAGTAAAAAATGAGCCCAGGAAAAATTTTTGAAATTTTCAAAAACATTTTAGGTTATGTAAATATGATTTGGCCCAACTTTTAAATAGTATTTTTTATGTATCTTTTGTCGTTCTTTTGAATGGCAGAGGCAGAATTTCTAATATCTGAGCGGAAAGAACGAAAAAATTGAAAAAACCGTTTTTGGCTGTCTCGAGGTGCATCTCGGGACAGCCAATTTTAGGATTTAGGATCTACAGGAACTGAAAAAAGCACTAAAAGTGTGCATTTTGTTATAAAATTTGGATGTGGGCTTATAATAATATTTGGAACAGCTTTTCCAAATAACTTTTTTCGATATCTCTAACGCGAAGCAAATCGAATCGCATATCGAAAATTCACCCTGTGGATTCACAGTAGACCGCGTTTAAAATTTAAATTTCAGTTTAAAAATTGTGAACCATCAACCTGTATGACTGTGCTAAATTTCAAATCTGTAAATATTTTGATAGCCAAAATATAGGGGTGTCTTCATCTTAAATGCGACACACTGTATATAATCAATTTGATAATTTATTGAACTAATATAGTCGTATTTCTTATACCTAGATTCAAAATATACATTCAAAATACTGACTTAATTCAATAATTTTATCATAAAAAGTTCAAATTGATTGCATTGAAATATTGAACCAATTAATGCGTATTAATATGATATTATAATAATTATAATATGCAGAGTGAGTTTTATGTATAGAAACCCTCAGTTATCTCGCAAACATCTTGCATGATTTTTATAGGTTTTGGTGGGTAGGGGTTTTCTAATGCAGCCGATATTATAGTGCTAATTACATTGTTGTCAGATCTTCCGTTTTTCTGGAAATCTAATGAACTTTCTTATTTTTTTGCGTTTTGAAGTCCTTAAGAAATACTGATTATTTTTCATGTTATATTCCCTATACGTAAATGCCATAGTTTCGGAGTTATTGCTACATGTATTTAAAAAAAATTTAAACAAATTATAAAAATCAATTTTCTCGGCCCGTGGAGTTACATTCTTCGGATCATTGGGAAGAAAAAAGGTCTGTTTTAATTTTTTTCTAAAGTTAATGGTTTTCGAGCTCTAAACAATTTAAAACTGAAAAAATCGAATAATGACGATTTTCAAGGTTCAAAAACACAAATAAAAAATATTATTTTTGAAACTGCTGAGTACCCAAATTCAAGGTAAGCCCTTCTTCTAGGGACTCGCTATAAAATTTTTTGGGTCGTTTTATTCTAAATCATTGCTTTTTAATAATTGTTAGTGAAGCGCATATGAGAGGATGGAAGATCGGGCTGCACTAACAACTAAAAACAATACTTTAGAATGTAACAAGCTTAAATTACTTATTGGTAACTGATAAATAAAGACTGGATTATATGCAAAATGCATATGCATATATATGCTGCATATTTCTCATGTTTTTCATAAATGCATATGCCTTGCATATTTGGAGATTTAAGAGCATATAAATGCATATTTTGATGGGAATTTACTCTACCCCATTTAAAAATAAGGTATATATTAGTAACATCAACATCCATTAAAATAAAATGTGAAAGTAAATATTTTGCTGTTAAGCTCCTTTGTTGTTGTACCCATAAACATAATGGGCGTTATTTATAGCTGCAGGTATCATTATCCGGATATTTAAGATTTATAGACTTCTCAGAATTTACAAATTACCTAAGTAAATACCGATTATATTTTGAATAACATTACAAATATTACCTGTACTTTCTGCTGGTGTCGGCCAACTATGAATTATTCTGGGAAAACCAACCAAAACGAAATTTTAAGGCAGCGTTGCCAATTTAGCTTATTTTATGCTAGATTTGGCATATTTTTGTGTTGTTTAGCTTATTTATTTCTTGTTTAGCATATAGCATATTTTCTAGCATATTAAATAATATAAAAATTATTTAGTAAAAATCGAAAATCTTCTAATTCAGAACAAATTTTTATGTTGGCCTTACAATTACTAAAACAACTTAGGAACTCTCTCACAGGAACTTGAAACTGATATCAGTGAGTCAAATCTGATTCCTAACAAAAAATGTTTAACCATTCACACATACACACCTACATCAGCAAATCCCTTCGCCTTCAATAATGTTTATATTAGTACTTATGTCTGTGGACCATGAGATTACTATTAACTACAGGATCATGTTTCAGCATTTTTTAAAACAAATAATTTATCTGTACTGGGTTATGCTTGCTATAGGGATTTTTTATTAGTTGATAATGGAATACCTACTGTTGAACTGATCATTCCATCATTCTTGTGAGGTTTGGCAAATACTATATTGGTCGAGTTGGCAACACTGTTTTAAGGGTAGGATAGATTATTTTATTTTATGAATGGTTAGTCTTAAATCAATCGCCGATTATTCAACTTTTGTGATTGCAAGTTATTGACTATACTGTGTAAAAAAATCATTTTATTATTATTGTGAAAATGCCTAAAGTAGCAAGGGAAAAATCAAGTCTTCTCAGAAGTTGGATTGGAAGTAACAATCATCTAAAAGTTATCGACAGTGAAAGTATGTTTTGCACCATTTGTGATAAAAAGGTAAGTTCTCCACTTCAATAGATTTTTAAACTTATCAAACTTCTTTGCACATCTATGTGTCTGTCTATTCTAAAATGACAAACCGTCCCATTTCTTCAAAAACTGTTTTTTAAAGTTCGCAACGGTTTGGCTTATACAGAGCGAGGTGTTGAGAGTGGCCCACCCTGTATACTACGGTACACTGACTGTACTTTATTGTTTGACGATTTCAATTTCACTTTGAGAAATAAAAAAAAATTGGGGGAGGTTTAAAAAGTTTGATCATTTTAATGTAGGTATCTATTTACGAAAACATCTAAAACATCATTATCATTATATTCCAGATTCCATGTCAAAAGAAATTCCAAGTAGTTCAACACATAAAAACTTCACTTCACCAAACTAAGCTATCAAAAAATGATAATAAACCTCGCCAGCAGATTCTACAGAACAGTTTGCAGATTCAGAATACGTCAGTTGGGCAAGAAACCTTTGCAAAGGATTTATGCCATTTTTTTTTGAACTGCAATATCCCTCTGCACAAGTTAGAACATAAATCGTGTCAAAACTTTTTAAAAACTTATTGCAAGATTAAAGATAAACCAGCTCAAATACCAAGTTCTTCAACTCTTCGGAAAAAATATGTCAGTGCATGTTACAAAGATGTGATGACGAGTATTAAAAATCAGTTAAAAGCCGATTATCTTTGGATTTCCGTCGACGAAACAACGGATACAAAGGGTCGACAAATTGCGAATATAATTGTTGGAGTTCTTAACGACTCTGGCGATTTTAAAAACTCATACTTAATTAGTGTAAAATGTTTGGAAAAAACAAACTATGCTACAATAGCTAGATTTGTTAACGAATCCCTAACAAATTTTTTTTTACCTGATCAAGTACCATTTGAAAAAATATTATTAATGCTTAGTGATGCCGCCTCATATATGATGAAAGCTGCATCCAATCTTAAAATCTTTTTCCCTAATTTAATTCACTGTACATGTTTGGCGCACGGCCTAAACAGAGTTGCAGAGAAAGTTAGAATTGAATTTCCCAATGTAAACACCTTAATAAATAATGTAAAAAAAGTATTTCTGAAAGCACCACTACGTGTACAGGTATATAGGGAGATGCTTCCCGATATTCCTTTACCACCAGAACCAGTATTAACCAGATGGGGAACTTGGCTTAAAAGTGCTATATTTTTATCTGAACACTACGACGACATCAAAAGCGTTATTTCAAGTTTTGATCCGACTTGTACCGCTATTGATAACTGTCAAAATATTTTTAAAGAAAAGTCTATTAAAAATCAATTGTTGTATATAAAATCGAATTTCGATATCATTGAAAGTTCAATTACAAAATTAGAGGCTCAAAATTTATGTCTTCACAATAGTATGTCTATTGTTGATTCGGTTAAACAGAAAATAACAAATCTGAATGGGGAAATTGGAGTCAAAATTAAAGATAAACTTGATGACGTTTTAAACAAAAATGAGGGTTTCACTTTATTGCGTTCAATAAATAATATAATCAATTTTGGAAACTTCGATGAAAATATTAATATGGATCCGTCTCTAATAGCAAAGTTTAAATATGCCCCAATTACATCTTGTGACGTTGAGAGATCTTTTTCTGCCTATAAACAAATATTAACAGATAGAAGACATAATATTAGTTTAGAAAATATGAATCAATATATGATTATTTATTGTAACAATAAAAATATGTAAATTTGTTTTATTGTACTCTTTTTATAATATTAGTTTAGAAAATATGAATCAATATTGTAACAATAAAAATATGTACATTTATTTTATTGTACTCTTATTTATCTTGTGGTCAAAATAAAATATTTTGCCGTTTTATTTGTCACAAAACCTGAAGTTAAAAAAATATATTAAGAAATAATAATACAATTTGGTTTAAATTCAAACCTATTTATTTATTTTTATTATTTTTTATTTATTTATGTATTTAACGTAAACCATAAAATTATTCATATAAAAATAAGTGCATATATAAATGCATATTTGCATGTTAATTGTGCATATTCAGCTTGTTTTAAAATGCATATTGCATGCATATTTTAGACATTTTTTAGTGCATATTTTCCAGTCTCTACTGATAAAATAAGGCTTGAACTTGAATTTGTGTACTGGACAGTTTATATTAATCAAAAATAATATTTTGATTTGTGATTTCGAACCTTGAAAATCGTCATTATTCGATTTTTTTCAGTTTTAAATTGTTTATAACTCGAACTCGTTTAACTTTAGAGAAAAATTACAAAATAACTTTTTTGTTCCCAATAGTCCAAAGAACGTAAAATAATGTCTACCCGGGCCGAAAAAAATGATTTTTTAATTTGTTTTTTTTTTAATAAATGTAGCAATAACTCAGAAATTATGACCTTTAGGTATAGGGAATATAACATGAAAAATAATTAGTATTTCTTAAGGACTTAAAAAAGCAAAAATTATACAGGGTATTCCAATTGAAGTAAAAAAAAAGTAATTAGATTTTTAGAAAAACGGAAGATCTGACAACAATGTAATTATCACTATAATATCGACCGCATTAGAAAATCCCTACCCACCAAAATTTATAAAAATTATGCTAACCGTTTTCGAGATAATTGAGGGTTTCCGTACATAAACTTCACTCCGAATATATTATATTATTACACATTAATTGGTTCAATACTTCAATGCAATCAATTTGAACTTTTATGATAAAATTAGTGAATTAGTCAGTATTTTGAATATATATTTTGAATCTACCTATAAAAAATACGACTATATCAGTTGCAATAAATTATCAAATTGATAATATTATATAGTGTGCCGCATTTAAGATGAAGACACCCCTAATATTTTGGCTATCAAAATACATTCAGATTTGAAATTTGGCACAGTCATACAGGTTGATGGTTCACAATTTTTAAAATAATCAACTGAAATTTAAATTTTAAACGCGGTCTACTGCGAATCCACAAACGGTGAATTTTCGATATGCGATTCAATTTGCTTCGCGTTAGAGATATCGAAAAAAAAAAATATTTGGAAAAGCTGTTCCAAATAATATTAAGCCCACATACCAAATTTTATGACAAAATTCACACTTTTAGTGGTTTTTTCAGTTGTTGTAATCAGGATCCTAAATCCTAAAATTGGCTGTCCCGAGACAGCAAAAAACGGTTTTTTCAATTTATTCGTTCTTTCCGCTCAGATATAAAAAATTCTGCCTCTGTCATTCAAAAGAACGACAAAAAACACACAAAAAAATACTATTTAAAAGTTGGCCAAATGATACTATCATAACATCATAACCTAAAAAATTTTGAAAATTTCAAAAATTTTTCCTGGGCTCATTTTTTATTACAAAAATCTGAAAAAAATCAGGCTGTTTTGTATTCAAAATATACATGATCTCGAATTTTTTCAGATTTTTAAGTTAAAATTACGCTCACAAAAAAATAAAACCTAAAAATTCTTCTTTTCTCGATTTAAGAGGTTCTAGAACCTTTGGGAAGGTAAAAATTTGCATGGGGGCATAATATTATATCCTTTATCTAAAAAATAAGTAGTGGGTTAATCGGTGCGGGGGATTTTTGACCATCTCATCCCGCTATAGCCTTTACCCTGGAAATTGTCAGAAAATCAAAAAAATTTAAGAACTTTGTGGTTCACTATTTTTGTACGGCACTGGGCGCTTTCTTATTATTTTTCATGGATCTATCGATGGTAAAAATGCCGTACAAAAATATATGACCAAAATGTACCCACTGTACCTTCACTTTTGAATTCTTACCAGCACTCAGTTGGACTGTTTACAAGTGATGGCATAGTGCTGAATCTTATTATTTTATGCTCTTATATCGTCCTATATACGTCACCTGGTGGTTCATATGACCCATCCATTTTTGGACATGGGCCTGTAGTCTAGAAGGCACTGACTTGCGTTTTAGAGGGTTTTTAAGGCAGTTTCGAGTTTCTCCTCACGCTGACGTCCTCCATGCATTTCAGCAACATTACCAAATTATTCATATCGATGGCATAATTGAGAGATCATGCTCCGGGATACGTCAAAATGACGTGCAATATCAGCTTGTGAAAGACCAGCCTCAATCACATCCACAACATTGAACGTGTATTAAGGCATGTAGCCCCTATGTTCGCGCTCTTACAACTGCTCCACATAGTGGATACGTTCGCGCTCCCTGACACTGCAGCGGTGCGAGCTAAGCCTCATCGCTCCAATTGGTGGCCGTTTATATAGAAGAGCGCATGCGTGCTCCATGCATTGGAGCAGTTTCAGGGAGCGCGGAGCGCAAGAGGTTAGCGCACGTAGTGGATACGTATCTTTAGACGCCAACACTCCATGCCTATTATTGGTGCGTTTAGTATTCTTGTTGTAGTAAAATATTAAAATAAATACAGATCATATTTAAAATTTTAAGCACTTTTTCTGTACAATTTGAAGCGGTTAGTCGTATGAAATTGAGGTGCTGTCACTTTTGCATTAATCTCACTCTAGTTCCGTTCCACCTTGTGAAGTACTGGGCGTTTAAGCGTTTCTTGACCAAAAGATTGATGACTGGCCTGGTCAGCGCATCTTCTTTCTTGTTTATTTTCTGGATAAACTGTGTACTAGTTACTTCCATTCTCTTCTATTTATTGCTCTGTCTTGGACTTTACCCACTCTTAGTCCAATTTTTAAGTGTTCTTTCGTTGTAGTTCTTTTCCTGCTGTTGTTGGGTCTTTCTATATTTTTTCCCCTCTGGTTTGTATTTTAGTGGTTTCTTGTTCTGTTGCTTTAATCTTCGCTCAAAGTGTGGCCAATCCATTTCTATTTTTTTCCTTAACTGTAATAGATATACTATGTTAGTGTGCTTTGTTATTTTAGATTTTGCTTTAGTAAAATAGCATTTGGCAGATTCATTTTCATTGCGAAACTTGGTTTGTAGAGAACATATTATTATGTGTTTAACAAGTTTTTATTAAAAACAATTAGAGTGTGACACTTGCGGAGTGCCGACAGAAGTGAATACTTCTTATAGATTCAATTATATTATGTTCGATCCAATTTAATTTCATTCGATTAAATTTAATTGAATTTAACCATTAACTACTGACGTGTATGTTTCAGGACGTAGACACTGACATGCGGTATTTCACACCGTTGCCTATTCTCCTTTGTTTTTAATATGAATTTGTCTTATATCACTGTATTTGTTTTTTACATCAACTATGGAATCATTCTTCATACTGCTGAAAAATAAAATACTGCTCGAAATAAAATAAACTTTCATTTTTAAAGAAATTGATTAATTTGCCTTACTGTCAAAACAGAAATTATAACGATTCTCCCGAAATATATTAAATTTTAATATTTTTCTAAAGAAAAGAAAGGTTTTCTGTGATTATATTTGTTTCCTATTATCCAACGATAAGAAACGAGTAATTAATATCTGTGTTTTGCTTTCATTAAATAAGATAAGTTCAAAGTAAAACAGAAGTGAGTTATAAGTTGTGAAAATACTTCCAACAGGGAAAGGACCAGGATCAAATGGTTATGCTACACAGCAGTGTCCAACTGTAATGCAGAACGAGACTAAAAACCTAATGCATTCGTACTGCCAAGTAAGTCAAATAGATAATCAAGCTCCATCATCAAGCTCAAATCAACCAATAGTAATCCAAATGATAGCTATTGATAATAATTTATTGTCAAAAACAATATCAGATACAGCGAACAGTTACGCAACAGACCAACTTAAACTTTAAAAACAATACAGAAACACAGAGTGAAGATGATTTTATGTCAGATAAAGAACATGAAAAGTCTGAAAATCTAAAAAAAAAAACCCATGGGAAACGATCAGTACAAAAAAAGAAGGTTTAAAAGTCCAACTTCAAAATAAGATGGACATCCAATTACACTCTCAAATAGGTTCCAGTCACTTCCACAGGAAACCTCTGTAAAAGATACGAATAAAAGTCCACCAAACTTAAACCCCCCTCCAGTTTTTATATATGACGTAAGTAACTATAGCAAAATGATAGATAGTTTAGCGCAAGCAGTACAAAAAAACTTACTATACCAAAGCCTTAACAAACAATACAATAAAAATTTTCCAAAAGACACCTGAATCCTACAGAAAACTAATACACCACTTACGAGAAGAAAACATCGTCCACCATACATATCAACCTAAGGAAGGGAGAGCCTACAGGGTAGTTATTCGAGACCTACATCATTCCTTACCGATAGATGAAATAAAGCGGAAATCCAGAAAAAGGGTCATAAAGTAAGGAACGTTACAAATGTTAGACACAGATTGAGCCGTGAACCATTGCCTTTATTTTTTGTCGACCTCGAGCCTCAAACGAACAACAAGGAAATATTTGGACTGCAGTATATACAACATTGTAAAATAAGGGTGTAACCACCGAGAATTAAAAGAAATATACCACAATATACACGATGTATACTATATGTATACCACAATGGCCACACTAAAACGTACTGTGCAAAACCATATAATTGCGTAAAATGCGCTGGATCACAAAACACAAAGAAATGCAATAAACCACAAAACACGCCAGCAATTTGCACTCATTGAAACGGAGACCATCCTTCTAATTATAGAAGATGTTCTGTTTATCGCGAACTGCTAAATGCCAGATACAATGACAAATCAAAACAAATCGCTACTCGAAATCCTGTCAATACTCCCAATGTAACTCCCTACTCAAAATCATAGCCATAATTTCAACAGGATCAGTTATGGAAATGCTGTCATTGGAAACATAAATGAAGACAACAAAAATTACAACGAGTTAGCAGATCAACTATCAAATTTTCTAAACGAATTCAAAAATATGTTCTCTCAACTCTTAAACCAAAATAGCAAGATTTTAACCATGTTAACCACAGTCATTAACAAAGTAACAAAATAATGACAAAGTCTTTACGAATTGCGTCATGGAATGCTAATGGCATTTCAAACCATATACTAGAAATATCACTATTTTTAAAAATGAATAATATAGACATTCTCTAAATATCTGAAAGCCATGCCACAGAAAGAACGGTTACTAAGATAATTTACTATACTGTGTACTACGCAAACCATCCAGACGGAGGAGCACATGCAGGTTCTGCCGTTATTATTAAATCAAAAATTAAACACTATGAAGTCCAACCTTACATCACGGAAAAAATCCAAGCAGCAATCATTAAACTTGAAACAAATACCTCTCTCAGTGTAGAATCTATCTACAGCCCACCTAGACGTCCCATTTCAAGCGAAGAGTATCATGATTTTATACAAACTCTTGGATCCAAATTCATAGTAGCAGGAGACTGGAACGCCAAACACACCACATGGGGTTCCAGATTAATCACGCCTAATCCCCTAGACGCCTCCATCCTTCCAGATTAATCACACCTAGACCCCAACAAAATTACAGATTTGGTAGATTTTGCTGTAACAAAAGGGATATCTGACATCCACAGTGCAATAGAGTCAAACTTCGATTTAACATCAGACCACAGCACAATAATAATAACTTTAAGCACACACATATGGAGAAGATTACACCCAAACTGTCAACTAAAGAAACAAACTGGGATATTTTCCAAAATTCTGTAAATACAAATAGACTAGATTTTAGGATAAAAGAAGGATAAGAGAAAACCAAGAGGTAGAGGAAGCAGTAGAATATTTAACAACAGTTTTGCAAACAGCAGGGTGGGAAGCAACTCTGCAGCGTCAAAGAAGTGTGCAAGAAAACCATAATATTCCCCTCCATATAAGAGAACTTGTAGCAAGAAAGAGAAGAGCTCGACGCATATGGCAACAAACGAGAAATCCATTAAATAAAACGTATCTTAATAGGATAAATCATAGACTAAATAGAGATACATACATGAGGAAAAAAACGACTCCTTCCAGTTTTATGTTTCGAACCTCTCACGTGAAGACCACTCTATATGGAAAGCTACAAAATAAATTTAAACGACCGACAATAACAAATTCACCTTTAAGGAAAACAGATATTACCTGGGCCTCCACAAATGAAGAAAAGACCACAGTATTCGCAGAGCATCTTGCAACTGTATTCTCAGCACCAGAAAACAATGACGATGAAGATGACGATATAAAAAGTACCTCAAAACTCTGTCAACTATCTCTTCCTCTGACAACGTTTACTCCGACAGAGGTTCGACAACAAATAAAAATGCTAAATCCTCGGAAAGCTCCTGGCTATGATTTGATAAAAAGAGAATTACTTCACAAGCTACCGAGAAAAGCAGTGGTGTTATTAATAGTAGTATACAACAGCATACTACGTCTTCGCTACTTTCCAATACAATGGAAATTAGCTCAAGTTACTATGATTCCGAAACCTGGTAAACCCGCAACAAAAGCAAATTCATATCGCCCGATAAGCCTACTCCCAATAATGTCGAAAGTATTAGAACGGCTACTATTACATAAAATCGAGCAAGTTGTCCCCATAAACGAAATTATACCACAACACCAATTCGGATTTAGACGTGAACATTCAACCATACAACAATGCCACAGAATAGTAAATTTAATTACAATATGAAGTTTGTTTTCAATCCTCATAGTAAAATTAATAATATTGAAAATATTAAAAATAGTACTAAAAGATTTTTAAATCGAAAACTTATTGGTACACTTTCCTGGTGACAACCTCCAAGGCTTCTACAATTTGCAAGCACATGGATGCTGCAGTGAAGACAAAGGGAAGGAATTCTACACTATGCAATTCACATCCCCCGTCTGCAGCTTGGTAAAGTTCCAACGGAAAATGCACCTGGTTACTCTACGGAGTAATACGACTATAAAATAAAAATGTATACCATTTTTATTCAGTTGCAATGCGAAGGCAAAACAATCTTACTTTTCAATTAGAATACGGAGCGCAGTCCAGTCCACTGAATCGCGATTTTCGGCTCTTATTGGAGCCTCATCGGAGAGAACGTAGGCACTGTTCTCCATAATTACAATAGTTAACAACTTTTGAAGAGAAAAAGTTTTGCGCTGGAGTGTTTCTCGATATACAACAGGCATTTGATAGGGTATGGCATCAAGGTCTCCTCTATAAACTGAAATTACACATAACAGACCAAATATACTTTATTCTAAAATCATATCTTACTGATCGATATTTCCAAGTCAAAATTGAAGACAACTTCTCAAATTACCACATCATCCAATCTAGCGTACCAGAGGGTAGCGTTCTCGGCCCATTTCTATATCTGATATTTACAGCCGACGTTCCAACCAGAAATGATACCTTTTTAGCTACTTTTTCCGATGATACGGGAATCTTAGCAGTGGATGTCGACCCTAATGTAGCATCAGAAAAAGTTCAAAATCATTTAGACCAATTACAAAACTGGCTCAAGCGATGGAAAATAAATGTTAATGCCAGCAAATCAGTATAAATTACTTTTACAACCAGAAAATCTGCATGTCCATAAGTTTCTATAAAAAATACTCCGATTCCCATCAAGCCAGTTGTCAAATAATTGGGATTTCATCTGGATGAAAAACTCATATGGAAAACACACATTAAAATTAAACGTAAACAATTAGATCTTAAACTAAAAAATATGAACTGGCTGTTTAACAACAAGTCTCAGTTATCTCTTGAAAATAAACTGCTTCTGTACAAAGCTATAGTTATACCAGTTTGGTCTTACGGAATAGAACTACGGGGCTGCAGTAAATCTTCAAATACGAAGATACTCCAAACATTCCAATCCAAAATTCTCCGTATGATAAGAAAAGCTCCATGGTATGTATCCAACCAGACACTTCACAATGATCTGGACATCCCACTAATCAAGGACTTAATAAAAAATCGTTCAATAAAATATAAAAATCGCACCACTGACCACACCAACGAATTGATAAATAATTTATTCACCCAACCACTTGCTGACAGACGACCTACAACAATAAACAATAATACTTAGAGAACCGTCACTGGATGGTACAAAATATGCGCATATATATGCATTACTTTTACTACAAATATGCAGGTATTTTTTCTAAATTTGTCTAAATATGCAAATGCATAATAAAAATACTCAACAATAAAACAATATATTAAATATAAACATTTATGTTTAAAAAATTCAACCTACATTTATGTTTAATACATATTTATTTTTCACATAAAAAAAAAATGAAATGACACACAAAAACTGATATTATAATTAAATTAAGAATCTAAATTATAGTATGAATTTATAATCAAATATTTTTTAAAATTTTCAACTAGCAACTTTTGCCTTCTATCACTAAAAACGTGTTTGGACACAGAAAAAGTTCGTTCTACATCTACTGATGTTATAGGACAATATTTTAATTTAGGCAGTAAACTAATTTGCCAAGTCATAAGATCTTCAGAAAAGTTGCCTTCAAAAATACGTACAACTTTCCTCAAACAATCGAAGCCCTAATTTTTTTCTAAAACATTTTTTAATTTATTTCTAATTGTAATCCCTGTATTTCCGGGAATTTTTTGACAATGAGCAGAAAAAGTGTTAACAAGATTAACCGAATCACTTAATTGTAAATTCCTTTGTTTGTTGAATAGAAACACTCTTTCCAGAAAAATTTCTTTTGTGGGACATGATGCTTTTGTTTGTCAGTTCCTCATTTAAAAAATGAAATGTGAAAATGAATGTAACTTACGATTTTGGAACAGGCATCGCAAAATACTTTGTCTCCACTTAGCTTTAACTCGGGAAAACACTTTATCCAAGCACTTTTTTGAATATTAGACATATTTAAATTTAATATATACCAATCACTTCAAAAACACTAAATACGATACAACGTTTACTTTAAACAAATGTTGGCCGGAAACTGACAAAATAAATATTAGACCCTTAAAATCAGGTAGGTACCTACGACTTGCTACGCTAATAAAATAATATTTTTGTGGGAACACCCATAATTGTTAAATTCAGGTAGTAATGGGAAAGTCCAGATAGATAATAATGAGCGATAGATAGATAAATAACGAGCTCGTTCATATCGAAGTTATAAAATTCCAACTAAGAGACGAAAATTTTAAACTTTTATATAATTTATTTTTAAAATATGCAAAATAAATCGTGTTTAGCTTAAATATGCAATGTTGTGTTTGTTGTCTAAAAATATGCAATATATGCATCTATATGCACTTTGCATATATTCCGCTCTCTACTTATTACTTTGTATTTAGAGTAGATTGTAAAAATGCAGTGTATCAAAAAAAAATTCAACAAAATTATGAACGCATGCATAATATTAAAAAATTGGTGGAGGTTCTTAGAAAATCTTTATAAACTGAATTACAAAAAAACGAGTACATAATTTTAACTAAAAAATAGTAAAATAATGTTAAAAGTACTTGAAGCAGAACAACTGGATGAACTTGCTGTCATTCTAATATTGAAAGAACACAGATGGATTGCTTTTAACTATAGAAACGTAAACACTGCCTTGCGGTACGTGATACTGCCAGAAAATTTTTAGTCAACGTAGCTGAAAGACCAAAGCATACTAAAACTGCAGCAGTTGGGAGGAGGTACAATTACACTTCACTTGAAGGTACACAGATGAGATGGTGTGCTCGAAGGAATCTTTTATAAAACAAATTTTACAACAAAATATAATTTTCGGCGAGGCATAGTATACCGCAAGTCAGTGGGTAAGTGTTAATATAAATTATGCCTATACAGTCGAACCCGCTTATTGGAATAGCCTTTGTGCAAGGCAAAAATATTCTTATAACCGGGATATTCTAATAACCGATCATTGGTGGCTAGTCGAAATAAGTGTTACCGAATATACGTAATAATATTATTTACATACTATGCCAATGTGTAGTTTTACATACTATGCCAATATGTAGTTTTATTACATATTATGCCAATATGTATATCATATATGTACCTACATAATCAGTGTATGTAAATGGTTTTAGGTCTTTTTACGTCAATAATACAGTAGTGTAACTAGTATTTATTTATGTATGTGTTAAATACCAAATTACATTACATGTATGTGAATGAATACATTAGGTAATTAATATGAAATGTATGCAATATGTAGATATGTAAATATTTTCTTATTAAAATGCATATATAACAAAATTACTTTTTTTTTCTTGAGAAATTATTGGTAATTATAGCTTTTTCGTTGTTAATCCGTGTGGTCATCCTTAATCCATTGGTTGAATAGAAGTTTTATTGGCGTCAAGAAATGGATTGTTACATTCTTGTTCTTTTCTCTTCTTTTCGAATTTAACAAAGCCATAATTCCATCTTGCAAACAAGTAGGTACTCTCTGAGTGAATTATAAATAAACTGCTTCTAACAATTTTATAACAGGCAACAGTGTCTTTGTGTAGACAAATAAAAATTATTTTATGACCCATGCATTTGTCGGCGTCAATCTGTGGTCAATTTTAATAGAAATGGGCGCACCAATGCACCTGGTGACACTTATTAAAAATCTATACCAGTCTAATATAGCGACAGTACGACTAGATCAGAAGTTCTCAAACCAATTCAAGACCGAGAGAGGTGTTAGACAAGGATGCGTGTTGTCACCTGACTTATTTAACATTTATGGTGAACATGTCATGAGGATGGTTTTAGAAGGATGGGCCGGTGGAGTAACAGAAGCTGGTAAAAAAATCTCCAATTTAAGATTTGCTGATGACACTACACTTATAGCAGCAAATGAGCAAGAAATGTTTGATCTTCTGCGAAGAGTTGAGTACGAAAGCAATAGAGTTGGTCTGAAAATCAATAAAGCTAAGACAAAAATAATGGTGGTCGACAGATTTGACACTATTCACCTGACTAACATATTACAGGAATACCAGATAGTAAACACCTTTGTCTATCTCGGGTCTAGTATAACTAACGATGGTAACTGTGAAGCAGAAGTTCGGAGACGTATTGGTATGGCAAAAAATGCGATGAGTCGCCTAACTAAAGTTTGGAAAGACAGATCTATCTCTCAAAATATCAAGATGAGACTGGTGAATGCCCTTGTATTCTCAATATTTCTATACGGAGCAGAGACTTGGACTCTTCGCGCATGCGAGCGCCAAAAAATTGATGCTTTTGAGATGTGGTGCTGGAGAAGAATGCTGCGCATACCTTGGACAGCTCATAGGACAAACGTTTCCATTCTAAACCAACTCAATATTAAAAAAAGGCTGTCCACAATATGTCTGCAACGAATTCTGCAATTCTTTGGTCACGTAGTTCGCAGAGGTGACGACAGTTTGGAGAGATTAATTGTTTCTGGAAACGTTCCGGGGAGAAGATCAAGAGGACGATCACCAACTAGATGGTCTGACCAAATAAAGCATTCAGCTGGAAACTCATTCTGCGCAGCTCTTAGAGCAGCTGAAGATAGAGACCAATGGAGAAACATTGTTAGGAATATTGGAAGAAATCACGATCCTCAGTAATGGGGAAACGACAGGAGAGAGAGCATTTGTCGGCCTTGCTAAAGATAAAATTGGTATTCGTAACAAAGTAATAAATATTTATTACCCTAATAATATCTAATCCAGCACTACAAACAAGCCGTTGACGACAAACCATAATACCAAACATACATAATTTAAATTTTTAGTAAATTGTAAAAAAAATATTCTTTGACCTGCAAAATATGCTAATAAGCGGTATTATCTAGTTAGATCCTATTCCAATAAACAGATAAATTTATTAAGGAGTAAATGGAAATGTTTCGGGAACTTGAATTTATATTCCATAATCCGGGATATTCCTATAACAGGGATTCTAATAAGCGGGTTCGCCTGTAATTTAATATATATTATTATACCCATTTTAATATACAATAATATATTAGTGATTTTAGAATAAGAACTTTCAAACGAAATTTTATTTCAAATTTTTAAAATATTAAAGGGCTTATATTCATCTAGACCAAGTAAATATAAAGTTACCTAAAGCTTTAAATTATTTTTCTTAATAAAGTAACCAATATTTTTTTAATTTGGCGGAACATTCAATTATTCCCGTTAAGGGAAGCCCGTTATTCAAAAGTGCACAACTTTTTAAAGTTGTTAATAAATTATTTCTTTCAAACTATACTCAAATTGTATTTTTAAATATCTTAATTATTTTATATGTATAATAATTCAGTTCACTATGAAATAATGTCATTTATATTTTATTATTACTTAATTTAAAGGGCCTAGCCGGGTAAGATGGTGAAAAGTGCCCCCAACCCAATTTAAATTCCATTTAGGCCACTTTTTAGCACATAGAGAGGAACTTACTTTCTGAAATTTTTATCCCCCTAGGTGGTCACGTGACCCCCCTAGAGCCTAATTAGGCTCTTTATGTTTTTATTTTTTATCTCAGCCGCATTAAGAGCTAGCCAAAAACTTTAAATAACTCTGAAAAAAAAAACTAAGACACTCGTTTTTACCAAAATCAATTATAATGTGTATTTTTGCACAATCTTTCACCCTAAATTTTTTCAGATTTTTAAAATTGGTGAAACGTACCTTTAAAAATAAAAAAAACCGCAATTTTTGGTTTTTTTCATGTTTTTGATACAATTTTATACATATTTTTCAAAAAATTTAACACTGTCACTAGAATAGGTAAAAAACTGAAAAATAATTGGGGTTTGCTTAATAAAAATTTTTTGTAACGCCATCCATTTTCAAGATACAGGGCGTTGAAGAAAACAAAAGTTTACATATTTTTTACGATTTTGCCGAAACTACTGGCAACATTGTAATAAAACTTGGCGGGTTTTAAGAGGTAGTTATTGTACATGTTTTGACATACAATTAAGGATTTTATATTCATCATTGGCGCGCATAGGGGTAATGGTCTGAACTTTTCAAAGAAAGAAAGATAGTACGCCACTGACATATTTCAAATTAACAATCATTTTTGAATTCCCCGTTCAATTTGCAATAAAAAATCTATCTTCTCATTTTTTCATACGACGCGCCGTTTTGCTGCAAAAAATAAAATATCTTAACGCTTCCAAAGTATTCGAATTAATTGTGATAATGGATGTAAGAGTTTATTATGTAGAAGTAGAAACTGCTAGAAGTTCGAATACTTTGTAAGGGTTAAGATCTTTTATTTTTTGAATAAAAATAGCGCGTCGTATAAAAAAATAAGAAGATACATTTTTTGTCACAAATTGAACGAGGAATTCAAAAACGATTGTTAATTTGAAATATGTCAGTGGCGTACTATCTTTATTCTTTAAAAAGTTCAGACCATTACCCCTATGCGCGCCAATGATGAATATCAAATCCTTGATTGTATGTAAAAACATGCACAATAACTACCTCTTAAATCCCGCCAAGTTTTATTACAACTTTGCCAGTAGTTTCAGCAAAATCGTAAAAAAATGTGTAAAATTTTGTTTTCTTCAACGCCCTGTATCTTGAAAATGGATGGCGTTGCCAAAAATTTTTATTAAGCAAACCCAATTATTTTTCAGTTTTTTACCTATTCTAGTGACAGTGTTACCTTTTTTGAAAAACATGTATAAAATTGTATCAAAAAACGAAAAAAAAAACCGAAAAAATGCGGTTTTTTATTTTGAAAGGTACGTTTCACCAAGTTTAAAAATCTGAAAAGATTCAGGATGAAAGATTGTGCAAAAATACACATTATAATTGATTTTCGTAAAACGAGTGGCTTAGTTTTTTTTTCAGAGTTATTTAAAAGTTTAAAATTGTTCTAAAAATTCGAATTTCCCGCCAAAAAATAAAAAAAAAATTTTCATATAGATATTTTGGAAACTTACAACTTTTTTAAATAAAGTTTTTGGCTAGCTCTTGATGCGGCTGAGATAAAAAATAAAAACTTAAAAAGCCTAATTGGGCTCTAGGGTGTCACGTGACCATCTAGGGGACTAAAAATTTCAGAAAGTGAGTTCCTCTACATGTTCTAAAAAGTGGCCTATATGGAATTTAAATCGAGCTGGGGGCACTTTTCACCATCTTACCCGGCTAGGCCCTTTACTTTGACATTGACGGATCTATCAAACTCAAACGTAAATAACGTATGTTTTGCTGATATAAATACAAACATAATAATTATTATTTGAATATAACATAATTTGTTTAAACAATATAATTCCTTTATTCAATTTTAAACATATTATTTTAATATAACGTACCTTATCGTTGGCTTAGTGTGAAAACTTCGTATCTCAATTTTTTTAGAAAATGACATTTTAGTGGTTTTAGTTTGAAATGTTGTATCTCACGGTTTACAGCAAAAAATCCAAATACACGAGGCTACAGCCAAAAAAAAAGAATACACGTATATCAAGTAGTGATCTCTTGATTTAGTGTGAAGACCACATATTTATAATCAAGAATGTGGTACTCAATTTGAAGTATTTATTTGAGAGTTTTGACTTGGAGAAGTGTTTTTTTGTGAACAATGATAAGTTGTCAGGCAAGTAGAAGCATTTAATTAATCTTAATTCAAAAGATTTATACTGTATTAACCTATTTGGAGATCTCCACTAGAATATTAAAAATGAAAACGTCGTAAAAAACCATGGTAACTATCTACGAAAAACCAGTATATCAAGATATACGAGGTTAAGGTTATCATAGTTACTTGAACAACGTCTATATGTACTGCAAGGATAATAATTACGAGTTTTTCATGACTAATATTTGTGTCTTCATTTTAAAAGTAATATTTTGACAGTATAACAAAATTTTATCTAAAATAGACAAATTTTGACAGCGCCTAATAAACGCTAGAAGTCTAAACGCAGCTGAAATTGACAACGGATCATTATAACAATATTTTTCTGCAATAGACCGCTTTTTACGGTACCTAATAAACGCTAGAAATTTAAACGCATTTATTGTAACTAAATAGTAACAGACCAGAAAGAAATAAAATTTAATGTGAATGGTTCAGATGTTGACAAAACAATTATATGTATTCTTCAAACAGAACTGGAAACTCAGTATAATACAGTAATTTATAAAAATAATCACCAATTCGATATAGTTCAATACCTTATCTAAATCTCCGACCCTATAATAACATTCTTTTCACAATAATCCCATTTCTCAATCATTGGAACATTTTTAAAACGTAAACTTTATCTCAGTGTCGATAGTACCTGATTAAGAATACGGGAGCTGTGTCAGTTGACTTGTATTCGTTCAGAAATTGGATTAATTTATAGCCTAGATTCAGGAGGGAGTAATAATATATGAAAGTATGTTACTTGTTAGAAGAAAAATCTATAGGCTCTAATCTAATATTTTTGTCATATAAATAGTAATGTGTAACCTGATTATGGACGAAATAACAAAAAAAAGTAATAACCAAAAAAGGATACCAGATGGGAGAAAAACAACTTAAAATAATTTACTATGCAGACGATGCAATACTAATCTCTCAAAGTGAAGATGATTTACAATATATGCTGCACCAATTTAACATAACCGCCAGAAAATTTAACATGTTAATTTCCCCAAAATAGACAAAATGCATGGTTATAAAAGCAGATCCAATAAGATGTAAATTGGAGTTGGAATGTCAGATAATAGAACAAGTGATGGAGTTTAAATACCTAGGCATCACACTATCTAGCTACGGAAGGCTCGAAACAGAAGTGGAAGATCAAGTGATAGAGCAAACAGAGCCGCAGGTTGCCTGAATGACACAATATGGAGAAATAAAAATATCGGAAAAGAAATGAAAGGCAGAATTTACAAAACAGTCATCAGACCAATAATGACATACGCGGCAGAAACACGACCCAACACAGAGAGGACAAAAAGATTGCTCGAAAGATTGATCGATGGTAAGACTCTGTGGGGCAGAGCTAGAAGTGCAGATATACGACGGAAATGCAAGGTGGATAAAATTAATAACTGGGTAAGAAACAGAAGAATAAAAAGGAATGACCACATAAGCCGAATGACAACAAATAGGGTAGTCAGGACAGCGAGAGATGGTTCCCCAATAGGAAGACGATCAGTGGAAAGACCAGGAAAACGATGGAACGACAACTTACTAGAGACACATTGAAAAAACAGAGAGAGTTATGTCTATACAAAAAGAAGAAGATGAAAAAGAGGTAATGTCAAGAGGAAGCGTAATGTTAAACCTTGCCCTCCTAGGAAAACAGTTTATCAGATCTTGTTCCTAGCCGTTCTAAATACATTTCAGTTAACAAAAAGTTTACTAAAGGTAAGTTACAAACTAATAGGCCCAGTACTAAGTCTTTTAATTGTTTCAGGCGAAGAAAGTCAATTGCCGGATCTATATAATAAGGAATTGCAATCCATGCAAATCCAGGCTTCTTCCAGTTTAAATAGAAACTGTCTCCAGGAGAAAAGATCTGAAGCTGAATACCACGATCAAAAAGGCATATGAATAGAGTTTGTAGGATGCGACGAGAAAAAACTTCAAGCAATAGCAATAACTGATATTACATTCAGCAATGCCAATGAAACAAATGACACTACTTTCGAAGTTGATAACATGTTTAATGATAATATTTAACCTAACGCTAGAAGTGAGTCTGAAAATATTACAATGGAATTTGACATCGCGAATAATATTGAAATTGAAAACATCGACGAGAGCTTAGAGAACGAAACTTTGGAAACTGACACTGACTATGTTCCCTTAGTGGAATATAGTTTTACTAATTCTGACCAGGAATCCACAGAAAATAAAACTAATGAGTCAAGGAAGAGAAATCGAAGTCAACGAAGAAAGGCTAAAAAATACATTGTTTAAGCAGAAAAGAACAAAATTAAAAGGCTACAGAGGGAAGAATACTTTGGCAGGAGAAAAACTGAAGCGGAAAAAATTATTTTTGATATTATGAAAGGAAAAAAAATATGAAACAACGTTGTACCTGAAGAATCTAGAAAACAGGCATTTGATCAGTTTTGGTCTTTATCACTGGGAGAAAAAAAATTCTTTGTGCAAAGTTTAGTTGGGAAAAAATCTGTGGCTCAAAGAACGGGGATAACGATACAACTAGGAGAAATCA
The DNA here is from genome assembly GCF_917563875.1 of Diabrotica virgifera virgifera. NCBI lineage: Eukaryota > Metazoa > Arthropoda > Insecta > Coleoptera > Chrysomelidae > Diabrotica > Diabrotica virgifera. The sequence continues at coordinate 23,277,054 of NC_065452.1, forward strand.
ATCGTTATTTTATCACCTGATTACTCATAAAAGTCTACAAAATGTAAGAGTTTGTAAGAAAATGTTTCTCAAAACTTTATCTGTTGGAAAATGGTCAGTTTCAAATTGGGTGGGTAAATTTAAAGAAAGCCAAGGCCAAGTTGAAAATTTTAATGAAGAAGAACTAATGGAGGAACAACAAGAGTTGATCGATACAAGGAATTAGCTGAGGCAGCTAATAAGGCTAAAAAGGATTTATTAAAATCTTTTTTTGAATCTTTACCTAAGCTTGAGTCTCATTACTGCAGAAAAAAATATCAAAAAGATGCATTTAAAACCAAAGTGGCAACCAAAGGCACACTTTTATCGGTTGTACCAAGAATACTGTGAGTCTCTAAATAAATCGGCGATATTTTTATCGACATTTTTATCGTCGATATATTTCTTTTATAAAATATTTGATAAGAGCAATTTGAGATTATTTCAACAAAAAAATGATCAATGCGGCATTTGTTGCACATTAACAGTGGGAAATTTAAGCGAAGATAAGTATAACGCTCACATTAAACAAAAAAAAAAGGCTAGGCAAGAAAAAGACAAAGAAAAAGATTATGCGAACTATACCATCAGCAAAACGGCTGTGTTTACAATGGACCTACAATCAGTTTTGCTAATTCCATACTTAAACGCTTCTGCGTTGTACCATCGCACAAAGCTAAAGGTCCACAATTTACGATCTTCAATCTCACCAATCAGGAAGGACACTGCTATTTGTGGGATGAGTGTGAAGGCGGTCATCTACAATTTCATAATAACTGAAACCCATATAAATACCTACGATCATGTAATCTTATACAGTGATGGCTGTACATACCAAAACCGGAACTGTATAATAGCTAATACCCTTCTGCTCGCTTCTCATAAAACCTGTATAACTATTACTCAAAAATTCTTGGTCAAGGAACACACTCAAATGGAGTGTGATTCCATGCACGTAACTATCGAACGGAAGCTTAAAAATAGGGAAATTTACTCTCCTTCAAGCTAGAAAGCAGCTATCAGATCAGCCAGACTACATCCTAAGCCATACAAAGTACGTTACATCTACCATGACTTCTTTAAACAGTACAGCAGCCTCAAATTCATTGAATCGATCAGACCAGGATCAAAAAGGAGATCCCGGTGTTAAAGATCTCCATTGCATCGAATATAAATCAGACTGGTCGTTGCAAGTGAAATTGAGATTTGAAGATAACTTTACTGATCTTCCGAGAAGAGTACGGAAACCCGGTGATGAAGTAGTTGTTCCCTCTCTCTAGTGGTAAGTAAAAAATAGTAAAATAATATTGATAGCAGTTGAAAGTATAATAATGGGATGAACTTTCTGCCATACTAATAGCGAAAGAATACACTGGACTTCTTTTACTAAACTATAGATACTATAGGAACTATAGAAACTGACATGCGGTACACGATATGGCAAGAACACTTTACGTCAACGTAGCTCAAAGTCTAAACTCTAAACCATACTAAAACTGCAGCAGTTGGGGGCAGGTACAATTACATACCACTTGAAAATACACAGATGGTGTTCTAGGAATCTTTTATAAAACAAGTTTTACAACAAAATATATTTTCAGCGCGGTATGGAGTACCGCATGTCAGTGGTTAAGGGTTAAATATGATCTGTTGGCATGAACTTTGTTTCTCATGGCATGTTCAAGTTAAATATTGTTCTATATTCTTCTATATTCGTCGTCTCTGTGCTTATACTGGGTGTTTCATTGGGAAAGTAACATACGTTAACTGTAGAAAGAGGACACTTACGCGATCTCAAAAATACCATACTCAATGGATCTTACTCCATTAATAACAAAGATACTGGGTGTTTTATCTATTTTGCCATTTTTTTAATTGGTTCATAACTTTTTAACCACACTGTATATTTATTTTATATTTGGCACGCAAATATCATTTCAGGTGTACAATAAATTAATTTATTTACAATTGTAAAAAATCCAGATCCGGATTAAAAAATATTGGAAAAATATTCCGACCCCAAAACAACACTCTGTAAATTAAATTTTTTAAAAATGGATTTTTCAGTTGAAAAGAGGATGAAAAACTAAATTCAGTGGTATAATTTGAATTTTCGGCAAAATGATTTTTCTGGTGAAATTTTGAATTTGAATTCGGAAATTAAGTGAATTGCGAGAGCTCTAGGTAGAAAAAAATTGAAATACAGCTTACAACTTGTCAACCTTACTGTATATTGATTTTATATTTAACACGCGAATATTCCTTTAGGTGTCCAATCAATTAATTTATTTACAATTATAAAAAATCCAGCTCCGGTTTAAAAAATATTGTGTAAATATTCCGACCCAAAAATCACCTTGTATATTAATTTTCTTTAAAATGGATTTCGCATTTGAAAAGTGGATGAAAAACAAAATTAGTGGTATACTTTGAATTTTCACTAGTAATACCACTAGAGGTCAAATTATTTCCGGAAATTTTTTTGAGATCATGAATATTTTGAAAATTTCCCGAGTCGCAGACGAGGGAAATTTTCTAAAAATATTCATGATCAAAAAAAAAATTTCCGGATATTAATTTGACTTCGCGTGGTATTCGGTAAGAAAATTCCACACCAAATTTGCATTTGAAAATCCAAAGCTGCATGAACAGATTAATAGCGCGCCATAGCTTTGTCAGCAATTATTTAGGCTTTCAAATTTGTAATTTCTATTCATTGTAGTTGCATGGGAATACCATTTCAAGATAGAAAATAGTATATTCTTCAATTTTACATAAGTTTTGAGTAACTACAAGTGATAGAAAATGAATCAAAACTAAATTATGTAAACAAATAAAAACCAGTCTGTCAAAAATGTTCTGTTATTGTAAACGTCAAAAAATTTCCACTATAATTCGCTGTTGGGTACCCCACGAGCAAAAAATTTCCGATAAAATACCTCCGTTGCCATGGTGATCTGTCAAAATAACGTATTTTGATTGGTTCAAAATTACAGGTGTGGAATTTTCGACAAAATGATTTTTCTGGTAAAATTTTGAATTTGAATTCTGAAATTATGTCAATTGTGAGAGCTCTTTTAGAAAAAATTAAAATGCGACTTAATTTTAATTAATACCATTATTTCATCTAAATTGGTAAAATGGTAATATTGTAGTATTTTTTATTAAGTGTGAAAAATAGCTTTTGGCGAATATTCATCTTTAAATAATGAATAAATAATAAAGGGTCAATAAAGAATACATCACTTTAATCAACAAAATAGCTAAAAATTATAACAAAACAGCGAAAATTTGCAGCTAATCACTATTCAAAACTAAAGTACTTATTCAAAATTACCACCATCAAAAATTATTTTTTTATACGTAGGTACGGTAAATTTTTGTAGTTAGGTACCTAGCGTCATGTGTACTGTGTACTGTGTGTGTGTTGAGTAAGTGTCTGGTTACATTGCAAAGTCGACGTCATTGTCTTTGCAAAGAGACGCTAATTGTATCCGAACGTCTGCGGTCCCTCCGGTGAGTACCGATCCCACAAGGACAAAAACTATTTTCGTTTATTAATTTATAATAAACGAAAAATTTCTGACCCTGGTGAGATTCGAACTCACGACCATTCGGATCTTTCGACCCAAAGGTAGGCGCTCTTACCACTGAGCCACAGAGGGGGTCATCAAAAATGATTTTTATGTGAGCAAATGTTAATATTTTGCCAATTTAGATTAAATATTGGTATTAATTAAAATTAAGTCATATTTTAATTTATTTTACTTTGAGCTTCGCAATTCACATAATTTCAGAATTCAAATTTAAATATTTACCAGAAAACTCATTTTGCCGAAAATTTAAAGTATACCACTAATTTTGTTTTTCATCCTCTTCTCAAATGCAAAATCCATTCTAAAAAAATGTAATATACAAGGTGTTTTTTTGGGTTGGAACCTTTATACAATATTTTTTAATCCGGACCTGGATTTTTTATAATTGTAATTAAATTAATTGACTGGACACCTAAAAGAATATTCTCGTGTTAAATATAAAATCAATATACAGTGTGGTTGACAAGTTGTAAGCTGTATTTCAATTTTTTTCTACTTAGAGCTCTCGCAATTCACTTAATTTCAGAATTCAAATTTCAAATTTCACCAGAAAAATCATTTTGCCGAAAATTCAAAGTATACCACTGAATTTAATTTTTATCCTATTTTCAATTGAAAAATCCATTTTAAAAAAAATTAATGTACAGGGTGTTGTTTTGGGGTCGGAATATATTTCCAATATTTTTTAAGCCGGACCTGGATATTTTACAATTGTAAATAAACTTATTTATTGTACGCCTTAAATGGTTGATGCCAAATATAAAATAAATATACAGTGTGGTCAAAAAGTTATGAACCAATTAAGAAAATGGAAAAATAGATATAACACCCAGTATCTTTGTTATTAATGGAGTAAAACCCATTAAGTATGGTATTTTTGAGACCGCCTAAGTATCCTCTTTCTACAGTTAACGTATGTTACTTTATCAACGAAACACCCTGTATATTGTAAAAGCCAGAGATAGATGCATCCAGAAAGCAGTTTCTTAACGAAAAAGTCTTGGATTTAAAATATTGTTTATTATATTTATTTAAATTATTTTAACTGTTGAAATGTAGTAAACTTTGTATCTAGGGCTTTTCATCTTCCTCGTATTACGAGAGATGTCGCTGTTTTTGCGTCTCAAAGGTGGAATCATTACATGGCGATGTTTTCACTTAAATAGGCAAGATATTTGGTATAGACTTGTGACTACACAGCTCCACTGAAGACGCATAGATGCAGAAATAGCTATCTGGAGATGGTGGTCCAACTCTGGATCAAATAAAAACAAAAACTGCCTTTACATTTTTCAACTTTACTCAGATTTGAGTACCTGAAACTGTCTTTCGGTCCTTTTCCTGGACGCGAAGAAGGTAAATACGTGGCCAGTGTCCTTTATTTGCTTTCTTCTATATTCGTCGTGTCTGTTCTTATATATTGTAAAAGCCAGAGATACGGTATGCAACCAGAAAGCAGTTTCTTGACGAAAAAGTCTTGGATTTACAATTTGTTTATTATTTTTATTGCAGTTATTTTAATTGTTTAAATGTAGTAAATTTTGTACCTAAAGCTTTCGTCTTCCTCGTATTACGAGAGATGTCGCTGTTTTGCGTCTCAAAAGGTGGAAACATTGCATCGCGATGTTTTCCCTTAAATAGGCAGGGTGTTGATATTTGGTTTAGAGTTGTGACTGTATAGCTCCAATGAAGACCCATAGATGCAGAAATAGCTATGTGGAGATGGTGGTCCAACTCTGGATCAAATAAAAACAAAAGCTGCCTTTACTTTTTAAAAATTATATTTTACATTATTTGTTTTTAATGTTTAGATTTCTACTTTGAAAATAGCTTTCGAAAAAAAAAATTATTCTAAAATATTCTCCTTGACAAATTCGAGAGATGATTTCCTGGGCCTTGATCTTGTAAACAAATAACCATGCTTTTATTTGAAAATTCCGAGAGTGCTGTTTGTACCTTCAGGATAATATCAAAATGGTATGATCATAATATATGATAATTATAATAATAACAATAATATTTTGCGCATATAACAATAATTTTGCGCTTCTACTACAAGGTGACAAACCTCGGTCAAGAAACAATCGGCTACCGACAACAGCTGTATGCCGAAATTTGCAGGACGTACCCAGATATTCAAGTATCGGAGCAACGAGTATCAGACCGATACCGGGTAATTATAAGAAACAACCTTATTCCAGAGACTAGACGCAATATCATCAGAAACGAAGTCGAATAAAAGATTCATAACGATGTTGTAATTGAAGATCAAGTCCCCAATGAAGTTCATGAGCAGATTTCTGAGCTTGCCATACAAGAAACTCAACCTGACAATACACAGCAGGAAAATAACGAGTTGCGCAATAGTCTAGCAAACGAAATGGCTCGTGTCGTACAAGATTTTAATGGAACAAACCCACTTAGCAGACTACCGCTACCACGAATATACTCTTGTAAGAGACTAGGTGTGCTGTTACAAATTGTGAACACTGAAGTCCTACTCAATTATGTCGTAGAAGCCCACACATTAGAGTATCTGCACATGCTAATCTACTGTGCAGCAACAGCAATTGCTAATGTAATGGGCATTAAGATAAGAACACGACGGGGTACTTATAATGGAAGGACTGGTAGCAGAACTGCACCCTGGAAAAAAAGACTGCTCGGAAAGATTGAATTGCTGCGTAGGGATATTGGTCAAGTCACAGAATATATACGAGGTGTAAGAAGTACAAGAGTCATCAGGAGAGCTGAAGAAATAATACGGAATCCTGCAAAACACTCAAGATACGATCCAGAAAACAACACAGCCCAGCAGTGCCTGGATACATTTAAACAAAGACTCTCAGTTTATTCAGGACGACTAAGAAGGTACAAAGTGAGTAACAACCGAAAATCCGACAATGCCCTTTTTGAGACTGCTGAGAAGGCGTTCTATCGAAAACTCAATTCCACCGTAGAAAATCTCGATAAGTCTTACCCAAGCCAAGAAGAAATTCATGAGTTTTGGGGAAATCAACTTTCCACACCAGCTGCTCTTAACAACAATGCTGGATGGATAGAAGATACGGCACAGAACTGCCAACACTACACTACTACTCTCTACGAACCCTTCACCACTGAAGAAGTCTCAAATATCATCAAAGAGCTTCATAACTGGAAATCTCCTGGACCAGGCGGAGTTCAAAACTTTTAGCTCAAGAAGTTTTGGAGTGCTCATCAATGCTTATCAACACTAATTAATCATGTTATTTCTAATCCGCAGGATATACCATCATTTCTAACTCAGGGAACCACTTATTTAATACCGAAGGATCAAAATAACACCCAAGATCCAGCAAAATACCGCCCAATTACTTGCCTTCCAAATTTGTATAAATTGGTCACATCCGGTGTAGCCCGGCGTATCTACCAACACTGTGCTCTGAACAATATCATAGAGCCTCAACAGAAATGATGCGCTAAGGGTTCCATGGGTTGCAAAGAACAACTTATCATCGACTCAGTCATTTCTAATCAAGCATATTCCAAAAAGCGGAATCTATTTACTGCTATTATTGATTACAAGAAGGCCTTTGATTCAGTGCCGCATGAATGGCTTATAGATATATTGAGAATATATAAAGTCGATGATAATATAGTGACCTTTTTACAACATATAATAACAGAGTGGAAAACTAGAATTCACCTTCAAATACCTGGTGAAAGTAACATCGAAACTGAAAATATCGTAATCAGCCTCAAGGAGATTCGTTGAGTCCTCTGTGGTTCTGTCTAGCTATGAACCCACTATCTCAGCTATTTAACTCCTCAGATGCAGGTTTTAGCATCAAAAATAACAACAATGTGGTGGCGAAGCTTAATCATTTATTGTACATGGATGATTTGAAATTGATGGCTTCCACTCGAAACCAACTCGACGAGATGCTAAAAACTGTAGAAACTTTTTCTAATGATATTAGTATGCACTTCGGACTAGATAAGTGCCGTATTTTAAATAAAGTCAGAGGAAAAGTACAGCCCGGAGGATTTGATATGGAAAATGGCCAGAACATCGAGGCCATGGGTGAAAACGATATGTATAAATATCTTGGAGTAAAGCAAGCGCGGAAAATTGACCATAAACAAATGAAAACAGAGATAACTACTGAGTTTATACGAAGGGTAAAACAGCTGCTTCGCTCACACCTTAACAGTAGAAATTTGATTAAGGCGCTAAACACCTACGTATGTTCCGCGCTTAGCTACTCATTTGGCATTGTTAAGTGGACAAAAACAGATATAGAAGCTCTTCAGCGAAAAGTACGAACACACCTCACAAAGGCACAAAAACACCATCCTAAAAGTGCAGTAGAAAGAACAACATTACCACGGAATCTAGGAGGAAGAGGACTTATGGATATAAGTGAGCAATTAGATTAAACAAATTGCTAATTTAAGAACTTATTTTCAAATGCAGGCTGAGACATCTAATCTACATCGCGCTATCTGCGCAGTAGATGATACAACACCCATCAAACTGAGGGAACCAGAAATGCGCATAAACCACCTCACTAAAGACGAAAAAAATGCGCACCTGGATGGGTAAACCTTTGCACGGGCGACATCCCAATGAGGTCAGCCAAGACTACGTCGACAATACCGCGTCGAACTATTGGTTGACATCAGGAAAGATGTTCCCTGAAACGGAGGGTTTATTACTGGCCATTCAGGAGCAGGTTATACCAACCAGAAATTACCTGAAATATATCATCAAATACCCTCAGGTTCAAAACGACAGATGCCGATATGGATGTCAAGCCCAAGAAACCATCCAACATCTTACAGGGGGCTGCCAGGCATTTGCTGCAACTGAACACAAGGAACGGCATGACGCAGTGGGAAAAATCCTTCATCAAGAGATAGCTATCAAGCTGGGACTTCTCCAAACGGACCATTTCCCGTATTACCAATACGTCCCCGAGAGTATGCTTGAGGATGGCAACTACAAGCTATACTGGGACCGCACTGTGCTCACAGACCAAACAGTGGCACATAATAGACCAGATCTCGTACTAGTTAATAAATTAACAAGACAAACAACACTAATTGATGTGGCGATACCTAACAACAATAATCTACGTAGTAAATTTACTGAAAAGATCGCCAAGTACAGAGATCTGGAAATTCAAATATGAAGGCAATGGAGAATGCAAAGTACCCAGACGATACCGATTATTATGTCTACTACTGGAGTCATTCCGAAGACCCTCCTCGAAAGCATAAAAAAGCTGGGTCTAAACGAACACCTTTATAAGACCATGCAGAAAGCTGTATTACTCGCGACGGCCAGATGCGTACGAAAATTTCTGGGAGAAACTCCAGCATACCAAGTTACCTAGGGCTCGATAACACGGAAAGAGTCCCACCAGAGGTCAATCCTTTTGATACCGTAGGTATCTGGGATGAGTCAATTTTCCCCTTAGAGGGAGTGTGAGCCGTATGGCTAAATCTGGACAATAATATAATATAATAATAATTATTATATCATAATAATAATGATGTATTGCCAACTAGAGATTTCTAAATAAACTAAGATTACTAAATACCTAAGAAACTAAGAAGACAAAATTACCAAATAAACCAAATAGAAATTTGTTTTCAAAGATCATCAGGTCCAAAACGATCGAATAATTTTTGAAATTACAAAGTACCCATATTCAAGCTGAAACCTTCTTTTATCAGTTCCTTATAAGAAGTTTTGGCACGTTTTATTCTAAAATATCGTTTTTGTAATTGAAGACACAAGTGCGTGAAGGGTCTATGTGGCATTTGCAAGTTATTGAGAAAAATGAAGTTAAAGTTTTTATACTAGAACTTTTTTACTATAAGATCTAAATATACTAAATTTATAAGGTAGGTAGTCCTAAAATTAATGTATTTATGAACACTATTAAAACAAACTTAAAAAAAAATATTTATTATATATTTTTTACATATAAAAGTGTACATAGATCCTTTATGCGCTTACATTTTAAAATTTACTGTGTACATAGATCCTTTACGCTCTAGTAACTTAGAAAATATTAATTTTAAAACGTGTTTGGCTTGTTTGAAAGATTTTTAGGTTCGAACAACTTACTTTTAACATAAAAAACATGTTTTGAAAAATGTGTCACATAGACCCTTCATGCACTTGTGTCGTCAATTATTTATGAAGTGCATATGCGAGGACGGGCAACTAAAAAACAATGTTTTAAAATGAAACAAGACCAAATCACTTATGGGTAGCTGACAGAATGAGGCTTGAAATTGAATTTAGACACTTCGTAGTTTCAAAAATATTATCTTTTATGTTGTTCTGAAGCTATTTTTTTACTAAGCAACAACATTTTTGTTTATGTTAGTAGTATTTTGTATTTTGACAACGGCACCCGATTTGGGCGTCGAAACGTTAATAAAAATCATTTTTTAATAATATTGTGGCTTATTTCCCATTATAAATAGTTAATATTATCTTTTACTTGTGTTTTTGAACCTAGAAAATCGCCATTTTTGTTTTTTTTTTTTCAGTTTTAAATTGTTTATAACTCGAAAACGATTAACTTTAGGGGAAAATTACAATATACCTTTTTTGTTCCCAATGATCCAGAGAACCTAAAATAATGTCCACCCGGGCCGAAAAAGTTCATTTTTATAGTTTGTTTAAAAATTTTTTTTTAATAAATGTAGCAATAACTCCGAAATTATGGCATTTAGGTATAGGGAATATAACATGAAAAATAATGAGTTTTTTAAGGATTTCCAGAAAAACGGAAGATTAACAAACGGAAGATAAACAATGTAATTGCCACTATTACTGATGTTAGCAATGTCAATAATTGAAGGGGTCGGGGCAATAAGGGACCTAAGCCTCATTTGAAAAGTTTTGAGTAATTCAAGTTTAAAGTTTTGACAAAATCCTGAAATCACATTTTTATATTTTAAAATGTTTACCTTAATTTCTTACATGCATAATAAATTCTTAAATATATTTTTTTAAAGACAGATACAAAATTACACTGCATCTTTTAAGAAACAATTTATTAAACAAATAAATGTGGCTTATGACCTTTTTGAAAATAACAAAATGAACCATTCTAAAATCAAGAATATACCTACAATATTATTTTTCATTAAAAAAAATCGGTTTCATCATCCCTGTCTACTTCGTCTGTTTCATCAACTTGGTTATAGTCTTGTTCAATGTTACTTGTACTGATTCCAATAATACTGAGATAAAACTGCTGGTTTGTGAGAGGAATATATTGTAAAAGTTCCTTTATATCCTGAATTAATTTGATGTTCAGTATTATTGGTCCTCCATATGTATATTTTTTAAGCTTTTTGTTGTCACCAAACTTTACAACCCTCTTACCAACATTTACTTCATCAAACGCTCCATTTAGGGTGTGTTTAATGAACATGGAATTTGGGTGTTCGCTCTCGAACCAAGAAGGGACTAAGCCACCTACTAAATAAAATACTTTTTTGGTCTTATAACGTGTTATTGACAAAAGAATTTAAATAGAATATTAGTGTTAATGGCTCTTTATCAATAAAAAAAATTTAAAACAGGTTATTTGGGGCTACGTTTTACTAAAAAAGTAAATTTAATTTTATTATAACTTATTAAGACACAAGTCACATATCCTACAGCAAGAAGGTCTCAAGCCACTAAAATGTTTACTTACCTTTTTCGGAGAAGATTCATAACTTTCACTGGAACTCATATGCAGAGAATATTCTCGATCCTTTACAGAATCGTCATAGTCAAAATCCGAACCAGAACTACTGTATATTTCCTTATATAATAATTGTATTTCTTTCAACACTGTCCAATCATGTGTCGCCATGTTGATTTTACTGTGGCTTATGACGTTCTTGCTTAAAATTTTTCCATGATTTTCCAAGTCGGCAACAAGGTCATTATAGACTGGTGGCCACACTTATTGCCCAATAGCCGTAAAACTTCGCTGGTGGCTTGAGACCATTGTTACAGGGCCCGTTTTACTAAAATCTTCGAATTTCAAAAAATGTGGCTTAGGTCTCTTATTGCCCCGAGCCCTTCAATTACAATGTTGTTCGTTGTTAAAATCTTGTTAGTTAAAATTTAAATCAAAATTATAACTACAATACAAAAAATTGTCACAAAAAACATAAGTGGTCTAATGTTCTAAGGTCAAGTCTATATAAAACAAATCGGTAGTTGAAGGTAGGAAAACAGTATCTTATTTAATTTATACATGAAAATTAGAAAAATGTGACAATTACAAGAATAATGGCACCAAGTAATAGGTATGACAAAAGGCTGGATAGAATAATCAACCAAGGTTATATTCAGGAGTTTTTACAAAGTAAAATAACAATTAGGTAAAACCTTGAATGCAGTTAAATTCCAAGAATATAGAAATAATATGGATTATTTAAATAATTACGATAAAAACTTCTTTCTTCAGAACATCTGTAAATGGAATAATAAACTCTGGTTCATAATATATTCAGGAATTTTTAGAAAGCCAAATAACAATTAATTCATTGAATGTTAAATCCAAGAACCTAGAAATAGGTAAGGAATAATTAAATAATTAATTATTTTAATTAATAATTTCGTGCAGTATATCTGCACGATTTAAATTTTTTATTTCTCCCTAGTCGATTAAGAGTCGATAACGTCAATTGCAGTGAGACTTTCGTTTCACTTACTTTCATATAAAATTAGTTCAGAGAAATAAGGTTTTTGTCGGGACACTTGACCAGCTAGGTTGCAAATAAGTTTTTTTTGTACTATACAGGGTGAGGCAGATAAAGGGCCTATTAGAAATATCTCGAGAACTCAAGGTAAGAAAATTATGAAAATCGGAATACAGGGGTTTTGAGGTGTGAACTATTTAATGAAAATATTTTGGTCTCTGCTACTTCCGGTTATACCGGAAGTTGGTTGTAACTTCGTTTTATTTAATGGGATACCCTGTATATTTTTACATTTTTGGATTCTTCTTGATTTCTTCTTTCTTAAAATATAAGTTTTTGTAATATTATACAGGGTAGGTTAAAAGATAATTACGTTTTTTTATTAATTTTGTAGCAAAATTCACACCCTGTAGAATTGTAGTAGTTTGACATAATAAACTCTGTTTATGTTCAAATGATTTTTAATATAGTCTACTATGTTAAGAATTATTGGTATAGTTAAATTTTTCCCTTTTTGTATACAGGGTTCTTCGAAACTCAGAATGAGTATTTTCTGAGTTTTCTTAAATGGAACACCCTGTATTTTAGTATTGTAATGAAATGTTATATTAGGATACTTTTTAATTTCTTAAGCAATCCCTATACCTAACTGCTTCAATTTGTGAGTTATTGGTGATTCAAGCCAAACATTAATTGCAACACAAAATATCTGAAATTTATTAGGTTGGCCGTAAAAATATTCAATCACAAATAATTTATCGGAAATAAATACATACTAATCGAGACTGATACTTAAAATTGCCAATAATGGTTGAGCTATCAAAATATCTACGTAGTTAAGATTGTTGGTGCGATTAACAATTAAACACAAATTAAAGCAGTTGAGTATAGGGAATGCTTAAGAAATTAAAAAATACCATAAAATACCATTTCATTACAATACTAAAATATAGTGTGTTCCTTTTAAGAAAACTCAGAAAATACACATTCCGAGTTTCGACCCACCCTGTATACTAAAATTCAAAATTTAGCTATACTAACAATTGGTAACAATAGTAGCCCATATTAAAAATCATTTGAACATAAAGGGATTTTGATGTAAAACTACTACAATTCTACAGGGTGTGAATTTTGCTAGGAAATTAATAAAAAAAACGTAATTATCTTTTAATTTACCCTGTATAATATTACAAAATCTTATATTTTAAGAAATAATAAATCGAGGAGAATCCAAAAACGTAAAAACATATAGGGCGTCCCATTTAAAAAACGAAGTTACAATCAACTTCCGGTATAACCGGAAGTAGCAAAGAGACCAAAATATTTTCATTAAATAGTTCACACAATATCTCATTTAGAGTATTCATATTTTAACAGATGAGCAAATGTTAAAAATGGCAGTTTTTGAATTTTGGTACGATCATTTGTTGCTTCGGAAATTGCAAAAAAGACCACAATTTCGAAAATCCAAAATTTGCTAGGACATACATATAGCTTTTGAGAAAATGAACTTGATATTGCATGAAAATAAAGTCAAACAGTCCGTATAATATACAAAAATTTCAAGACGATTTCATCAATTAGTTTAAATTTTTTTTAATTTGCTTATCCCACAGAGCTCATTTTGCAATTTTATTGCTCAGAAAATAATAATGATCCTGCAATTCTGTGGAAACCACAAGAAAGAAGAATACTTTTATGTTTTCAAAGTATTTAAAAAAATCGATTAAAAATAATTTTTACCATTCCAAACACATTTTACTGAAGTAGAGTCATTTATAGCATATAAATAATTTAACTTTGTAAACATTGAATATAGATAGACTAAATCTACTTTGGGATTTGAAAAGCTGGAATTTTACAAGAATTTAAAAACAAAATTTTGCCTAGGCTAATTAAGGTCAAAGTTAGCCAATTTTTCTTATTTAATTCACAGCTCGTGAGGAGTTTAGCTCGTTTAGCTGACGTCGTATGAAAGGAGGCGGTTCCAACGCTTCAATGCACATGATTTCGGCGGGGCTAGATCGAAATTCACCTAGACATATACGTAAGGAGGTCGTTTGCATTGAATTTAGAGATTTGAGATAAGTATTGCAAGCGGTCATGTAGAGCATGCATTCATAATCTAATCTAGAGCGAATAAGAGCTGTATAGATTCTCAGTAAGATATTTTCGTCAGCCCCCCATTGGTGGTGGGCTAGAGTGTTTAAAATGTTCATTATATTTAAACAGTTGTTTTTGGTGTTTTGAATGTGATGTCTCCATGTAAGTCGTGTGTCATAAGTAACTCGTAAAAGTTTGTGTTGGTCGACAAGTTTGAGTAGAACTCCGTTTAGATAAATAGCAGGGGAATGGGAACTATATCTTCTACTAAATTTGATGACTCTTGATTTGGAAGGTGAAAATTTGAATCCAATTTCTGTGGACCACTTATAAATCCTATCTAATACGTTCTGAAGTAAAGAACATGTAGTTTTTGTGACTTTTCCTTGACAAAATATGATAAGGTTGTCCGCATATATCACATATTTGACTGGGGGAGAAACGAAGGAGCCTATATCTTTTATACTGAGAAGAAACAAGATAGTGCTTAGAACTGAGCCTTGTGGTAGACCGTTTTGAGGAGAAAAGTTACATATAAATGATAAAATATTTCCGGAAAGGTTAAACTCTTGAAGTTTTTTAATGATGGAAGCTTTAGGTACAGTATCGAAGGCGCTCTATATATCCAAGGTTACAGCGATAACAGTGTGGTAGCGGGTAGATACTTCTCTGCGATCCCGGTAGGGAATAGATCTACTTCAGGAATAGCACACCTGTCCTACGTGAGCTCATGGATTTCCTTAACATCCCTTTACCGGGGAAACCATGTCCAAACCCAAAGCATTCCCATCTCCACCCTTTCCTCCTTCCACATCCTAACCAACTCGCCAACACGCACTAGCCAAGCGTGGCGTTTTAATGGCTTAAAACCCCAAAGGCAAATTTTCATGAAAGACGAAACTACTGAATGGCCCTCAGTCTCCGGCGGCTTTAACACCCCCTGCCAAGGTAGCGGGTGGAAAAGGGTTAGAGCAGAGGGTGCTAAGAATCGCCGGAAAAGATCAGGCTACCACAAAGAACGACAAATGCATATCACCTCATACAATATTAGAACTCTTATATCGGACCAGAAGATGATGGAACTGGAGAAAGAACTGAAAACAATAAAATGGGACATCATCGGCCTCAGTGAAATCAGACGAAGAGGAGAAGCGCAAATTACCCTTAAATCGGGACACTTATTTCATTTTAGAGGAGAAGAAGACACTTCAAATGGTGGAGTAGGATTCATTATACATAGAAATCCCGCCCAAAATGTAACTAAAATTAACAGCATAAGTCCTAGGATTGTGTACCTCATCTTCAAACTAAATGCAAGATAATCCAGACATATGCTCTAACGACTAGCCACTCGGATGAAGAAATTGAAATATTTTATGACGACCTACAAACAGTATTACATACTACACCAGCATACTACACAATAGTTATGGGCGACTGTAATGCGAAAATGGGCTTTAAACAATATGATGCAGAAGTAGCAATGGGCAAGTATGGGTACGGCGAAAGAAATGAACGAGGGCAAAGACTGCTTAACTTCTTACACCAGGAAAATTTATCCGTGACGAACTCTTTCTTCGATAAAAAGCCTCATCGTAAATTAACATGGATAAGCCAAGATGGCAGTGTCAAAAATGAGATAGATTTTATCATAACGAACAGAAAAGAAATAATTAAAGATATTGAAGTACTTAACAAATTTTCGATAGGAAGCGACCACAGATTAATCCGAGCAAGGATACAATTAAATGTCAACTTGGAAAGAACAAAGATGATCTTCAAAACACGAAAAAAGAAATGGATTCCCCCAGAAAATAACGACCTCTATGAAGATATACTAACCAGACGTATACAAGACTTAGAAAACGAAATAGAAGACATCGATCTAGCAAATAATCTCATAACGAAGGCACTAAAAGAAACCGAAAGGGAGTGCTGCCCGACGGCCGTGAACCATTAAGAAAAATTAAGCCAAAATACCAAAGAGTTAATAAGTAAAAGAAGACAACTGACGGAAAAATTCGAGTCCAACTACACAACACTGAAGAAATTAAATAAAGATATCCACCGGTCAATCCGAAAAGACATAAGAGAAAAAATACAAGAGAAATAACTCAAATAATTCAAAAAAACAAAAGTTTAAAAGTTTTACGGCGAAATACTAATAACATTGGCAACAAAAATATGTACAGAATAAGAAACAAAGACAACAGCATTGATACGGATAGAGCCTAAGTCCTTAAGGTTGTCGAATCGTTTTATCGCGAAATGTATGAGAGCACCAACGCAAGGCAAGATTAGTTCCTGCACAAAATCACAAACCAGGGATCAGAATTAATGCCAGAAGTAACACCATACGAAGTTAAAAAGACACTTTCAGAAATGAAAAATAATAAATCATCTAGCGATGACGGAGTAGTGATTGAGGTAATCAAACAAAGTGGAAATAAAATTATCCAGGTTTTGGCCAAACTTTTCACCGAATGCATTTACCAAGGAAAAACGCATTCTCAATGGAACAATGCAGTCATTGTTTTATTGCACAAGAAAGGTGACATAACAGATCTAAAAAACTACCGTTATATCAGTCTGCTATCACACATATATAAACTTTTCACAAAAATTATCAAAAAAAGACTGGAGGCTAAGTTAGACTTTTATCAGCCTAGAGAACAAGCTGGCTTCAGATCCGGATATAGCACCAACGACCACTTACTGGTAATAAAAAACTTGATCGAGAAGTCTGCGGAATACAACAAACCATTGGCACAGATATTCGTGGACTACGAGAAAGCGTTCGATACCATAATCCAGCAGAAAATGTTAAAAGCATTGACAGAATGCCGAATAGACCATCGCTATACTAACATGATAAAATATATCTACCACAACGCAACGGCTAGCGTAAGACTATCTGATCAACAAACAAATAAATTATGTATACAGCGAAGAGTACGGCAAGGAGACACCATCTCACCAAAACTGTTCACAACCCTTTTAGAACACAGTTTTAAGACGGCAGATCTGATCAAATATGGTATCAACACAAATGGAGAGAAGCTCAGTCATTTGAGATTCGCAGATGACATCGTCCTTATAGCCGATCGTATGGATGATGCAATAATAATGTTGAACAAGTTATATCACGCTTCCTTAGAGGTCGGACTAAAGATTAACATCAACAAGAGGCAAATAATGACTAATCTGGGGCTAAATCGTAATATTCTTGTTGATGGAATGGATATTGAGCAGACTGCATCTTATAAGTACTTGGGACATGAAATTCGGTTGGGAAGAGATAACCAGACTTGCGAGCTCCCACGTTGCATAGGATTAGCCCGGGCAGCGTTTGGTAAACTGAGCTATGTATTTAAATCGTAATTACCCATATGCCTGAAAAGGAAAATCTTTGACCAGTGTGTATTGCCTGTACTCACTTATAGAGCGGAAACATTAACACTCACACAAAAGGTAGTGAACAAGATTCGCATAACTCAGAGGGTTATGGAGCGCCAGATGTTGGGTGTCTCCCTGAGGGACCGAATCCCAAACGAAGAAATACGTCGTAAAACAAAAACAGCGGACGCCGTCGAAAGAATCGCGTCGCTCAAGTGGAATTGGACAGGACACGTAGCCAGATTGTCAGACAACCGATGGACAAAACGTATTGTCGAGTGGAGGCCACGAAAAGAAGCACTACGGAGCAGAGGACGACCACCAACCAGATGGGCTGACGATTTGAAGCATATTGTCGGCAACTGGATGCAAGCCGCACAAAACAGAGAAAGATGGAAAGAGCTGAGGGAGACCTATGTCCAGCAGTGGACGCGTACGGGTTGATGATGATGATGATGATTATGAGGACAATTTAATTTTTACATTAAAATTGTCACATTTGTGACATGTGTGCTGCTTTGGTTTTTTAAAAGCTAAACCTAAATCACGAAAGATTTTAGTGTAAATAATTCGGCAAGCAAAAGATACTCGTCCTTCTTTATACAAATCAAACATTTTTGAAATAGTCAAATTGGACCCTAAAATTTTTTTAATTTGTTCGATTTCGACAATAGTGGCTCTCGTAAATGGGAAATGACAAAATATATCTGCTCTAGATTGTAAATTAGTCATAAAATGTAGTGATGTAATAACTATAAGTATTATATTTAACCAGTTATGCACAGTGCTCAGAGTGGACCAAAAGACGTCAACTCGAGTTAACCTGTTAAGCACAGTAAACTATTATTGGTCATAACTGGGCAGGTCAATTAAACCAATTATTTTCTAAGATATTATTTTATTAAGTTTTTAGGTGAGTCGACTTAATCTAAATAGTGTATCAATTTCAAAGATGGTCAAAAATACACATACGTATAAACTTGGCTTGAGTTCGCCCACAGCTTAACTACTTATTCACAACATCTGAGAAGTCATTCTGCACCCCTTGATGCACTTAACTCATTTTGGCAAAAAATCGACTTAACCACTTAGTCACTGGAGTAACAGAAATATTCAAAATGTAGTGGTCGGAATTTTTACTAATGCGAGGATTGTTGCATGTCGGGATTTTGGCCTGTCGGAATTCTGGCGTGTCGGTGTTTTAGCCGTCGGGATTTTGGCTGTCGGGATTTTGGGCGCCACCGGCGGCCTAGTTATGTTGTTTTTCTAATTTTCTCTGTGTTGAAAAGTTCTCGTTATTTGCCGTTTGGTAGATGCAGGTATTCGATTTCCATGAAATTTTGAGAGAATTCACGGGTAGATCCACATTTCAAAGACTTCCAATTTATTTATGGTTGATGTTTTAAGGGTCCAAGTTTCAACTACATAGAAAAGAGTCGACCAGACGGAGCATTTTGATAAACATAGTCGACTTTCGAGTTTTATTCAAGAATCGTACAGTAGTCTTTTGATTTTTTCGAAAGATTTCTTGGACTGTTCTATTCTCGATCTTATTTCCAGATCAGAATTTAGACTGATATCGATCCAACTCCCCAGGTACTTAAATTTATTGAACTGTTCTAAAATGTGCCCGTTTATTGTGCAAGGTTGAGGTACCTTCTGGTTTTTTCAGATTGACGACATTTTCATGTTGAATTTCTCACACACCGAGTTGGTCCTGTTGATGAGTTGGTGTAGACCCAAGTCGGAACCTACAATCAACACCATATAATATCATCGACGTATCTGATGCCGTTGATGTTTACGCCATTCACCTTGACTCCATCCTTGGAATCCTTCAGCTCTAATGACTAAACGGTGTTATTATAAAACTAAAGTGATAATAAATGAATTGCACAGATGAATATCACAATGAAATTGATAAAACTAGTTAAAAAATGATCAAAATAAGCCAGCCGAGAGAAATAGCATTGTGAAACTTAAACGCCATGCTATTCTGAAACAGCTTGACAGCATTTCCCAAAAATCTAAGCGCAAGAGTATACTGAAGACTTCTACGTGAGACGTAGAAATGAAAACTATGTAAGACCAAGGATAGAGCTGTTAGAAGTTGATGGAAGAAGCGTTAGAGGAAAACCGAGAAGATGGAATGATTATGTAGTAGAGGACTTGACTGAAAGATTTAAAAGATTTAGGTAAGGCAGACATTGGGGACAGAAATGAGTAATGAAGAAGAGTAAGTAACAGTGATCTCTTAAAAGGAAAAAACTCAGAAAGACAAAGAAATTTTAAACATTCTGAACTGTATATTGTAAAATATTTAATCAATTTGTAGAAAGTTTTAAAAATTAGTTACTTCCGACATGTATTACTTTTTTAGATTTTGGATCTTTAAGGAAAATAACAATGAAAAGGTCCAAATACAATACGTATCAGAAAAGGAGTGGGAAGACTACTAAGTATAAAGAATTACTCACAGAAAACCGCCCAGATTTCATAGAGACAGACACAGAACAAGAACAACAACGTAATCAAAATGAAGAACAGATCAAGGTAACATTAATCGAAGTAAAGAATGCCATAAGAACTTTAAAGAACAAAAATTCAGGGAGACCCGGAGGAATCGTTAATTAAGTAGCTAAGTACAGAACAGACAAACTACCCTGAAATATACACGAAATGTTCAGTAACGCTATAAACCTGAACAAATATAAACCTGAACGAAACACTAAATGTATGGTCAAAAGCACATATATAACCTCGATACATAAAAAGGGAGATGAGGATAAATGCGAGAACTACAGAGGCATCAGTGTCATAGCATGTGTGGGTAGGTTATATGGAAAAATACTGAAAGAAAAACTGGCAAAATCTATTTCAAATAAAATCAGAGCAGATCAGGCGGGGTTCAAGGCAGTAAGGTCTTACATAGACCACATATATATATATATATATATATATATATATATATATATATATATACACTCCAACAATTAATTGAAAAAAATGGCAAAAGATAGACCAGTACACATAGCATTCATTGATTTAAAAAAGGTATATGACACGATTCCCAGAAAACAACTATGAAACACGATGAAGAAAATCGGAATAACTCATAGGTCATGCCTGATGTTTATAATTTAGATTTGTTGTAATTCGAAGATCACTGTATTATAATTATTGTTTTGCTTTGAGGACGTCCATTAGTTCTTGTAATCTTGTTGTAATCTATGGAACAGACATGCATATCTTGCTTCACGTCCAAGCATCTCTGGATTAGTACGTTAAATGCAAAATGCAAAGACCCGTGTTGAGCTGCCCCCCCCCTCTCTATTTGTAAAAATTAAAAAAAAAATAGCGCTTATTTAGGAGCTATTTATGGGATTTCATATTCCGCAAATTAAAAATTTTGAGCTCGTTACACTGAGCAGGAATTTAATATTTTAGTGGGAGGCTGACTCAGCCCCCCCACTACTTAAAAATAGGGATATTCAGTCGATCTTTACGGCAGAATTACGAGCTATTTATGAGCTCTCAAAGTGATATAATTTAGATTTTTGAGCTCATCCCCTTCACCCCCAAACAACCCTTTAATTGATTTAACTAAGAGAAAAATGCTGAGAAAATTAAAAATATATCGTATTGCGGATATAATTCGTATAGCTTGTATACTCTAAGAATAAACTCTTAAATCACGCGCATTTCGATTATTGAGCTACAGCACCTTCACAGGAAAACCACCCACCTTCCCGGCTTAAGAGAGAATTAGTTGTACTTAAAATGAATTAAATTAATTATTTGGCGACTACATATCATTTAATAAATTATGAGCTCCCAAAGTACGCGCATTTGGGTCATTAAATTGCAATTACTTTTGTATAGTGCAGTCAATGAAAGTAAAAATCAACTATTACCTTAAATTTCGGTGAACCTTCATCGATTTTCACGAAAATTGGTTAGTGGTACCACCTTGCGCCTTTACCCTGAGGTTGGATACCACTCCTTCTCGGGGGTGAAAATTATTTTATTAAAAATAACTCCACAAATCGATAGAAGGACAAATTATAAGCAAAATTTGTTATATAAAGTTATTCAAATAAATCAAAATTTTTGAGTTAATAAAAATCAAAGATTTTAATTTTTCGTGAAAAAATTGCATGTTTTAAAGCGGATTTTCGTAAATCACTCAATAACTAAGTTTTTACAAAAAAGTAATCGTAAACAAAAATTGAAGCTAATAAAACATTGAATAAAGTCCGTAATTGACAAACCTTTTAATATTAATAATTGAAAGTGTGTTACATATTAGGTAATTAAATGTATATTTTTTTAAGTAAGCGAGTAAAACTAGGTAGGTATTTAAGCTCAAATAACAGGAAAACCATATATTGTATAAAATATACTTAATATACATTTGTCAAACTACTAATACCTATTAAGTGAGCTCCAAAAGAAGTTATCAAAATTAAGCAAGTGAACATGAAAATAATAGGAACCTTTCGAATTTTTAGGAAAAAGTGAAAAATAAAACGTACGCCATTTCCAAAAAAATTAAAATTTTTAGTAACCCCTCTTTCTTTACTTTAGCATAAGTAATGCTTAAACATTTTGACCGATTTAGAATGCATATTTTTAAAAAATATATATTAATATGATTTAAAAAAAAATCAAAATTTTCAAATTTTCGTAAATTATTTTCTTGTGATAATAACTCCAACAATACTCGATACACGTAAAAAATGATAAAGAACGAAATTTGAGTTTTTTTATTAGCAGAGATTTTAATTGTCTTTTTATTTCTGTATGAATCAAAATAACCAATATAGAAACATTTAAGCCAAAATTTTACTTCGAGAAAAATGTAACTGGGGCCCTTTAACCCATTATAATAAAAAAATAAAGTATTTGAAAGATTAAATGTAATACAGTTTCATAGCTCTTGAAATTATCTATTAAATAGTTGGATGTGCCTGATATCACAAAAATTAACAAACAACAATAACATTTTTTTGGAAAAATTTTCGGAGTATAAATTTTGATGGTATCAACTTTTTCTTGAGTTCATTTGATGGATATTTCTAAATATTTTGACAAGTATTTAGTAAGTACCTATATGTTACAAAATGCATCGTTTTCCCATTATTTAAACTTGCATCCTTAGATTTGAGTACTCGCAGAAAAATAATATACATTCACTTACCTATAACTTGCTTTAAATTAATATTTTTTGCCAGTAAGGAATTTATTATATTTTTCATTAACTTCAATTTTGGTAATGAAAACTTTTTGGTAAAAACTTACAGTTTTTGTGTTATTTATGAAATATCGCTTTAAAGCAGCGGTTATTAATCTTTTTGAGTCATGTACCACCAAACACTTTTTATTATTTTTGGTACTACCTAACTGAAATACCTATCTAGCTAGGCGATCTAATTAACTATAATAGTGGTGCTAATTTTGGCTGTTTTTGCGTTTTGTGTACTACCTCAAATATGTACCACAGATTGAGAACCGCTGCTTTAAAGTATGCATTTTTTTCACGAAAATTATAATATTTGATCTTTAATAACTCAAAAAGTATTGATTTATTTTAATGCCTTTATATAACAAATTTTGCTTATAATTTGTCATTCTTTCGATTTGTGGAGTTATTTTTAATAAAATCATTTTCACCCCCGAGAAGGGGTGGTATCTACCCTCAGGGTAAAGGCGCATATGTCATCTTTGTTTCTTGAGGTATTCTCTAATCACTCACAAATTTTCGTGAAAATAGATGAAGGTTCACCGAAAGTTAAGGTAATAGTTGATTTTTACCTTCAGTGACTACACTATACAAAAGTAATTGCAATTTAATGATCTAGATGGGCCTATTTTGGAAGCTCATAAATAATTTAACGATGTGTAGTCGCCAAATAATTAATTAAATTAATTTTAAGTACAACTCCCTCTTAAGCCGGTAAGATGGGGTGGTTATTTTGCGAAGGGGTTGTAGCTCAATAATCGAAATGCGCGTGATTTAAGAGTTTATTCTTAGAGTATATAAGCTATAGAAATTATATCCGCGATACGATATATTTTAATTTTCTCAGTGTTTTTCTCTTAGTTAAATCAATTAAAGGGTTGTTTGGATGTGAAGGGGATGAGCTCAAAAATCGAAACTATATCACTTCGAGATCTCATAAATAGCTCGTAATTCTGCCGCAAAGATCAATTCAATATGCCTATTTTCCTCCCCCCCCCCCCATTAAAATATTAAATTCCTGCTCAGTGTAACGAGCTCAAAATTTTTAATTTGCGGAATATGAAAGCTCAAAAATAGCTCATAAATCAGCGCTATTTGTTTTTTAATTTTTACAAGTGGGGAGGGGCAGCTCCCCCGGGTCTGACCAGACACGGGTCTTTGCATTTTGCATTCAACGTACTAATCCAGAGATGCTTGGACGTGAAGCAAGATATGCACGTCTGTTCCATAGATTACACCAAGGCTTTCGATAAAATAAGTCCGCCACAAAGAGCTAATGGACGTCCTCAAAGCAAAACAATTATAATAAAGTGACCTTCGAATTATAACAAATCTATATTATAAAGAGCAGGCACACATACGCATTAAAGAACATACATCAGAAGAGTTCGAAATTAAAAGAGGAGTGCGATATAGGTATGTATTTTTACCACTACTATTCAATGCATACTCTGAAGAAATTATGAAAAGAGCTTTTGAGGGAGAAACAGCAGGAATAAAGGTCAATGGAACGCCAATTAACAGCATTAGACATGCGGACGATACTATCATAATAGCGGACAACATCCAAGACCTCCAAAAGCTAATGAATAAGATAGTTGGGTGCGGAGAAAAATATGGATTATAATTATCAATAAACATCAAGAAAAGTAAATTTATGAGGATATCAAAACACATAATAATGTCGAAAACCTAACAATTAGCGGTAAAACTTTAGAACAAGTTAAAAACTACAACTATCTTGGCACTTCTTCTTCTTCTTCTTATGCAACCCACTAATGGATGTTCGCGATGACATTTAACCATTTTTCTCTATCCCTTGCAGTACGTATTAGGTCTGCTATGTTTCTTAGCCCTGTCCATTGTTTGACATTACGGAGTCATGATATTTTGTTACTGCCCACTCCCCTTCTTCCTTCGATATTTCCTTCAATTAAGGTTTGCAGAAACTGGTATCTTTCGTTTCCAATTAGGTAACCCAGGTATGCCGTTTTTCTCTGTTTAATTATGCATAGCAGTTGCCGTTCTATACCAATTCTTTTCAGAATTTCTTCATTTGCTATTCGTGCGGTCCAGGAAACTCTAAGAATTCGTCGATAAATCCACATCTCAAATGCCTCTAGCTTATTCATTGTGTTTATTTTCAAAGTCCATCCTTCCATGTCATATAGGAGCATCTACCATATAGCATTTCGTGAATCTTAGTTTTAGGTTCAGGTCAAAGTCAGAGTTCGTAAAGACTTTTCTGAATTTCATTAATGCTCTTCTGACCCTTTCTATCCGACATTTAATTTCCATATCCGACATCCAGTCTTTACATAGCCAGGTTCCCAGGTACTTAAATTTTCTTGCTCGCTCTATATCTTGATTGTTATATGCTAGTCTTGCATTGTGATGTTGATATAATTGACAGCTATCTTGGTACAATAATAATTAATCACACAAACGATTACGCCAAAGAAATCAAAGTCCGAATAGAGAAAGTACGAACAAACTTTAATAAATGAGAAAGGTACTTTGTGCAAGAGAATTGAAATTAGACTTGAGAGTTAGGCTCTCAAGGTGATATATTTTCTCGACTCTGATTTAAGGGATAGAAGCATGGACACTTAACGCGTCGACTGCTAAAATGTTGAAAGCATTTGAGCTGTGGATGTATAGAAGAATCCTGAAGACATCATGGACAGAACATGTAACAAACAACGAAGTCATCAGAAGAGTCAACAAAAGAATGGAAATATTGGAAACCATCAATACACGAGAGCTGCAATACCTTGTTATACGTAATGAGAGATACACCATACTTCAAATAATTATACAAGGGAAAATACAGTACAAGAGAAGTGTGGGAAGAAGAAAAATCTCATGGTTGCATAATTTGAGGGAATGGTACGGATGCACGTGAATGGAACTATTCAGAGTAGCAGCATCTAAGATCAGAATAGCCATGATGATTGCCAACCTTTGTCGTTGAGATGGAACGTAAAGAAGAAGAAGAAAATCATAGAATATTATGCCATATAGAAAATTTGTCTCTCGGCTCTCAATTTTATATCCAGAAATTGTCTTCTTAGCTGTATCTACAATCCTGAGGGATAGAAGTAATGAAGGTCACCAATACTAAAATATACTCAACTATTCCTAATGAGAAATAAGCCACAATTTAACTAAAAAAATGATTTGACATTAGCAAAGAGGAGATTTAAAAACTTTAAAAAATTCTGACTCCATAACAATCCTACCAGCGGATAAAGGAAATGCAACTGTAATATTGGATAAAATAGAATATGAGGAAAGTCTTCTATTTTAAAATGTATATGTATCTGAATTGCCGATAATTAGTTTATTAATATTTTGTATTTTGACAACGACATCCGATGTGGACATCGAAACCTTAATAAAATCATTTTTTTAGTTAAATTGTGGCTTATTTCATATTTAGAATAGTTGATTACAAAAATGCCACAAGGAAATAACCTAAACTATACATTTTGTTCACTTTCACGCACATCCGCGAAAATCGTTTATAGTTTTAAATATCATAAGTTAACTTAGTGTGAATTTTCAATCTTACTCGATTCATTAATAAAAAAAATTGTAAACTTTTCAAGTTTTAATCCTTGCAAAAATCTGATCACAAA
This sequence comes from Diabrotica virgifera virgifera, assembly GCF_917563875.1. NCBI lineage: Eukaryota > Metazoa > Arthropoda > Insecta > Coleoptera > Chrysomelidae > Diabrotica > Diabrotica virgifera. The sequence continues at coordinate 23,303,762 of NC_065452.1, forward strand.
CCAGCCCTGACCCTATCTCCGGAGACATACTGGCGCTTGTGACGTCATAAGTTCAGTAATGTTGCGGAAAGCATCTCCATAGCGACTTTGCTTCTGCTATGTTATATAGTTACTGCAAACTCCTGTCTGCCAACGGTTTAGATCAATAAGGGAGTCAACGTACATAGGCGCCTACAAAAGTCTCTACGGGGATTAGACAACCCCACTTTCAATAACTGGACCATTTTTCGAGAAATGTAACAAACTTTATTGTTATGAAGGTACATATATAAATAAACTTGCGTGCATAGAAATCGGCCCACTTAAAAATTTGGTCATATTTGAAGTCTCGAGATTCCTAAACCTGTTGTCCGATTTAAGTGATTTTTTTAATATGTTATAGCCTTATTTTTTAATAATACAGGTGTAGTAATATTGTTGCTTAACAAGTTAATTTTCATTGTATACCGGGTGTACGAATCAAACTATGTTTTTTCTCAAAGTTTGCATAAACTTGTGGACTATTCTAGCATTTATAAAATACTGAAATTAAAACCAAACTATAGTTTGTTTTTGAATGTTTTCTCAATATTTGTTTGAATATGTATATGAATGTTTTCTCAACATTCTGTTTTTTTTTGTTCATTCGCTTATGTTAGATAATAAAAAAGTTAGGTAATTTAACAACTAGCCATGTTTTTAATTAAAACAGGATGTTTTAAATAAGTATGGCAACATTTGTGGGGTAATTCTGCATGAAAAAATAATGAGAGTTTGTTTTATAATCGCATGTCTGCATATGCTTCGCTTCCGAGATAGGAAACGAAGCATTTGCGGCATATGATTATAAAGCAAACTGTCATTATTTTTTAATGCAGAATTACCCCTTAAAGTTTGTTGCACTTATTTAAAAACACCCTGTACCGATAAAGAACATGGCTAGTTGTTAAAGTACCTAACTTTTCTATTATCCAACATAAGCGAATGAGTCAAAAAACGGAATGTTAAGAAAACCTGAGGCTATAGTTGAGTTTTAATGTCAGTATTTTATAAATGCTAGAATATTCCACAGAGTTATACGAACTTTGTATAAAAAAACACAGTTTGATTCGTACACCCGGTATACAATGAAAAACCTGTTGAGCAACATTATTACATCGGTATTGTTAAAGAATAAGGCTACAACATATTTAAAAAATTAACTTAAATCGGAAAAAGAATGTGTGTGTACTTTGTACGCATGTAAGAAGTTATACTTGTATTATATGATTTAAACGAAATTAATATACTTTTTGTTTATATGTTGTTTAAATATTAAACTAATTTATACTTACTACTTCTCAAACATTTTTATTAGAACAGTGCCAAAAATTAAAATAATAAAAGAATAAAACACACACAAACACATTAAACAAGCCACAAATGATGTCTGAACATTAATTGTCGAAAATTTTTTTAACTAAATACGTATTTTCTGAAAATACAATTATATAATAAATATACTTACAATCATAAAATGTATTAAAAAAAACAAAAAAGAAAGTTTCTATTGGGACTCGAACCAGCGCTGATAAGAGCGGTTGGTATTGGAATTCATTCGCCTTCTCCGCTTAGCCACGGACACTATGTGTCATTATTTACGAAGATCGACTAACTAAACGGATTAAACTTGTGATATTTTGATATTTTGAAAATTGATCAAATTATTTTAATTTTGAATTGAAATGATTTAGAATTGAAAAAATACAACAAAACATAGAGTAAAAAAACAATATATTAGGTGAATATTGATAGAAATTTTGATGGTAATCAAATTATATAAATAAAAGTATTACATACTATGTATTTTGGCAGATCAAATAGGTAGGTTTATACCCATGATACATTAACAATTATTACGTACCTGTTGCTTTTAAAAACTATTTAAAAGTCACTACAATATTATAAACTTTTTTGTTTCTGTCCTCACAACAATAAAACTAATATATTATACATTTGTTTACCTTTACCTTTACCTCCAAACCACAGCTGCCATATCGGATAATTTTTGACATGTCATTTGAACATCCAATCAGAACAAAGTTATAATGCACATGCGCCGGGCTGATAGGTTTTAACATATAAAAAATCACCCTCTATCGCCGGTAAAGAAGTATAACTTCAAAAACAAGTTTAGGGAATTCCAGACAACAAAAATGACCAAATTTTTAAGAGGGCCGATTTCTATGAACGCACATTTATATTCAGCTATTTATATTTATATACTAGCTGACCCGGCAGACTTCGTACTGCCTCAATAGATAAAAACAAACTTTTGTATACAATAAACTTAAAATAAACAAAAGAAATTCGTCATTAATAAACAAAAAATGCTCGATGTGAATGAGGTTTTATTATTATTTTTAATTAATTACACATGATGTTTGAAGTACTAAAGTTTAGATAGAAGTAACAAAATAAGTAGTGCAACAGTTACAATCTAAAATTTGTTTATCTTATAATGAACATAACAGCTTTATTTTATCTACGTTCAAAACAACCCTGTAGTTATGATTGGATTCGGGGTGGTGCCAACTCTATAGGTGTTGATTAAATAAAATAAAATTAAAATTAAATAACTTTAAATAAAATGAAATAAAATTAAATAGAATTAAATAAAAAAGTAAATGAAGTAAATTAAAATTAAATGAAATTGAATAAAAGTAAATAAAAATAAATAAAACTGAATAAAATTAAATAAAATTAATGAAATTAGATAAAAATAAATAAAATTAAATACAAATAAATACAAGAATATTAATTTAAATACAATTAAATAAAGATAAAAAAAATTAAATAAAAATAATAAATAAATAAAAAAAAATAATAAAATTAAATAAAATAAAAAAATAAATGGAATTAAAAATGAAATAAAATAAATAAAACGAAAATAAATTAAATACTTGAATTAAATAAAATTAAACAAAATGATTTAAAATTAAATAAAATTTTATAATTTGCTTTTTGTTCTTTTCGTGTGCTCAGAATTTTTCTCCTGATTACGATTCGTCAGAAAAGTTCCGTTTAGAGATATTTGTTGAAAATTTCGTAAAATTAAAAAATCCATATTTTGCCCAATTTAAGTCCCAAAGTTAAACTGTTCAGCTTATCTTCTATGAAATTTGTCGCTCGTTCTTCTTCTGTCCTCAGAATATTTCTACGGCTTGAGATATTGTATTTCGGATACCGATTGCGCTAGAGAAAAAATTTTAGTGCGGTTCTGCTCGGAATTCAGCAAGGAGTCTACCTACTTAACTTATTATTTTTTACGTCATTATTATGAGAGTTATGGCGTCATCAGCAACTCCCCTTGTGACGTACGGGTATGAAAAACAGATAAAAACCTATTCTTAGACCTGCCCAATACACGTCTAAACTTTCATAAAAATCGGTCAAACCGTTTCGGAGGAGTATGGCAACAAATACTGTGAAAAGAGCATTTTATACATATAGATGTAAAAATGTTGGTGGCTACTAAAATGACTATACAGGGTGTTTCATTAATAATTGTCCATATAGTAACTGGAGAAGCCTTATCACAAAATACGAAGATTTAACCTAAAACACTTAAATAAAATATGGTTCCTTACTGAGTTACAGGGTGTTTTATCTAAAAATTAAAACTATTTTTGCTTAGCATTTTAAAACTATTTCACGTGTGCTTTAAACACTTGGCAGCAAGTATAGGTACTGTACAAACGACTAAATTAAGTTAAACAAACGTTTCTGGCTATTACCAGAGGCGTACGATGGGGGAAAGTGAATGGTTGAGCCGTTACAAATTATACGCCACTGGCGCAATTGCTATTTTACTTAAATTTTTGGATTCTCCAATACTTTCTATGAAAATAATATACTCTTCATTCGTAACGATAAAGTCATTATTTTTCGAGATCTTTGAAGTTAAAAATGAAACGAGACGGTTATTTTGATTAATGTATTGTGTCGCTTCATTTTTAGTTTCAAATATATCGAAAACTAATCATTTTATCGTTCCAAATGAAGAGTACATTATTTACATAAAAAGTATTGGAAAATCAAAAAATAACACTAAAATAACAATTTCGTCATTGGCGTAGAATTTGAGAAGGGTCAACCAGTCACTATCCCCTGTCGTACGCCTCTGTTAATAGCTAGAAACGTTTGTTTATCTTAATTTAGTAGGGTGTACAGTACTTACACTGTCTACCAAGTATGATAAGGATACGCTAAATAGTTTTAAAGTACTGGGTACAAATAATTTTCAAGTTTTAATCATATGATATTATTCAAATGATATGATATGATATAATATGATATGATATAATGATATGATATGATATAATATTATTAATGATATTAATCAAAATAACTTTGCCGTTTCATATTTAACTTTAAATATCTCGAAAACTAATGACTTTATCATTACCAGTGAAGAGTATATTATTTACGAAAAAAGTTTTGGAGAATCTAAAAGTGGCACTAAAATAGTGATTCCTCCAGTGGCATAGAATTTGAGAAGGGTCATCCATTCACTATCCCCTGTTGTACACCTATGGTAGTAGCTAGAAACTTTTGTTTATCATAATTAAGTAGGGTGTATAGTAGTCGCACTTTCTGCCAAGTATCAAAAGGATATGTTGAATAAGTTTAAAATGCTGAGCAAAAATAGTTTTTAAATTTTTAGATAAAACACCCTGTAACTCAGTAAAGAACCATATTTTATCTAAGTGTTTTAGGTTAAATCTTCGTATTTTGTGCTAAGGTTTCTCCAGTTACTATATGGACAATTATTAATGAAACACCCTGTATAGAACCGTATAAACCTTCCCTGAACTTCTACAAATAATTCAACATCAAAATAAGCCAAATCGGTCCAGCCATTCTCGAGTTTTAGCAAGACACACGTACAGCATTTGATTTTTATAATAAGATAAAATTTATTTATTTATTTATTTTATAAAATTAGATATTAACTGACCCGGCGAACTTCGTACCTCCTTATAAATATATAAAATTCTGTTTACGTTTATTAAATAAAAATTAAAAGAAAACAAAAAAAATACCGGGTGTCCACTTATATTTTCCCCCAATTTAACTGCCTATAACTTCTAAACGGCCCAAGATAGAAATATGCGGTTTTCGCTGATATGTTTTATTTTAGTAAAAGTTTTATCTGAATGGATTGACTTTTTTAAATCGCTTTTAAATACGAAAATAAAAATGGCGGATTTTTTAAAAAAACGTTGACTTTTTTTAATGTAACACCCAGTATATTTTTTTGTAAATTGAAAGAAAGGTCATTCACCTATCCAGCAATATAAAGCTTTTCAAAATCGGTTGTCAAATCACTGAGTAATTATTTTTTAAAATGAAAGGTGCAACGTGGATATCACTTACCTAAATAACATAACTAAGCAAATTGATATTATGTTACGTGATATCCACATTGCATCTCTCATTTTAAAAATTGATTGCTCAGTCATTTAACAACCGATTTTAAAATTTTTTATATCGCTGGATAGATAAATCACCGTTTTTTCAAGTTTTTAGGTAAGTAACCATTTTTTATATCGCTTTTAAATAAAAAATGGCGGATTAAAAAAAAACGTTGTTGACTTTTTTTTATTAAAACACTCAGTATATTTTTTTGTAACTTGAAAAAACAGTCCTTTACCTATCCAGCGATGTAAAAAATTTTAAAATCGGTTGTCAAATGACTGAGTAAATAATTTTTAAAATGAGAGATGCAATGTGGAAATCACATAACATATCAATTTGCTTCGTTATGGTATTTAGGTATGTGATATCCACGTTGCACTTCTCATTTTAAAAATTAATTACTCAGTTATTTGACAACCGATTTTGAAAAACTTTATATCGCTGGATAGGTAAATGACATTTATTTTAAACAACAAAAAAATATATTGGGTGTTTCATTAAAAGAAAGTCAACAACGTTTTTTCAAAAATCCGCCATTTTTATTTTCGTATTTGAAAGCGATATAAAAAATTCAATCCATTCTGACAAAAATTTTACTAAAATAAAACATTTCAGCGAAAACCGCATATTTCTATCTTGAGCCGGTAAGAAGTTATAGGCAGTTAAAATGAGGGAAAATATAAGTGGACACCCGGTATATTAAAAATATTAGGTATAAGTGACATGTCTTGACTTGTATGAATATATTGTCTGTAGTGGTTATATGTGGTGTGAATCCATTTTAATAATCACCAATTATATTTTCGGAGTATTTTAACAATCTATTAGAGGCCTATAATTATGCAATCCCATCTTATCTCCTTTCTTATATTGGCTATATTTGGCCAACCGCCTACTCCTCCTGCATTGGCTCCTTGTCCCATATTAATGTTATTAGATATTGAATTCTTCCCCAGAGTTGAGGGAGCCCAGAGCAGGGGCTGCTGTCGTAGATTTTAAAGCAGCCTATGATACAGTAATGCACAAAACATTTGTCCGCAAGTTGGTAACACCATATGGGTAAGATCGTACATTCCTTACAGTAAAACAGACTAAACAAAGAAATATACATTTAAATAAATTTAATATTCTATTAGAACAAAATAATTTACATGCTTCTGATAACCTAAATAGAAATAATGACATATTAGCGACAGTTCTCAATCTATCAAATAGAAATTTAAATGTAACTGAAAATTTAGTATTGTCAAAAGGTTTAAACTATGCTGTTACTCATCCATCTATTCCAAAATTAGACATAATTAGCTCAGTGGAAAAAATATCCTAGTGTTTACCAAATCATGAAAAAGACCAATATAGGGTACTATGTAAACTTGAATTGGAAAAATCTAATAAAATTGAACAGAACATCAGCAAAGAGGAAGTGAAAGCTTTCAAAACTTTAAAAAATGATGACTCCATAATAATCCTACCAGCAGATAAAGGAAATGCTACTGTAATAATGGATAAAATACAATATGAGGACAAAATTACAGATCTAATTACAAATGGACCTTATACCAAATTAACGAAGGATCAAACGAAGACACTGGAAAACAAAATCTATAGAACTTTATTCAAATTTAAAAATGATCTAACGTAATATCAAAGAAAATTAATGACACCTCATTACAGTAAGACACCACATTTTTATGGAGTACCGAAAATTCATAAAGCGAATATTCCACTTAGACCCATTTGTAGTAACATCAATTCCCCTTGTAGTGAGCTATCAAAATTTTTATTAAATATTATAAAACCATTTGCAAATAATAATGACACATTTATAAAAAATACACAACATTTTTTAAACAAATTAACAAATATTGAATTTAATCTAAATAATATTTTAGTAAATTTTGACATAAACAGTTTATTTACAAATGTGCCATTAGATAAAACTTTAAACATAATTAAAACGAAGTTAGAAAATGATAATACATTGACAACTAGGACAAAACTAAATGTATCAGCTATAATCGAGTTATTGACATTATATACTAATAATACCTATTTTCAACTAAATAATGAATTCTATAAACAAAATTTTAGTCTAGCAATGGGCTCTCCTTTATCTCCATTATTGGCTAATATATTTATGGAGGATTTCGAAACTAATATCATTTCTAAACAAAATTTAAAACACACAGTATGGTGAAGATATGTAGATGATGTGTTTTCAATATGGCCTCATAGATCAGAATTGTTGGATACATTCCTGAATATAATAAACGATCAAGAAGAGACAATAAAATTTACAATGGAAAAGGAATACAATAACACTTTGCCTTTCCTCGATGTTTTAGTCTCAAAGAAGGATACTAGATATGAGACTCAAGTGTATAGAAAACCAACACACACCAACAGATATGTCAATTACAAATCAAATCACAACATCAACGTTAAAAAGGGAATCATTAAATCCTTATATGATAGAGCCAAAATTACTTGTTCTAACGAAAATTCATTTTTAGAAGAAAAACAATATTGTTAACATCTGTTTTATTAAAAAATGATTATCCTTTATCGTTTATAAATAAGGAATTGACAAGATTGTATCGAATGGAACAGAACAACTTAGAACGGGATCCTACAACATTCACAAGAAATAATACGAGGAAAATGACAATACCATATATAAAAGGACTATCCGAGAAACTTAAAACAATAGGAAATAAATTCAACATTTCAACAACATTCAAAACAATTGATGGATTCGACCGTTACTTGATGGAAGTTCATTTTATCTAACAACAAAACACTGAAAACGTTTGTTTTCTATACTTCCACAAAATTTATTATAACTAAGTGACTACAGCTGAAAGGCACTCCGCCGAAACAGCTGTAGTCACTTAGTTATAATAAATTTTGTGGAAGTATAGAAAACAAACGTTTTCAGTGTTTTATTGTTAGATAACATTCAAAACAACAAACACATTGAGATCTATTATATCTAAAACTAAACCTAACAATGAACAAGAAAGAACAAAGAATTGCATTTATAAAATACCTTGTGAATGCGAACAATTTTATTTAGGTGAAACATCAAGACCATTAAACGTTAGAATACGTGAACATCAGTCTTATATTAAAAATAGAGAATTTGATAGATCTCAAATATGTCAACACACATGGGATAATGAACATAGAGTTCAGTGGAGAGATTCAAGTATAGTCCTGAAAGAATCAGATAGTAAAAAGAGAAAAATCAAAGAAGCGGCTCTAGTTATGAAAGAAAATACTGAAAGAGGAAGTCAATAGAAAGAAAATACCACGATTAGTAAGTCAATAACATGTCGAGTTAGTACAAATTTTATATTTTAGTATTACTTATTGTATATCTATGTATTATTAATATTATTTATAATTTAAACATAATAAAGTGAGAATTTGGTATTAGTTTTTTGAAGATAAATTAAATGTATGATCAAATACTTACGATGTGGGGATAGTATCACAAGTTTTTTTTCCTGGTTTTCCCTCGTGATTTACTATGGAATCTCTAACGCGAGAATATTTTACTGTCATCGTTGCATTTGGTTGTCTTTTTAAAGACAGATCACATGCTATGATTTTTTTGCGACGGATTTTCTTGAGTTGGGATTGATTTCATGTAATCGAATGAACTATCTTTTATTAAAGTCGTCCCATACTCATAAATATTGGCGCAACTCATAAATATTGGCGATTTCATTTTAAAGTCTTCTACTTTAAAATGTATAATATACGTCTGAATTGCCAATATAAATAAGTCAGATTAAATAAATTATTAGAAGAATTTTTTTACTTAGCAACAACATTTTTGTTTATTTTTAGTATTTTGTATGTTGACAACGAACCCGATTTGGGCTTCGAAACGTTAATAAATTCATTTTTTAGTAAAATTGTGGCTTATTTCCCATAGAAAATACTTAATTAGTAAAACAGACGTTTTTTCGTTATGCTGGAGGGCAAAGTGAGTAAGTGGGGAGTTCAATAGAATGGCTTTCTACAGGAAAGTGTTTTAGCACCAATGCTTTTCAATATATATTAAACCAAACACTTCCTCTATGCCGACGATTTCGCAATATGTGCTCAAGAAAATAGTTTTGAATAAGTGGAGGAGAAACTCAACACTGCTTAAAAAAAATGACAGTGTACTACCTGCAAAATTCCCTGAGACCCAATCCCTCTAAAACCTAAGTCTGCGCATTCCACCTTAGCGTAAAAATGCCAAGCGAAAACTGCAAATTGTGTGGAATGGTAATACACTAGAACACACAGACCAACCTATATATCTTGGAGTAAATCTGGACCGGTCCCTCACCTACAAACAATATTGCATAAAAACGAGAGGAAAAGTAACAGCTAGGAACAGCATACTCAGAAAGCTAACGGGAAGTAAATGGAGTGCATGTCCTGGCGTCATAAGAAAAACGGAACAGGCACTGTGTTCAACTTCTGAATATTTATGCCCCGTTTGGGGCAGATCTGCCCACACCAAACAAGTTGATACAGCGCTAAATGAGATATGCAGGATAGTAACGGGGTGCATAAAACCCACGCCACTCTCAAATATATATAAAGCAGCGGGTTCTGCAGAACCCTTAACACGCAGAGGCGTTGCAGAGCACATAGAGAAAATTAAACACATCGCGAAAGAGCGCCATAACCTATACAAAGCTCGAACACCACCAGAGCGACTAAAATACAGGAAAAGCTTCCTTGGAACGGTGCAGGATGAACCATCTGAGTATTTCCCCCTCTTCCCCAGGTTCAATGGACCGGTTAGTCTCTAGACTTTAAAACGTGGACAATAAGGGTGGAGCGAAAAAATAGATTTTCAAATAATAATTTGCCTATATGCGGAAAAGTGGTCTAGGATTGAATCTTAACTTGTGTTAAAATCTTTGCTCAATCGGATGTTATTTAGTGGTGCCCCCACCAACATGTGTGAATAGACGCTTTCTCTTGCTTAGTAAAAATTCTTCTAACAATTTATTTAATCTGACTCATTTATATCGGCAATTCAGACATATATTTTACATTTTAAAGTAGAAGACTTTAAAATGCTATTGCCAATATTTATGAGTTGCGTTCCTGGGACGACTTTACTGAAAGATAGTTCATTCGATTACATGAAATCAACCCCAACTCAAGAATATCCGTCGCAAAAAATCATAGCATGTGATCTGTCTTTAAAAAGACAACGAAATGCAACGGTGACAGTAAAATTCTCATGAATTAAAATTAAAATCATTTTTTTTAATTAAATTGTGGCTTATTTCCCATTTAGAATAGTTGATCACCGAAGAACATATTGTGTTAGTTTCAGAACCAAGCTCTGAGTATTTTGGACATTTTACTTTACAATCTGGTTCAGCAAAAAATATTGCAGACAATTTATTCAGTTTCTTAAAATCGAAATGTGACTTTTCTACTTTGGTTGCAATTGGATGCGATGGAACAACGGTAAATACTGGCGTTCACAATGGTGCAATTCGCAAATTAGAACTTCAAATTAAGAAACCATTACAGTGGTTCTGTTTGTCTTTTACATGGAAACGAGCTACCATTACGATATTAGATGAAGTATTTAGATGGAGAAACCGCAGGACCTACCGGATTTTCTGGTGAAATAAGAAAGCTTTTAGAAACTTGTGAAACCCTACCTATTTTTGAATTTCTAAAAATTCAAAATGAACTTCCTAAAGTAGATATTAACACGTTAAGTACAGAACAAAAATATTTGTACGAAATAAGCAAAGCTGTAAGTAATGGTACCGTAACAGAAAGCTTAAAATAACGACAACCTGGAAAGATGGCACATTCGAGATGGATTACAACAGCACACAGACTTTATGTAGGATCTTTAAATCCGACTACCGATTTAAATATTTTGGCAACTTATAGTGAAACCAGAAGTTAAATATGGGTCAATTCATTTATTTAATATGATTCAATGCTCGCAATATTTATCACTAAAACTAAAGAAAAAAGTGAACAAATTCATTCAAGGTAATGGATATTTTGCACATCCAGAGTTCTCGTGGCCATTTTGGGTGATAAATGACCCCACATCCGAGAGCTAGGTTTGAGGCGCATATTAAAGTCTAAATATGGGCAAGAAACCAAGGAAATCCGCCAGTTTAAAACTCAAACTATAAATTTTGGAGCCAAAGAGTATTTTGACTTAATTAATTGGCAAACTAGTCTAATATCAGAACCACCAATAACAAAACAATTGTCAACAGATGAACTTAGAACAATGAATGATGACACGACTTCAAATAAATTTGAAATTCCTAAATTTCCTTGTCATTCGCAAGCAGTGGAAAGATGTGTCAAACTAGAGACAGAAGCATCATTATTGGTTTGTGGAGTTGAAGCAAGAGATGTATTCATAAGAAATCGAGTTTTGTCAAGACAAGTATTACCTAAGTTTGAAACAAAATCCGATTTTTTTCAAACTTTACAGTAAATAATTAAATAAACTCTGTTGTGGTAAGTTCTGAGTTGTAAACAAACAAAAAAGTTCTGGGGGCACCGGAAGATATTGTTCTATAAATCCTGAATTTTGGATAACGTTTTGCAATAATATCTAACCACTTTTCCGCATATAGGACATATCAATTTGTAAAAACGAATTTTTTTCTTTGTTTTCGCCCCACCCTAGTGGACAACTATGAATACGATAAGAACGGGGGTCGCTCCAGGAAAATTAAACATGGTAAAATGATGGGGAAAAACGGACCGAGATGATGTGAACTGTGACTGTGGACAAAATATGGAACATCTTCTTACATGCAGAAACTGTTCCCATCGGTGTACCCTCGAAGATTTGTGGCTCGCCAACAAAGATGGAGCCGACGTAGCCCGATACTGGGCTTAAATTCTATGAATGGCATGTCCGGATACGACAAAGTAAAGTTCCTCAAAGTTTGGATCCTACATGTTTTAATAATTCTGCCGAAATTCAGTCTATCCCCGGCGCTTTATTATTTTTTATCTTCTTTGTTATCGGAACCACTTCTTTTTATCTCGGATTATTAATCTACTGCTCCGCCGTATAATATATTAATTCGTTTTGTTCATTTTCATTGTCTGAGTTTAGGTTTTCTTCGAAGTGTTCTTTCCATCTCCTTATAAGTTTTTACTTTTCTGTTAGTAGTTCTGTCCTTGTCTTTGCATATAATCAATTTTTATCTAATCCACTCTATGCTTTCTTTTATTGTTTTATAAAGCTTTCGTTTCTGTTGTTATACTTTAGGATTTCTTATACTTCTTTTTTTCAAAGCTTTTCGTTTTTTTCTTCTGCATATTCTAGTCGTTTTCGTTAAAAATTTTGTTGGTATTTCTTGTGTTTCTTTGAGTCTGGTTAACTCTAGCTTAAGGCTATCCTATTATGCGGAGCAGAAACTTGGAAAGTGTCAAGAAAATATATTGAATAGGTGCAGGCGTTCATAAATAAATGCATAAGGAAGATTCATAACATTTACTAGCGAAACCTTATATCAAACCAAGAGTTATGGACAAGAACTAACCATGAACCTATATCTAAGACAATATGCAAAAGAAAATGGAGTTGGATGGGACACACACTAAGGAGACCTTAGCGAGGCAAGCCCTAGAATACACACCACATGGAAAAAAAGATCAGGTAGACAGGTTTTATCTGCATATTTCGTTATTGTTTTTTTTTCTTATGTCGTGTACCCATCTTTGATGACTTGCCAGGCTTTTTGTCGTCCTTGTTTTATATGAATACTTTGAGCTGGAAACTCAAATCATACTTGCAAAATATTTTTCTCTTATTATTGAATGTTAGTCAGATTTTTTCTTCTTTTTTTCTTCTTTTTGTATAGACATGACTCTGTCTGTTTTTTCAATGTGCCTCTAGTAAATTGTCATTCCATTTTTTTCGTGGTCTTCCCATTGATCGTCTTCCTATTGAGGAACCGTCTCTCGCTGTTCTGACTACTCTATTTGTTGGCATTCGGCTTATGTGTTCATTTCATTCTATTCTTCTGTTTCTTACCCGGTTATTAATGTTATCCACCTTGCACCTCCGTCGTATATTATCTGTACTTATAGCTCTGTCCCAAAGAGTCTTACCATCGACTTCTCAAAGGGCTTTTATCTCCGCTGTTTCAAGCAAAATTTTTGTCCTCGATGTGTCGGGTCGTGTTTCTGCCGCGTATGTCATTATTGGTCTAATGACTCTTTTGTAAATTCTGCCTTTCATTTCTTTACCGATATTTTTATTTCTCCATATATTGTCATTCAGGCAACCTGCAGCTCTGTTTGCTCTATTCACTTGATTTTCCACTTCTGTTTCTAGCCTTCCGTAGCTATAGATAGTGTGATGCCTAGGTATTTAAACTCCATCACTTGTTCTATTAACTGACCTTACAGCTCCAATTTACATCTTATTGGATCTGCTGTTATAACCATGCATTTTGTCTTTTTTGGGGAAATTAACATGTTAAATTTTCTGACGGTTATGTTAAATTGGTTCAGCATACGTGGTAATCATCTTCACTTTGATAGATTAATATTGCATCGTGTGCATAGCAGATTATTTTAAGTTGTGTTTCCCCCATTTGGTACCGGTTTTTAGTTCTTACTTTTTTATTATTTCATTCATGATCAGGTTGAACAATAAAAGACTCAAGGAATCCCCCTGTCTTATCCCATTGCCAGCTTCAATTGGGTCAGTTAGTTCGTCTTCCACTTTTACTTTAATTGTGTTGTTCTGGTAGATGTTTTCGATTATTTTAATTAGTCCTAAACGTACCTCACTCCAGTATAACAAATGGAGAACGTCCTTTAATTTGACCCTGTCACATGCTTTCTTAAGGTCCACGAAACATAAATATGCCGGCTTATTGTATTTCAACGATTTCTCTTGAACTTGCCTCATTACAAATATAGCGTCAATGCATGATCTTCCCGAGCAAAAAACCTTGTTGTTCTTCTGCTAATTGTATAATTTCATTTAATTTGTTTGTTACCACTTTGGTTGTTAATTTTAATGTTGTATTTAATAAGTTAATTCCTCTGTAATACTCCGGGTCCGATTTGTCTCCTTTTTTGAAGAGAGGTATTAGGATGCTTGATCATTCTTGTGGTATTCTGTTTTGTTGTATTATTTTTTGTATTAGTTTTAATAGTTTTTTAGTTAGATCTTGTCCTCCGTACTTTAGGAGTTCGTTGGATATTCTGTCCTCTCCTGGTGCTTTCCTATTTTTTAATTTTCTTAATGCTTCCTTTACCTCTCCCTCTTCGATGTTTATTTCTTCCTTTGTCGTAACTTCAGGTGTTGGTGGTTCATTATCGTCACCTTTAGCAAATAGAGATCGGAAGTAGTCTGCCCATGCTTCCCTCTGAATGTGTTTCGCTTTTATTAATTCGTCATCTCCTTTCTTTACCCTCTGATCACTCTCCATACTTCTTTTTATGTTCCGTAGAAGTCGTGTTCCATCTGTTTTGAGAAACTCTGCCAGTGCTCTCTTTTTATTTGTCTCACTAATGATTTCTTCTTATACGTAATTAATTTGATCTCCTGTATATAATCGTTTGGTTTTACTACGAAAGACCGTTTTAAAAGATTCTTACCATATGGTGAAATTCTCTCACAACACCTTCGAAAAGTAAAATGTGCATTTCATGAATTTCGAAATATTAGAAATAAATAAAGTGTTTTATTTATAACACACCGACAAACCCAGGAATTAAAAAACTGTGGCCTATAAAACCCAGGCCAAATATGTCAAGTTTTAAAAAAACATACATCAAATATTTAGTTAATAATTAACTAAAACTTTTAATGATTAAAACTGTTATTACCAGAGAACGGCAGTTCTCGCCAGTGGCGCACACCTACACCCCCTATACGCGACACTATATATACCTACACGAAATTTTCGATTTTCTAAATCTGACTGAATTGAAAATTGGGTCAACTCCTATCTTAAAGTTCAGGAAAAGACTCACTCATTCATATGTCAACCATCCATTTTGGTCCAAGGGTGTGGATTTTACGGCCCTTCCTATTAAGGGTCTGTTTTTCGTTCTCGTCCCCGAAACTCCCAAAAACTTCGAAAATTTAACTCCGACCTTTGCGGCTTCTAATAGAAGCGATCATTACCTTTCCAACGCATGTCTAATTTTGAAAATCTGTTATACCTTTCAAAAGTTACCGAGCTTAGAAATATGAGTCAATTTTTATTTAAAAAAGGGAAAATGTTTGTGGATATGTATGTATGTATGTATGTATGTGTGTATGTATGTATGTATGTATATATGTATGTATGTATGTATGTATGTATGTATGTATGTATGTATGTATGTATGTATGTATGTATGTATGTAAGTATGTGTGTATGTATGTATGTATGTATGTATGTATGTATGTATGTATGTATGTATGTATGTATGTATGTATGTATGTATGTATGTATGTATGTATGTATGTATGTGTGTGGAAAAGTTAAACCGATCTGAATTTTTTTTCTGTGTTTGAAGAGGGGGTGAGGGCCGATTCAGAACCGGTGTAGTTTGTGAGTTTTGACTACCCATAAGCCAGCTATAGGACTTGGTAGGTACAAAACGGCATATTTTTTGGCTGTATATATCTTCGGTTCAAGAAGAAACAGGAAAACATTAAATACACCAAATCAATAGAGCTGAGTTAAGCTTTCAAATGGTGTCTAAGCTGTCAGGATCATACATACACACGGCTCAGTATAGCCGAAAAACTGAAAAACGAAACTTTGAAAATTTTGGTTTTTCGACAATTACTTAAAATTTCAACCTACGAATTACGCCAATAACTGAGCCTTTGTAGAAGAACTCTAGACGAATCTAACAGTGTATACTCTATATCCGGGAAAATTCGAATTTTTAAGTTATAGGCTTCATAAGTATGTTCAAATTTATTTCTTATGGGAAAAACGGTTTTTCAAGCTCAATAATTCCTGTAATAGCTTTAGTTATCATACTTGGCCTCAGATGCATAAGATACTACTTGTCAATACGTTTCAAACTCATGTTTAATGAACAAAATCGGTTAAGCCGTTTAGAAGTTATTAAGCTACAAAATTATAATTCAATTAACGATTATTCCCTAAATGGTTTATGTAGTTGTAGTGGTTACGGCGCTAATTTGATCTGGCAACGGGCAATCTGAGTTCATTTACCGGCCATCCCAATATTTTTTTCAATCTGTTTCGAATAGAAAAAAAATCTAGTGTACATTCGATGGACACTAGATCATTTGGGAGATAATGCGACAAAGGCGACCATTTATGAAGCCTAACGTGTAGTCGAGAAACATTGGATTCAACTTTATACATTTAATTTATAAATAACTTTGAAAAACTCCTGTTACAAAAATAAAAAACCGCTAAACGCCGTAAAAATGAGTGGCGCATACAATATTCCAGCTACAAAAGATCTGGTATGAATATTACGTGGCGAGAAAATGTATTTTCATTTTGATGCAAAACAAAATTCTAGTTTTATTTTAAAATATTTTTTCATAATATTTGCTAAATTTGAAGTAAACGCGCCACAAAAGGATTTCAAAATTCAAACTGTATCAAAGTTACTCTTTTGTGGCGCGTTTTACTTCAAATTGGGCAAATATTATGAAAAAATCTTTTAAAATAAAACTAGAATTTTGTTTTGCATTAAAATGAAAAAACATTTTTGCGCCACGTAATATTCATATCAGATCTCTTGTAGCTGGAATATTGTATGCGCCACTCATTTTTACGGCGTTTAACGGTTTTTTATTCTTGTTTTCATTACATCAGTAATTATTATTATTGTATATTTATATAATAATTATAATTATTGTTGCTCAATCCCATATAAACACAATACTTAAATCTCAAAATAATAATTTCATGATTTACTTACTTGCTTTCATTATGTACTTTCTGGACCATTCAATTTAATTTTATTAATTTGTTAATTACTTGTTAACCAATTTGTAGCTAAATCAGATTCACCTTCACGGTCATTCATCTCTTCACTCATTTAGTCAAGTTATTGATGAGATTCGGTAACGCAATAATAAAAACGGCGGATGCGCTTGTAAAGTAGTAACCACCAAAAGTATAAAATATCGCACCTCCGCTCAGAGCACCAACTCAAAAAATTTTAAAATCGGTTTTATTGCACCAACAGTTTATTAAAACTATAAGCTCTTATCTCACAAAGTGGCACGTCTGTGGGTCAAGTATTTATCGTTAGATGACACTAGTTTCATTATACGATTATCCAAAATCAACGACGCACCGAACACAAACAGTGTCACATATCGACTTGTGCAAAGCATTTATCCATCTAAGATGTGTATAAAGCGTCGTTTATCGAGTTAAGACAGTATATGTGAGCACTTTATTCAAAACACTATGCGTATGTGCTCACGAAAATTTATCACTTATTTATCTTCCTTTTTGTAGTATTTTATGTTTAATATTGTTACTTGTATTTTAGAGTTACATCATTAAAAAGTATAAGTCTCTTAACAACACCGAGAGAACAATTTCTCTTCTCCGAAAACACTTAAACATACCGCTTCACATATAAAGAAACAAGTTTTTTAAACACAACTCAATAATTTCTTACAGAAAATTTCTTCAATACTAAGAAATGCATTAATGGTTACATTTTAATTTTCTTATCCTAAACTTTTTGTTTCTTAAATTGAAAACTACAAATATTTTGCAATATAAGAAATATATGTTAAGTTAATCTACATTTATATTTGTGAACAAGAAATTTTCTTGCAATCAAATTAATATTTTAAACCACAAGACATAATTCTTCAGAAATACCCTCTGTAGTAACTGTGGTTATTAAATAAAAACTTTCTCATTGACGCCGAAATGTTACTTGCAAAGAGATTTTCTTTCACAAAAGAATTGCGCAGTAACCATTTTTACTATTTGTGATTTAATCTCAGTGTTTGACAAGATGGCGTGGCATTAGTTCATTTTCATAGATGGATTTTGGATTTGTTGCCATTCTTTAAAATAAGGGATAGTTTGAAGGTACATACATGTACCGGGTGTCCCAATAAGAATGGCTCTCGGCCATATCTCAGGAACCGTTTATAGTACAGCTTTGAGAAAAAAATATTTTTAACAAAACTTGCCTCGGAAAAAGGCTTGAAATTATTTTCATAATTGTAGGTTCACCGCTAGAGGGAGTAATTGCATATTAAAAATTAAAAAATCAAAATTTTACAAAATTTGCTTAACGAAAGGGAACAATCCCATCATCGTATTCTTCATACAATTCTGCGCATATTTGATTTCGCAAGTTTAAGTTTACCTTTGCAAATAACAGGTGGGGTGAGTGGGAATTTTGTTATGAAAAAATGGCTGTAAGTCCGGTTCTGCTAAATCGAATTTTGCGGACTTGGTCTTGTTGAAAACAGCTCTTTTTCGTCAATGTAAGAGTTATAATTTCGAAACACCCTATTAAGTAATGTGCCAGCTAAGAGGCGTTATTTAATTATTTTCAGAAATCTAGTTTTCTTTGGAAAATATTAAATACACGTAGGTATGCATTTTTAATCCTGCATTACAAAATTAGATCAAATTAGCAACATAATAGTGAAAACCGCATGTCGATAACTTTTTTCTATCTCGAGATATCTTAACAAACCTGTAAATTTAAAACAACTACTATTACTGTCACCTGTAAACGAAGATAGGGAAAGGTAGTGTGCTGTGAAAAAAACAAAGAAACATTTTTTAGATGCCAACGTGTATTAATTAAAACAACAATAGGACAAACAACACTATACAATATAACAAAGAAATAAAAACAACTACTTAGTGACGACTTAAATGTTCATATTATAGCCCATAATTTTCGATGCAAGTATTTACTCTTTAAGATTATAGTGAACAGCAGTCTCAATTTCTGCAGAAGTCTCAATTTCTGCTCTCCCAATGCTTTGCATGGCGTTTCCTACTCTCTGGACCATGTTTTCTCGAGTAGTGGACCTAGGGCCTAGCGGCAAAAACAAGGTCTTTAATCCGCCCCCCCCCCCCATAATTAAAAGTCTAAAAGAGTTAAATCTGGTGATCTGGCTAGCCAAAAAATAGGCTTCCACGACCTATCCATCTATCAGCGAATAACTCATCTAAATAATCTCTTACTACTCTGGAAAAATGCGCGGGAAAAGTAGAAAAGTAGAATTCTGAAAATAATTAAATAACACCTCCTAGCTGGCATATTATTTAATAAGCTGTTTCGAAATTATAACCCATACATTGACGAAAAAGAGCTGTATTTAACAAGAACAAGTTTGCAAAATTCGATTTAGCAGAACCGGACTTACAGCCATTTTTTCATCGTGCTGAAACAACATGGACCTACGAACTTCTAGCGGTACATCTTCCAGATGAAGAGGCAATTCATTCCTTAAAAAAATTCGATAGCGTTCACCAATAGCATTATCGAAAAGAAAGGGTCCAATTATCTGACTATCACCAGATTTAACTGTTTGGTGTGAGGACGGTTGGGTATTTCACTTTTATTTAGGTATGAGGACGGACTAAAGACCTTGTTTTTGCAGCTAGGCCTACTCGAGAAAAAATGATCCAGAGAATACGAAATCCCAATCGAAGCATTTCGAGAGCAGAAACTAAGACTGCTGTTCAATCTACTCTTGAAAGAGTAAATGCCCGAATCAAAAATGATGGGCAATAATTTGGACATTTAAGTCGTCACTCAGTAATTGTTTTTATTTCTTTTGTATAATTTATAGTGTGGCTTGTCTTATTATTGTTTTAATTAATAATATACGTTGAGATCTCGAAAATGTTTCTTTGTTTTTTCCACAGCACACTACTTTTCCTTAACTTTGTTTACCGGTGACAGTAACGGTTAGGTTTCAAATTTAAACTTTTCTTAAGATATCTCCAAACACAAATAAACTCTCGACATGCGGTTTTCGCTATTCTGTTGTTAATTTGATCTAATTTTGTAATACAGGATTAAAAATGCATACTTGTATTTAATATTTTCCAAAGAAAAGTAGATTTCTGAAAATAATTAAATAACACCTCCTAGCTGGCATATTATTTAATAAGCTGTTTCGAAATTATAACCCATACATTGACGAAAAAGAGCCGTATTTAACAAGACCAAGTTTGCAAAATTCGATTTAGCAGAACCGGACTTACAGCCATTTTTTCAGAAATCAAATATGCGCAGAATTTTATGGAGAATATGATGATCAGATTTCGAGTGCCCTTTCATTAGGTAAATTTTGTAAAATTTTTGTTTTTTAATTTTTGATATTAAATTACGCCCTCTAGCGGTGAATCTACAATTATAAAAATAATTTCCAGGCTTTTCCCGAGGAAACTTTGGTTATAAATATTTTTTTCTCAAAGTTGTACTATGAACGGTTCCTGAGATATGGCCGAGAGCCATTCTTATTGGGATACCCGGTACATAGGTAATAAATAAAAGTAAAATGATTAATTTAAGTTGTAATAATAATATTGTTGCATATCCGAAAATATGTAGTTCTAAAAAAACATAATAGTATCTTTATATGCATTTTAGATGCCTATAATGATGGACAACTAACTCTGAAAGAAATGATCTTATTCTAACTGGGAAATAAGTCACAATTTAACTTAAAATATGATTTTATTGACGTTTAAACTTCCACCTAGCTTCAGAACAATATTGAAAGGAGCTATTAACCAACTAGGGGCTTCCATAAATGGTAGAACTGTATACAGGTTAGTTCCTTTATAAAAATGTGTATACTTATGTATAAACTATAATATGCTTCTTGAATGTATTGTCTTCTATATACAATCCTATAATTCAACGTTGTATCAAACATAGAGTATGCTTTATTTGTCATAAAGGAATATTAGTTAGTCTACAAGAAACATCTGAACGATTAAGAACTTTTATTGGCGAACACTGAATAAGTTAATAGGTATAAAATAACTTTACTTTCCTGTAATAAAATTTCTTAATGATTAGGTTTGCTGTCTCTTCTAGATTATATAAATAAATAGAATTACAATATATTATGTCTGCTTCAATGTTTTACATTGGTTGTATTTTTCTTCTTATTTTAGCTAAACAATGTTTGTTGTGTGATATTATACAGATAAATAATTAATATTTCATATACAAAAAGAAAAAAACTAACAAAGATGGTAGGATAAATAAAGTCATGTTTGAACTAAATATGATTGATCATTATTTGTTGAAATGCTATCTAATGTGTTTGGATTGTAAACTGTTTTACTGATACCTACCGTTCTTATACCAAAAAATTATTAGTTTTTATGCGGACCCGTGTATTTGTTTTTTTTTTGTACTTCCTTTTGTCAAAATAAGTATGTACTTATATCCTTATAAAATTTTTTTATTAAATTAAGTTTACTCTTTCGACATAACGGTTTTGTTTTAGGTAATTGCTGATATACAAAGTGCTATTAACAAAAAGAAGGAAAAATTAAGGAAGTTGGATTTGTCTCTCCATCCTTTTATTATTGTATAGAACCCAGTGGTTTAAGAGTGGAGAAATTATTTGTATGTTAATATCTAACGTTTTATATCCTGTTTTTATTATCTAATAAAGAATAATTTTACCTTAACAGAATGCTTTATTTCGCCGTATGTAATATCACTTTATTTTTAAGAAATGTAACTTAATTCTAAATATACAATTATATCTGCGAAATATACTTCTTAACATTAAATGCATTAATTAATAATGGTAATATAACAATATTCCTTACTAAGAAATATTAATGCTCAGAAAGAAGAGTTTTGTAATGCCAAGGAAATATATTCTTATGACAAATATAATTTCTTTCTGACAAATGGGTTTGCAGTTTGCAAGAAAGTGATAGTTCAATCATGTTTAAGATATATTTCTTTGGGTATATTAAAATTTATTTGAAATATTTTAGAAAATTTTATCTTACAATCAAAGATATATTTCTTAGGCAGTATGCCAAGTCGATCTTTCTTAAATATTAATAAAGTTTCTTTATGTCAAGAATTTTTTTCTCTCGGTGTAGGTAATAATAATGATATTATATTCTGTACTACAAATCTCAATTTTGATAAATAATATTTCGTAAATTTTTCGTCAGTTTATCTGTATAGTGTCACAACTCAAAAAAATGTTTTTTTAAATATTTTTAATATACTTAATACGCCATTTTATAGAGCTTCAAAAACCACTGTAACTGACTAAAATAGTTATTATTCTAATTTTAATAGTTTTTGAATTAAAGCCGAAAATGTTGTAGAACAAACTTTAAACGTCCTTTTCTCGAAACTTTGCTTTTTTGACTTATGACACTCTTTGAGCGGAGGTGCGATATGCATAATCACTTCTTCTACAGTATCAATACGATGGTAACTGGAAGTTGACGGGAAAGCAACATAACAAACAATTAGTATAATTCTCCATCGGAATAGTAATATTCTGCTCAAGTAACACGGAGCGATCATATCTGAAATCTCATACAAGATTTTAGATATGGTGGAAAAGAGGCGAAAGTCCAAAGATCAGGACATGTCATTATACAAAATAATAGACAAATGGATCAAAAAAGCCATTAGCATATCCAAAAATGCACAAAAAAGTTAAAGATGCTGCAGGCTTATCCCTAGAAGAGTTGGGTATTTGGCAGATAACCAAGGCGAACCACTGTTAAGTGTGAAGAAAAAACTAGACATTTGGAAGAAATATGTGAAAGTAACTTCTGCAGATAAAAGGCAGAATACCATTGAAGACACTGAATGCTAAACAGGACCCCCGATTAACATTGAAGAAGTCACGTCAGCTATTAAAAAAACTAGATGGTAAAGCTGTAGAGCCTGACCAGTTTTGTGCAGAATTCCTAAAACTTATAGATAAACAGGCAATAAAACAGATAACAACTGTATTCAACAAATTGAGAAGGGTCAACCATTCACTTTCCCCTATCGTACACCTCTTGTAGTAGATGTAAACCTAACATAATTTAGTAATGTGTACAGTACCTACATTTCCTGCCAATTATGAAAACGATATCATCGCTGATTTGCTAAAAGGGTACCAAGTAATATTTTTATATTTTTACTAAATGGAACTTAGCTCCTTTTTACACGACCAGTTTAAAAAAAATGTCACTTGGCACCAAAAAATTAAGAGATTATCTCAACAACAGTAACTAATATACTTGACCCCTTTTTACAGAATAGGTTCGTACCTAATCATTATTGCACATAACCCCTCTTTTGAATAAAATGTCACTTGGCACCTTTTTGCAAATCAGCGACGATATGTAGAATAGTGTTAAAGTACTGAGTACAAATAATTTTCAAATTTTTAAATAAAACACCCTGTAGCCCAGTAAGGAGCCACATTTTAAGTGATTAGGGTTAAACCTTCATATTTTGAGGTCTAGAATCTACAACTCAGAGATTGGACGATTTTAATGAATCCCCCTGTATAGATGGTGCGTATTAAACTTTAAACTTCCTTGTTAGGATTCACAATTTATATCTGACATTCAGTAAACTGATTTCTTGGTTATATAGACCAGGGCATTTAGCACAAAATTAATCATGTTCTGAAGCTATTTCCTTGTGGCATTTTTATAATAAACTATTTTAAATGGGAAATAAGCCACAATTTTACCAAAAAAATGAATTTATTAACGTTTCGACGCCCAAGTCGGGTGTCGTTGTCAAAATACAAAATAATACTAAATAAACAAAAATGTTGTTGCTTAGTAAAAAATTCTTATAATAATTTATTTAATCTGACTCATTTATATAGGCAATTTATATTCATATCTTTTATTTTACAAACTGCGATATCTAAATATCTGATGTGATGCAAGGGAAAATGTGAATTATTAAAAATCAACTTTAATTACAACATTTTATATTCTGACAGACAATTATAACCTAACAAAACTTATCCGTTGACAATCAACATAATTCTTTTCTTCTTCTTTTATAATATACTACAATACCTCCCCACTACAAGTTTAAACGCACAGGAGGTTTTATATTTCTTTTTGGCCTACTCGGAACTTCTGCCACACTTCCTTTGGTCTCTGGTTTCACATTAACCTCACTAACCACTGTTTCACTTGCTACTGCTTTACTGGTCCCTTCAAAATTTCTCGCTTCAATATCACTTTGTTTTAACACTTCTCCTTCTGTTAAAGCTGAGAAGGGTTCAACACTGCTACTAATTCTATTATTATTATTAGTTACATCGGTTACAATGGTTTCATTAAGACTATCATAGTTAGAATCAGAACCCTTATCTCTCAAAATCTGGTCTAAATGTCTTTTCCAAATTAGACCCTCGTGTGTTAACCTACACAAATATATTCTGTCACCTACAATTTCATCTATTATTGCTTTTGCCCATGTTTTACGATTATCTCTACAAAGAACTTTATCCCCCACTTGAAAAGTTTCAATTCGTCTATTACTGTTTAATTTATTATACTATCTCTATCTCTAAAAGGTCTTTTAAACTCTTCTGGGGACCAAAAATGAATAACCATTTTCAATTTCGTTGCAAAACGAAAATACAGCCGAACCATATTCCAGTCCAATCAGAGAGTGCTGCAAGCACCTCTACCGGTTTCGAAACTTATTAGTCTCTCATCAGGAGGCACATATGCTGCTCTCCCTGATCCAACCAAAACAAACCCCAGCGTGCAGTCCCGAATTGCAACGAACGAAACGGCATAGATGCCCTAGCGGCAACTGCTAGCAAAAGACTAAGTTTTCACTCTAATGGCATATAACATATCCCACCAGAATGAAAACAATGGGAACCTTCTCTGGTTACACCTCCGAGGCTTCTACAATTTACAAGCCATACGGATGCTGAGACTATGGCATCCGTATGGCTTGTAAATTGTAGAAGCCTCGGAGGTGTAACCAGAGAAGGTTCCCATTGTTTTCATTCTGGTGGGATATGTTATATGCCATTAGAGTGAAAACTTAGTCTTTTGCTAGCAGTTGCCGCTAGGGCATCTATGCCGTTTCGTTCGTTGCAATTCGGGACTGCACGCTGGGGTTTGTTTTGGTTGGATCAGGGAGAGCAGCATATGTGCCTCCTGATGAGAGACTAATAAGTTTCGAAACCGGTAGAGGTGCTTGCAGCACTCTCTGATTGGAC
This sequence comes from Diabrotica virgifera virgifera, assembly GCF_917563875.1. Classification (NCBI taxonomy): domain Eukaryota; kingdom Metazoa; phylum Arthropoda; class Insecta; order Coleoptera; family Chrysomelidae; genus Diabrotica; species Diabrotica virgifera. The sequence continues at coordinate 23,329,428 of NC_065452.1, forward strand.
TGGAATATGGTTCGGCTGTATTTTCGTTTTGCAACGAAATTGAAAATGGTTATTCATTTTTGACTTACATTTACTCTGTGTGGAGTATGAAGGGAACCAGTCTCGTTGGAATTTACCGCGCTGAGCAGATGTGACGTGAATTGTAAATTGTAGAATTCCCTCATCTTCCTTAGTCTCAGCATCCGTATGGCTTGTAAATTGTAGAAGCCTCGGAGGTGTAACCAGAGAAGGTTCCCATTGTTTTCATTCTGGTGGGATATGTTATATGCCATTAGAGTGAAAACTTAGTCTTCTTCTGGGGACCTTCCTCACATAAACGGTCTAATATTGGGCCTGGTTTTGTTACAACTACGAATTTTTCTTGTACTCTATACATTAACTTATCACCAAATTCACATTTTCCCTTGCATCACATCAATTGGCGACGAGATAAAAGGAAAAGTGATAATTTATATTTCAAGGATTTCGTTTGTTTACATATTTTTAGTATAGACATTACTAAAATTGCCAAAAAGTGGAGACGAAATTCAAGCCTCCATGGAGCCCTGTGGTTCAAAATCAATAATTGTTGTACATGCAGGAAATATATCTTCGTTAGCAACATTCAGAAGTGGCGATGATTTCGAAATATTTGAAGAAAGGTTGGAGCAATATCTATTGGCTAACTTAGTAGAAGAAGGAAGAAAAGTTGCGGTATTATTAACACTACTTAGCGAGGACATTTATAAAGTGTTAAAAAAACTATGTGCCCCTAGTAAACCAAAAGATAAATCATTTGATGATATTATGACACTATTAAAAAGTTAATTTAAACCTCGCATTGCAGTTTATAGAAGAAGAATAGTGTTTGAACAATTGAGACAGGAAGATGAAGCTATAAACGAATGGTATATTAAAGTTAAAAAACTGGCAGCTCAATGTGAATTTGGTGATAAGTTAATGTATAGAGTACAAGAAAAATTCGTAGTTGGAATAAAAACCAGGACCAATATTAGACCGTTTATGTGAGGAAGGTTCCCAGAAGAGTTTAAAAGACCTTTTAGAGATAGCACTGGCTAAAGAAGCAGCATTGAGAGAATCCAGAGGAGTGGAGATAAATTATTCAAAAGCCAACAGGGAAGGTGAAAAAAAATCCCATCCTCGTCGCCAATTGATGTGATGTAAGGGAAAATGTGAATTATTAAAAATCAACTTTAATTACAACATTTTGTATTCTGACAGACAATTATAACCTAACAAAACTTATCCGTTGACAATCAACATAATTCTTTTCTTCTTCTTTTATAATATACTAAAATATCTAATTATCAAATATTGAAAAGCTTTAAAAACTTTAAAAAATGATGACTCTATAACAATCCTACCAGCGGATAAAGAAAATGCAACTGTAATAGTGGACAAAATACAATATGAGGACAAAATTACAGATCTAATTACAAATGAACCTTATACCAAATTAAAGAAGGATCCAACGTAGACACTGGAAAACAAAATCAATAGAACTTTATTCAAATTTAAAAATGATCTAACGTACTATCAAAGAAAATTAATGACACCTCATTACAGTAAGACACCACATTTTTATGGAGTACCAAAAATTCATAAAGCGAATATTCCACTTAGACCCATTTGTAGTACCATCAATTCTCCTTGTAGTGAACTTTCAAAATTTTTACTAAATATTATAAAACCATTTGAAAATAATAATGACACATTTGTAAAAGTACACAACATTTCTTAAACAAATCATCAAATATTGAATTTAATCCAAATAATGTTTTAGTAAGTTTTGACATAAACAGTTTATTTACAAATGTGCCATTAGATAAAACTTTAAACATAATCAAAACGAAATTAGAGAATGATAATACATTGACAACTAGGACAAGACTAAATGTATCAGCTATAATGGAGTTATTGACATTATGTACAAATAATACCTATTTTCAACTAAATAATGAATTCTATAAACAAAATTTTGGTCTAGCAATGGGCTCTTCTTTATCTCCATTATTGGCTAATATATTTATGGAGGATTGCGAAACTAATATCATTTCTAAACAAAATTTAAACCCCACAGTATGGTGGATATATGAAGATGATGTGTTTTCAATATGGCCTCATAGATCAGAATTGTTGGATACATTCCTAAATATTATAAATGATCAAGAAGAGACAATAAAATTTATATTGGAAAAGGAATGTAATAACACTCTACCTTTCCTCGATGTTTTAGTCTCAAAGAACGATACTGGATATGAAACTCAAGTGTACAGGAAATCAACACACACTAACAGATATCTCAATTACAAATCAAATCACAACATCAACGTTAAAAAGGGAATCATTAAATCCTTATATGATAGAGCCAAAATTACTTGTTCTAACGAAAATTCATTTTTAGAACAAAAACATTTGCTAACATCTGTTTTATTGAAAAATTATTATCCTTTATCGGTTATAAATAAGGAATTGTCAAGATTGGATCGAATGGAACAGAACAACGTAGAACGGGATCCTATAACATCCACAAGAAATAATACGAGGAAAATATCAATACCATATTATATAAAAGGACTATCCGAGAAACTTAAAACAATAGGAAATAAATTCAACATTTCAACAACATTCAAAACAACAAACACATTGAGATCTATTCTATCTAAAACTAAACCTAACAATGAACAAGGAAGAAGAAAGAATTGTGTTTATAAAATACCTTGTGAATGCGAACAATTTTATTTAGGTGAAACATCAAGACCATTAGACATTAGAATAAGTGAACATCAGTCTCATATTAAAAATAGAGAATTTGATAGATCTCAAATATGTCAACACGCATGGGATAATAAACATAGAGTTCAGTGGAGAGATTCAAGTATAGTCCTGAAAGACACAGGTAGTAAAAAGAGAAAAATCAAAGAAGCGGCTCTAATTATGCTAAATGAAAACAATAGTGTCGCAAATTCCTCGGTAGAATGCAGTAGGATGTGGTTAACCATACTAAAAGAGGAAGTCAATAGAAAGAAAATACCACGATTAGTATGTCGATAACATATCGAGCTAGTACATATTTTATATTTTAGTTTTATTTATATAATATCTATGTAATATTAATATTATTTATAATTTAAAATAGCATACATACATTAAAGTCAGAATTTGGTATTAGTTTTGAGAGTAAACTAAATATAACCCAAATACTTACGATGTCGGGATAGTATCACGAGGTTTTTTCCTGGTTTTCCCTCGTGATTTACTATGGAATCTCTAACGCGAGAATTTTACTGCCATCGTTGCATGTGTTGTCTTTTCTTTTAAAGACAGATCACATGCTATGATTTTTAGGCGGATATTCTTGAGTTGGGGTTGATTTCATGTAATCGAATGAACTATCTTTTAGTAAAGTCGTCCCAGGAACGCAAACATGTCAAAATAAGTATACTTAGGGCCAGATTTCTTTACTCGGAGGTTTTTGGCCCGCTAAAGACGAATACGCCATCAAAACCGAAAACCTGGTGCCCAGGTTCACTACTAAGGCACGTTATTGAAGTTTAGAGGGTTTTATGAACTAAATTATTGTATTTTTTGGGGTCGCTGAACAAGAATATGCCATTAGAACCGACCCTTTGTGCACCTGGTGTCAAAAACCCTCCAAATTCTAGAAGATAACATGACTTATCAGTGACCTTGGGCACGAGATGGTCCGGGGGTTGGTTCTGATGGCGTATTCGTATTCAGTAACCCTAAAAACCCCTTGTGTAATCTGTTTGCATCAATTTAGTGTCGAAATCCCTCGAAACTCAAGAACATGACGTGACCCTAGACACCAGGTGCTCCGGGTGTCGGTTTTAATGGCATATTCGTTTTCAGAAACCCCAAAAGCCGCCCTAGTAATCTATTTGCATCAATTTAATGCGGAAAACCCTCGAAACTCCAGAAGGTGACGTTACTTAGAAGTGACACTGGGCACCAAGTACTCCAGGGTGTCGGTTCTAATGGCGTATTCGTATTCAGCGGCTCTAGAACCCTCCAAGTAATCTATTTGCATCAATGTAGTGCCGATAACACTAGAATCTCCAGATAACGAACCTTAGCAGTGACCCTTTGTACCAAATGCTCCGTAGCTCGGTACTGCTGGTCTCGTCTTGTTCAGCAACCCCAAAAACCCTCGAGCAACAAAATGTGGCTCTTTATATGCTTATTTTGACATTTTTATGCACTTTTGGGTGCGTTTTATCCCCTTTAAAATACAATTATGTATTTCCACCTATTTTTGGATAGTAGACTTTTTCTAACATTATCCTGAACACAATGCAAAAAGTTGCAGGGCCCTGATTCTAAATCAAAATTCGACACTAAACAAGTCGCTTTCAATATGGCGACGTCGAAATGCGACTGTGCGTGCCTTGTGGTTTTTCGTTGAACTAACGAAATGACGTCACAAAATAGCGACTATTGAAATTAATAGCGACTCCAAAAAAGTGGTCGGTATTATAATTTCGATGTCGAAATTATTTGACACGGAGATGAATGAATGGCCAAAAGCGAGGTTAGGTTTAGTTTAGATGTGTTTTGTTTATTTCTTGCAAGGAAAACTAAAGCAAAAGGTATTAATATGGCTGGGTTTAATTGAAATTTGCTTGTTTTGAGGAATTAGATAGAATAGTATTAAATTAGAAATATAATAATTGAGAATGTCCACAACATGAATCATCAACTCAATGAAAGATATAAGGTAATAATCTGGGAAAATTAGTAAAAAACAAGGAAAATTAATTACCAGCTATTTTATTGCTGGACATGCTGAAATCAAATCTTAAGATTTCCTATATTAGTAATATAGCTGTGTAACGTCCACAGAAAGTGTGCTATTTTGTTTATAAACAAATTAGCGCTCCGAAATCTTTTTTTTTTAATTATTGCTCTATAACTCAGAAAATTTTAACCAAAACACTCGCATAAAAATTGACAGTAATTTAATTCTGCACATTGATAATTTATTCCAAAAATTTTCCTCGGAAAATTCGGGTTTTCCAAACAAAATCTTTAATTTTTAACTAAAATTTGAGAGGATTATTTATCAATAATTAAATAATTTGGTGAGAGTGACATAAATCTTTTTTGTTATGAGTGTCTTGAAGATATGAAAATTTGTATGTACAAAGAGGACCGGAATTAAAGGGTATCTAATGGTTCAAAGATTAAAATCCTGTTGTTTATAACTCTGTCGCAAATGCCGGTCAAATTTGACCGGTTATACCTGGAATCACTCCTCGCAATTCAATTTTTTTTTTCTTCGAAAAGGGCACAGAAGCCGTGCAGGGCCGTAACTACCATTGGGGCAACCGGGGCAGTGCCCCGGGGCCCCCGGCCAAGAGGGGCCCCGCAGGGGCCCTCGTTTGGTCGGCCGTGCATCGATTTTTACGAGGAATATAAAAATATGTATTTTAAAAGCCGATCCCAACGAAATATTTTCAAATGACACGATTTTAAAAAGACCTTACAGATGCGCCCTAGATCTCAACATGAAGTTGAGGAGGCTAAGCTGGGGCCCCCGAGACCATAAGATAAAAATTTAAATTATTACCTAGGAAATTAGATATTTTGGCGTAATAAAACCTAAAATGCCATTGGAAGAGGATGCCCGGGCTAAGCTGGGGCCTCCGAGAGTTTTCGTAAAGATATAAATTGTTATTGAGAAAATTAGTCATTTTAACGAAATAAAAACTGAAATGCAACCGGAATATGTGCCCCCCGTCCCAGCTATATTGTCTTAACCAATTTACCCCAGGCCATATATTATTACGTGAAAGGAACCCATTGTATCTGAACAATGTACTTGCATAAAACAGATAAGATGATACTTGCAAAATTATTTAACTTAAAATAAGGTGATTTCAAAATTTTTTGTGTTGGTCAACTAAAATAGCAGTATGTAGGTACAAGAAAATTCAGTCATGAAATGCATTAAAATGAGTTTTCAAGGGGTTAAATATCAAGCATTTTTCCGGACCCCCCCCCCATTCCGCTGGGGGATAAACCCCAGACCCCACGGTAGGGGCCCCCAGATCACGTTTGCCCCGGGGCCCCCAACATCGTAGTTACGGCCCTGAAGCCGTGCCCTTTTCAACAGCGTTAACTTAATTTAATTTAATCTAATATTTTCTGAGGGGTTCTATTTGTTTATAAGCCAAAAAATTGTTTCTTTATAACATTCCTGAGACCGCTCAAATGGTCCAATTTCAATCCTGTAAGGTACGTTGAATAGGTATAGTGCTTTTTTATACGAAAATCATAGTTATTCTGGTGTATCATAATCTTTCTGGTTATTATTTCGACCGAAATTTTTTAATTAACATTTTAATTATTGCTAAACTATTGGTTAGATTGTCGCCCGTCTCCTGATATACAGAGAGGGGCTAAATTATGGAATAAATTCATTTCCTCTAAAATGGACGATTTTAGAGAAAAATCCCGAAACAGGTCGATTTTTATTTTTGAATTAAATTTTTTTGGCATATATTTCAAACTAGTGACGCCATCAATCCGAGCGTGATGACGTAATCGATTATTTTTTTTAAATAGGAATAGGGGTTCGTGTTGCAGCTCATTTACAAAGGCGTTCAATTCTCTATTCAGTATTATAAATATTAATATCATTATTTATAGAGGGAGGCCAAAAAAATTTTTGAATTAAATTAATTGACGCAAGAAGAAGAATGCATGTAATTTATTTAACTCAAAATACATTCTATTGCTGTCAGAAAATAGAAAAAAATATTTATTTTGCAAATAAACATTGCTTTTAGCTTAAATTAAATGCTTAAACTGCCAATAGGTAGGAGAGAGGCTGTTTGTGATTTAATTTAAGCGAAAAGAAATGTTTATTTGTGAAATAAACCTTTTTTTCTATTTTCTGACAGCAGTACAATGTATTTTGAGTTAAATAAATTACATACATTCTTCTTTTTGCGTCAATTAATTTAATTCAAAAATTATTTTTTTGGCAACCCTGTATAAATACCTAATGATATTAATGTTTATATTACTGAATAGAGAATTGAACTCCCTTTCAAATGACCTACCACACGACCCCTATTCCCATTAACAAAATTATCGATTACGTCATCACGCTCAGATGGATGACGTCACTAGTATGAAATATATGCCAAAAAATTGTAATTTAAAAATAAAAATCGACCTCTTTCGGGAGTTTGCTCCAAAATCGTCCGTTTTAAAGAAATGAATTTATTCCATAATTTAGCCCGTCTGTATAATCTACTATAATAAATCTTTCATGTCATCAATTATTTAGTTATTGAAAAATAATTAGGTACTTCCCTAAAATTTTAATTGAAAATTGCAGATTTTTTGGGAAAACTCGGATTTTCTGAGTAAAATTGTTGTTGAAGAAAATCGAAAAAAAAATAACTTTGTGCAGAATTAAATTACGGTGAATTTTTATTTGAGTGTTTTTGGCTCAAAGGAAAAATCTTAGGAGTTACAGAGCATTCATTGAAAAAAAAAGAAGATTTAGGAGTGCTAATTTGTTTATAAATAAAATAACACACTTTCTGCGGACTTGTCATACCCCATATTACTAATATGTATATGCATAATGGCATTTTTTCGATAATTTTCCCAGACTATCAACAAATTCCAATAAACCGGAGAGCGCCAACCCAAATTCTGAGCAGTGTCAACATGATAAGGTTAATGTCCCCAGTTGTAACTAATATCGAAATGAATAAGAATCGCTATATTCTGCGGCTGTCATGGCGGTGTCGAAATGAAATTGCGACTGTCGAAATGAATTAGAATCAGGCCCCAGGTCTCTAGCTGCTGTATTTAAACTTGATTTATTCCGGTGTTTTTAGTGCTAAATTCCCTGGTCTAATATTTAAGTGGGTTAAATTTAGTTTTCTTGTTTTAGTATTGTCACTATTACTTTAATCTTTCATTTTGTGTTATGTTTAAAGCAGACTTGTGGATAAAAATACAAAACTCCAATTATAAACAATCAAGCACTCATCTAATTGATGATGATATTTTATGTAGATCTAGAAAACGGTACTAAACATTTTATGAGTGTATGTATCTACTGGTTTAGATTGCAGTACATTCCACGAAATTGTATCACTAAAAGAAAACCGAGAATGAAAAACGGAAGCCACAACGTTAAATAAAATATATGGAAAGGCATATTTTATGTTTTATAGAGAACGACTCGTCCACGAACGCTCAAAAATAATATTGAAATTGAGAGGATCTGTCGTACGGAGGATGGATGATAGCCTCTGCTTTCAAAATAATGAGTTTTTGCTTGGCTTTACCGAACGCAGTTTACCAGACAGGCTGTATTTTTAATCAGCAGTCTTTCCTTATTTAAATTCCCTAAACAGTGCACGTACCAGCACTTTTATTGCCTGATGTACGAAATATACAGAGTAAACAAGTTATAATAATAAATAAAGCTCGGATTTATAGGCAACAAAAATTGAAGAAAAAGGCGCCTATATAGGCAAAGATTTTTATTAAAAAAGGCAGGAATATTAACATTTAGGCAAAATATAGGCAATAAAGGAATATAACTTATTATTTATTGTACAAAGTGAATTAACGTATTATTAACTTAAGGCAGGTATATTTACACATCATAACCATAACATTAGTATAAATAAACTAGTAACTAAATAACTGTTAATTAATAATTAAACATTGTAACCACTTAAAATTTTATCATTAATAGAAACAACTAAATGTTTTTTAATATTTTCGGTCTTAAAACTATGTCTTCGATCACTTAAAATTAATTTGTACATTGAAAACGAACGTTCGACATCGACAGATGTAATTGGAGCATATTTCAGAGCGGATAATAAATCTGGCATAATTTGTAATTCCTCGGAAAATATCCCATTCAAAACTTTAGCAACATTAGATAAAAACGAAAAACCTTCATTATTGTCGAAAACATATTTAATTTTTTTTAAATTAATTGACCGTTACTTCCAGGTGCCGATTTAATTTTCGTCTTTAAATTATCTATTAATTTTACTGACTCACATAAATTTATCTCTTGTTTTTCTAATAAGGTAATTGTGGTAACTACTAATTTATAATTGTCATTGATATAAGCGAGTTCCTGTTTCAATTTGGGATTTTTTAATATTTTTTTTGCTTCTCGAATGGCTTCGGATATATCATCATCAAATTCTGACATAACTAATTGATGGATTCGACCGTTACTTGATGGAAGTTCATTTTATCTAACAATAAAAAACTGAAAACGTTTGTTTTCTATACTTCCACAAAATTTATTATATCTAAGTGACTACAGCAGGCACTCCGCCGAAACAGCTGTAGTCACTTAGATATAATAAATTTTGTGGAAGTATAGAAAACAAACGTTTTCAGTTTTTTATTGTTAGATCTGACATAACTAATTCTATTTCATTGCAGTGTTCAAAGTAAAAAAAACTGCTTCAAGCCAGGTTCTCCACCTTGTAATTACTAGTTTAGGTAGCAAAGGGACACCGGGAAGTCTTTCTTTATATATTTGCACCCTCAACGGAGCCATTACAAAAACTTTTTTCATAAAATTTATAAAATTATTTACCAACGGAAACAGATTTCTTATTTCTTCAGCAATTCTATTTACCCCGTGGGCTACACAAGTGCAATGAATTAAATTAGGATAAAAAATCTTTAAATTAACAGCAGCTTTTAACATATATGCCGCAGCATCTGAAAGCATTAAAACTATTTTATTCACTGGTATAGGGTTGGGTAAAAGAGGTTTGTTAAACTATCTTGTGTAAATCGACTTATTGTTAAATTGTTTGTTTTTTCCAATTCTTTAACGGCAACTAAATAAGGTTTTCTCGCAAAGTTTTCTTTCAAAATTCCAATCATTAAACTAGCTATATACCTGCCGCATACATCTGTCGTTTCATCCACGATAATATACAAAAAATTGCCCTCTAACTCCCGCTTAATTTTTGAAATACATTTCACATAACATTTTTTCACAGTATGTTTTCTCAATGTACTCTCGTCCGGTAAGGATTTATTAAGATATTTTTCGAAAAGCATTTAAAACTAGGGTTATTAACTTTATATAGAGGAATGTTGGATGCAATCATCATCTGGCATAAATCAAATTTAAATGCGTCTTCCTCCTTTTTTTTTGAACTGCTTAAACTATCCCGCAGAGATATTTGGGCTAATTTAGAGGAATTTAATTTTTCCAAATTACGTTTATGAAGTGGGGTTCCACAATGCTGGTCAATAAAGTACTTTTTTCTACTTGAAATGTGAGAATTTAAAAAAAAATCATTAGAATTCTAAAACCGCTTTAGAATTTAGTTATGCTGTGGGACGAGAAAAAAAAAAAAGAGAAAAAATAAAACTTACCGATTTGCCGCATGGTTTACAAAATGCTCCATCTCCTTCTAGAGAAAGTTCCGAATAAGGTGCGATCCATAACCTTAATTTAGATGTCATCTTTTCACACAAATGTCTAAAACGTTTTAAAATATGTTCTTTGCTTTTCGGTATACGGAACAAAACTAAATTAGGATATAACAATTTGTGACTAAACTCTGATACAGTAACCGACTGTACAACTGATAATAAACTAATAAAGCTTAGGGATTTCCAAATAGTTAACCCTCAAGTCTCGATCAGGTACATTTTCCTAGAAATCTGTTATATAAACAAACCATTGATATTTTATTATTGACCGAAAATTTTATTATAGAATGGTTTAGTAATAGAATAATATCATGGGTAGTACCATGAAATTTTAAAAAAGGCACAAATAGGCGGAATTTACGAAAAAAGGCAAAAAGTGCAAAAAACAATTATAATAGGCAAAATAGGCAAAAAAAAGGCATTTTGCCTATAATCCGAGCTTTAATAATAAAAGGCCTTCGTTAAGACATACAGTAACGGTAATACAGGGTGAGTCACCACTAACGGGCCAGATGATTATAGCGAAAGAGTAAAAGATTAAAAAAAAAATTACATTAATTTGCAAGTTGAAAAACCTACATTTTAAAATTATTTTAAAATATATTTGCAGTTATTGCGAATTTTTTGACATACAATTACGAATTTTATATTCTCCATTGGCGCATACGGGTCATATCACCCGTATGCACGCCAATGGTGAATATAAAATTCTTAATTGTATGTCAAAAAATGTGCATTAAGTACCTCTTAAAACCTATCACATTTCATTTCCATATTTCAACCGGTTTTAGAGCAATAAATTAATAAATTGTCAGTTTGTTAGACAAATTTGAAGACTATGTATCACAGAAACGAAGAATTTGCGGACATAAGTTTATAAAGCAAACTGTTATTTCTTTTTTATGTAGAATTACCCTTTAAAGTTTGTCGCACACCCTGTGTTAATGAAAAACATCGCTACTTGTTAAAGTAGCTAACTTTTTTATTATCCAACATAAGCGACTGAATGAAAAAACAGAACGTTAAGAAAATCTGAGGCTATAGTTGGGTTTTAATTTCAGAATTTCATAAATGCTAGAATATTCCAGGGTTTTTCCCAGGTGTGGTGAACTTTCAGAAAAAACACAGTTTGATTGGTACACCCGGTATACAATGACAATTTACCTGTCTAGCAACAATATTACAGAGATATTGTTAAAGAATAACGCTATAACATAAACTGCTCGTCAAAAGTTAGGGATATAGAAAATTTTGCTTATTTTCATAGTTGATTTTTTCTTGAATAGATTAACGGACTCAGCTAATTTTTATTTATTATTTTAGATTTTTGTTTAATATTTACAGAGCTGAGCAAAGGTTTACTCAAACCTTTTTTTACTTATACCGGGTGGAAGACAAAAAATGTTTTCCTTATGTTAAGTTTGAGACGCCCTGTAGGGAGGACGAGGTACAAATGTGAGTAAACATCAGAATCGAATAATTGTTGTCTTATGTTTTGTGAACATTTTTTTTTTTGAATCTCCCTCATATCTTTGCAAACAAAAAAATATACGGTTTTGTAATTTAACATGTGACACCTTGTAGAGAGAAATAGGCACAAAGGTGAATATGCATCAATATTATGTTGTAGGCTGATATTTTTCGATTATTCTATTTTTAATTTCTCTGATATCTTTAATAACAAAGAAACTAGATCGTCTTACTCTTTTTTATTGTGTGTTATATTACGACATGCGATACGTCAGGAGGCCATGTCTATTTCCTATATATAGTCCGAAAGCAACAGAGTGTTTAAAGAAAAAATCTGTGTAATGATAATCTCTTGCTACTTAAAAAGCCTAGACGTAGACTCCAAATCCGTACTTATTCTCAAGAAAATTCCACACCAAAACATTGCAGAGCCCTCATTAGACAACCTCGTCTAACTTTTGTTGCGCTGTAGCGCTTACCTGAACGACAAATAACTCTTATAGGTGTCGATAAGAACTGTTTACCTTATGTGCTTTTCTGTTTTTAAAGCTTTGTTAACTGCTATTTTTAATTTTTAATTTAAGTTTATTTCAGTTAAAACACAATGTTAATGGATAAAACCACCTATCTTCTTTATTACTAAAGATATCAGGGACATTTAAAAAACAAAATATTCACAAAACATAAGACTGCAATACGGTTCTGATATATACTTACATTTGTACCTCGTCCTCCCTACAGGGAGTGTCAAACTTAATATAAGAAGAACATTACTTTTCTTCCACCCGGTATAAGTACAAAAAAAATTAGCGGAATCCGTTGATCTGTTCACGAAAAAATCAACTATGAAAATGAGCATCATTTTCTATATCCCGAACTTTTGACGAGCAGCTTATTAAAAAAATCACTTAAATCGGACAAGTTTAGGAAATTCGAGACATCAAAAATGACCCATTTTTAAGGTGGTGCGTTAGTTCTCTGGAGAGTAGTGTATTAATTGTTTAGATCTGGGACTTTTTATTTCTCTCTTTAGAAAATACTTTTACGTATGGGTGGACGAGACAACTGACTCGTCAGGAAGATACATTGTGCACTTATTAATTGGTGTATTTAGCTAGGAAACCTTTCCAAAATCTTATTTAATTTCGTGTAAGCAAGTAGAAAAAACCAAATATCACAATTTATACAAGCAAATTAATTAATTAGCAAATTTTTGCTTCTGCAGCTGTGCCTAATAATAAATTATTGCTCATTTTATCTGATGCTGCACCATATATGGTGAAATCTGGACAAAATTTAAAATATTTTATCCAAACTTACTTGTTTAGCGCATGGAGTAAACAGAGTTGCGAAGGAAATTGGAAACATATTTCCACTAGTTGACAGTTAAATAGCAAGCGTCAAAAAGATATTTCTGAAATCACCTGTAAGAATACAATGTTATAGAGGTATGCTTCCTGCTGTTCAACTGTCACCGCAACCCATTTTAACACGATGGGAAACATGGTTGGAAACAGCTAATTTCTATGCTGATCATTTTATTGATTTAAAAAAAATAATTAACCTTTTATCGGATGATAGTTGCCGATCTCTATTGGATGCGAAGCAATCCTTCCAAAAGAATATCCTTCAACAGCAACTGTCATTCATAAAATCAAACTATAGTTTTGTTCAGAAAATTATTATCCAATTGGAATCCTCCAAATTCTCATTGTTAGAGAGTACATCTTGAATAAAAGAGTTTAAATTATTGTGTCAAAACGTTAAAGGTAATATTGGACAGGAAATTTTCCAAAAATTTAAAGTAACCATGAAAAAAAAAACAGTGCTTCAGAGGTTTTTTTTGAAGCGGTTCAAGCACTTGCTAGAGCATTTTCCGAACCACTTAATTAGAACCATCTTTTATCGTAAATTTGCAAAATGCCCCAGTTACATCAATTGATGTCGAAAATAGTTTTTCTATTTACAAATATATGAATTCAGATAGAAGCCATAAGTTTTTGTTAGAAAATTTTCAACAGCATTTGATAATTATTTATTGTTACGACAATTCAAAATAATATTTAATTGTTAATACTTGTATGTGTTGTGTACTTGTAATGTAAATATTTTTGCAAATAAAAATGATTGTAAATAAAAAAATATTGTAAATATTTTTTTTATTATATTGTTTTCTAGATAAACATGCATATTTTTGCGTAAAATACTGCATATTTAAGTGCATATTTCATGCCTTTTTATTAATTTGCATATTTGCCTAAGTCTATTAATAAAAAAAACATGACGCAGAAAACATTTCGATACCTTCGAGATGGTAAATCTTTTCTATTGACTTCCCCCAGATAGTCCAGTTGAAAAATAGCGGCCAGAAATTTTTCGATTTCGCTACCTGCGCAACAAAAAATGCGCAACAACTACCTCTTATAACCCACTCAATTTCATTTGCATATCTCAACCGGTTTTAAAGCAATAAATAAATAGTCAGATTTTAAGAAAAATTTAAACACTCCGTATCTCGGAAACAAAGCATTTGCGGACATATATGTTTAAAGAACAGTCATTATTTTTTCATTTAGAATCACCCCCTTAAAGTTTGTCATACTTATTTAGAAAGACCCTGTATATTTTATACCTTTATACATGTATAGAGTCGCAGGGACCGCTGAAATTGTGGTGACATATATATTCCTCTATAGTAAATTCATGACCCGATTTTTTTTAAACGGCACTCGCGTAGTAGAAATGTTCTAATACTGCAGTGCGTATTTTAAATGAGGTCTACGACAACGACAACTATCATTACATAAATTTTCCAGAGTAAATAGAGGCCATCTGTTTTTATATTTCTTTTTATAATATCAAGGTTTGAATTTTAACTGAATATTTGCTTTTCAATTATTCCCTGGGCTTCGGAATGCTGCGCAGAAGTAGGACAAGAACTGACCTATATACCTGCAAATGCGAAACTGAGAGTTCGTTGTAATTGAGCTGCCACAATTTTAATTAATTCCGTAGTATCTGCTAATTACTTAATTATTCGCCAAACTAGAGGTAGTTTTCAGTTAATAATATTAAATACTGTATAATATATATACTAAATATACAGGGTGTTTCAAAAAAAGGTAACCCCGTCTCTAGGGTAGGTAAAAAACTGAAAAATAATTGGGGTTTGCTTACTAAAAAATTTTTGTAACGCCATCCGTTTTCAAGATACAGGGCGTTGAAAAAAAATTTTACGCATTTTTTACGATTTTGCCGAAACTACTGCCAACATTGTAATGAAATTTTATACGAATATGTTTTGGAAGCTGATACATCCCATGAATTTGTTTTTATATCTGATTCTCATAGAGGGCGCTAGTTACACGGATCGTACTAAGTATTAGTCAATATAACTTTTATAAGAGTATAATTATTAATCAATATTTCAAGTAAACTGAAACATCATTAAATTTTACACGAAAAAGGTACTCTTGGTAAAACTCGATACTGTGTACCGTTTTCGGAATATTTTGATTTGAAAATTATCAAGTAATAATTGATGCTGGTAGTAATGATAAAGTTTTAATAGGTATACCTCTATTTTCTCCAAGTGTGCCATGTAAATCTAACATTTATTGATTGTTATGACGATAAATCAACAATAACTAGAGTTTTTAAACCTTGTTTCAATTTTTAAATTTTCAAAAATGTTTTTTAAAATTTTTTTTTTCTTCAACGCCCTGTATCTTGAAAACGGACGGCGTTACAAAAATTTTTTAATAAGCAGACCCCAATTATTTTTCAGTTTTTTACCTACCCTAGAGACGGGGTTACCTTTTTTTGAAACACCCTGTGTAATAAACTTAAAAATAAAAATGTATACAATTTTTATTCAGTTGCAATGCGAAGACAAAACCGTCTTAATTTTTACCTAGATTAGAGAGTGCAGCCAGCACTCTTATCGACGATTTCACCTCTTGTTAGAGGTTCTTCAGAGAATGCATAGACTGCTCTTTCTAATGCCGGTAAAAATTTTTCGACATATTAGCCCCCCACTGCAACTGACGTGAAGGTAGTAGGTGCGTAGCGGCATCTGCTAAATGAAGGACTAAATTTTTAAACCTAATAAAAATATTTGCAAATGAAATATTTTTAAAAGATTTTTAATTGAAAAACTTATTAGTCCATTTCCCTGGAGACACCTCCAAGGCTTCTACAATATGCAAGCCAAATGGATGCTGCAGTGAAGACAAATGGGAAGGAATTCTACACTATGCAATTCACAACCCTCGTCTGCAGCTCGGTAAAGTTCCAACGGAAAATGGACCTAGTTACTAGGGTGGTTCGAAAAAAACTTTTTTTTTTAATTTCAGATCGCTATAGTGCGCAAAAGTTGCCATTGGTATAGACTTGAAAAAAGCACTAATTATTATTTTTTTATTAATTTGTTTTCCGGTCGCGCAATGCCATCGAAGTTAGCAAAAATTATGAAAAACCTTAATTTTTCATATATTTTTATAACAGGTCAGATGGTTTTAATTGCGTTCCTATACCATGAATTAACTACTAATAGTATGTAAAATCAATATAAATGCATTTATTATACATTTGTTTCATATCTTACGGTCGAGCAACATAATACAAAATGAGTAAAATTAGTAGTTTTTGCAAAATTTCAAAGTTTGACTGTTTGGTACAATTTAATTATACGACTTTTAGAGATTGTATAGTTTAATTTAATTACAATAATATATTTAAAATCCAAGCCGATGAGATAAATTTTGATATTCAAGTGGAATTCGGTCGCGCAGCTTCGTCAAAAACAGCAGATAACCGAGAGACGAGGCGAAAGTGACGAATGCTAGCGAAGCGCGAGCTGCCACAAATATAGATACATGTGAGAATACCTCTACAATGGAGTATTTGTCTTCTCCATTACAACGAACTGACATTCCACCACCTTTTCCAACACTTAGATGAAAATACAACAGGCCCAATAGGATATTCCGGACCAATTGGAAAGGCCCTACCTGATTGTGAAAGAAGACTTATTGATTTTAATCCCATTGATTTTGAGATTCCAAAAGTTGAAAAGCTTATTCTTAGCAAGCACCAATAATTGTACTTGCTTGAGATATCAGAAGTCATCAAGTCAGGACATTGTTCAGAAGACTTTGTAGTGGGTACGTGATCCTATCCCAACGTCACATTCAAGATGGCTTACTACTGCAAACCAAGTTTTGCGTTTATGCATCAGTGTGTCCAACCCTTCTGAAAATCTGAGAGAGATTGTCACATTCATTCTCAAATGTTATAATATGCCTATGTGGTTTGCCACAAAAATAAACCACAAATTCACAGATGGGCCTAGACATGATTACAAAATCATTGAATATTCAAGGTACTTACCAGAAGAGCTTCTTCAAGTTGTTGATCCCGTTTTACAACGGAATGCTTACTTTGCCCATCCCGAAAATTTACTTTTGGCTATGGTAACTGATGACAGAAACCATATCGAGAGCTGGGCTTTAGGCGTATCATGAAGGAAAAGCAAGCAATATCTGAAAGTGACTCTATCAGAATATTTAAACCACCAAACTTAAACTTTGAAGCTAAATAGTATTACTAAATTATTAAATGGAACACCAGTACACTGACTCCCCTCTACTGCTAAGAACATTGACTAATGAAGAGATAAAACAGTATGTGAGCAATGACTTCAAGCCTGTTATGAGTATAGATACTTTACCATGTCATACACAGACAGTTGAAAGATGCTTTAAACTAGTGCCCGTAGCTTGAACTAAAGTGCGTGGACACAGTTCCAGAGACGGCTATATTAGAACCACATTATTGCACCGCTCAGAGATGTCAACGATTAAAATCAACAACAATTGGTAGTCTTTCACAATCAGGTAGGGCCTTTCCAATCGGTCCGGATATCCTATAGTGCCTGTTGTATTTACATCTGAGTGTTGGAAAAGCTGGCGGAATGGCAGGTCGTTGTAATGGAGAAGACAAATACTCCATTGTAGAGGTCTTCCCACATGTATCTCTATTTGTGGCTGCGCGAGCTTCGCTGGCATTCGTCACTTTCGCCTCGCCTCTCGGTAGTCTGCTGTTTTTGACGAAGCTGCGCGACCTAATTCCACTTGAATATCAAAATGTATCTTAGATGCTTGGATTTTAAATATATTATAGTAATTGAATTAAACTATAGCATATCTAAAAGTCGTATGATTAAATTTTACTAAACAGTCAAACTTTGAAATTTTGCAAAAACTACTAATTTTACTCATTTTGTATTACGTTGCGCGACCGGAAGATATGAACAAATGTATAATAAGTGTATTTATATTGATTTTACATACTTTTAGTAGTTAGGTTTTTCACAATTTTTGCTAACTTCGATGGCATTGCGCGACCGGAAGACAAATTAATAAAAAAAATAATAATTAGTGCTTTTTTCGAGTCTATACCAATGGCAACTTTTGCGCACTATAGCGATCTGAAATAAGAAAAAAAGTTTTTTTCGAACCACCCTACTAGTTACTCTATAGGAGTGTATAGTAGTATACTCTATACTAATATAAAAGTAAAAATGTATACCATTTTTATTCAGTTGCAATGCGAAGCCAAATCCGTCTTAATATTTACCTAGATTAGAGAGTGCAGCCAGCACTCTTATTGACGATTTCAACTCTTGTTTTTTTATATAATAAACTATGTATAGGTATAAATATCTAAACATTAATAGGGGGAGGGGTAACACTTATTCCAGCGCACGGTACATATACGGTATGGTGCAAATGAAAGGAATAAATTCGTTATTTGGTAAACTGGCGACTTCAAGGAAAAATCCCGAAACAGGTCAATTTTTATTTTTAAATTATGATATTTTGACATATATGTCATACTAGTCACGTCATCCATCTGGGCTTGATCTCACTTAATTGACTATTTTTTTTAAATAGGAATAGGAGTCGTGCTAGCTGATTTGAGAGGTCATTCAATTCTCTATTTAGTAATTTAAACGTTTACATAATTATTTGTAAAGGGTGTCCAAAAAAATGTTTAATTAAATAATTATTTGACAAAAAAGAAGAATATATGCAATTTATTTAATGCAAAATAAATTTTACTGTTGCCCAAAAACAGAAAAAAATGTTTATTTCACAAATAAACATTGCTTTTCGATTAAATTCAATGTTCAGGTCAGCTCCCGCCAGCCACCTGCCTCTTGAAAGTTCGAACATTTAATTTAAGCGAAAAGCAATGTTTATTTATGACATAAAGATTTTTTCTGTTTTTGGGCAACAGTAAAATTTATTTTGCATTAAATAAATTACATATATTCTTCTTTTTTTGTCAAAAAATTTAATTAAAATTTTTTGGACACCCTGTACAAATAAAATTGTGTAAATGTTTATATAACTAAATAGAGAATTGAATGACCTTTATAATGAGCTAGCACATGACCCCTATTCCCATTTAAAAAAATGATGGATTACGTTGACATTGAAGACTCGAACTTCAACACTACAAACAGATACCTGAATCAGGCAGCTACTGATGGTGGCGAAGATACATAACGAACAATTTGGATATAATCCTAAAAACTCTTAAGTGGCCCGTCTCACAGACCGAATGTTAGTCACGGAAGGTTAACCGAAGTTTGAGACACCTTGTAGGGAGGAAAATGCATAAAGGTGGGTATACATGGATATTATGTTGTAGTCTCATATTTTGCAAAGATTTAATTTTTTTATTTTCTCTGATATCTTTAATAACAAAGAAACTAGATGGTTTTACTATTTAATATCTGTTTTAACCGACAAAATGCGATACGGGAGGAGGCCAGGTCTTATCATACCACTAAGATGAAATTATTTCCTATAGTGCGAAAGGAACACTTACCTGTGCCTATCTGTTTTTAAAGTTTTGTTAACTGATATTTGTTATTGTTAATTTAGTTTTGTTTCAGTTAAAACACATGTTACAGAGTAAATCTTCTTTTTTTGTAAAGATATCAGGGAAATTCAAAAAACACAATGTTCACAAAACATATAATAAGACTACAATACGATCACGATGTATACTAACATTTGTAACTCGTCCTGCCTTCAGGGTGTCACAAAATTAACATAAGAAAAACATTTCTTTTCTTCTACCCGATATAAGTACAAAAAACAAGTTTGAGTAAACCTTTCCACACTTATACAAATACTAAAGAAAAATCTATAATAATAAAAAAATTAGCGGAATTCGTTAATCTGTTCACGAAAAAATCAAATATGAAAATGAGCATAATTTTCTACATGCATCTCTAACCTTTGACGAGCAGTTATTTGAATAAAAAGTCATATTCAATTTTCTCTTCTTTTTCACCCCTGTAACTTATTTAAAATAAACATTATAGAAGTTTTCAGGGATTTTTGGCCCGCTTAATAATGTAATCTTTCATTCTGGGTTTAAATTTTTCAAAAATACTTATTAGTTTTCTCAGTATTCGAACAAAATGAATGCATTTGAAAAACATGGGACCAAAATTTTGCGCCTTGGCTCTTAAAAAGTATTAAAGTATTATACATTTTTGTAATCAATATTTCAAAAGCTTTTAAATGAAATGTCACATGATGTACTTTCCTATTTAACAAAATCAAAGTCATGACTATCAAAAAAAATTAAATAAAATTAAATATAATTAAATAAAATTAAATAAAAATAAATAAAACTGAGTAAAATAAATCCGATCGAACCGAATCAGATAGAAATGAATCAAATCGAATTCAATCAAATTAGTCCAGGGCTCATCTGTTTTGAGATGGACGTTGACAGGTGACTCAAATTTTTTTGCAGAAATTGCTTGAAAATAACTCAAGTAATTATATTTGAGTTATCCTCCCACTCAAAATGGTCCGGAACATTGTTTAAATAATCAAAATGTTAAAATATGAAGGAAAAATTCGATTTTTTATTGGTTTTTTTATTATAACTTTAAAACTGTTCATTTTTGAGAAAAGTTGTACTGATATAAAAGTTGCCTAATTAAATTTCCTACAACATAAAATGGGTTAAAAATTTAAACAATAGTCACCCTTGTTGCAAAATAGCAATACTTGCGAAAAAAACCTTACAAAAACAAGTATTCGCATTTTACGTTTTTCAACCATTTATGCTACATTTAGGACCTTCATATTTTACCCAGAAAAACTATATCATATAGTAAAACAACACTGTAAATTTCATTAAGATCGGTGTAACAGATTTTGCAAAATAAATTTTGCAATCCAGCTTTCGCAAAAAAAATTCATTTTTTAAAAATGTTGCAGGACTGAAAATAAAGCAGATAGTAAGTTGAATTTTTTTTGCTTATAGAAGTGTACTGTACCTTTCATCTGCAATTTGCAAAATTAAAATCGATTAATTACTACGGCGTTTTTAAATAAACATTAATTTTTGGTGCTACGCGCAGGACAGCGGTGTTCGATTCACACAAGTTGATTTCCATCAAAATTTCTTCTAATCTTTATCTAATATAATATTTTCTTACTCTATATTTTGTTGTATTTTAATATTTTAATTCCACAAAAATCAAACTAATTATATTATTGTTTGTGAAATACGGTTTAAACAGTTGCATATGTTTAAAAATTATAAAATTTTATTCTATAAGTTAAAATATATGAACAAAGAAAGTTTTTGCTAAAAAAGTGTTATTTCAAAGGATAGAGTATGTGTTTTTATTTCCCAATAAACAAATTTATTTATTTATATCGAAATGTAATAAAAATTAAAATGTGTCAATCATTATCAAAGGTCATTGGAATGCCCAATCAGAGCAAACTATCCGCTGTCCTGCGCGTAGCACCAATAATTAAAGTTTATTTAAAAAAATTCCTGACGCCGTGGCAGTTAATTGATTTTAATTTTGCAAATTACAAATAAAAGGTACAGTATACTTCTATATGTAAAAAAATTTCAACTTGCTATCTGCTTTATTTTCAATCCTGTAACATTTTGAAAAAACGAATTTTTTTTGCGAAAGCTGGATTGCAAAATTTATTTTGCAAAATCTATTTAACCGATCTTAATGAAATGTACAGTATTGTTTTAGTGTATCATAAAGTTTTTCTGGGTGAAATATGAAGGTCCTAAGTGTAGCATAAATTATTGAAAAAACCTAAAATGCGAATACTTGTTTTTGTATAGTTTTTTCGCAATTATTGCTATTTTGCAACAAGGGTGATTATTTTTTAAATTTTTAACCAATTCAATATTGTAGGAAATTTAATTATGCAACTTTTATGTTAGTACAACTTTTCTCGAAAATGAATACTTTTAAAGTTATAATCACAAAACTAAGAAAAAAATTGAATTTTTACTTCATTTTTTGACATTTTGATTATTTAAACAATGTTCCGGACCTTTTTGAGAGGGAGGATAACTCAAATATTATTATTTGAGTTATTTTCAAGCAATTTCTGCAAAAAAATTTGAGTCACCTCTCAACGTCCAAATGTACTAATATTTTTACAGATCCGCCCTGGTCTAAATTGAATCTAATCAAATATAATATAAATATTCACTTCTGCCGGCACTTCCTGTTTCACTCTCTTTTTTAATGTACCTTAAAAATTGAGTCTCAAAGAATCGATTGCGATTTACAAAATATCTCTAGAGTAACTGTTTGGGCAAGTACAGTTGTTTAAATAATGTCTCGAGAATGTCAATAACTGGGTGCGTTACCCTATAAAAGAAGCCTAGGAGAAAACATGAATGTTAATAAAATAGCTTATTTAAAAACACTAGTTTATGTGAGTGAAAGTAACATTACTGGTATTATATTTTATGGCGCTAATAACCCCTGTCGTTGCAGCGAACAAACAAATAATACAAAAAATATTACTGTCACATTGAATTCGTTAAATCCATTGCATTAATACTCCAGGTAAATAAGGCAAAACTATACCATGTTCGGGACACTTGACCAGCCAGGTTCCAAATGGGTTTTGAGGTACTATATACCTAATACATTATAAATACAAAAATGCCCGTCACAATTCGGACGAGAATTTTAGTTATTAACAAATATAATATATATAGCTCAGCTCAACAGGCCCCAGGGGCCCAAGGCTTAGTTATTAACAAATAAGTGTCAAAAATGGCAGTTTTTTCGTTGAAGTCACTACAGGTCAAAAAATAGGATAATTAAATATCTTATGAGCAAAATTTTAAAATGGCGTCTTTTTAATTTTGAATCTAAACGGGAACTGGTGTATGTTTTCAAAAGACTGATAGTGTGTAAATAAATTTATTAAATCAGCTAAGTACTTTCAGCATATTATGCCATCATCAGAGCTATCGTCTTATAGGTGTAAAAACCTCAAAAGAAGAGAAAACTTCGAACAAACACATTCTTTAGTTTAAAATAAACCCAGGGATATAACCACTGGTTAGGGTAAAAACCCTTAAATGTTTAAAAATTACATTTAATGTGTTTTTTATAAAATGGCTACCATTCTTACAAACAGCTGTTACTGACTGTTTGTAAGAATGGTAGCCATTTTATAAAAAACACATTAAATGTAATTTTTAAACATTTAAGGGTTTTTACCCTAACCAGTGGTTATATCCCTGGGTTTATTTTAAACTAAAGAATGTGTTTGTTCGAAGTTTTCTCTTCTTTTGAGGTTTTTACACCTATAAGACGATAGCTCTGATGATGGCATAATATGCTGAAAGTACTTAGCTGATTTAATAAATTTATTTACACACTATCAGTCTTTTGAAAACATACACCAGTTCCCGTTTAGATTTATATAGAAGTGTGTACAAGTCAAACAGTCTTTTTCTATTCTATTTTTTAATTTTGGTTCGACTATATTTGTTGCTTCAAAAATTGCAGAATAAGACCAAAATGTCGAAAATCAAAAGTTTGCTTAACTTTTTTTTCGAAAATGAATTTAAGACTTTGATATTGCCCGAAAAGTAGAGTCAAACAGTTATATAATAAACAAAAAATTTCTGGACGATTCGTCAATTAGTTTAAATTTTACTCAATGTGTTTATTCCACAGAGCTTTTTTTGCTCAGAAAATGTTTAATATCAAACCCTTAATTTTTCATGTCCGATATTGAAAAATGTTTTTATCACTCTGCATATCATACTAAAGAAATTTGTTATTATATTTGCATGTGTGACCTGCTAATTCAATTAACTATTACAAATCATAAACAATAATTTGGACAATTTCACATAAAATTTGATGAGTGAATATAAACTCTTTGTTCTCTAATATTTGGTAATAAGATATTTGGAAATAACGCGTGTGGGTTTGATCCACAAAAATACTGCAACAAGAAAACCATAGATTAATATTCATTCCTTCGAATCACTTCAAATATTCAAGATTTATCTTCAAATTATTATCATTGTTATCATTCATCTAATCAGTGTCACAGACAGTAAGAGCAAGTATATTATTATTTTGTATTTCTCCCGGGCTATAAGTGTCGATTTAAATAAAGTTCTATCATCTTTAATTTGGTGTTTCACTATCGGCGATAGAAGTTGAGCTGAACCGATTTTATTCAGAAAATGATAATGATACAGCGATTTTGAGGGTACCACATGAAAGAAGAAGAATTTTCATTATTTTTAATAAAACATCAACAAAAGTCATTTTTACCATTGCACAAACATTTTACTAAAGTACAGTCATTTTTGGCTTATAAATAATTTGAATAATTTTGTTACCATTAATTGTAGACTAAATCTACTTTGTTATTTGTAAAGCTGATATCTTTACACAAATTATCACAAAAAAAAATTTGCCAATATCAATTAAGGCCAAAGTTAGCCACTTTTTTATTTAATTCACAGCTACTTTGTTTATAACAAGTAAGCAACCTAACTAGCGCCATTTTGAAGTTAAAGGTATATAGTTTATATGTAAAAGTTTGAGTAAACTTTTAGCTTTAACAGAGCAGTTAATAAAGCTTTTAAAAATGACGTTCTAACGAAATCGGCTGGGGGTTGGTGGAGGGGAACCAATAAAATCCGTGCACTCAAAAAATGAAATTGATTCTTCAAACATATGCTGCAATTAATATCTCCGGAGCATGTTGATGGATTTTGATCATTATTTTTTAATTTGTATGTACTCGTAGTCTTGTAGTACAAGACTACAAGACTGTCTTGTACATTATGTACACCTATCCTCACCTAACATTACAATATATTAGGGGGAACCCCCCTTATCACTCAGTGGTATGAAAAATAGATTACGACCGATTCTCAGTTCTACCGAATATACATATATAATTTCGTAAAAATCGGTCAAGCCGTCTCGGAGGAGTATGGCAACTAAGTCTATGACAGGAGAATTCTATAGATGTAAATATATAGATGGCTATTAAAAAATAGGGGTTGGAACAGAAGGGGAAAATTAAGGGTTGTGTGTATTTTTTAATGCTACATTAAAAAATATGCTGAGGTAGATAATTTTGTCCAAAAAAATAAAAAAAATGTCAGGGGGCAACCCCCCTTATAACTTATAGGTATGAAAAACAGATTACAACCAATTCTCAGTCCTACGGGATATACGTGTAAAATTTAATAAAAATCAGTCAATCTGTTTCGGAGGAGTATGACATGAGGGGTACCTATGTAACACTGTTACAGAAGAATTTTATATTTATAGAAGTAGCTGTGAATTAAATAAAAAAAGTGGCTAACTTTGACCTTAATTAACCTAGGAAAAACTTTTTTTCAAAAATTTGTGTAAAAATACCAGCTTTTCAAATCCCAAAGTAGATTTAGTCTATAGTCAATATTAACAAAATTATTCAAATTATTTATAAGCCATAAATGACTCTAATTTAGTAAACTAGTTTCGGAATAGTAAAAACGACTTTTTATTGAATTTTTTAAATACGTTGAAAATATAGGTAAGTATTTTTATTTCATGTGGTTTCCACAGAATGGCTGTATCGTTCTTCTTTTCTAAGCAATGACATTGTAAAAAAAAGCTCTGTGGGATAAACCAATTGAGTAAAATTTAAAGTAGTTGGCGACATCTTAAAAATTCTTTGTGTATTATAAAGTATCTGCTTGACTCTACTTTTCATGCGATATCAAAGTCTTAAGTTCATTTTCACCAAAGTTATGTGTAGCAAATTTTTGATTTTCGAAATTTTAGTCTTATTTTCAAATTTCCGAAGCAAGAAATGATCGTACCAAAATTCAAAAACTGCCGTTTTAAACCTTTGCTCATCTACTAAAAGATGAATACTCTAAATAAGATATTTAATTACCGTATTTTTATCTGTAGCGATTTAAACGAAAAAACTGCCAATTTTGGCACTTATTTGTTAATAACTAAAATTCTCGTCCTAACTGTGACGGTCAGTTTTGTATTTATAATATTTTAGGTATACAGTACCCAAAAAACCCATTTGCAACCTGGCTGGTCAAGTGTCCCGATAAAAACCTTATTTCTCTAGACTATAAATCCCACATACCTTATTAAAAAATCAATTATTTAAACTGAATGATGTGTTTGGTTCTTTTTTCTGAAATATTTTTTTAATCCATTAGGTAAGTTATAAAAATAATTTTTATTTTTAGTAATGGAATTACGAGTATCTGGGTTTAATGGGGGTTAATACTCTGCTGTATCAATTATTTCTTGTAGGTTAAATATACTATTATGCATAAAACTTGTAAAGAATTTATTCCTAGTAACTACGTTTATAAATGAATTTAGATCATTTGTAGGTAGAGTAAAAATTTACTACATCTAATGAATGAATATAAAGTATTGATAAGTAATAATAAGGTAACAATTAAATAGGTTAGGCTAGGTTAGTATTATTATACAATTTTGAATATGTAGACTGTATATTTCTATTGATTTCGTATGAGCTAAATATAGTTCTTAAGCCAGTGATTAGGGGAAAAGATGAAAATTATATAAAATTTAATAAAATTAAATCAAATAAAATTAGATCAAATTAAAAAAAAATTATTAAAATTATATAAAATTAAAAATAATTAAAAAAAATTATCTAAAATTAAATAAAATCCAATCGGATGGAATCGAATAGAATATAATTGAATCAATAAAAAATATAAAAAAAGACATAAAATCTCATTAATCCTATATTTCTATATCCTGTATTTCTATAGCCTTAGCGTTATATGAAGCACTCACTTTTTTTACCGATAAAACGTTCCTTATACATTTTTGAGAAAAATAGTTCACATAAACGTCGTAGACCATAAAAGTTTTATAATTTTGGGAATCTCAAAGTTAAAATACATAATAAAGGATTGACTGAGATAATTGCAAACATCCCTTAATTTAATAAGCCGACGCGGCTTACAACGATAACAGACGGGCGATTGTGGCCGGCCACTCTGTGGATCCACAAAATTAGTTTACCGTGTGTTCTTATTCGAGCGGCTGTGGCCGGCTACACTCGCTCGTCTGGGGAGTGACGGCCACTCTACATAAGAACCCACGGTAAATCATCGGAAACTACTTTTTCCACCTACCTCTACCGAAAGTATACTTTTCCGGACCTGATTGTAGGGAGCAAAGTTGTACTTTTCCTCCCTAGGGAGGAAAATATTTTTCCTCCCTAGGGAGGAAAAGTAAAAGTGACGTCATAATATTTCATTCATGAAATATAACTTATTGACGCCCTGTATAATATCTATTTTACATTACGAAGTATCTATACATTTTAACGTTTATTTACAAAACATCCTGTATTTTGCAGAATGGTAAAAAACAGTAAATTGTTATTTTGATTTAACAATGTTTACATTCATAATTTGACTTATATTTGACAGCTGACAGTTATATTGTACCTACTTGTTGTTTTAGTTCTAATAAATTTTGTTGGTTAGTTACATAAATAAATTAAGAAAAAATGACAAAATGACTTGTTATTTAAGGAAGGTGGAAAAACCATATGTATAACATGGGAGTAAAGTGCCTTTTCCTCCCTTGAATGATTACTGCCCTCCGCTACGCGTCGGGCAGTAAACTTCATTCTCGGGAGGAAAAGTTACACTTTCCTCCCTTGTTATACAAATAGCTATTTCCACCTACCTCTACCGAAAGTCTACTTTTCCGGACCTGATTGTAGGGAGCAAAGTTGTACTTTTCCTCCCTAGGGAGGAAAATATTTTTCCTCCCTAGGGAAGATAAGTAAAAGTGACGTCATTCATAAAATATAACTTATTGACGCCCTGTACAATATCTATTTTCTATTACGTAAGTATCTATACATTTTAACGTTTATTTATAAAACACCCAGTATTTTGCAGAATGGTAAAAAACAGTTAATTGTTATTTTGATTTAACAATGTCTACATTAATAATTTGACTTATATTTGACAGTTTACAGTTATATTGTACCTACTTGTTAGTTTTAATTTTAATAAATTTTGTTGGTTAGTTACATAAATAAATTAAGTAAAAATGAAAAATGACTTGTTATTAATTTGAGGAAGGTGGAAAAACCATATGTATAACATGGGAGTAAAGTGCCTTTTCCTCCCTTGAATGATTACTGCCCTCCACTACGCGTCGGGCAGTAAACTTCATTCTCGGGAGGAAAAGTAGCACTTTCCTCCCTTGTTATACAAATAGCTATTGTGGATCCACAGCGTAGCGCTGCGGACTGCGGAGTTGTCCGTTTGGTTTGGCTCTTAGCAAGGAGAGAGTAAATATATACTTCCGGTTTCTTATATCACTTCCGGTTAAAAAGGTGTAACCGGGAGTGCCGCATTATAGTCGCAGAAATGGTACATAATACACAGGGTGAGGCAAATAAAGGGCCTATTAGAAATATCTCGAGAACTAAAAGCAACAGAGTAATGAAAATTTGAGTTAAGGGGTTTTGAAGAGTCATCTATTTAATGAAAATATTTTCATCTATTTGCTACTTCCGGTTATACCGGAAGTTGCTTATAACTTCGTTTTTTTAAATGGGACACCATGTATATTTTTAGATTTTTGAATTCTCTTCGATGTCTTCTTTCTTAAAATACGAGGTTTTGTAATGTTGTACAGGGTATTTTAAAAGATAATTACGTTTTTTTATTAATTTCGTAGCAATATTCACACCCTGTAGAATTGTAGTAGTTTGACATCTAAAACTCTACTTACGTTCAAATGATTTTTAATATAGTCTACTGTTGTTAAGAATCATTAGTATAGCTAAATTTTTAATTTCAGTATACAGGGTTGGTCGAAACCCGGAATGAGAATTTTTTGAGTTTTCTTAAATGGAACACCCTGTATTTTAGTATTGTAGCGAAATGATATTTTATGGTACTTTTTTATTTCTTAAGCATTCCCTATACCTAACTGCTTTAATTTGTGCTTAATTGTTAATCGCACCAACAATCTTAACTACGTAGGTATTTTGATTGCTAAACCATTATTGGTAATTTTAAGGATCAGTCTGGATTATAATGTATTTATTTCTGAAAAATTATTTGTGACTGAATTTTTTCACGGCCAACCTAATAAAATTTTACGTATTTTTTGTTGCAATTAATGTTTAGCTTGAATCACCAATAACTCACACATTAAAGCAATTAGGTATAGAGAATACTTATAAAATAAAAAAGTACCATAAAATATCTTTTTATCACAATACTAAAATACAGGGTGTTCCTTTTAAGAAAACTCAGAAAATATTCATTGCGAGTTTCGACCAACCCTGTATACTAAAATTTCAAAATTAGCTATAATAATGATTCTTAACAATAGTAGACTATATTAAAAATCACTTGAACGTAAGCAGAGTTTTTAATGTCAAACTGTTACAATTCTACAGGGTGTGAATATTGCTACGAAATTAATAAAAAAACATAAATATCTTTTATAATACCCTGTATAATATTACAAAACCTCATATTTTAAGAAAGAAGATATTGAGGAGAATCCAATAATGTAAAAATATACAGGGTGGCCCATTAAAAAAAACGAACTTATAAGCAACTTCCGGTATAACCGGAAGTTGAAAAGAGATGAAAATATTTTTATTTAATAGATCATCCTTCAAAACCGCTTCAGTCCAATTTTCAAGATTCTGTTGCCTTTAGTTCTCGAGATATTTCTAATAAGCCAGTTATCTGCCTCACGCTATATACCAACCATCGTATATTAAAAAGTCGAGCACGGATATGTAATTCCGGTTTTGATGTCATTTCCGAGTTATGACCGAAAGTTTGGCAAAAATGACTAAAAATTAGGGAGATCGTATACCAATAGTCACAAAGTTATACGAAGAGTTCAAATATCGACTTCCGGTTTTGTTTCCAATCACGTTGGGTGAAAACCTAGAACTTACAAATTCAAATTTCTTGTTTATTAGACCAGGATAGAAAAATAAATATGAGCGATTTCAGGGTAAAAATCAATACAGGTATTTGAAGGTGCTAAATGGTAGGATGGATATAGTTAATTAAAAATACATACAGAGGTACTCGTAAATCGACCTCATTTTTTTATAAAAAAAGGGCAAAGTAAAAAAAAAGGTTTTTTGCCTATAGCATTTTTAGTATCATATTTACAGCAAAAGTTGTTTCACAAAAGTTATGTATTATGAAAAAACGATTAATTTGAATTTTTATAAGTTAAAATCCATAAAAAATTAACCGAGATAATTGCAAAAACCACGTTTTTTGCACTATTTTGTAACTGTTAATAACTTTTACCAAAAAGTCCGTAAGGAACTTATTGTACCTTGATCACGAGACAATTAAGTGCCTTTATTAGTGTACAAAATTTTAAGAAGATCTATTTGTTAGTTTACGAGTTATGTTAAATGTTTATCCCAGACATCGAATGTTTAAACAATCATTATTGCCCTAGGAGTATTTTCACAGCCTTTTGGCAAAGTGCAATGGGTCTTAAAGACTCAAAGTACTAAGAAAGTTAAAAAAAATAATATATATGTTTTTTAAATGTTGTTAAACAAGTCGCTAAAAATTGGTGAGTTTTTTCCTTATAAACAATTAGAATATCTTTGTTATTTTTTCTGATAAATAATTATAATTGACTGTATCCAAAATCTGTTAAAAAACACACATTAAAAAAGAAAACCAACTTTCTAGGACCAATGATAGTCAAGTTATACTTTTTTTTTTGAAAAATCACATCTCTATTGTTTATGAATATTAAGAGATGAAATTTTTACAGAATGATAATAAATATCTATATTTTGTATTTAAATTGATAAGTACGGAATATCTTCTATTTAAAACGAGTAATAACCGTTTAAAGTGAAGTTACACACGCTGACTGAGCTGGGACCGTGTGATCGGGAAGATTGTCGGAGTCCAGTTTCGCGCGTCGAGATTTTGCTATAGAAAGTTCAATTTGGAGCGTTTGAAAAATTTTACAGTATGTCAGCTTCCAGAGAACGTAGAGCCTTCATTTTTTTTAAATTCGAGTACCTTGACGAAAGAATAGCAACTAGCTAATTTTCATTTACCGGAAAAATCGGAAAATTCTGGAAAATGCACTTTTTTATTCAACATGCATTTACAACGTTAACACATATAATTTCATAAATATTGTCATGAAATATTATAAATTTGTGAATAAATATTAAAATAAAATTATAGTGTATACCTATTTATATACAGGGTGTTTCATTTTATTCGCCTCGGTGTCTGTACGGAAAACGACTTGATTAAAAAAAAATTTCTTCATAAAAAATATACCGGGCCATTAACACTGCAATCTAAAAATAATGTGAATTATACAGGGTGCTTCAAAAAGAGCGGTATATCAAAGATATATTTTTTATGGAACACCCTTCACCTGATGAAATTTTTAAATTGCCCTTAAAAAAAAGCTAGACTATACCTAAATACGGGTGTTTTGATTTATTTCAATTTTAAGAAAAATGTAAAGATTTAGAAAAAAAAAATAAATATTTACAAATCTAAGAATCAGTGACAATTTTTTTCTTGGATCTTTATAATAGACTATTCAGTATATTTAAACAGATGTTTATTGTAACAAAATTTATAACTACTTAATCTTACATTTTTAGATTTAAAAATTAACTAAATACAAAAACGTTCTCAAATTAAAAAAATATTATTTATAGATTATAATTATTCATCTTCATTAATTCTACACAGTTTTGTACAGGTTCATTAATTTCTTCCACATTATCAATAATTTCTTGAAATAAATCAATTGTACCGAGCTTTGAATAAATTGCAAAGATGGCACTAGCAAAAAAAGATGCTACAACCTTTTGACAGTTATTATAGATGACGAAAGTGGAAGTTGAAGAAGATTTGTTTCAAAAAATTAGGGATAATGTTGAAGAAATAAGAAATTAATGAACCTGTACATAAACTGTGTAGAATTAACGAAGGTCAATAATTATAATCTATACACACATTTTTTTTTTCAATTTGAGAAGGTTTTTGTTTTCAATTAGTTTTTAAATTTAGAAATGTAGTATTAAGTAATTATAAATTTTGTTACAATAAACATCTGTTTAAAAATGCTGAATAGTCTATTATGAAGATCTAAGAAAAAATTTGTCACAGACTATTAGATTTGTAAATATTTATTTTTTTCTAAAATTTTATATTTTTGTAAAAATTTAAATGAATCAAAATACCCTGTACTTAGGTATAATCTAGCTTATTTTTTAAGGGAAATTTAAAAATTTCATCAATTATAGGATGTTCCATAAAAAAATATATCTTTAATATACCACTCTTTTTTGTAGCACCCTGTATAATTCACATTATTTTTAGATTGTAGTATTAATTGCCCTGTATATGTCTATGAAGACATTTTGTTAAATCAAGTCGTTTTCCGTACATACACCGAGGCGAATAAAATGAACCAACCTGTATATAAATAGATATATACTATAATTATATTTTAATATTCATTTACAAATTTATAATATTTTATGAAAATATTTATCAAAATATATTAGTGTTAACATTGTAAATGGATGTTGAATAAAAAAGTCCATTTTCCAGAATTTTCCGATTTTTCCGGTAAATGAAAATTAGCTAGTTGTTCTTATTTCGTCGAGTAACCCAAATTTAAAAAAAAATGAAGGCTCTAAGTTCTTTGGAAGCTGAGATATTATAAAATATTTCAAGCGCTCCAAATTAAACTTTCTATAGCAAAATCTCGACGCGCGGACTGGACTCCGACAATCTTCCCATCACATAGGCCCAGCTCAGTCAGCGTGAGTAACTTCATTTTAAAGGGTTATTACTCGTTTTAAATAGAAGATATTCCGTACTTATCAATTGAAATATGAAATATAGATATTTATTATCATTCTGTAAAAATTTCAACTCTTAATATTTATAAACAATCGAGATTTGATTTTTCAAAAAAAAAACGGATAACTGGGCTATTATTGGTACTAGAAAGTTGTTTTTTTCTTTTTTAATGTATGTTTTTTACCAGATTTTTGATAAAACCAATTATAATTATTTATCAGAAAAAATAACAAAGATATTCTAATTGTTTATAAGGAACAAACTCACCATTTTCTTATCGACCTGTTCAGCAACAATCAAGAAACAAATATATTCTTTTTTTAACTTTCTTATTTTTAGTCTTTAAGTACTCATTGCACTTTGCCAAAAAGCTCTGAAAATACTCCTAGGGCAACAATGATTGTTTAAACATTCAATGTCTTTGATAAACATTTAACATAACTCGTAAACTAACAAACAGATCTTCTTTAAATTTTGTACACTAATAAAGGCACTTAATTGCCTCATGATCAAGGTATAATAAGTTCCTTACGACCTATTTGTTAAAAGTTATTAACATTTACAAAATAGTGCAAAAAACGTGGTTTTTTGCAGTTATCTCGGTTAATTCTTTATGGATTTTTACTTGTAAAAATTCAAAATAATCGTTTTTTATGATACACAACATTCATAAAACAACTTTTTCTGTAAATATGATACTAAAAATGCTATAGGCAAAAAACAATATTTTCTGATTTTGGCTGTTGTTTATAAAAAAATGAGGTCGATTTACGAGTACGTCGGTATGTATTTTTAATTAACTATGTCCCCCCTACGATTTAGCACCTTCAAATACCTGTATTACTTTTTTTCGCGTTTTTATTTTTCGGCCCTGGACTATATGTATTTAGAATGTACTACCACACTTCTTTTCAGTATATACCAAGAATATACTTTTTAGAATATTCCAAGGAGGTGCTATAAACCTTCTATTTATATACTTGGAACGTCCTGCCGCACATCTTTTTAGTATCTGGGAAGAATATACTTCTAAGAATATTCCAAGGAAGTGCTATTTGCTCAAAAGTATGTTTTCAGCATCACCTAATCTCATCTTAGGTTCTACTGGTTCTACCAAGTACCTAGTTGTTATATATTCTAATTGCATATTATGAAAATGTAGTTAGTACATTCTACAGTATTACAGTCGAACCCGCTTATTAGAATCCCTCTTATAGGAATATCCCGGTTTATGGAATATAAATTCAAGTTCCCGACACGTTTCCATTTACTCTTTAATAAATTTATCTGTTTATTGGAATAGGATCTAACTAGATAATACCGCTTATTAGCATATTTTGCAGGTCAAAGAATATTTTTTTTTACAATTTACTGAAAATTTAAATTATGTTTGGTATTATAGTTTGTCGTCAACGGCCTGTAGTGCTGGATTAGATATTATTAGGGTAATAAATATTTATTACTTTGTTACGAATACCAATTCGATCTTTAGCATGGCCGACAAATGCATGGGTCATAAAATAATTTTTATTTGTCTACACAAAGGCACTGTTGCCTGTTATAAAATTGTTAGAAGCAGTTTATTTAGAATTCACTCAGAGAGTACCTACTTGTTTGCAAAATGTGAATTATGGCTTTGTTAAATTCGAAAAGAATAGAAAAGAACAAGAATGTAACAATCCATTTCTTGACGCTAATAAAACTTCTATTCAACCAATGGATTAAGGATGACCACACGGATTAACAACGAAAAAGCTATAATTACCAATAATTTCTCAAGAAAAAAAAAGTAATTTTGTTATATATGCATTTTAATAAGAAAATATTTACATATCTACATATTGCATACATTTCATATTAATTACCTAATGTATTCATTCACATACATGTAATGTAATTTGGTATTTAACACATACATAGATAAGTACTAGTTACACTACTGTATTATTGACGTAAAAAGACCTAAAACCATTTACATACACTGATTATATAGGTACATATATAATATACATATTGGCATAGTATGTAATAAAACTACATATTGGCATAGCATGTAAAACTACACATTGGCATAGTATGTAAATAATATTATTACGTATATTCGGTAACACTTATTTCGACTAGCCACCAATGATCGGTTATTAGAATATCCCGGTTATAAGAATATTTTTGCCTTGCACAAAGGCTATTCCAATAAGCGGGTTCGACTGTACTTTAAAAGTACGTACATATAAATTTTAGTTATTTATACAAATATTATATAATATTTATTTAAACTAACCTATAAGTAACTAAAATTTATATACCTAAGTATATGTACTTACCTACTATTTAAGTAATATTGAGTTACCGAAATGAATCATATTTTGAAGCACCGCAAACAAAATAAAGAGATTATGTATGTTCCTAGTCCTAGTCCTTTTAGCACTTTATCGTTCGCCTTCATCCTTAACACTGCATCTAAATTTTAGACACAAATGTCTGTTTTCGTTTTCATATTTTACCGTTGTTTCGTTAATCCCTATCCAGGTAGGAAATTCTCAGAATGAGACTGGCCGTTTGCAGTTTGGTTGGTTGTCCAATTCCGATCCGATCTTTAATAAATAGGTACTTGCTTTTACGATCTGGTGATAAAAATGGTAGATGGTGTATTCTTTCAATTTTTTGTAACTGAATGTACCTACTCCAACGATGTAAAAATTACTCATGGTAAACTCGAAATGGAAAATTCATTTTAATTATGAAAACGAACATTTTTGTTTCGTTAATACAATTAATGTTCAAACTTTTTTTTCATACAATTAAAACAATTTTAAGAAATTAATTCATCCAATACTAACTGCATACATAAATTTTAATAAATATTCTAAAAATAACGAAGTTAATAATCTATAAATCTAACATTATTATATAATATTTTTAAGATATTTTAAAAGTACTTATAAGTATGTGTTAAGAATATACTCAAATATACTTTTAAAGAATATTCGATATAGGTATATTCTAAGAATAAACGTTTACGAATATTCTGAGATAGTACCTACACGAATGTACTCAGTATATTCGGTACTAACATATTCTTTGAAGTACATATTATGCAAAAAACATGAAATTTATAATGTTTTTTAAGGTACATGCTATGCATGTACTACGCATATATTAAAAAGATTATACTCCGACGAATATTGGTAGTATATGCTTTGAACATGATGCGAACATCATTCCCAGCAAACAGACTGACGTGTTAATTACGTGAATTTTGGGTACATTTGTCACCAATATACGTAAATTGCTTACGTAAATTTCACGTGAAAATTTGGTTGGAATGTCACATTGAAAATACGTCTTTAAATTACGTGAATAACTCGTCTTCAATATACGTGTTATTTACCTTAAATAGCAATAAAATGTTTCGGGAAATTCACGTTGCAAATACGTGTTGATTAACGTATCTTTTAGGGAATGTATACATTAGTATTCACGTGAAAGATACGTCCTAGGTTCACGTAAATAATTCGACCTTAATTAACTTATGAATCACGTAATTATTATCATATTATATAAATAAAACAAGCATAATATAAAGTATTAACAATGTATTTATTTAGTAGAATTTAGAGACTTTAAAACATGTGTCTTGTATAATTATTATTATACAATATAAGGTTTGTTCCAACTCGATACAAAACCGTTCTTGAACGGTTCGTGAACCGCGCAGTAACGAAAAATGTGTTACTGTGCATAATTATTCGTTATTACGCATGCGCGTATCGATTCAAGAACGGTTTTGTATCGAGTTGGAACAAGCCTATAATGAACCAAAAATGGTACCGACCTAAAGACACATTAAAAAATTTGCCAACACAAAACACAACACAGGTCACTTTTCACTTTTTATTTCTAGGAGGACACTTCGAGACTTTCTTGTTTTTTTCTAATTGCATCATCGGCACTTCAACCCTCGAGCAGTGAGGTAAACGTTAATACGGAAGACATTATTATAAATAAACCCGCCTATAAAATAAAACGAAGGAAATAAAGCTCTTCACGTTTCACTTTCACTTTTTGTTGTGAGAAGCTGATATTAGTGGTTATGATCATCGATTTTAAAAATCGACTATTTTTAAATTACAAAATTATATTCTACTTACTTTAAATTAGTATTACGTATTTTCTTTTTGTTTTTAAATTTCTTCTACTATTAACTAATTGGTCTTACTAAAAATCTATTTCAATACCAGAATAATATAAAAAATAATCCTAGCGAAACGTATCTATTATTTGATAAATCGATTAATTTAGTTTTCGAACCAACTATGTTAATCATGTACCGTGGTCACGTGATAGTATTTAAAGGAGGAGAAAGGCTTGGTAGTACGTCATCACCGCGCGCGATTTGAAAATTAGACTCAACTGTGATACTTTCATCATTTTAGCTCCTGTGATACTTTTAAAGAAAAAAATAGCGTCAAATCAAGGTTGGATTGAAATAGTTATGCTAAATGATTTTAAAAGCGAAATTATAAACTTTTTGTTTAAATATTGGCATTATTTACATTACTTTTACGTGAAATACATCTAATTTTTCGACGTCCATAAAATACAGTGAGTAAAATTCAAGCGATACGTATTTAACCAACACCGTTGTAAAATTTTGTTTTCCAAAATATTTCTCAAAATTTAACCAAAGGAAGATATTTCTGTTTCGTGATTATTACGTGAAATAAACGTACCTTTGCGATGTAACCGACATTCACACCTATTATAAAAAACATGTACCATATTCGTCATTATGATTTTATATTATTTCTAATGTCAAACATGTATAAAGGAAGCCCTAATATATAGGTGAATGATTTGGCACTGAAATACGTTTTTTTCCCTTCATAAATCACCGAGTTACGTATTCGTTGAAATTTGCCGTAAATTTAACGTAATCATCACGTAACTGGGCTCAAACCTGTTTGCTGGGTTGTATGCGGGCATCTGCGTATCTAATTATATTCAGTTATTCCACGTTAATTTTTTATTCCATGTGACTCTCTCTTAAGTGCCTTTTAAATAACTGGTCCGAGTAAATATTCAACAATGTTGGCTACGAAATGCAACATTGTCTGACTTCTCGTTGTATGGAGATTACGTCGGTGTAGTTATTTCTAATTTTTACGATAGTAGTCTAATTCCAGTACAAATTTTTAATGACACGAATATCTTTGTCATCTATTCCTAGACTTTTAGCATCTGCATTAACTTTACATGTTGGACTCTATCGATTGCCTATTTGAAGTCCACAAATCGTGGCATACATCTTTGCTTTGATCACGGCATTATTGTAATAGGATGTTTAGCGAAAAATGTGCCACCCTGGTTCCCATAGCATTTCTAAAACCAAATCAGGTATCTTCGAGATCTTCTTCGCATTTGCATCTAATTCTGTTGGAAAGTATTCTTCAGGAAAAGCATAAGAGTGTAGCTCATCAGGCTAATCAATTGATATTCTGAGCATTTTCTGGCATTGTATTTTTTAATTATTGCGACAAAGATGGACTTGAACTAGTCTGTGGGAATCACTCCGGTGTTATATACATATTACATTAAAAAGATTAACACTACTACTTGTCTAGCTATTACTGTTTTGTTTTATAAAACTTTATTTCAAATGTTTGTATAGAATCGGTTACACAAATAGGATTTGTTGGCAGAGATGAGCTCTAGAGTTATCTAGACGCCACAATTTTTTACCTTTCACTGTAATCGGAAAAACTGTTATCATGAAGAAAGCCCAGCCCCCCATATGCAAGTGTGTGTGAACTTATATTCTTTTATATCATATGGTTGAGTAAGGCTGACTTCCTTTCTTGG
Source organism: Diabrotica virgifera virgifera (assembly GCF_917563875.1). Taxonomy (NCBI): domain Eukaryota; kingdom Metazoa; phylum Arthropoda; class Insecta; order Coleoptera; family Chrysomelidae; genus Diabrotica; species Diabrotica virgifera. The sequence goes on from NC_065452.1 coordinate 23,368,524, forward strand.
CTTTTTATGTACCTCTATATTCGACGGAACCTGTACTCCATAAATTTGTATGAGGAAAAAAAATTATCAAAGGTCAATCTATGATACTTTTCACTTTATTCCCATTTCACTTTTGCTTTTTCGTGCATCACAATATTGTGGACTAAATTGAAATAAATACCTACCTATCTCAACAGAGGCCACAGTTTGTATCCAAAGCGTAGAAACCTTCTCCCAATGAAGGTTTTTGCATTTAATTAGTAGTTAGTATAAAACTAAAAAACGTGCCAATAATATTTTATTTTTGACATGACATCATAGACAAGTGACAGTAAGTGACGGCATAACGACAATCAATTCTATTCTGCCAACCGCGTTTCCATGGAACTCCTTAGATATACATATCTCTAATAAGTAGGCAAACACTTTTACATCTCCTCCTCATCAAAGAATTAGTCTATCATGAGCTGAAATAGTTCAACTACTGCTTCCGCTCACTGGTCTAACTGGTGTAGAGGAATTATCAGAGGGATCTGGTTGTGGTATCAGTTCAATTGTTTCTATAATTTCTAGAGGTCCCTCTAACTTTATTTTATGTTTCAGGAAACTGCCATTTCTTCGTTATATACCTTGTGCATTTTGAACGATATATAAATGAGGATATGAATGTTTTTGTGAACAACTCCTTGCCTATTTATTGTCTTTTCTTTTAAGATAGCTACAATAAAAATATACACTTGTTAATAATTATTACACTGATTTTTGTCTACACCTTATGCAACCAAAGATGCTCACTTGAGTAATCCGGCTTGCCTATCAATATCATATCGGAAAAATACTACCACATTACGATGATCGTCCCTAAACCTTAGGCAAACAACGATGCCCACGTTAGTAGTTCGGCTTGCCTAACAATATCATCCCCTTTCCCTATTCCCTTTTTAGTGAAAATTGTGTGTACAATTTTTTTATTATTTAATTAAGTCATTTTCACTAATAGAAAACCGTAGTGGTTTAATTGCTTGTCTATCTGAACGTGTAAAAGTTCTGTTTTTTTTGGCGTGCTGTCATTAACCCGGGAGCAGTCGCGCCGTGAGAAAAAATCTCACATTTTATCCTTTCCGTGATTACTTGATGAAAATTTTTTCAACATTGCTTTCCACTCGCAAGTGCCTCGAGGAAGATCGTAGTAATGCGTAGAAAATTTTTATTTTTTTTTTTTAATTTCTTTTTGTATTTTTTTTGTGGAATTTATGGCTTTGGTGAGAACTAATTAGCTTTAAAATTGTTAGAAATAGATATTTTTAAGACAACAAGTAAATAAAAATTTTGCAAAATGGAAATTTGATTTAAATTCGTATTTAAATCTATATTGTGAGATTTTTTCTCTACCGCGCGACTACTTTTACGTTACAGAAGTGAGCGCGACTGCTCCAGGATTAAACAGCCTTGCTTGCGATCACTAATAGAAAGGTTAATAGGACTCTGAGGACTAAGGGAAGGATTTGTTTTTATAAATGCTGTCTATTACGATGATAATGATCTTTTCTGGGGTTTTTACTAAAATCTGGATGCCAGTGAGAAGTAGGAGATTTTTTATACATTACTCTCTCCCTTGAGAAACATCCAGCAATAGTTTTGAATGTTGATCATATGTTTTCATTTGGTCATTTTTTTCATTAAGAAAATTCTGGTATTTATCATATTCAATAAATTTAGGTTTCAAGTTATTTTCAGTAGATGGCTGAATAGTATCTGTGTGATGGAGAGTATGTAGTTTTAGTTATACAGGAACGAGATGAAATTCTGGATGTAAGTAAACAGCATTCCCAAAATAGACCCTTTTATTGACACTAAACCCGGTTTTTTAGTGGCGTGAAACGTTTGTACCTTATATGTACTCGTAGAATTTTAATTGACTTGACTTCTTATTCATGGTGACTGCCACATTATACTGATCACTCTTAACTATTACATACCTATTTTTTATATATGAGTCTCGAGGTCAAAACTCCACGCCTCAGGCCTAGCTGCAATTATAATAAAACAAAGGATTGTTGTAGTTCAAGCAGCAACAATATGCAATAAGTAAATCAAATTATAGGTTACATACGACCTCCAAAAATAACAATTAATAAAATTAGATAAGATACAGGAGGCAATAACTCCATTATTTAATATTTTATATTAAACACATTTCCCCGCGAAAAACAAAGTAGATTAAAGTCTAAAAGTTTTCAACCTAATAAAAATATTTGTAAAATAAAATACTTTTAAAAAAATTTTAACTGAAAAATTTATTGGACCATTTTCCTGGTGACAACCTCCATGGCTTCTAAAAATTGCAAGCCAGATGGATGCTGCAGTGAAGACAAGAGGGAATTCTAGAAGTTGCGATTCTACAGCTTGGTAAAGTTCCAACGGAAAATGGACCTAGTTACTCTATAGGAGTAATACTAATATAAAATAAAAATGTATACCATTTTTTATTCAGTTGCAATGCGAAGCCAATACTGTCTTAATTTTTATTTAGGTAAGATAGCGCAACCAGCACTCTTATAGACGATTTCACCTCTTGTTAAAGGCTCTTCAGAGAATGCATAGGCTGCTATCTCTACTCCAGGTAAAAATTTTCGACATTTATTAGTCCCCCATTGCAACTGACGTGAAGGTAGTAGGTGCGTACTAGTAACTTTACCAAGCTGTAGACGGGGTTGTGAATTGTAACTTTTTAGAATTCCCTCTTGTCTTCAATGCAACATCCATCTGGCTTGTAATTTTTAGAGGCCATGGAGGTTGTCACCAGGAAAATGGTCCAATAAGTTTTTCAATTAAAAATCTTTTAAAAGTATTTTATTTTACAAATATCTTTATTAGGTTAAAAAACTTAGACTTTCATTTAGCAGATGCCGCTACGCACCTAGTACCTTCACGTCAGTTGCAATGGGGGACTAATAAATGTCGAAAATTTTTACCTGGAGTAGAAATAGCAGCCTATGTATTCTTTGAAGAGCCTCTAACAAGAGATGAAATCTTCGATAAGGGTGCTGGTTGCGCTCTCTAACCTAAGTAAAGATTAAGACAGTTTTGGCTTTGCATTGCAACTGAATAAAAATGGTATATATTTTAAAGTAGAATAAATTTAAATTAGAGATAATATCATCATAAATTATAAATATAAACATATGTAGCATAGTACTTAATATGATGACAATAGTCTTTGAATTGATCATCTCCTATTGTAATATAATTGTAACTATATAAAAAAAATCCTTTTGCAATTTTCATCCATCATCCCACATAACAATTGCATGTTCTTAGTAGATTCATAGAACATACTTTTCAGAAAAAGTATATACTAAGAATATGCGTAATTACCATTGCGAATGTGCAGAGCACATACTGAGTATATACTACATTACAGTACTTAAACGTTCTATGTATATACTTAGAATGTACTACCGCACTTCATTTCAGTATATACTAAGAATATACTTTTTAGAACATTCCAAGGACGTGCTATAAACCTTCTATTTATATATTTAGAACGTACTACCGCACATCTTTTTAGTTTATACTAAGAACGTACTTTTTAGAATATTCCAAGGAAGTGCTATAAACCTTCTATTTATATACTTAGAACGTACTACTGCACATCTTTGTATTAGAAGAATATATTTTAAGGATATTCTAAGAAAGTTCTATCAAGTGCTATATTGCTCAGAAGTATGTTTTCAGGATCACCTAATCTCATCTTAGGTTCTACTGGTTCTACCAAATACCTATTTTAATGGCAAATGAGAATGTAGTTAGTACCTACATTCTGCAATATTGCTTAACCCGGGAGTAGTCGCGCTCACTTCTGTAACGTCGATAGTCGCGTGTGAGATTCTATCTCAAAATACGAATTTAAAACAAATTTTTATTTTGTACTACATATTTGTATCTACTTTTTATATTGAAAATATATATTTGTAACAATTTTATTAAAAAACCTGTGTTAACGGCCACCTGCCAATATCGGCCACCTGTCCTAACGGCCAGTTTAAAAATTTCCCAAACCAATTATATGTAGAATACAAAAACTGGCAATACCGTCCACCTTTCTATATCGGCCAATAGTTTTTTATTTTTAGTGGCCGTTACTGACAGGTTTTACTGTATTACGAGAAAGGATGAAATGTGAGATTCTATCTAACGGCGCGACTACTCGCGGGTTAAAGATAATTGGCTCTCCCCAAAGCCATAAATTCCACAAAAAGAACAAGAAGAAAAAAAATTTCTACGCATTACTAAACCCTTCCTCGAGGCAGTTACAAATTTTTTTCAAAATTGCAAAATATTTCATCAAGTTATCGCGAAAAAGGATAAACATTGAGATTCTATCTCACCGCGCGACTACTCGCGGGTTAAAAAGTAAGTACATATTTATAAATCTTAGTTATCTATATAAACTATTATATTATAATATTTAGCTAAACTAATCTATGTATGAGTAACTAAAATTTATATACTTATATTTACTTACTTATATGTATTTATTAAATAATATTGAGTTACCAAAATAGATTATTACTAGTACTTTATTATCATTCGTCTTCATCCTTAACACTGCCACACTGCATAGATACATATTTTCGATTTCATATTTTACCGTTGTTTCCTACCCTGATCCATTCTAGAAAGAGTCAGAATAAGACAAGACGGGGTTAGGGGGATATGTATTGTGGAAGTGGAATAACAACATCCGTGCACCGGTGAGTGTTGCCAAACGGAGGGAAATTTCACTTTTTGCGGGAATTTTTAACATAAAGGATGATAAAGGGAAAATTAATTCAAAAGGGAATTTTTGTTGCAGTCCAATCTATTAAATATTAAAAAAAAATCAAAATATTTGAAAATAATTAAACATATCTTCTCAGATTTTGTAAACAGGAGGGAATTTTTTATAAAAGTGGGAATTTTTAAGGTTGACGGAAAAAGCTTACTCGATGGTTGGCAACACCAAAACCTTTGGTTGTGGGTTTTGGCATGCTTTGGTTCTGGAATGGCCCGTATCACAGCCTCCCGTATTGAATTGAATGTACCTAAATTCAAATTCCAACGATGTAAAAATACTCGTGGTAAACTCGAAATGGTAAAGTTATTTCAATTATGAAAACGAATTTTTAATAATAAACGTTAATACAATTAATGTTTAAACTTTTTTACCATACACCAATTTTGAAATGAAATTCGTCCAATACTACCTACATACATAAATTTTATTAATTATTCTAAAATATAACGAAGTTGATAATCTATAAGGTTAATATTATACTTCCTATACATACATATTATTTTTAAGATATTTTAAAAGTATCTACTTATAGGTATATGTTAAGAATGTACTTATAAGTATGTGCTAAGAATATTCGATAAAGGTATATTCTAAGAATAAACTTTTACGAATATTCCGAGTTACTACGTACACGAATATACTCAGTATATTCGGTACGTGAATATACCTTAAAGTATATGCAAAGAACATGAAATTTAGAATGTTTTTAAGGTACACGCTATGCTTGTACTAAAAAGAATATACTCCGACGAATGTTGGTAGTATATGCTTAGAACATGATACGAACATCATTGTTATGTGGGATGCAGATACTTTATTGTCGTGCTGGAGCCGCACGACTTTTTGAATGGAATTCTAGTACCACCCTGGCCTTACTCCTTAACAGAGTCCTGCTCGACGTATGTAGGTTTCAACCCTTAAAATCGAACCATATCCAGTTTGTCTACATTCATGGAAAAAAAATTACTTCAGCCACTGAATTCGTTTATTGCTCATGCGTTACGAAATATGCTTTCGCTGTGCCTCTGTTTCTGTCGTATCTTACTTGTGTTCATCGATTATTATTTCTTCCTCGTTGAGCTTTGCTAAAATCGTAGATCGGTATTGCAGTGATACAGATGTATCACTACAGTAAAGTTCCATATTCGAAAGTTTGTCAGCTAACATTCACCCAGGATGAGCCGCTACTGGTGGAATATAAAATAAATCTACATAATTCCGAGTTTGCCAAAGTCACAATTATATACGAAGAAGAGAAGAGTAAACTTGGAAGAGGTATCTCCAATATGTTTTTGTGATAAACAACAAAATAAATCATTCACAGCAGATAACAAAAATGAAAATATTTAGTTTTCCTTTCCTTATTTGCTCCTCGATCTCAAAGAACGGCAATCTATCGCAGCATTGATTTAATATTTTAACAAGAAAAGGTAAATCACAGTTTGTTATCGGTTCTTCTAAATGTACATTTTTTATTTGGTAGCGCCCTCTGTAGACTAATAACTCAAGTCCCGCAGAACTTTACAGTTGTATAGACTGGCATAAGCAGTTATTGCGATTTCTCATAGATGATGACCAGCTAATATGGTTTTTGTTTTATGGAACTTTACTTTAAATTCCAGCTTTTAGTATTAATTATTTGAATGACTCATGGTTTTTCACGGAAACAACCTCAAGAATGATGACATAGTTTAATTAATTATAGTAAACATAATAGTTTACTCTAATTCTGATTTTATTGTACGTAGTTATTTTAAGCTATAATAAATCTTTTCGAAAAAGACTTTTGGGTATTTCCAAATTTAAGTGGCGCAGTTAGTAGTATGGTCAAACGGGTTTAACGAATTTTCAGTTTCGATGTTATTTTCGCCAGGTATTTGAAGGTGAATTTTAGTCTTTCACTCCGTCATTATATACTTTCACTATATTTATAAGCCATTCATACGGCACTAAATCAAAAAACTTCTTGTAATCAATGAAGGCAATGAAAAGGTTATTTTTTTGGTGTATGCCTGATTAGAAATGACTGAGTCGATAATAAGTTGTTCTTTGCAACCCATGGAACCCTTAGCGCATCCTTTCTGTTGTGGCCCTATAATATTATTTAGAGCAGCAGTTCTCAATCTGTGGTACATATCATTATTTGAGGTGGTACAGAAAACGAAAAATCAGCACCACTATTGTAGTTACTTAGATCACCTAGCTAGATAGGTATTTCTGTCAGGTAGTACCAAAAATATTATAAATTATTTGGGAGTACATGACTCAAAAAGATTGAGAACCGCTGATTTAGAGCACAATGTTGGTAGTTACGCTGGGCGACACAGGATATGACCAATTTATACAAAGTTGGAAGACAAGTAATTGGGCGGTACTTGGCTGGATGTTGGGTGTTATTTTGATCCTTCTATATTAAATAAGTGGTTCCTTGAGTTAGGAATGATGGCATATCCTGCGGATATATAGAAATGACATGACTAATTATTAATGTTGATAAGCACTCATGAATACTCCAAAACTTCTAAGTTAGAAGTTTTGAACTCCGTCTCATCTAGGAGATTTCCAGTTATGAAGTCTTTGGTGATATTTGAGACATCTCCAGTGGTGAAGGGTTCGTAGAGAAAGGTAACGTAGTGTTGGAATTGAGTTTTATATACAATACTCTCTCAACATTCTTAAAAAGTGCATTGGCACATTTTCGGTTCTTACTCACTTTGTACCTCTTTCTTTAGTCGTCCTGAATAAACAAAGAGTTTTAGTTTTAATGCATACAGACACTGTTGGGGTCTGTTGTTTTCTGTATCATATCTTGTGGGTCCTGCAGTACTCAGCATTATTTCTTTAGCTCTCCTGATGACTTTTCTATTTGCTCCTTCTCGTATATATTCTGTGAGTTGACCAGTATTTCTACGCAGTAATTCAATCTTCTCGAGTGGTCTTTTTCCCAGGGTGCTATTCTGTTACCAGTCCTTCCATTATTAACAATCCGTCGTGTTCTGATCTTAATGCCCATTACATTAGCAATTGCTTTTACTACACAGCAGATTAGCATATGCAAATATTCTAATGTGTGAGCTGCTAAGACAAAATTGGGTAGGACTTCAATGTTCACAATTTGTAACAGTGCACCTAGTTTCTTACAAGAGTTTATTTGTGATAGCGGCGGTCTGCTCAGTGGGTGCGTTCCATTAAATTCTTGTAGGCACGTGCCATTTCGCTTACCAGGTTATCTCGTAACTCGTTGTTGTCCTGCTGCGTATTATCAGGTTGAGTCTCTTGTATGGCAAGCTCAGGAATCTGCTCATGTATTTCATTAGGGAGTTGATCTCCAATTATCACTTGCTTATTAATCTTCAATTCGACATCTCTTCTGATGGTATTTCGTCTAGTTTCTGAGATAAGGCTGTTTCTTAGAATTACTCGGTATTGATCTGCTATCCGCTGTTCAGATACTTAAATATCTATGGGTACTCACTGCAAAATTCGGCATACAGCTGTTGTCGGTAGCCGATCGTTTCTTGACCGAGGTTTGTTACTTTGTAGTAAAAGCACAAAATGTTTTCGTTAATCGACACAGACCAATTCATGCGCTGCCTCGGTCGTCCCGCTTGAGTGAGCACCAGCTGATGTTCCAGTGGATCACCTTCAGCGAGTGGAGCTCTTGATATTGTTTGGATCGCATGTGGTTGTTGTTGTTGAGCTGTAGCTGATTATATGGCATGCCTCCTCAACAGTCAACAATAACATCAAAGGTTATTCAATTCTCTATTCACTAATATAAACATTTACATAATTATTTATACAGGGTGCCCAAAAATTTTTTTGAATTAAATTAATCGAGACAAAAAGAAGAATGTATATAATTTATTTAATTAGAAATACATTTTACTGCTATTAAAAATCAGAAAAAAATGTTAATTTGAAAAACAAACATTGCTTTTCGCTTAGATTAAATGTTCACACTGCTAAGGGGCAGGTGGGTGGCAGCTTTAATATTTAATTTAAGCGAAAAACAATATTTATTTATTGAATAAACATTTTTTTCTGTTTTCGGACAACAGTAAAATCTATTTCAATTAAATAAATTATATACATTCTTCTTTTTGTCTCAATTAATTTAATTCAAAAAAGCTTTTTGAGCACCCTGTATAAATAATTATATTAATGTTTATATTAGTGAATAGAGAATTAAATCACCTTTCAAATGAGCTATCACACGACCTCTATTCTTATTCAAAAAAATCATCGATTGCGTCATCATGCCCAGATGGATGACGTCACTAGTATGATATATATGCCAAAAAATTACAATTTAAAAATAAAAATCGACTTGATTCGTAATTTATCTCCAGAGTCGCCCATTCTCGAGAAAATGAATTTATTCCAACTCAAACGTCCTCACTGTACCTATAACTTCAGAGGCCTACGTCTTAACACCATGATTTTTTGGAGCTACGCGCCCATCGAGTATTTTGTTCTACACATCAAGTACTACCAGAACCCAAAGTTTCAGAGCATTTGGCAGAGAGCCATTTCCCATAAGATTTCTGCGGGGTCATTTGTTGTATATTCGAGAAAAAAAAATGAATTCCTTTTTACACTACACACACAAAACTATTTTTTTTTTCATTTTTTTGAAGTGATTCCACAGGAAATATTTTTTTCTCCAGGATTTATATATTATTTAATGATAAAAAATAAATTTTTTTCTCGTTTGTGTATAGCATCCATATAGTTGACTATAAAACTACAAAGAACTATAACTGCACAACTGAATGATACTCGTGCTTATACTCAAATTAATTAAAATGGCCACTACAACATATCACATTTCTTAAACATTTTCAGTGAGTGTGAAGAATCATTAATGAATACAAACAATAAACAAATCAAGAATATTGATGAATTTAAAACAAACATTATTTTTTCTTTTAATTCATTATTTTTTTAAGAGATATAATATCTTATCCAGTTTTTCACCGGTTATTGCTTTAAAAAATAAAAACTGGTTATACCCGGGACAAAAAACAACCGGTAAAACCGGTTATTTCGAAATAAAAAAACCGGTTTTAGGTTACCCGGCACACAAACCGACGTGTTAATTACGTAAATTTTGGGTACATTTGTCACCAATATACGTAAATTGCTTACGTGAATTTCACGTGAAAATTTGGTTTGAATGTCACATTGAAAACACGTCTTTAAATTACGTGAATAACTCGTCTTCAATAGACGTGTTATTTACCTTAAATAGCAATAAAATGTTTCGGGAAATTCACGTTGCAAATAGGTACGTGTTAATTAACGTATCTTTTAGGGAATGTATATATTAGTATTTACGTGAAACATACGTCCTCGGTTCACGTAAATAATTCGACCTTAATTAACTTATGATTTGAATTACGTAATTATTATCCTCATATGATATAAATAAAACAAGCATATAAAGTATTAACAATGTATTTATTTAGTAGAATTTAGAGACTTTAAAACATTTGTCTTGTATAATTATTATACAAGATAATGAACCAAAAATGGTACCGACCTAAAGACACATTAAAAAATTTGCCAACACAAAACACAACACAGGTCACTTTTTATTTCGAGGAGGACACTTCGACACTTTCTTGTTTTTTCTAATTGCATCATCGGCACTTCAACCCTCGAGCAGTGAGGTAAACGTTAATACTAAAGACATTATTATTAATAAACCCGCCTAAAATAAAACGAGGGAAATAAAGCTCCTCACGTTTTAATTTTTGTTGTGAGAAATATGAGAAGCTGCTATTAGAGGTTATGATCATCGATTATAAAAATCGATTATTTTTAAATTACAGTTAAACTATTCTACTTACTTTAAATTAGGCCTTTCGCACACACAGCTACTAAAAAGAAACTAAACTAGTTGGTAATCAGAGTTATCAACGGGTTATCAACTATGGCTCGCACATTACGCTACCGAAAATTAATAAAACGAGTCACTTCTTGACTGTACTTTGTACTGAGTAGCTTTGTTAGGCGGTGTTTAAGTTTATATATTATGTTGTCCTGAATCTATTTTCTTGTGAAATTTTTGTAATTAACTAGTTTTTGATGGGAAAGAAGCCACAATTTTACTAAAAAATAATTTTATTAATATTTCGACGTCCAAATCGGATGCCGTGGTCAAAGTACAAAAAATATTAATGAATTAAACAAAAATGTTGTTGCTTAGTAAAAAATTCTTCAAATAATTTATTTAATCTGACTCATTTATATCGGAAATTTAGACATATATTATACATTTTAACGTAGAAGACTTTAAAATCATATTGTTGTTATTATTTATTGCCACCGTTGCATGTAGTTGTATTTTTAAAAACAGATCACATGTCATGATTTTTTGTGACGGATATTCTTGAGTTGGGGTTGATTTCATGTAATCGAATAAACTATCTTTCAGTAGAGTCGTCCCAGAAACGCAATTCATAAATATTAGCAATATCACTTTAAAGTCTTCTACTTTAAAATGTATAATATATGTCTGAATTGTCGATATAAATGAGTCAGATTAAAAAAAAATACATAGAAGAATTTTTTACTAAGCAACAACATTTTTGTTTAATTCATTAATATTTTTTGTATTTTGACAACGGCATCCGATTTGGACTACGAAACGTTAATAAAATCATTTTTTTTTAGTAAAATTGTGGATTATTTCCCATCAATAGGTACTAGTTAATTAAGTTTATATAGGCACGGATGTTTTCCACTTCTTGCACTAATTTTATATTAAACGATTCCGCTGATTTTGCGAGTTAAACTTTAACAAAATATGACACTTTTTTCTCTGAGATAGGTAATAAGGTTTACTGCAAATAAGAAATTATATCGTTAAGAGCCTTTATAATTTTACTGTATAAGAGCAATAATTCACACAAAATAATTTGGCTTAGCTTAATTTACTGCAAAATACTAGCTTTGAAATATCTACTAATAAAAAAATTTTACGCATAATCCAAACAAACCATGTTCATATCTTAAGCTTATTTAAGATATCAAAAATAACCATCTTTTATTTTTAATGTAAACAACAATAGAACATGTTCCCACTATTTCTTTACCTATATCCGTAATAAATACCTACCTCTCGCTGAGCACCAAAGTTCGACCCATTCAATCCTTTATTCATTTTCCAAATGTTTACGAACTAGTCCCCCAGCGACCTGCATGTCCAGTCCGCTGTCGACTGATCATTCTCGCATTATAGACCGGCTGCTAACTAGTAGTGCTGTGTGAGGACGCTCATTAAAATACATGGACAGTGACTACTAAGTAACTGATTGGTAACTAAAATTACCAACTGGTTTCTTTTTAGCAGCTGTGTGTGCGAATGGCCTTAGTATTACGTATCTTTTTTTGCTTTTAAATTTCTTCTACTATTAACTAATTGGTCTTACTAAAAATCTATTTCAATACCAGAATAACATAAAAAAAATCCTATCGAGACGTATCTATTATTCGATAAATCGATTAATTTAGTTTTCGAACCAACTATGTTAGTCACGTACCGTGGTCACGTGATAGTATTTAAAGGAGAAGAAAGGCTTGGTAGTACGTCATCACCGCGCGCAATTTGAAAATTATACTCAACATCATTTTAGCTCCTGTGATATTTTAAAAGAAAAAAATAGCAAATATAACTTCAAATCAAGGTTGGATTGAAATAGGTATGCTAAATGATTTTAAAAGCGAAATCATAAACTTTTTGTTTAAATATTGGTTATTTACATTACTTTTACGTGAAATACATTTTTTTATATTTTTACATTACTAATTTTTCGACGTCCATCATAAAATACAGTGAGTAAAATTCAAGCGATACGTATTTAACCAACACCGTTGTAAAATTTTGTTTTCCAAAATATTTCTCAAAATTTAACCAAAGGAAGTTATTTCTGTTTCGTGATTATTACGTGAAATAAACATACCTTTGCGACATTCACACTTATTATAAAAAAACATGTACTATATTCGTCATTATGATTTTATATTATTCTAATGTAAAACATGTATAAAGGAAGCACTAATATATAGGTGAATGATTTGGCACTGAAATACGTTTTTCCCCGTCATAAATCACCAAGTTACGTATTCGTTGAAATTTGCCGTAAATTTAACGTAATCATCACGTAACTGGGCTCAAAGCTGTTTGCTGGGTATAACCGGTAGGTTTTTACCATCCCTAACAAACACTCCGATTTTTTTAGATTTATGGGCTCAAAATTGAAATAAGAAGCATGAAAGGAACAAAAAGGAAACAAATAAGAGGAATTAGAAATGAGCAAAATGAATTGAAAACAAACATACAAGACATACGAACCATATGGAATAAGCACTATAAAGATAAATTCGAGGCAAGTAACCAACAAAATGAGGAGAGATGACAGCAGGCAAGAGAAGTGGATAGAGACAATCGAGTGAACGAAATTCATATCAAAGATATTGAAGAAGGATTGGCAAGAATAAAGATTGGAAAATCGGGAGGTGCCGATGACATTGATCCGGAGATGATGAAGTACGTGGGAGAACGTGGCAAGCTTTGGCTACTGGAAATAATGAGGGAAGCATGGAGAATAGAAAAGATACCGGAAGACTGGGAAGAAAATTTATTGATACCAATACACAAGAAAGAAGATGAAGCGGAATGTGATAACTATAGGGCTATATGCTTATCATCAGTGGCATATAAAGTCTACACCGGGATAACTGAAATGAGGCTCAGGAAAGAACTGGAAGGAAAGCTAGAAGAAGAACAAGCGGCTTTTAGGAAGGAAAGAGGAACAACAGATAATATATACATACTGAGAAATATAATTGAAAGAAAAAACGACATAGGAGAAGACTTATATGTTACGTTTATAGATATTAAAGCTGCTTTTGATTCTATAAATTGAGAAGAAATATGGTCAGTAATGGAAGATCTGCAAATCCCGCAAAAGATAGTAAGCGTGGTAAAAAGTACATATAGAAACGTACTTGCTAAAGTACAAATAAACGGAAACAGATCGCCAATAATAAACCTAAGGAGAGGAATAAAACCAGGGGACACTCTCAGCCCAGTTTTGTTTATATTAGTAATGGATAGAGTAATGGAGAGCGCTAAATGAAGGTCAAGGCAATTACAGTCAATAATATGGTACAGGAATTTAGTACCAGTTAGAATGGAGGGATAACTTTATGCAGATGACTTAGTAATAATAGCAGACAATAAAGAGAAAATGCAAAAATTAATCGATATCTGGGTAGATAAAATAGAAAACTTGAAAATGGAGGTAAATGTAAAGAAAACGAAGACCATGATAGTAACCCAAAAGAAAAGGAAAGAAATAAACCAAACTATATTTAGGTGCAAAAACGAAATAATAGATACAGTATCGACGTTTGAATACCTTGGAGTAATAATATCAGAGGATGGAAAGATAGATCAAGAAATCTCATACAGAGCGAAAAAAGCAAATAAGATTACTATGCACTAAATAAAACAATATTTGGAAAGGAAGAAATAGATAAAGAAAAAAAACTGAAGGTATACAACGCAATCTCTGTACCAACTTTAATATATGCAAGTGAGACATGGGTAAACAATGCAAAAGTAGACAGTACAATAAAGGCAGTGGAGATGAAGCCGCTAAGAAAAATAGCAGGAAAAACGAAATTGGACAGAATAAGAAATGAAGATATTAGACAAATACTGAAACAGGAATCGATAATAACCAAGATACAAAAAAGGAAATTAAAATGGTATTACAGAATGGTACATTAACATAATGGACCAGGGAAGACTACCAAAGCAGGTGATGGAATCGAAAAGATATGGTAAAAGAAGGAAAGAGAGGCAAAGGAAGAGATGGATCGATCAGATTATAGAAATTAGACAGGAAAAAGGAAAAACACATCAACAAATGAAAGAGTTAGCAAAGGACCGCAAGAAATGCAAGAGATGGATAGAAGATGAATAAAACCTCCGACGCCCCTGATGGGCATAAGGAGTTTCGAGAAAGAAGAAAATTGAACTCAGCAAAATATTTGTAACTCGATTAATTTTTGAAAATATTAAACATGTGTTATTGATTGTTTTTCTTTGGAACCATATTTCCCCATACTTTAGACCGCCTCCAACATATTTTATAGGGCATCAGAATAAATCGTAATTTTCCGATCATAGCGCCATAATCAACAATTAGAAAAAATGTCTCGAATATAAGTTGTTTAAATGTAGTAATGAAACACAGACTTACTCACAATCATTTAATTATACTTTGACGACCGGTTTCGATCTCTCTATTATACAGATCATCTTCAGGTCGGCGTTACAAGTAGTTAAATGCTACAATTAAAGAAAACCAGAATTAGAACATTATCTGGTTGCACAAATATTAATAGAAAGCCAAATTCGAAAAAAATTTTGAAATAAAGGTTTGCAACTGTTGACATTTCAGAATATTGATACATACAAATGCACACCTATGAGTTAAAATGCTCATAAGCATATATGAGCAAATGGGTGCATGCAGTTTGTGAATATTTGTTGAAATTTAAATTTTTTAAATATTAAAAAACAAATTAAAACATTAAGCAACCTTAAATATGCATCCCAGCTCAAAATAATAATAATAAATAGATAGTAATATTGTTCAAACCTACTCACATGCCGTTACAAGGGATGCGTTGCCACTTAGTTGTTATCATATTAATTCGTCCAACTTATGCCAATTGGTTTGCTGGGAGAGTTATACGGTAAACAGACATGTTACGCAGGTCAAAACAAAGTAAAATTTTTTGAATTTGGAATGGATCCCGAAGGAAGATGCGTGCTGTGAAACAGGTGATGACTTGTTAGAATGGAGAAAGACAATGCTCAAGTGGTTGTGTATTGAATGTAGCCAAGTATGAAAACTTTATTGTAGACACTTGTACAAATGTGATGGTCTTAGCTCGTAGATGTTTTACGATACGGGCAGAGGTCAAAGCATAGGAAATGACAAATAGGAAATTATTTTAATAATTAAATTGAATTATGTCTTGTTCCCGGTCAAATGACTAAGGGATGTCATAAATTTAATAAACTAGTAGGTGCCAGACAGTTTGAAATCTATGAACTGCATAGAAATAATAAGAAAGAAAGCTAATTAAATGAAAAAGTAGTAAAAATTATCAAAAAGATTGGTTAAGAAACTGTAAAATTACTTTTACAGTTTGCAGTTTTTACAGTTTACTGCAAAAGAAACTTTTACAGTTTTATACTTTTACTTTTTACAGTTTCTTAACCAATTCTTAACCAATCTTTTTGATAATTTTTACTACTTTTTCATTTAATTAGCTTTGTTGCTTATTATTTCTATGCAGTTCATAGATTTCAAAGTGTCTGGCACCTACTAGTTTATTAAATTTATGACATCCCTTAGTCATTTGACCGGGAACAAGACATAATTCAATTTAATTATTAAAATAATTTCCTATTTGTCATTTCCTATGCTTTGACCTCTGCCCGTATCGTAAAACATCTACGAGCTAAGACCATCACATTTGTACAAGTGTCTACAATAAAGTTTTCATACTTGGCTACATTCAATACACAACCACTTGAGCATTGTCTTTCTCCATTCTAACAAGTCATCACCTGTTTCACAGCACGCATCTTCCTTCGGGATCCATTCCAAATTCAAAAAATTTTACTTTGTTTTGACCTGCGTAACATGTCTGTTTACCGTATAACTCTCCCAGCAAACCAATTGGCATAAGTTGGACGAATTAATATGATAACAACTAAGTGACAACGCATCCCTTGTAACGGCATGTGAGTAGGTTTGAACAATATTACTATCTATTTATTATTATGATTTTGAGTTGGGATGCATATTTAAGGTTGCTTAATGTTTTAATTTGTTTCTTAATATTTAAAAAATTTAAATTTCAACAAATATTCACAAACTGCATGCACCCATTTGCTCATATATGCTTATGAGCATTTTAACTCATAGGTGTGCATTTGTATGTATCAATATTCTGAAATGTCAACAGTTGCAAGCCTTTATTTCAAAAAATTTTTCGAATTTGGCTTTCTATTAATATTTGTGCAACCAGATAATGTTCTAATTCTGGTTTTCTTTAATTGTAGCATTTAACTACTTGTAACGCCGACCTGAAGATGATCTGTATAATGTAGAGATCGAAACCGGTCGTCAAAGTATAATTAAATGATTGTGAGTAAGTCTGTGTTTCATTAGTACATTTAATATGGACTCACATATGCAACCCATTCAATATTTTTATAAGTTGTTTACTTTTTCATAAGAAATATAAATCTGCAATAAAAAAATGGGGGAATCTATTTAAGATTTCAAAGTTATCCTCGCCTTACCCCCAATGGATGGAGGTGTAGTGTCGTGTTTGGTGTCATTTCATTCTATGTATTAAAAAAATATATTGAAGACGTGTTTTTCAGTTCCTCGATCTGATGTAAATTTCGCGAAATATTCGATCGTTACGCATCTTTTAACACACCCTATATAATTTAACTTGATATCATGATTCATTGTTTAATTTTTTTGATCCATCGGTAAATTTTTAAATCATCATCACAGTTGCCTTCCAAAGCAAGTCTAACTGTTGCCTGTGTTACTCACTAGATGGCTATAGGAATCACAATATTGATTGTTCCAAGAAAATAAACGTTTGAAACAAAATTTTAGGACACATTCTGTGTTCGCTGGATCAATACTTCCTCGTGATACAACAGAAACTATTTTAACTTTATAATTTTCCACGTTTATCTTTACTTGTGTTATATCGATACCTATACAGGACGAGAAATAAATATCTCAGTCACGTCGCGCAAAATTTTGAACCACTGAAACCGCGCCAATATTTTTGGCTCTGGCAGAACTAAAATTATGAATTTTTGATATGTCGCAGTTTGTGTCGCATATCCTTTAACACTAAAGTGCGTACAGAATGGTTATTAATTATTTATTCAATCAATGAATTACAAGATGTGCTACTTTCATGACAAAACAAAAGTCAATGGGGGAATTAGAGAATTGAACAAAATAATCACATCTACTTTTACTAACGAGTCAAATACAGTAGCGTATATTTGATCGATTTTAAAGGTAATATTTAATGAAGGTTTAAAGCTCTAGAGATCGTAAAAACACGTTTTGGTCTATGAATAGAGCGGTTAATACGTTTCTAAAAACATGTGAAAATAAAGTAGATAGAAATATAACTACAAATTAATTATTCAAGTTGATGTTGTGCCCTTGAAAATGCACAGTTTAGTTGTTCTATGGAATAAAACAATATACCAGGTTCACAGTTTTAATGCCTAGACTTATGTATACTAGGGCGGTCCGATAAGTACTTAATCTCCAAAAGAAAAACGAAAATTTTGGAAAAGTGGCGATTTATTTCTGAACGTAGTCTCCTTTTAGCTCGATACATTTGACCCACCGACGCTCCTCCTTCTTTAACACGTTCAGTGCTGTTACAATAATAGTAACTTTCCTGCCGGGGTCCGGACAAATAATCCCCGGACAAATAATCCCGGACCAAAAATCCCCACCAATTATTCCTGGACAAAAAATCCACGGACAAAAAATCCCCGGACAAATAATCCCCGGACAAAAAATCCCCACAAAAATTCCGGACAAATAATCCCCACAAATTTTTTTGGACAAGATATCCCCACAAAAAATCCCCAAGAAATATTTGCTGCCGAATAGCTCTCTAAAAGTTTTCCCGAAATTATAACAAATTTCGAATTCCAATTCCATGCTCAAAACTTCAAATTTTACATGACAAAAGACAATTTTACATGACAATACACAACTTTTTATAATTTAATATAGAAAAAACTGAATAACTAAGTATATGTAGCAGAAACTGATTCTTCTTATTGAATACAAAAATCAAACAGGATGAAAATATCTAAAAAGTTCTGAAACTTCAGAAAATTTTTGTTTCTCTATAAGTATATTGCATATTGTATATAACTTGTGGTGTTTTTTAATAATACTGAACAACATAAAAAATTATAAATATCTAGAATCAATATTTATTGCAGATAATTTCAGACTTATTTGTTATTAGATTATCTAAACTATTTTTCTGCATTTTCTTTCAAAGCTTCAGATATTATATGGACTTTTGGAAAAGGGCAATTACCTTGTATTAAAAAAATATATAATATTCAATAAAATTCCAGAACATTTCTGACTGGAAGGAAAATCCAGATTAAATAAATAAAAAATATATACCTGATATCGTCACAATATACATATATCCCTCTGGCAGTAATTAATGGTTGAATGTCATTTTTCTTTGATTTCAAAAATGTTATATGGTGTTACACATCTTGCTGGGTCTTTCCGACTATAAGAATGATTCTTGGGAATATCTGATGGTATATTTTATTATATTTGTTTGTCCATTAAGATCTTTTTTTAACCATTTTATTAATTGGCACAAAATATCCACGTAGAACCCAAAGAAGAACTGCATGTTGGCCATCTACAATTAATATTAATAATTAATATAAAAAAATAAATCGAAATAGTGTAGGTATATGGTTGTATTTTTAGGTGCCATTTTTATTACATAAATATTTTAGTTTATCCTAAAAAAAATTATTTTGATACTACCGACTGCGACTGCAGGAGTTAATAATATTTTTCAATTATTTACGGTTTAATCACATAAAGATTTAAGTTACTAATCTTTTATAGGATTATACCATTTAGAAATATTTTCAAATGATTCCTATTTTCTTTTACCTATGTGTCGAATTAGCTTATCAAAAAAATTACAGAGAACAAAAATTAATTAATACTAGATAAGTAGGACTGAATAATGAAATATTTATATTCCGTAATGCCTTCATGGGTAGCCTTTTCAAATAAAATTTATTTGTTTTCCCTTGATATGACTTTCATACTGAAGAAAGCAAATAACTCTTACGACATTGCTGTCCCATCCATCAAAAGTCAATTTTCATTTCCAAATGCCACTCCAAAGTCCATATCAATCTGCAAAAGTAAAAATAGAAATACAACTTTTTTTACAGAAATCCAACTTAACAATTTATTAATTGTTACATACCTTAAAAAAATCAACCAAATCGCAGAACTTTTCTTCTCTATTAATGTGTGCACGTTAAACAGACAAATTACAAGTGCCAAACCAGTCTTACGAGTCTGCAGGGTTGATTCACTGTTGTCACGTGACTTTTTTGCACCAATAGAAACACTTATAACATTTCAAGAAATGTACAGGTTTATGTACAAGATTGTTGCTACAATGTATTGATCACTGATTCAGGTATATTACAATAAAACAATGATCTCGCTTCATTAAATTTATGTACTTTTACATCAGTTCGGTTTACTTTAACAGAATTAAATTTTATCTTAAACATTATATCAAGAAATGCGTTCATTGATTCAATAAACGTGTCATAATTTGATGGACAGTGTACATTAGTACAACGTTTTATATTCATTCATTTAACCGCATAATCCTGATGTACAATTTCATATATATAATGAACAAATTATTAGTATTATGAAAAAAGTCATTGGATCGATAAAACGATTCATTGAATTAATGATTCTATTCATTACTTTTTAATGAATAGAATTACATTGTTATAATGAATATGGTCATTACTTAATGACTACGTGTTTATTGTATTAACAAAATTTTCATTGAATCAATGTAAAAAAAGTCAATGATTGGCGTTCATTGGTACTATGTACAATATTTAATTCAGTGCAGAAATAAGACCAGACACAAATAAAACGTTACAAATGACGAGAACAGTTGAAATGAAAATACTAAGAAATATACAAGGCAAAACTCGACGTGACAGAATAAGAAGTGAAGACATCAGACAATACTTTGAATAGGAATAATTTGATATAGAAAGATGGGTCAGGCAGAGACGAAGATATTGGAAAAAACATATAAAGAAAATGGAGGACAGCAGACACGTTTAAAGCGCAAAAACGAATAACCCATTAGATAAAAGACCACAGGGTAAACCATCAAAACAATGGCTAGAATGCTGGACCTCATAGTCCGGGGAAGACTTGATCTTTAAAACAGGCAGTAGCCTACTAGCATGACGATCATGCTAGAAAGAAGAAGAAGAAGAAGAAGAAGAAGAAGAAGAAGAAGAAGAAGAAGACGAAAAGAAAGAAGAAAAAGAAGAAGAAGAAACTTGTGATACATAAAATTGGATTATTCCCGACCAGTATAATCAATGCAAAATCGTTAAAAGTTTATTTCATTAATTTTGTATCTACATGAAACAAAGTATTGTTATATGGAAATTATTTTTTTTTATAATTTAACATATTTTAGTATTTATTTCGTATAACTTATTATTTATCACGATCGAGCAGGCCAAATATTTAATTTCACTCCGACCCTTTTCAAGTTCGCTAAGTTTAGCTACTGTTTTAATTAATTTTACTGTATCGATTAAAGTATTTTAATTAATACTCCATCTCGTTTCCTCCGAATTGAGAGCTTCAATCGACTATATATACAAGAAAATTTAAAGTACTAATCCCATTAATCACACGTAGTGTTAAAAAAGTTTTTTGAGAAAAAACCTTGCTGTTTCTTCATCGATTATTAGCTATCATTAGGTATCACAATTGAATGTATACAAAAAAATTCTAAGTCATGAAAACCATTTTTGTGGAAAACTGGAAATTTGTGAGTGTTTTTTACACTTTTAGATGCAATGCTGGATATTTCTTAGTACAAAATAATATGTCTATGTATTTCATATACAGGGTGTCCAGAAACTCTACCGACAAACGAAGACAGGAGATATTTTAGATAATTTTAAGATAATTTAACCCAATTCACCTAGTCCGAATATGCTTCCTAAGGCAAGCCGCACACCAACGAGACATGAAACGAAAAATATGAAACGTGAAATGTAAAACACGTTTCATGAAAATTAAACACGGGTAAACAAATCTTGAAGTCCGCCTACCAATGAAACGAGTGTGATTCATGCTCATAACACGACATTTTTATTTTCGGAAAGTTTCATAAATGGCCGGACGTCTATTTGTTTAGCAGTGTTTTATTTCCATAAAACGTGATTTACGTTTCATGTTTCTTTGATGTGCAGCCTGCCTTTGGGAGCTAAAGCTCTTTGAAGACGGCGTCATGTAATTAGTTTTTCTTAAATAACTCCAGATCGCTTCCATTTGGAAAAACGAAAATGGGTGTGCATATTTACTTTCCAGAAATGAATCGATTCCATCTATTGTGAATTTCTAGTACCGGTCATAGGCGTCCGTTTTGGGTAGGGCAACGGTTACTTTATCGCATAACTTTTTTGTCTTTAAATTTTAAGCATTTTTGACACTGGATTGTTAAATTGTGAGGTATTCTAGTACTATAAGGTACTCTTGCTTTAAGTCGGTAGGACACACCGTTTTCTAGAAAAATCGATTTGAAAGTTGTTCGTTTTTGAAATTTGAAAAAAATTGAAAAATTAAAAAAAAGCGATGTATTTTACTAACTTAAAGCAAGAGTAACTTTTAGTACTCGAATACCTCATAATTTAATAATCTAGTGTCAAAAATGCTTAAAAATTAAGGACAAAAATGTTACGCTATAAAATAACTGTTGACCTACCCAAAACGGACGCCTATGACCGGTACTAGAATTTCGCAATTAATGAAATCGATTCATCTCGGGAATATAAACAAATGTATCAGTTTTCGTCTTTCTAAATAGGTTTTTTTTTGAAATTCAAAGAACGAAAAATTTTCAAATCGATTTTTCTAGAAAACGGGGTATCCTACCGGCTTAAAACAAGAGTACCTTTTAGTACTAGAATACCTCACAATATCTTATACCGACAACGTTACTAATCAGGCCGTCTTATACAAAAAGAACACAAAAAAAGGATACAAAAAGAAAAAGTGCTGTTAACTACAATAAAAACAGCCAAAATCGAATATTTCGGTCATATTATGCGGAACAGCGAAATATGTGGATTGCTACAACTAACTTTGCAGGGAAAAATATAAGGAAACAAGAACCAGGAAGGTGAAGGATTTCTTGGTTGAAAAATCTACGTACGTGGTTCAATACAACAACCATAAACCTTTTCAGAGCAGCAATGTACAAAGTACAGACTGCCATGATGGTTGCCAACTTTCTAGACAGTATACGAAGAACAAGAAGAGAACCCAAAATAAATATGAATAAGATACGCCATAGGACTATCTGAAAATATCTGGAGATATCTGGAATAATATCGGGCGAAATCAACTTTCTAAATAATATTATTTGTTGAGGTTAAAAGTGACTTGGACCACATATTTTTTGAATGCAAGAAGCATAAACGCCCAAGCAATCACCTAATTAAAAGAATTATAGACCAGAACATCCCACTCCCTGTAAATATTCTCTTTATTTTGTCACTGAATAAAAAGAAAATTTTTGACTGTTTGGTATCTTTCTTGTCGGATAGTAAAATATTATTGTAATTAGTTCTAGGTATTTGTAAAATATGTGTAAAAAAATATTAAAAAAAATAAAAAGAAAAAAATAATAAAAAAATGAAACAAAAAAAAATAAAAAAAAATTAATAAAAAAAATTGAAAGAAAAAAATCACTAAGAGGATTTAAACCTCCCAGGAGTTGAACCGGGTTGACATCTTATCGTAGTGACAAAAATAAAAAAAAACTTAAAAAAAACTTAAAAAAATTTTTTAAAAAATTAAAAAAAACAAAAAATAAAAAAATACAAAAAAGATTGCATTTATTTTAATATTAACATTAATATTTTTATTTGTAAAATGTATAAGTAGGTACACTATGTGATCTTGATAAACATTAAGTAGTATAATATATTTATAATATTTATTAACATAGTATATACATTATACATTAGCTGTAATGAGTAGGTAAATAAGAAGAAAAAATTTCTAATATGATTATAATAACCATGTTTCACTAATCGGCAATATCTTTAATAGTTTTACTTTTGATTGAGACTGGATGAACGACTATAGTCCAAGCCAAAAAAAAAAATTAAAAAACAACTGATGTTTCATTTCAGTTCAGAGATGAGCCACCATCCGCATACGTCTCTTTTGGTCTCTCCAGACCTCTTCAGTGACCCTACATGAACACCTCTAAGTATTAGTAGTATTGTGGTCAGTGAACACTGTAGAAAAATTTGGTGAATAAATTCACAGCTTCCTCCCCAGAAGTACTTTGATCATTTCCTAAATATAAATGGCATGGTACATCATATTTTTTCCTGCGACTGTTTATATATTTCCAAAAAGTGCGTGAGTCACTATTAATTCTAAATTCAGAATATCTAACATATAAATTATAACAATCTTTGCTTAGTCTACTACATTCAGATCTTAAGTTATGAAAAATAACAAAATCATAATTGTTGAACATCTTATACCTTTTATGATATTTTTTCTTTTCTATTATTAATCGTTTTAACTCCGGGCTAAACCAAACTGGAAATGTACTTACTTGTCTTACATACTTTTTGAGGAACATAAGAATTTATTGCATGATTGATAATATCGTAAAATTTAGACACAGCGTCCTCAATATTCAAAGCCTTTAGTGACTCCCAATTTATTTCCGACAAGAAAAAGTTCATACCAATGTAATCACCGTTTTTAAAATCATAATATGACTCGCACTTTAAATAATCACTGTTATTTATTGTATTAACATGGAACATTACACCATTGTGGTTAAGGGAGTTAGGAAAAATTAAATCAGCAGCATTTACAACACTCAACTAGTTACAATTAGAAAAGATTAAGTCTAAAATTACATTTCTACTATTGGACACAAAATTATTTTGAAAAAGGTTGTAGAAACTATAGCAATTAACCATATGTAAAGCTGGTGAATTTGGTGGATAGTTCGATAAACTAACTCCTAAATTATCGTTTGTCCACGTAACATTCGGAAGATTAAATTCCCCAGATATAAAAACCTTAGAGCAGTTATTGTTCATTAATGTAAAATCAAGAACATTACAATGATCTTCATATATTTCATGATCAGATCGTGGCGGTATGTACACAGAGCCAAAAATAAGTTTTTCTATTCCAATATTAACTAGTACAAAAATTTGTTCAACTTTAGTATGAGGTATAGATAGAGCAAAACTGTTAAACTTTTTCTTAACGGCTATAAGGACACCACCACCTCTTCCCTTATCTTTAAAATGATCAAAATTATCACGATCTGCTCGAAAGATATTATAATCAGAACCCAAGCCCAATTCTAAATCAGAATAGCTATTTGTCAACCATGTTTCAACAAGTATAATAACATCATAACTCGAACACAATACACTTAGACTAAAATCTATCAACTTCGTACGCATGCCTTCCACATTATGAAAATAAACAGATAGCTTTGAATGATTTAAATTAGATTTATCCCTATATAACGTATGGTCCCAAAGTTTTGGGAAAAATTTCACCTGGCCTGATTGAGAAGCAAAATGCATTTAACAAAGAAGGCCATGGAATTGAAATGTCATCAGTTATTGACATTTAATAAACAAAGCAGAATATTTTGGTTTGTGCTCTGCAAAATGTCTTATAAAATTGATATTCGTCGAGTTGTTTATAATATGGTTGGGCGAATGTCGAAACGAGATATTGTTAATATTTATGGAGATCAAAACATAAGCAAATCGACAATTTATCGCACAATCAGAGAATGTGAAGAAGGGATACCATGTGTTAACTTGCGTAAAAGTGGCCGACCGCGGATTTTGAACCATATAAGAGAGGCAAGACTGATTGAAGCAACTAAGAACAAAATTTGGGTCTCACAGCGAAAACTGGCCAGAAGATTTCATGTTGGAAAGACTACAGTATACAGGACCCTATCGAGTAACAATATTATCTACCGGAAAAGAAAGAAAGCTCCAAAATACACAGAGGATCAATTAGAGAGAATTCCGAGATGTTGCCGCGCGTTAAGGCGAGTGCATTTCGTCAACAAGTTGATCGTGATGGACGATGAAAAATATTTTACTTCGTCCAACTCTGAAATGAAAGGTAACGATGGGTTTTACACGAACGATTACGAAAATGTACCTGATGAAATAAAATTCAAAAGTAAGAAAAAATTTGAGGACAAAATTTTGGTATGGTGTGCAATTTCTGAGGCTGGCTTTATATCACAGCCCTACATTGGTGTTGTTCGAGGCGAAGCCTTAAACGCAAATATTTATATTCAAAGATGTCTCTCTAAATTGCTTCAGTTTGTGAACACACATCATGCAAATGATCAAATATTCTTTTGGCCAGATCTTGCTTCATGTCATTACGCGAGGATCACAAGGGACTGGTACGAAACTAACAACATTACCTTTGTACCGAAAGCAGACAATCCCCCCAACCTACCTCAGGCTCGTCCAATTGAAGAGTTCTGGGCAATATTAAGTCGGAAAGTCTATAATAACGGATGGGAAGCACAAAATCAGGAACAGTTAAGACGCCGCATATATACAAAAATTAGAGAAATTGACGCCGAGGTCGTCCAAAGGATGATGCAACGTGTCAGGGGAATTATTAGGCAAATCGAAAATAATGGTCCCTTGTCTGTCATTTGAATTTTGATTTATAATAAGGATAGTTAAGTTAAACTGTTGAATAATTTAATAAAAATATAAGATTATTGTGGTCAGAGTTATATGCTTTTGAAATTTTTCCCAAAACTTTAGGACCATACGTTATTAGTTTTTTTCTTTAATAGGTAAAATTTTAGGAATTCCACGCACATACTTGATAGTCAGATTTGTTCCACCAGCACTTTCTTTATTTCCAGTTCCTTCCTAAGTTCATTTAAATAATTCCGCTGACTGATAGTAAGATCGGATCTTACTCTAATATTTAAAGGTAATTGACTTCGGTTTTTTAGTACACGAATATCACTAACAGAACTGTCCAGAATTGCTTTAATTGGTCGAGGCCTATAAGAATTATAAAAATAAATCTGCGTATCGGACGCTGTAGCGGTAGCTACATCTATTAAAGAGAAATGAGAATAAGAAGTCCCAGATCTAAACAATAAATCTGAAAATTCTCGTGGAACCACTTTCTAGTAATTTAATCTCTGCTTTTTACAATTGATAAGGCAAGCAGACGACGAATAAAGGAGATGAAAGGGACTCTACCATATGCAGTCACATTCCGTCTATTCGTTTAGGGAAAAATTCCAACGAAAGTTGATTCCGTGTACTTAAAATATGACTAAAAAGAAAAATTAAAAATAACTTATAGACGGAGAGCTAGAGGCGAGAAATCATCGTCATAAGTAATATGGAGTTTGTCATGTGAAATGTGTCTATTTTATACTGATAATTATGACCCCTTTCAGGCTGACACCTCAGTGGATACAGGAAGTAGCAATAATGGATGAAAGGGGAAAGTTGGTGCAGTCATTAAATATTTTCACCTTCTAAACTCCTGGACAAAATTAACGCACCACTCATATTTTTCTCAATAATCTTTATTTATTGATAATTTACTGTACGACAAGTTGCCTATGGACCTTGTTTGACAGTGACAGTTGTTATGTACCCTAATAATAGTCTTGTTTAAACAATAATTTGTATTAAACTTGGTTTTAGACTAAAAGTGAGTTAAACTTTACATAAAAGGTGCCGATTAAAGCAAAGTGCTTGTGAGAAACAAGCTTTTTATTGTGATATTTTTCATCACATGCATGTTTGGAAGGTCATTTGCATAAAAATCAAATAAAAAAATGAACTGCCAAAGAAATTTGTCAATGGAGGAGGCAGTGCGAGCATCGACTCTCTTAGATCAAGGATATTCAATGCGATACGTTGTAGGTTTGTTAGGAAGACATCATTCCAGCATCAGTCGCAAGGTGAGGCGATATAATGAAACAGGGTCGTACCATCGAAGGCCAGGGCAAGGGCTAAAACGTTGCACTAATCAAATGAATGATCGTTTTTTGAGACAACGTGCTCTCAAAGATAGGAGAGTCGCCAGAAATTTGCTAAAAAATTAACTAGCAGATGTTCGAAATGTCGCGATATCGTCTCGAACAGTTAGAAGACGTTTACATGAAGCAGAATTGAGCAACAGGAAACCAGCCAAAACACCCTTGCTTACCAGAAAACACAGGGTTCAGAGATTGAATTTTGCAAGATTGCATCAAAATTGGACCATCGATGATTGAAAACGAGTTCTTTTCTCCGATGAGACTAGAGTAAGCCTAAAAGCTCCAGATGGTCGTGAGCGTGTCTGGCGAAGGCGAGGAGAAAGGATTGCCAGCTGCAATATCTCTCCTAAAGTACCTTTTAGTGGTGGCTCTAAAATTTTTGCGGGGGAATTTGTTTTAAAGCTCGTACGGAGTTGGTCCTCATACGTACGAGGTCTATGAATGCCCATTATTACTTAGACAACATTATTGTCGAACATGTAATGCCTTTTGCTCCGTTTCTTGGACCTAATTTTTTATTCATGCTACACAACTCTCGTCCTCATGTGGCTCGACAGGTTATGGGCTACCTAAATGATGTTAATATTCCATTATTACAGTGACCACCTAACAGTCCGAACATGAATCCTATAGAGCATCTATGAGACTCTCAAAAAAAAAGATTCGAAGTCGTACACCCCCTATTGCCAATCACAACCAACTCATTGAGGCCGTTATTGAAGAATGGGAGAATATTCCCCAAGATTTTGTTGAACATTTGATTTCAAGCATGCCTCGACCCATAAATACAATCATAAGAAATAGAGGAAGGCCTACACGGTATTAGTGTTGACCCAGATGCATTTTATTGTATTATTTTACTGATTTTTTTCTTTTTGCAATTTGGAGTTATGCTAGCTTATTTACGCATTTCCGGCAAAAACAAATTTTTAAAGAGTCCATAAGGCAAATTAAGGTCATGATAAAGTCATGTTGGACTTATTTGTAGGTGTTTATTATTATTTCAATGTAAGTTAGTTTTATTTTGTGTTCATATTGTAAATATTTAGATTAATTAAAGTGGTGCGTTAATCTTGTCCAGGAGTTTATTTTATTAAACCTCCATCGATTTGCATGAAAATTGGTGAGTAGTTAGATCATAACTCAAGAAACAAAACTGATATGGTGCCAACGTGCGCTTTTACCCTGGGGGTGGATGCCACCCCTTCTCGAGGGTGAAAACTATTTTATTAAAAATAACCCCACTAATCGATAGAGGGACAAATTTTAAGCAAAATTTGTTACTTCTAATTATTAAAATAAATCAATACTTTTTGAGTTATTAAAGATCAAAAATTTGAATTTTTCGTGAAATAAATGCATGATGTAAAGCGGTTTTTCGTGAATAATTCAAAAACTGTAAGTTTTATCAAAATAGTTGTGATTACCAAAATTGAAGAAAATAAAAAATAAAAGAGATTTATTATTCGAAAAACCTTTGAGAATTAATAAAAAGTGAGTTATAGGTGATGGAATGTATATTTTTTTCGGCTAGTACCCAAATTTAAGTATTCAAGCTCAAATAACGGGAAAACGGTGCATTTTATAAAATATATTTACTGAACACTTGTCAAAGTACTCAAGAATACCTATCAAGTGAGCTCCAGATGAAGTTTATAACATCAAAGCTAAGCAAGTGATGATGAAAATAAGAGAACCCTTTCGAGTTTTTAGGAAAAAGTGAAAATTAAAACATACGCTATTTATATATTGATTTTCAAATTTGTTAACAGAATAATTTTTAAAGGAATTTCGGGAATGAAGTTAGGATTATAATTTATTATAAGTTCGTTTTATTACAATTTAAATAAAACAAGTTAAAAATGCGAGCATTATTATAACGAAAACTTTGTTTTTTATGTATTTAAATTCCTAATATGAAAAATTGCTATTATGAAAATTGTTTAGAATTAAAAATTATGTTTAATGTGCAATTATATCCTGCTATTTAAATATTGTGGGCTATAAAGGCACTTTACTGAGCGAATTTCTTGAGCGAAATTTATATTTTTTACACATCGACTAAAATCGATACAATTTTATATAAGCTTATGTTTATGATTGCATCTTGGATTTTAGACCGTGCAGATCTTTTTATGATGAATAATTTGTGTTCGTAAAATTAATAATAAAAGAGTTATAAATGAAAATGATGATTGGTAGGTATCTCTAATTTGAGAAAAAAATTAAATATTTTCTTTTTATTAGAAGAATGTAGATAATAGTTACATTATTATAATAATTATTAATTATTTAATTATAATAATAACAACTATTGCATACAGGGTGTCCCGGAAAATAGTGCGTTCCTTAAAGGTATAGGTAGAAGGCACCATGTAGAACAAAAAACTCTTATAACATTTTTTTCTAAATTCAACCGTTTGACCAAAAAACTATAAAACATTTTGGAACGCAAATTCAAATCTGGCAACTCTGTGAAGTACAAAAATCTAAACGTAAATAGTCCCATGTTTAGTAAACAGATAATTTGGAAGAATCCTGTTTAGTGTCAACGCCGAAAATGTTTTTGAATCGTGTGTTCATGAGTAATATTATGATATTATGTTGTTTATTTATGGCAGATCAATAAATGGAGAGGCATAATACCTAATAAAATTCTTTCAAAATGTTTTGCTGGAATTTCTCGTCGTATGAGTGCATGTTACTCTATGAATTCATGTGTTCGCAAAAGTGGTGGTTCAGTTAAAATATGTGTTTTCATCTTAAAATATGTAAGTATAATTCGTTTAAAATTATGCCATATTTCAACTACATTTAAAAAAAAATTATAGTAAACAAAAATAGTAAGTATTAGGTTGGATTATTTTAAATACTGTAAGACACAAACGAGTTCTTATTCACCAGTGCGTAACATGTTGCCAGATTATTAAATTTTCTGAAGATTAAAATTCAGGTATATGGAAACCAGTGTAATCTTTTTTTTTGGAAACGGCTAACTTTAGAAAAAAATGGTATAGGACTTTTTTGTTCTAAATTGTGTATTCTATCCATACCTTAAAGGAACGCACTATTTTCCGGGACACCCTGTATATTAGAACACAGTTTTTAATTCCAAACAGTTTTTCGTAGTAACAATAATTTAAAACAGTGTGAAAAAAGTAATTTAATCTTGAGCGAAATTCATATTTTTTAAAGTACCTCCTATAATATAGATAAAATTTGCTCTCTGATGATTGGATCGTAGGTTTTAGACGATGCAGAACTTTTTATGAATTATAACTTTATTTCGTAAAATTAAAAATAAAAAGTGTCCCATAATATTTGTGTCCAACTTCAGTAGACACACTGTATATTATACAATATAATATACATAATACATAAATCATTGGGTAGACAGCACCAAAAATTTGTAACCTGCCATTTAACATTACTTACATTAAAATTAATAAGTAATATTTATTTATTTGATATTTCAATTCTTTTACAGTTTATATGAAGTAATATATTTTTGAAATAATATAAAATTTTCATTAACATTTTTACGTACAGTGTCTCCATTGTAGAATTATCTCGCTATTTAAAATTGCTAAAAAATCATAAATTGCTGTCCCGAGATGCAACTTATCTTTTAGGTCGGTTATCTCGAAGATGGTTTGAGATATCGAAATACCGTTTAAAGATTTGGATTCAGGAGACAAAACTAAATTGACATCGTTACATAAGCTCCAAATATTATAGGGGTGGCAACGCAGGAACGAACGAACGGACTTTGCGAATTTATAAACGAAATCAAAATTTTCGTTGAAAATACTATGTATGTTTCACTTTCTCTGTCACATTCACTGAAATCGCTATCATAATTATTTTCATCACTTTCGCTATTATGAATGTCATCATCAGCTTGCTCATCATCCATCTCATCGTCTGTTTCATTCTCAAAAATAATATCTCTAACAATCTCTGGCATTTGAGGCCCTTCAAACCATTTGAATTTATATGTGTTATCTTCAGCAAGTTCCCAACCATTTTGTTCAATAACCAGATCTGTTGGATTTTTTTTATAGGCGTTCAACCAAATACTTGTAATGTATCGTGCTCGTAAAAGATGTTGATATAGCTCAGATTGAGATGGATATATTCAATACAAACGCCGACTCCGAAATGACAGTAGCAAGTACCTATACAATAGCGTCAATTTAAGAGCACATGCGTGAAGTTACGAATGATAAAAAGAACATATTATTATTATTTAAATGTATGTTACTAAAATATTATTTTTATATTATTTCGATATTTAATTGAATTTTTTCTATCGATATAAACTTAGTGGCGGTTCTAGCCAGGGGCAGGGGGGCAGCCGCCCCCTTCAGTTTTTACAGTACTTTTGTACTATAATTTTCGTTAAAAAGGCACGTTATCTTGTTTATTTAGCGGTTGTGTTCCCTTGTCCCCCACTTTTTTTGGTCTAGAGCTTGCCCTGTATAAACTGAATCTGTACAGAAACTGAGGGTGTCCAATAATGGGCACATTTGACATAATATTCAAATACATTTTTGCTATATTTTATATAAATGTCTTAAAACAATTTTAAAAACTTATATAAATAATATAATAATTAAGCTCCAAATTTTTGGAGCCTAAACTTTGAAACATGTTTGTAGCATAATGTTTAATGGTATCATATTTCTAAGTACTTTGACAAGTGTTCAGTAAATATATTTTATAAAATGCACCGTTTTCCCGTTATTTGAGCTTGAATACATAGATTTGGGTACTAGCCGAAAAAAATATACATTCCATCACCTATAACTCACTTTTTATTAATTATCAAAGGTTTTTCGAATAAGAAATCTCTTTTATTTTTTATTATCTTCAATTTTAGTAATCATAACTATTTTGATAAAACTTACAGTTTTTGAATTATTTACGAAAAACCGCTTTACATCATGCATTTATTTCACGAAAAATTCAAATCTTTGATCTTTAAAACTCAAAAAGTATTGATTTATTTTAATAATTAGAGGTAATAAATTTTGCTTAAAATTTGTCCCTCTATCGATTAGTGGGGTTATTTTTAATAAAATAGTTTTCACCTCTTAGAAGGGGTGACATCCACCCCCAGGGTAAAAGCGCACATTGGCACCATATCAGTTTTATTTCTTGAGCTATGCTCTAACTACTCACCAATTTTCATGTAAATCGATGGAGGTTTAACAAAATAGGAGGTGAGAACCTTTAATGACTGCGTTAACTTTCCCCTTTCATCCCTTATTGCTACTCCCTGTATCCACTGAGGTATCAGCCTGAAAGGGGTCATAATTATCAACATACAATAGACACATTTCACATGCCAAACTCCATATTACTTATGACGATGATTTCTCGCCTCTAGCTCTTAGACTATTATGTTTCATTTCGGTTCAGCGATGATCCACTATCCCCATCCGTCCGTTTCGGTCTCTCCAGACTTCTTCAGTGGGGCTACATCATTATTAATATTATTATTCTTCTTCTTCTTCCCCTTTATAAGCAATTCTGCTTGTTCATTGGCGGATTGATACCTCTATGGAAGGTTGTCAATCCATCTTCTCGGCCGATACTTCTTCTGCCGATTGGTGATTTATCTCGTGCTATTTTGACCACACGTGTCTTCCCCATTGTGGTTATGTGGTTGTTCCATTCTTTTTTTCTATTTAGTGTCTATTCGTTTATACACTGTACGTTACATTGTCTTCTAATATCTTCGCTCCTCTTTCGATCTATCAGTGTATTTCCTGTAATTCTTCTCAGTATTCTCATCTCTGCCGTTTCCAGTAGTCTTTGTGTTGTGGCTGTATCGGGTCTTGTTTCTGATGCATATGTCATTATTGGTCTTACACTGGCTTTATAAATTCTTGACTTCATCTCAGTGTTAATATGTCGGTTTCGCCATATAGTGTTATTAATATTATTATTTGTATTACCTCAACGGTAAAAATTCGATATCAGATCTGTTGATCAGAGTATTCTGTTGACAAATATCAAAATGAGTTTTAAAGGTGAAGAGTGCAGTTTTCGTACGAAATTTTTAAATTTTGCTGCAAATGAAGTCCGTTTCTATAAGCTGTATATTGCGCGAGTTTTTCCATTTTTTACGATTCTTATGAGATCAATAATGCAGCATGATTAGGCAGAGCAAGAACGAAAAATGGGAAAAGCGGTGTACACGAATCAATACATACATCGGAGGTAGGAAATCTAAGGAGAGCTGGAGAATTCTTAGAAATCTACGTAAAAAGACAGGAAAAGAACTTATAACGGCAATATCACCAAAAGAGTGGAAGGAGTATTTCAGCCACCTACTGAAAGAAAAAAGAAAGGAATTCGAAACATCAGAACTATCCCAGGTCACAGTAGGAGTAACAGAATCTCCAATAAGGCTATCCCCCAATGAAATAAAGAAAGTATGTACCGAACTAAAAAACGTTAAAGCACCAGGAGCTGGGGGGATTCCAGCCGACTTTATAAAAAACGGAACTTCAAGACTTTACGAGCACATAAGGAAACTTCTACAAAGAGGCATCGACAACAAAGAAGTCCCACAAGAATGGAAATTATCGTATATGTCAGCAATTTACAAAAAAGGAGATCGAAAACAATATGATAACTACAGGAGTATTTCTGTTACACCAACAATCAGTAAAATATACGGAGGGATCTTAAAAAACCGAATAGAAGACGAATATAAGTAAATGGAGACAGAAGAACAAGCAGGATTTAGAACCGGAAGATCTACAATTGATCATCTTTTTGCAATCACACAAGTCATGGAAAAGAAAACAGCGGTTAACTTCTTGTTCTTCAGGTGCTATCTCCGCTACAGAGGTTGGCAATAATCATAGCTATTTTAATTTTTGAGACAGTAGCTCTAAATAGTTGTTTTGAGCTGCATCCAAACCATTCTCTCAGGTTCTTCAATCATGAAATTCGTCTTCTTCCGATGCTTCTTCTGCCATCTATCTTTCCCTGCATTATGAGTCATAGGATGCCATACTTCTCGCCCCGCATCACATGTCCGAGATACTGTAGCGTCTTTTCTTTAATTGTAAGTTCAACTTCCTTCTCTTTACCTATTCTTCTCAGTACTTCATTGTTTGTAACTCTATCTACCCAGGAAACCCTCATAATTCTTCTATAGGTCCACATTTCAAAGGCGTTAAGTCGTCTCATTGTCTCTACATTTAACGTCCATGATTCCACTCCATAGTATAGAACACTGTAGACGTAACATTTTGTAAGGCGTACTTTAAGAGCTAATGTTAAATCTTTGCTACATAGGACCTTTTTCATTTTTTTCATTTACAGTGGTTAACCAAGAGATTCATTTCGTATATATTGCTCTGAAAAAGGTCTACGACAGTGTACATTTGGTAAAGTTATGGTAGGCAATGGAGAATACAATATAAACATAGAAATCATAAAAATAATTAAAAATTTTTATAACAACACGAAGAAGTCCGAAGAATCGGCCTTGGGTGCGCAGCATTTGGAAAACTGAGAGAAACTTTTAAAAGTAAGCGAGTTGCCCACATGCCTAAAGAGAAAGGTATTTGATCAGTGCGTCCTCCCAGTCTTGACGTACGGATCAGAAACACTTACCTTAACTAAAGCCTCGGCTACCACACTAAGAGTCACGCAGAGAAGAATGGAGCGGTCAATGTTAGGAATAACTCGAGATAAAACCAGAAACGAAGAAATCAGGAGAAGAACAAAGGTGACTGACGTCATCGAAAGGATAGCCAGGTTGAAGTGGAGATGGGCAGAACACATAGCCAGAATGACAGATGGGCGATGGACAAAGAGGTTATTAGAATGGAGGTCAAGAGAAGACAAGAGAAGCGTCGGTCGGCCGCCTACAAGATGGATTGACGACTTAAGAAAGCTAAATAAAAACTGGATGGGAGCGGCGCAGGATAGATGGGGTTGGAAACAAGGGGAGGAGGCCTATGTTTAGCAGTGGACTTTTGAGGCTGGATGAAGATAACAACACGACCACGAAAATTAAGGAAACAAACTCACCGAAGGATTTCTGACAAATAAAGGGCTCAAACAAGGATGCTGTCTCTCTCCAACACTTTTTAAAATATATTTGGACGCTGTTTCACGTTTGAGGTACCAATTGATATCGAGGTGAAACAATGGATATTTTATTCATCCATGTTCAAAATCACATCTTTTTCATATGTTCGTATGACGGAATAATTATAAAGGGTATATACCCAAATATTTTTTATTTGGTGGTTAGCATGTTAGATTCTGAGATTACACTGATGATGATCGGTCAACCGATTGAAAACTAGTTATGTCTTTGATGTAGCCCTGTATAGGGATTTTAACAAATATACCTTTTATAAAGATTTTATGTTTTTATGTATTTTATGTATACAGCCAACTACAGTAAAATTTTTTATTCGTGGATTTCTAATTAACAAGGTCGTTGAGTACGGAGAAGAATATGGATTATCAATAAACATCCAGAGAACTAAATTTATGAGTAAATAAAACGGGATAATTCCCGAAGGTTGGCTTTATACTATCTAATTAAATAAAATTTAACGTGAAGTAAAACACTCCCTGGTGTAGTTGGTATATTTTAATAAAAATTTTAAATTTTTAAAAATCCAAATGGATTACGTTCAAAACGTTTTCGGACCTATCAGTCCATCATCAGTGAACTCCCTGTCCTTGCAAAATAGCCACAATGCCAAACACTGGTTAAGTTATATGTTCCAACTACATTTCAAAAAGTATAAAATAGTTTGGCTTAAAGTGGATGCCAATGGATTACTTCCAGCAACATGATGCTCAACTGCTTGACGTTAAAATATTTTTTTTTGTTATTAGGTCTTCACTGAGCTACGTTTAGTCTGTTGAGATTTACTTTTTGAACTGTCTGTTTAGATTGACAGACTAAACGTAGCTCAATGAAGACTTAATAACAAAAAAAAACATATTTTAACGTAAAGCAATAGAGCATCATGTTGCTGGAAGTAATCCATTGGCATCCACTTTAAGCCAAACTATTTTATACTTTTGCAATGTAGTTGGAACATATTACTTAACCAGTGTTTGGCATTGTGGCTATTTTTCAAGGACAGGGAGTTCACCGATTATGGACTGATAAGTCCGAAAACGTTTTGAACGTAATCCTTTTGGATTTTTAAAAATTTTAAATTTTTAGTAAAATATACCAACTACACCAGGGAGTGTTTTACTTCACGTTAAATTTTATTTAACCTTTAACTACCCGCGCATCAAGTTATAACATAACTACACGCGTGGCGTACTTTATACGCCACAAGAAAATGCACTTAGAACAGCGGATTCGTTTATTTTTTTTTTTGAAAAAATGCACTAAGTTGTTTGTTATAAACCTTTTTCGGCATCAGTGAATACTTGCAGTTCCTTCTCAGTAAGCCAATTGGGATTTGTAACTGGAATCTGATTCCATGATAAATAAAATTACTAATAAAAATTTTTTTGAAATGTGATTTTTTACATGAGGAAAAGTATTGTTTATAAAGAAAAATATAATTTGTGCCATAATGACTAAAAAACAATTGAAATATGTACTTATATTACTACTTATATTAACCTTTAACTACCCGCGCATCAAGTTATAACATAACTACACGCGTGGCGTACTTTATACGCCACAAGAAAATACACTTAAAAACAGCGGATTTGTTTATTTTTTTTTTTTGAAAAAATACACTTGGTTGTTTGTTATCAACCTTATTCGGTATCAGTGAATACTTGGAGTTCCTTCTCAGTAAGCCAATTGGGATTTATAACTGAAATCATGGAATAACTGGATTCCATGATAAATAAAATTACTAATAAAAATTTTTTTGAAATGTGATTTTTTACAGGAGAAAAAGTATTGTTTATAAAGAAAAATATATTTTGTGCCATAATGACTAAAAAACAGTTGAAATAAATACTTATATTACTACTTATATTAATATAATCGTGGCGTATATTGTCCACCACCGGAAACAACAAATAATAAACTGTAAAGTACTATCTTCCCAAAACGCCGATTATAACGAAACTAAAACCAAATTGTAAAGCACATTCCAGTGATAGGTTAGAGAGATAAACAAGGTCAAAAATTAAATTTTTAAATATATTTGCAGTAGAATTCTTATATCTGGCGTACAAAATACGCCAGCGCGTGTAGTTAAAGGTTAATATAATCGTGGCGTATATTGTCCTCCACCGGAAACAACAAATAATAAACTGTAAATTACGATCTTCTCAGAAAGCCGATTATAACGAAACTAAAACCAAATTGTAAAGCACATTCCAGTGATAGGTTAGAGAGAAGAACAAGGTCAAAAATTAAAATTTTAAATATATTTGCAGTAGAATTCTTATATCTGGCGTACAAAATACGCCAGCGCGTGTAGTTAAAGGTTAAAGGACCAGGCAACACTGCTTATGGAAAAGTGGTCCCGGTCAAATTTGATGAAAGTTTGGTCAATGATACTTCTTGAAGTGTAGATTAAAAAAGTCCAGGGCACCTGGGTCTAAATAACTACTATTCTCGAGTTACAGCCTTCTGAAGTTATTGAATTGGAGTGCTCGGTTTACGTTAAGTGCACTAATTTACGGTCAACTTAACGAAAATATTTATTATTAGAAGAAGAGAAACTCATGTTTTTCATACATACTTACGTGTTGTATATGAATTCGTGGTCAAAACTAGTTGGATCGTATTTTAGTCTTCAGAAAACCTCCGGAAAGTCTTCAGAACACTAAAGAAGTGCGGTATAAAAGGTGCTGCTAGACCGATATAAGCATTATCATGTTTTCATGAATGCTTCTCAGTTATGGAATACCAGCAAAACTACAGTTCCGCCTTATCTTTAGAAAACTACTGAACAGTGGCGGATCTAGGGGGGATGGGGGTAATTCCACTCGTAACATGTTCCAGAATAATTAAAGAAAACAATGTTGAAACATAAAAAAATACATTAGTTGACATGAAACTTGTGCCGCATATCAGATATAAGACAGGTAGAGAACATGGACTTGATTTCAATACAAAAAAAAAACAAAGTAAATGGTAGTTTGTAAATGCTAAATATTAATTACAATTGTCTATGGAAAAATCGGGTTTAAATCATCTTCGACTATTCGTATGTTAACATTTTGCTGATTTCGGTTAGATGCATCATACGTCGTGTTAACTAACGACCTATCAGGATACTTAACATTGGGTTGATGTCTTGCAAAGCCTAAAAACCATAACACACTGGTGATATGAGCACAAGTACCTACAGTTCTCGAACCAGATTGACAGGTACAGTAGTACCCGTTAATCGGTTCTTCTACAGGCTCATCTTCATCATTATCTTCATCAACCGTATAGGAAATGAATACTTGGTGTTTTGTAGCTTGCCAAAACCTAGAAAATATTCGAACTCTTATGAATCCCGGTTCATCCATATTCTCATCAATTTGAAACTCTTCGTCATTTTCTTTTATTATTTTATCTTGTATGTAAGATGGTGCCAGTTTAATTTGATATATCCCAATCGTAAGGTCTTTTAGGTAGTCTAAGTCGAAAACAGGAAAGTTAGCAAAATCATGATTATGAAGCCTTCTCCATTGACCATTTCTTCTATATGATTATACCTAAGTATGAATATTATAGTTGTTATAAAAATAACCCTACAAAATTATTCTCCATAATATTTTGTATTAAAAAGCTCATCATCATTGGCTGTAGAACCCCTGGTGGACCTCGGTCTGTTCGAGAATCAGCTTCAATTCCATTCTATCCTCCGCCTTGGTTTTCCAATTTCGTACTCTTAACACCCGTAACTCATCTTATCTGGTCCTTAAATCGTACTCTGGGCCATGGGCGCCCATACTCATGGGCAGGGGGCCGTAACCCCCTGGCTTTTTGGGTGCTTTGAATTATGTATATATGGTTATTCAAAGTATACAAAATATAATGTGCAACATCTTCACGTTTGCATCCCCCCTAAAAATTTTTATATGGGCGCCCGTGCTCTGGGCTTACGTCTTTTCGTCACACTATCCGCTCTTTGGTTATAAATGTGTTTTGATGGCTCCATCTCGTCCATTTTCGTTAAATAAAGTTATTTCATTAATTCTGGAACATGTTACCGGTCGAATTACCCCTATCCCCCCTAGATCCGCTACTGTTCAGTAGTTTTCTAAAGATAAAGCCGAACTGAAGTTTTGCTGGTATTGCATAACTGAGAAGCATTCATGAAAACATGATAATGCTTATATCGATCTAGTAGCACATTTTATACCACACTTCTTTAGTTTTCTGAAGACTTTTCGGAGGTTTTCTGAAGACTAAAATAAGATCCAAATATTTTTGACCACAAATTCATATACAACACGCAAGTATGTATGAAGAACATGAGTTTCTCTTCTTCTAATAATAAATATTTTCGTTCACTTGACCGTAAATTAGTGCACTTACTTAACGTAAACCAAGCACCCGAATCCAATAACTTCAGAAGGCTGTAACTCGAGAATAGTAGTTATTCAGACCCAGGTGCCTTGGACTTTTTTAATCTACACATCAAGAAGTATCATTGACCAAACTTTCATCAAATTTGACCGGGACCACTTTTCCATAAGGAGTGTTGCCTGGTCCTTTATGAGGATATCAAAAACCCAAAGTAAGGATGAAAGCCTGACAATTAGAGGTAAAGCCTTAAAACAAGTTGAAAACTACAACTATCTTGGCACAATAATTAATTACACAAACGATTACTCCAAAGAAATCAAAGTTCGAATAGAGAAAGTACGAATAAACTTCAATAAAATGAGATAGGTTCTTTGTGCAAAAAAACTGAAAATATACTTGAGAGTTAGGCTGGCAAGGTGTTATATTTTCTTGACTCTGCTGTATGGGGTAGAAGTATGGAAACTCAATGCGTCAATTGCTAAAAAGTTGGAAGCATTTGAACTGTGGGCGTATAGAAGAATCCTGAAGATATCATGGACCGAGCATATAACAAACAACGAAGTCATGAGTAAACAAAAGAATGGAAATATTGGAAACCATCAAGACACGAAAGCTGCAATACCTGGGGCATGTTATGCGTAATGAGAGATACAACATACTTTAATTAATTATACAAGGGAAAATCCAGGGCAAGAGAGTGTAGGTAGGAGAAGAATCTCATGGTTGCGTAAGTGGAGGGAATGGTGCGCGTGCACATCAATCGAATTATTCAGAACAGCAGCACCTAAGATCAGAATAGCCATGATGATTGCCAACCTCCGTCGCGGAGATGGCACGTAAAGAAGAAGAAGAAGAAGGATACAATTATATCGGGCACCCCTTTTTAACATACAAAATAACATATGAAATAATTTGTATCCATTAAACAGATGGGTGAAGATTAACCTTATGGTGGATTCTCTACTATACAGGGTGTCCCGAAAATATTGGTCATAAATTATACCACACATTCTGGGGTCAAAAATAGTTCGATTGAACCTAACTTACCTTAGTACAAACGTGCTCTTAAAAAAAGTTACAGCGCTTTGAAGTTACAAAATGAAAATCGATTTTTTTTCAATACATCGAAAACTATTGGAGATTTTTTATTGAAAATGGACATGTATCATTCTTATGGCAGAAACATCTTAAAACAAAATTTTTTCCACCACATAAAAATTTTATGGGGGTTTTGTTACTTTAAACCCTCCCAAACTTTTGTTTACGTTCTTATTAATTTATTATTGTGGTACCATTAGTTAAACACAACGTTTTTAAAACTTTTTTGCCTCCTGGTATTTTTTCGATAAGCCAGTTTTTATCGAGATGTGGCTTCTTTTTTAATATATTTACATAAAAAATTTATGGGGATTTTGTTCCTTTAAATCCCCCAAATGTTTGTGTACGTTCCAATTAAACTATTATTGTGGTACCATTAGTTAAACACAGTTTTTTAAAACTTTTTTGCCTCTTAGTCTTTTTTTGATAAGTCACATTTTATCGAGATGCGGCTTCTTTTTCAAAATAGAGCTAAACATGTAAATTACATATAAATAAATTTTCAGATTATTAATACAATTAATAGGTCTATAATCGTACTTAACCATATACAATAAATATGTGGTGGATTCGACAAATATTCAAAATATCTCGATAAAGACCAGCTTATCGAAAAAGTACTAAGAGGCAAAAAGTTTTAAAAACATTGTGTTTAACTAATGGTGCCACAATAATAATTTAATTGGAACCTACACAGAAGTTTGGGGGGTTGAAGGGAACAAAACCTGCATAAAATTTTTATGGGGTGCCCAAATTTCAGTTTAATTTTTTTTAAGATAAGAATACCATAAGAATACCACATGTCCATTTTCAATAAAAAATCTCTAAGTGTTTTCGATATATGAAAAAAAATCGATTTTCATTTTGTAACTTCAAAGGGCTATAACTTTTTTTGTGTGCACTATTGTATATAGGTAAGTGAGATTCAATCAATCTATTTTTGACCCCAGAATCTGTGGTAAATTTATGACCAATCCTTTCGGGACACCCTGTATAGTGCTATTATTTTTATTAGACCTAACCTTCCGCTACCACAACAAAAAATCTCATTTGATTGGAAGTAATCTACTATGTGAAATATGCGTGATCTTGACTCTGTTGATGACAGTAACATTAACTTTTGTGTGACCTAGTTTATATTTAGATATTCGACACAAATCTTTATATTTGGGGTTGTTTTTAAGTTTCTTGCGTCTTCAAATTTAGTGGGAAAGTTGGATAAATATATTGGATATAAGATCACATCTTTGGAAATAATTGGATTATTCATGTAAGGGTTTAAATGTTTTGTTTTTGAGAGAGCTATAGTTGATAAAAAGAAGGAAGATGTAGATAAAGTTATTCAGTTTTTTTATATCTCATCCTGTTATTGAAAACATTTCAACATAGAGAAATACTTCGCTTTTACTCATAGGCGAGACATTAAAGCACTAAACCTGAAAGAAAGATGATGTAGCTTTTTGCGTTCGATTCGGAAAAATGTCAGGAAAAATTGTGAATAAAATTCATGGTGGTAAAATGAAAATTGCGTTTTGTGCATACGAAAAATGCATTGTCAAAGTACATAGACAATGAAAAATTTGCAACCGCTAAAATATCCACAGTTCAATTTGGTTACGCGGGGTTTGGCAAGGTCACTGAAGACGAATGTGATAACGACGATCGTTCTTGAGCTACCTGGTGCCCAGGATGGACCTCATCTTCTTTAGTTTCATGTTAATTTCATTCTACATCAGTAGAAAGTCATTCCTCGGGTGGTTTCCGAGGTCTCTGAACACGAATATGATAACAACGATGGTCCTCAAAGTACCTGGTGCCCAGGGTCGACCTCATCTCCTAGAGTTTAATGTTATGTACATTCGAAACCAGCCGAAAGCTGATTTCGACAATTTTTTTTAATAAATAAAAAACATGAATAACAAATAATCATATCATTCAAATTTATTTCTTCCTCATCTCCGTCTGTATCAGGTAATTGATTTTCTTGATTGTTGTCGATATTTATGAAATTGTACCCAGCACAATTTTTACATACTAAATTATAGGGCAATGAACATGTGAATAATTTGGCAAACATTGGCAGGTGTCTTAAGATTCCTCAGGAGATAAAAATAAACTGCACAGAACTTTGGCCAATTTTAAAAATTAATATAAAAAATGAGCATAATAATCATTGGAAGTCAAAAGTTCAAATTAAAGAAAAATGGTATTCAGAAATATAATTAAAATTTCCAGAAAAACCCTGGTTTCACAAATTACCATACATGGATAGAAGGCATATGACAAAATATAATAAGAATGAGAACAGGATATTGTTGCACAAGCTCACATGTATATAGATTAAAAGTCAAAGAAAATCCTTACTGTGAATGCGGCAAAATTGAGGATCTAGATCACATTCTTCTACAGTGCCCAATAACAGTATCCAAACAGTTTAATCTGAGAATCGAACTTACAAAATTAGGAGTACCAAAGAATTCCAATGTTCAAAATATATTACAAAATCTTACTGATGAACAAATACAGGCAGTGATTAATCATTTAAATATTAACAAAATGAATTTATGAGTTTAAAATAATTTGACCCGCACTTCTTTTAAACATCCCACAATACTCCCCCCATTTAGGTTTTCAGCATTGCTTACAGCAAGACGAGCTGCAATACAATCAAATGTATTGTCAGATGCACAAGTATGCAAGCCAAGAAAAAGAGTAAGAAGAAGACCGCCGGTCTACAGAATTTTTGAGCACGTTTTATAAAGAGTGTCCCAAAAATTTATGAAAGCTTTTGACTGTTTTTTTCTTTAGATTGTAACTTTTTATTGCTTTGCTGGCACTTACACAACCTTTTGTCGAAATTTTCCATGAGCATTTTACATAAATGTGCTGAATTTCAATGACGCGGCGTTTAATTTACTACTTCAATCCAATGGTGGTTGTATGCTTGTTAACAGAGACATTTGACCTAAAATGACTGTAAAAATAAATCCAATGATGTTAAATCACACAATTTAGGAGGCCAATTCTGATCACTGAAACGAAGGAATACACAACCAGCAAATGTCTCATACAGTAATTGCATTGTTTCACAGGCTGTATGGCATGTGGCACCGTCTTGTCGAAACACTATGTCTTCCACATTAATGTTATCCAATTTAGGCAGCAAGAACATTCTTATCATGTTATGATATCGAGCACCAGTAACAGTTATGATTTGACCAGCCTCATTTTCAAAGAAGTCTGGTCCAATGATGCCCTAAATCTGTACCACAGACTCGTTGTGGATGCATTTTTTTTCGACAGTCACATGGGATTTTCTGAACCCCAAATGTGCAATTTTGATGGTTAACAAAGCTATTAAGGTGAAAATGTGCTTCATTGTTTAGAATGATTTTGCTCTAAAAAACAGCATCTACTTGTTGATGTTCAACAATCCATTTAGCGAATCTCTTCGCTGTGTATGGTCATTAGGTTTTAGT
The DNA here is from genome assembly GCF_917563875.1 of Diabrotica virgifera virgifera. NCBI lineage: Eukaryota > Metazoa > Arthropoda > Insecta > Coleoptera > Chrysomelidae > Diabrotica > Diabrotica virgifera. Next base: position 23,413,468 of record NC_065452.1, read on the forward strand.
GCTTGTATCAATTATTGAACTTTGTAAGCAAGCGTAGGTATGCAGATCTTTAATGAATCTAGGCTGTAGAGAGCTTCTTGAAATTTGTAACTCTTGTTCACGACGTCGAATTGGTGTTCCTGGACTGTCGCCAACACTCTCACGCACTGCTTCGATATTTGCATTTGAGCGGCTTATTTTCGAACGACCAGTGTGTTAAGCTTCATAAGTTGATCCAATCTCCCTAAAATTTTCAATTGTTCTTTACACAGTTACCGAAAATGAATCAATATTCCGACTTTATTAACTCTTATTATCCCCCAAATATACTCTCCTATCATGCTTTTAATATACTGGCCTTGGTAAAATTTCTCAAATTGCATTATATCTTGATGGAAGCGTTACCTTGTTCTTCCAAATAAGCTCCCATATTATCTTTAGATCAATCCAAATGAGAATGTAACATATGCATCTTTAGAGACATTCTACATCTGATAATGGAAAAATTCTTAATCATGGCAATGATCAGCTCGTCATAATTTTCAGCTCTATGTTCTCCAAGAAAACCATGAACTGTTGCCATAACATTGTTTCAGGCTCCTTTCTTCTCATTGCTAAGTATTTGCAAGATAATATCAAAATCCATAATTTTGCTAATTTAAGAACTTATTTTCAGTCGCAAGCAGAGACATCTATACATTTCGCAATCTGCGCAAAAAATGCACATCAGGATGGGTAAACATCTGCATGGGGGTGGCATCTCAATGAGGCTAACCAAGAATATGTCGACAATACAGCGTCGAACTATTGGTTCACATCAGAAAAGATATTTCCCGATACAGAAGGTTTCGCACTTGCCATTTAGGATCAGGTTATTCCAACTAGAAATTACTATAGCCAAATACCCAAAGGTCAAAAACGACAAATTCCGATATGGATGTCAAGCCCACGAAAACCATTTAACATCCAACCGTGATTTAGTAGGAAAGATTCTTCACCAGATCTAGCTATCAAACTGGGACTTCTCCAAGCCGACCATCCCCTTATTATCGATACGTCCCTGACAGAATGCTTGACAACGACAGCTAAGCGTAAGGCCAGACAGGCGATAATTTACGACGCCGTAAGAGCAGTAAGCGCTGTAAAATAAAGCGGCAGTAGCCGTCGTAAAAAGCATGGCCAGACGGGAATGTAAATTACGGCGTATGTCGCGAGATGTAAATACAGTGTTTTGGAAGTTGTGGCTAGATAAGCTACGGACCCAGGTCCATTCGTTTGCGACACAGGCCGAAGATGGGCCCGTTCGATGTTCCTGCGCGATATTTTACAGCTCAGTCTGGCTATCCACTATTCTCACCGTGGGACCCATTTTCGCGCTTCATTTTACGGTCCTTACGGCGCCGTAAATTATCGCGTGTCTGGCCTTACAGCCCGTTCACACTTGTCGTGTGTCGGATCCGTATTTTAATCGGAGGTTTCAGTGGCAACGCATTTTATATGGCGCTATTCACATTTATCCGACGCCGATTTTTTGTTGGCGACAACAATAAATGTGGGATGTTTTGCGAGCCTTCTTCGCGCGGAAATAAATTGTGTCGGCTCTCGCTCGCCTCATAGAATGCCGCTGTTCAAATTTGTCGGGGGTCGGGGCTACTGATACCACATAAAGCCAACAGGGAATTCGTGAGATTGGGAAAAATAAATGATGAGATTTCGCTAGAGTTAAATGGTAAATAATTACACAGTGCAGAATATAATTACAATATATTGTTAAATACGATATATTGTCAGATATTATTGTCTTATATTTTCTGATGTGGAAGGAACGTTAATATCATAGTGAACATTTTATTGTCAATATATTAAAATTGAATTAAAACACGTATCAAAAATCAGTGAAGAACTGCCTAGGTAAAAAGAAATGTTATTAAATTGAATCTTCGTAATTGGGTATTCACCTTATTTGTTCTCATAAATAAAATTGTCAGATTTTTATTAGAGAAGAGCATTATTTTAATGTCATCACCAGCATTAGATAGGTATACAATTTCAGGATATTGCTTATTTACCATTACCATTTAGAATATTATTTATGCATGTCATTATATTTAATCTAGTTTTTAAAAAATGTTTATTGTATATGCTGATATAGTAAAAATGCTGATTTTCTTATATATTTTGTCTTATTATCACAGTTCCCTCGCGTAGTGTTGCATCAGCTTCGATCTTGGCGACAAGCGAGAACCGATTATTCGAAGTGTGAATAAGAATGCCGACATCCGATTTAATATACGAATCCGACACACGACAAGTGGGAACGGGCTATTAGGCTAAAAGCTATACTGAGATCGTGCTATGCTCATGGACTAACCAGTGGCACATAATAGACCGGATCTCATACTAGTGAATAAACTTACTAGGCAAAGAACACTAATAGATGTTGCTATAACTAATAGTAATATTCTGCGTGTTAAATACAACGGAAAAATCGCCAAGTAGAGATAAGAGATCTGGAAATTCAAATACGAAGACAATGGAGAATGCAAAGTACCCAGACGATATCTATTATTGTGTCTACTACTGGAGTCATTTTGAGGAGCCTCTTCTTCTTCTTTAACACTAGAAGCACCAGAGCGGTCATTTTGACTGCTTTCTATTTTTGACCCTCTGTATTACTTATTCCTAGTTGTTTTAGAAAGTTGATAATTTAGGACTTTTCCTAGATCTATTTGAGGGCTATAATTCCTCCTTTACAGGTACTTAGAGTAATTACTTTTTGAGATGTGTTACTATATACCTAGAAGCACCAGAGCGGTCATTTTGACTGCTTTCTATTTTTGACCCTCTGTATTACTACTTATTCATAATTATTGTAGAAACTTAATAATTTAGGACTTTGCTTCATCTATTTAAGAATTACACTTACAGGTAGGTACTTAGTCTACCTAATTACTTTTTGAATATGTTGACGTCTAACTAGAAAAAATGCGGTCCTTCTTACGGAGGAGAAGTACCAGATCAGAGCGATGATCAACAGATAAATTTGCACTTGCGTCGGCAATATGGAACCTACTTACAGAGAATTGTATATTTTGCTATACCTACAACTAACTAAAATATATCTATCGACGAACAGCTTTTTCCCACAAAGGCAAGATGTCACTTCACCCAGTAGGTACATGGCGTATAAACCCGATAAGTTTGGATTCAAATTCCGGCTTACAGCTAATTCCTAGTCCAAATATTTATTGCACGGATTTCCTTACCTACGGAAAGATTTACCAGACAATCAACTTCTAGGGGAATATGTAATTAGACGTCTAATGGGCCCATTTATGAATAAAGGAAGAAATGTCACGACACATAAAAAGAATTACGAAAAAAGGCTACCAGCAGTACTGGAATAATAAACCGAGCAAGAAAGGACATTTCTTCGTTAAAAAAAAACGAAAAGATGGAATTGTACAAATCAAAAATGCTCATACACGAAGACTTGAGCTAACCAGGAAAACCAGGTGTACCAGAGAAAAATGATCAAAAATCTTCTAGCGCTGAGTTCTATATACTCAAACAATATTGAAATAGGCATTAATAAAAAGAAGAAACCTGAATCCATTACCTACTACAACCACACAAAATACGGAGTAGACGTTGTAGATCAGATGGCCATAAAGTGTTCAACCAAATCAGCTTCAAGAAGATAGCCGTTGCAGACTTTTTTTTGAATATCTTAGATATGGTAGGAATAAATGCTTGGATTATAAATATACTGCCATCGCCAGTTAACTTGGCGACAGAATACGCACAACGTCACAGAGACTGATGATCACTTCTTAAGCCTCTCTGCAATTTTGGGTTTGTGCGTCTCGCCAAGTTAACTGGCGATGATATTAAGGAAGTTACTGGTTGTCAAATATCTAGGCAAACTTTCCTACTTCAGTTAGCACAAAAATTGCGACAAGATCATATGACTAAGGGCAGGACAACATCAACGGATAAAAATCAGAGATACAACACCTCAGTCAAATAATAAACGTAGGCAGTGACAAAACCCACTGTATCTCGGACATGTGATGCGGAGGGAGAAGTATGGCATCCTGCGACTCTTAATGCAAGGAGAGGTAGATGGCAGAAGAAGCATCGGAAAAAGACGAATTTCATGGCTGAGGAACCTGAGAGAATGGTTTGGATGCAGCTCAAAACAACTATTTAGAGTTACTGACCCAAAAATTAAAATAGCTATGATGATAGCCAACATCCGTAGCGGAGATGGCACCTGAAGAAGAAGTGGCAAACAGGGAACTGCAATAAAAATAAAACATGTGAAATTTGTCATATTATACCAATGTAAAAAATTTGTGTGTAGGTCTTGTACAGCTGGTTCCAAAAAAAACTAATACCACTCTTAAAGCGTATTTTGTAGAAAATTGAGCAGTGTACTTTCTTCTTCTTCTTCTTTTTGTTTTTGGTCTCGCTGCAAGGCAATTACCAGCACGATTTATAGGCGATCTTAATGTAGTCTGGCTCTAAGCGATATCAAAATCGCTGACTATGTTCTTGTAAAAAGCTTTTGATGAGGTGTGAGATAATGAATATGAGTTTAATTTTATTTAATTTAATATATTTTGATGGATAAATACTTATTATTTACATACTGTCACTGTCACTGCCAAATCTTAAAATTTGTCAGATAACTTCAACCTCAAAAAATGGCTGTTTTTTGGATTATTTTATTCTTTGTCTGTCATAATAAATATAATATAATGTCAGACCAATCATACACTGCTCAAAATGATAAAATCTTACTAAGAGTCGTATCAGTTTTTTTAGGAACCAGCTGTACAAGCAAAATTAAAAAATTTTGCTACTAGATAAATTGCGCTTAAATAATTAAATAATTAATTCAAATTAACTAAATATGTCTTTTATTAGTTGAAATTAATTCAATATAGTTTTTTTTCAAGTAAAAAAGGATACGAAAACGACTGGCGATAGAAAATTCTAATACCCGTCATCTTGACCGCTGTTCTGGTGCTTCTAGGTATGTAAAAATGTCGGTGCTTCTAGTGTTCAGTTCCATCTTCTATCGAAGGCTGGAAATCATCATGGCAATGTGGACCCTGTTGACTGCCGCTTTAAACAGCTCTGCACTACTGCATTCGAACCATTCCCTTAAGTTTTTAAGCCAAGATGTTCTTCGTCTTCCCACATTTCGCTTTCCTCAGATTTTGCCCTGCATAATAAGTTGAAATAATGAGCATTTTCTCCCTCTCAATCACATGACCCAAGTACTCAAGTTTTCATCTTTTGACAGTTAATATTATCTCTGGTTTATTTCCTATCCTTCTAGATACTTCCACGTTTGACATTCTTTGAATCCCTAATATTCGTAGGATTCTTCTGTAACACCAAAATTCAAAGGCAGCTAACTTATTCAGATGGACTTGTTTTAATGTCCACGCTTCCAAGCCCTAAAGATGAGTAGAGAACACGTAACATCGAAGCATCCTTAAGACGTAGTTCTAACCTTATATTATCCCGACAACTAAGAAACTTTTTAAGTTTAATGAATGATGCACGTGCTATTTCAATACGAGTCTTAATTTCTTTGGTTTTTCCTACATTTGATGTTATGCATGTTCCTAAGTATTTGTAGTTATCCACACTTTTAATTACAGTATCTTCAATAGTCAATTGGATGTTTGCGTGTGCTGATTTAGTCATGATCATGAATTTAGTTTTCTTTAAATTCATATTCAGTCCGTACTCATGGCATCGTTCATTAAGGCGTTGCATTACGTTCTGTAAATCATTGGTGTTATCCGTTATTATTACTGTATCGTCTGCAAAACGTAGGTTGTTCAAAACTTCTCCATTTATAGATATACCGTCTACTGAATCTGAGAGCGCTTCTTGAAATACCGCTTCACTGTAGACATTGAGGGGTAGTGGGGACAGCACGCAACCCTGACGGTCTCCTCTCTGTATTTTGATATCTTCGGTGTCCTGGTTGTCAACTCTTACCATGACAGTTTGATTCCAATATATAGACAGATATAATTTTCATACCACGACTGTCAATATTTTTGCTTTTTAATATATCTACAAGCTTTTACAAGAGCCTCTTAGAGAACATAAAATAGCTGGGTCTTAATGAATATCTTTATAAGACCATGCAGAAAGCTGTGCTGCATTTGGCGTCCAAATTCATACGAAATTTTTTTGGAGATACTTCGACGTACCAGATGGAGATACACTCTCCATTTTTTTTTTGGAGATACGGTATCAATACTTTTGATACCGTAGGTACCTGGGATGAATTAATTTTCCCCTTTGAAGGAGTGAGAGCCGTATGGTTAACATGTATAAGTTTAAATCTTTTTTAGTAAAACACTTTTTAATCAATCTTTGTGATACTGAAGCGATTTATCTCGATATTAAAAGTAATAAAACTTTTACTGTATAAAAAAGAATGTGATGAAATTGAAAATTATCGCCCCATCTCTATTATTTCGTTTTCGATAAAACTTTTCTGGATAAAGCATTCGGAATGCTCGGTTAATAGAACAGATTGAAAAATATAAAATATTTTACTGTAATCAATATGACTTTAGAAAGAAGTGCAGACTTTTCATACAACAACACAAGCTATTCAGGAAATTGTGGGAGTTAAAGTGAATGGTTTCCAGAAAAGTCGTTTGGTGTCTTTAACATTTGGTGATTTTTCCAAAGCCTTTCATTGCGTCTCCTACAATAATTTACTTTTGGATAAAATACGTAAGTAAATACGCCATTAAAGAAAATGCTCGTGAAGTTCGTATGATTCGCAGATGATGCAACTCTTATGGACGGAGAGCTGGAGCCGAAAAATCATCGTCATAAGTAATATGGAGTTTTTCCTGTGAAATGTGTCCATTGTATATTGATAATTATGATCCCTTACAGGCTGACACCTCAGTGGATACAGGAAGTAGCAATAAGGAGTGAAAGTGAAAAATAAAAAACTATGAAAAAGATTTTTTAAGACACGCTTTTCTTTAGTTGCTTAGTTGCGAGTGACTAAAATTAAAAATATTATAAAAAAAATAAAAAAAATTCAAACTCGAAGGATTGATCAAAAAAAACTGTTCAACAGATTCAATATACAAAAATCTCACACATTCGTTAAAAAATTGAAAAAATCTAACACATTCGTTAAAGAAAAGCGCAGGGCGCGAAAAAAAAGTATCTATCCTCAAACCGTTTATTTGATAAAGACGCGCCCCACGCTTTTCTTTAACGAATGTGTTAGATTTTTTCAAATTTTTAACGAATGTGTGAGATTTTTGTATATTTAATCTGTCTAAACAGTTTTCTTTTCGAATAATCCTTCGAGTTTGAATTTTTTTATAGTTTGCTTTTTAGTTGATTTTTTTATAATATTTTTAATTTTAGTCACTTGTAACTAAAGAAAAGCGTTTCTTAAAATTTTTTTGAAGTTATACTTCTTTAGGCGCGAGGGTAAATTTTTCATTTTACTGGGCGCATGCGACAGTATGGTATAAACGTTATACGGGATCTGATTGGGTGTTAAAATCATCTGTCAATAATTGTTCAATATGGAGATTTTGGATAAACAAATTAATGTTGTGTATATTAGTTTTTATTGTTGTGATGGCAGAGAAAAAAGCAAGTTTAAAATATTATAACGGTCCGAAATTCGTTGTAGTTCTGATCCATCCTGTATACCAAAGTTATTTGAAATTTCAATCTAGTTTACATTTGTAACACTTTCGCTACGCCCTGTATATTGAATCGAAGAATCGTAGTTCCTAGCAGATCTCTCACATGATGTGTGTTTGTCGATTTCACGCTCCCACAATGTTAAGTATTACGCAGTTCTTTCTTGATTCACACGAAAGTCGCATTTATGATCTGTTTTTACGCAGAATATGACGTGATTGTCTTTGAGAGTCTCAGCGATGCTTTGTGGAAACTCGCCGCCAAGGAAGTTAAAAGGTATAAATCCTTCAGTGGATTGTTTTTATCTACACTTTGAGTCGAAAGTGTTTATTTAATAAATTCCATTCGTAGAGATAACGTCTCTAAGTGTCGATAAAATTCTTAAGAGTTGAGTTCTCAGATTTTGACCGTTGGGTCTGACTTAAGCATTTTTCTTCGCGGGCATCATAAGTCTGTTTACGGAGAATCAGCTATTTTCTATTGGCGAAAAAGAATGATGATGGATCAGTAGGATGTCCTAATCATGATTCTCTCGCTACCCGATTGGTAGGGAAATGTTTTGAATGATCATTATTGGACAGAGTAGGTGATGGCTATCAGAATGGGAGGAAGGCTTCTGATGTTAAGAAGGCGTTGATTTTGGAAATAGTTTTTTTGAGGGGATCGAGTTAGGGTTCGAGAAGGAGTTCTGTTGGGTCCGTGACCAAGAAGAGTTCTGTTAAGGAGTTAGCCTCGGGAGGTCTGCAGTGTTGCAGTACCTGAAAGGTTAAGTTACCAGTTTAGTTTGTGTAAGGTGAAGTTATTGTGCAATCTTGCTGCAGAAGCTTTTGTGTTGGAGTTCCATTATGGTCTAAGCAAAGCGTAGACTACCGCGTTCTCGCTGTTTTTAAGCGAATCGCCGATATTATTTCATACCACTTTTGGTATTAAATATTTTTTTTATGCAGTCAGATCCGGAAGTAGGAGTTAGAAGTTTCATTTTGCATTACTAAGTTTAACATTGCAGTCAAATCATGAAGTATATTAATATATTTCATTTTGATCCCGTTTAATATTCAAAAGGACTATTGAGTTCTAAAATATTTTTGTTTGAGTAGAAAGCTGAATTTTTCTATAATTTTTTTTATAAACTATGGATAAACCTTATGTACTGTTGCTGTACCTGTAAATATTGTGAAGTGACTTTCGCGTAGTGAAATAGCGTCTGGGACTTACAAACCAACCAACAACCAGAAGAAAATAGGACAGTGATACGTAAAGATATTATTTTTATGTTTGTAGAACTTTTTGTTTCATTTTTTTTTATTTGATAATCTGGATCTCAATCTGTAACAGCGAGAGATCAGAAATTCATTTTCTTTTTTTTTTAATAAATAATATTTGATTTGCAAAATACAAATCTTATTATTTCCTTTCCTTCTCTTGCATCGTAAGAACAATAAAGAAATTGGCTAAGTATAAAATATTGAGTATAGAAATGCCACAAGAAAATAGCTTCAGAACAACATTGAGTATAGAGTATTGAGTATAAAATATTAAGTATAAAATATTGAGTATAGAGTAAATAAATTAAGTTACGTTATAGTATTTTGTATTTTATATATATTTTCTGAGTGACTATTTATTTTGTTTTATTTTGATTTAGTGACCTATCTATTTGTCTTTTTATATTTCTATTTTATGAAATTTTAGTTGCGTAAGGTAACCAGTGGCGCCCAATATTTTATTTTTGTATTTTTTTATTTTCTATTTTACATCCTTATTTCGATTTTTCTATCTTTTTAATTTTTCTAAGCTAATAAGAGTATATCATAACACCTTTTAAGAATCCACCCCTTTTTAAAGCTCTGAGACAGTAGCGCTCGTGGCCATGTTCTTCATTATGTAACATCCCCCTATATGACATATCAACATCTTGTCAAAGTTCTATTCCCTTTTCATGTTACATAAATTACACCCTCTTTTTGGGGCACGTTACAATATTGTAGTGACTTTTTAAATAGTTTTTAAAAGTGACAGGTACGTAATATTTGTAAATGTTACAATATCCTCATAAAAAATTTCATAGGTAATTCTTACGTACCTATTTGGAAAATTTAAAAAGAACCTACCAAAATAGTATGTAATGCTTTGATTTACATAATTTGATTACCATCAAAATTTCTATCAATATTCAGCTAAAATAATGTTTTCTTACTCTATGTTTTGTTGTATTTTAATATTTCTTTCAATTCTAAATAATTTCAATTCAAAATCAGAATAATTTGGTTAAATTCAGAATCGTCAAAAGTGTAATCCGTTTAGCGAGTTGATCTTCGCACATGATGACACATGGTCTCCGTGGGTAAAATTTTAAGGTGAATGAATTTCAGTACTGACTGCGCTGATAAGCGGGTTCGAACCCTAATGGAAACTTTTATTTTTTTATTTTTTTTATACATTTTATGATTGTAAGTTTACTTATTATATAAATTTTTTTTTTCAGAAAATACGTATTTAGTTAAAATTTTTTCCTACATTGTTCAGAAATCATTTGTGGCATTTTTCAACGTGTTTGTTTGTGTATGTTTTATTCTTTTATTATTTTAATTTTTGGCACTGTTTTAATAAAAATTTTTGAGAAGTAGTAAGTATTAAAATTAGTTTAATATTTAAATAAAATGTAAATAAACTGTTTAAAGTATATTAATTTCGTTGAAATCATATAATACAAGTATAACTTCTTACGTGCGTACAAAGTACACATACATTCTTTTTTATTTTTCATATTTTTTATTTTTTACTTTTTAATTTTACACTTTTCAAGCATTAAAATATATCGTCATGTTAAAAAAAAGATGTACCTATATGATGGACACATTTTTTACATTTATGTCAACATACAGTTTACATTTATTTATTTATTTTTTACATTTATGTACAGTAATAGAGTTTTTGTAGTTTTTCCATCTCTTCTAGTGCTTTACTATTGCACGGTGTGTTCCCTGTTAGTTTCTCGCGAATTACGAATTATAATGTTAATTGTAGCACGAAACGTATCTACCGTTGGTTTTTCTAAGACTAAGCTAAAAACACAAATTTTTTGAATTTGAGTTTTGGTTGAAGTTTTGTTTCGTATCGTATTGAAATTTGTCACGAATAAGCGCCGATGTTTAGATAAACAAAGATGTGAGCATTTAAAATCGTCGCCGCTTAGTATGTTTATAAATGTAATGTACAAACACGAAAAATAGTTGTAATCGGCAAAAAAATTGAAACTTTATTGTTTAGTTATGAAACATAACGTAAACAATTAACGTCAAAAGTGAAATTATGTATAGTTCATATAATTAGCTACAATCTGTAAAAGATTGAAGTTTCTACATTGTAAAAACAAGAGAATTTAAGCATTTTCCATTAAAATCGTTTTTTTATTTAAACAATTAATAGACATAAAAATTCTTTATTGACTATTCGTGTATTGTTCCCGCGAATGCATATGTCTGCAAATTTTAATTCATTTGCATTGAAAAAAAAGGTAGTCAAATTAACGTCTAAAGATTTGACCCAAACGATTGAACTAAAGCAACGCGTTTAATTAGTGCAGTCACTGAAGGTTTTGATCTCCGATTTCGTTGAACCCTCATCGATTTGCATGAAAATTGGTGAACTGTTGTAGGGTACCTCAACAAACAAAAGTGACATGGTGCCAACTTGCGGTTTTAATCTGGGGGTGGCCGCCACCCCTTCTTGGGGGTGAAAATTATTTTATTAAAAATAACCCTACAAATCGATAGAAGTACAAATTTTAAGCAAAATTTAATATATCAAGTTGTCAAAATTAATCAATACCTTTTGAGTTATTAAAGATCAAAGATTTGAATTTTTCGTGAAAAAAATGTATCGTGTAAAGCGTTTTTCATAAATATGTAATTCAAAAACTATTATTAAGTTTTAACAAAAAATTATTATTACCAAAATTGAAGATAATAAAAAATCGAAGTCAATATTAAAGAGAACACACGCCAGCGCGTCCCCCTGCTTTAGATTTTAGACCATTATTAATGTCAAAGAACGTAGAGTATTCTCCTTCAATTCTAAAGCACGAGCTTACATTTTGCATTGTTATTTGGGTCATCTTAACTAACTTAGGTGGGATCCCAAAGTCTATCATTCCATTATATAATGCAGTTTTTTAACACTGTCAGGTTACTTTGAAGTCGACGAAGAGATGTGTTATACATGTTGTAAATGTTATATTCTAGTGACTTTTCTAGAATCTGCTTGAATTTGATATAAAGTTGACTTTCCAGCAGTAAATCCGCATTGATATTGACCAACAATATCCTTTGTAAAATGTTTAAGTCTTCCAAACAATACATTGCCGAAGATTTTATAGGCAGATGCTAACAGAGTAATGCCTCTATAGTTCTTAAAATCCAGTTGATCGCCTTTTTTATGCAACGGACATATTTATTATTCCCTTTAGCCACTCTTCTGGTACAAATTTATTCGGCCATATAAGTACTATTAGCATTAATAAGTGCTATTAGCCGTGTCTATAATCAATGCTGTTAGTTTATGGATTGCTGCAAAAAGTTGATCACCGCCTTTTTCTTATACATTTCCGATCAGAAACTAAGTTTTTATCCTGTATAATTTCACCGTCCATTTTTAATAGTGGTTTAAATTCTTGACGGCTATTATTTAAAGATTTGTATTATTTTCTCGTTTCATTTTTATCAAATTAACTATGTATCTCATTGAGAGTAGTGTTCTGTTCGTATTGCCTCTTCTTACGTCGCGTCGATGGATATGTTTTTCCTCTCTTTTAAGACGTCTATACTCTTCTTTTTTAACATTCTTGACTTGTCATAATTTTGACTTTTAAATTTTGTTTATTACTAAGTACTCAATTGGAAAATCTTAAACTATTTTAAACGCAAGTTTTTAGGAAAAATCTGAGTGTCTGGTTAATTTTCCACCTCAGTGTATATACTTTTTCCAATTCCACCTTCTAAGTTTCCTTTAGCCACGCTACTGTGCTACAACTCCCAAAGGTCTACGTGAACCATTGTTTGAGTTAACAATCTTCATCAGCGATCTGTGTCTTTATTAAATAAACCTCCTTTGTTTTGTAGCTTCCTACCTTGTCCTTGCTGACATTCAGAAAAGTAAATTTGCGGAAAAGTTATTGTTATGGCGATTCTCGTTAACTTTGCAATCTTCTTTTTTAATGGGAATGTATCTAGTGGTAGTAATTTTCAAAATAGGTATTAGATAACTAAAAGCAGCTAAAAGCCAATTTTTCATTTGTAAAATAGTAATACAACAATGTCGTTTCACAATATTAAATCATTTATTAAAAATGTCACGATTTAAAAATTTCCTTACATCTTTTAGAATGAGTATAGTCTAGTCAAATAAAATTGCAATACATGTAAATCAAAATGTAATTCCGCACAGGTGGTGACTTGACCCACGATCAGTTCATCGTCTGATATATTTGCAATAAAATTTTATTTTATCAAGTTAAAATAATATACGACGACAATTTTGATAGAACCATTTATTGCTGACTCTACGTATTTTCAGAAATTAGTGTGGCTGGCTACTGACTAAAAATATCTTAAAATTACAGTTATACACTTCTCCAAGAAATTAACGCACCACCACCTTAAAAGTATAATTTTGGATGTCTCGTATTTCCTAAAGCTGTTGTCCGATTTAAGTGATTTTTTTAATATGTTATAGCCTTATTCTTTAACAATATCGCTGTAATAATATCGTTGCTATACAACTAAATTGTCATTGTATACCGAGAGTGCAAACTTCCAAGCAAACTGTGTTTTTTTTTAAGTTCGCATTTTACTGTGGAATATTTTAGCATTTATCAAATACTGAAATTAAAACCCAGTTATAGCCCCATATTTTATTAATATTCCGTTTTTTAATTCATTCGCTTATGTTGGATAATAAAAAAGTTATGACTTTAACAACTAGCCATGTTTTTCATCAATGCAGGGTACTTTTAAATAAGTATGCACAACTTTAAGGGATAATTCTGCATGAAAAAATAATGATAGTTTGCTTCATAAACGTATGTCCGCAAACGATTGGTTTCCGAGATAGGAGGTGTTGAAATTTTTGTTATAAACTGACGATTTATTTATTGCTCTAAAACCGGTTCAGATGTGCAAATTAATTTTGGTGGGTTTTAAGAGGTAGCTATGTCGAATTTTTTGGCATACAATAATTAAGGATTTAATATTCCCCATTGGTGCGCATACGGGTAATATGACCGTATGCGCGCCAATGGCTAATATAAAAGTCTTAATTGTATGTCAAAAAATGCGCAATAACTACCTCTTAAAACGCACTAAATTTCATTTACACATCTCAACTGGTTTAAGAGCAACTAATAAATCTTCAGTTTGTAAGAAACATTCCAACACCCCCTATCTCGGAAACCAATCGTTTGCGGATTTACGTTTATAAAGCAAATTGTCATTATTTTTTCATGTAGAATTGTCCCTTAAAGTTTTCGATACTTATTTAAAAACACCATATATTGATGAAAAATTTGGCTAGTTGTTAAAGTACCCAACTTTTTTATTATCCAACAGCTTGAATTAAAAAACAAAATATTAAGAAAACATGGGCTATAGTTGGGTTTCAATTTCAGTATTTTATAGATGCCAGAATATTCCGCAGTGTGATGCGAACTTTGAGAAAAAAACACAGTTCGATTGGTAGTTGGTACACCCGGTATACAATGACAATTTACCTGTCTAGCAACAATATTATTACAGCGATATTGTTAAAGAATAAATGGCCCTATTCACAGACGGCGAGCAAGGCACATACGGCGTACGCACGGATACACACATGCGGATCTGTCCGAAGTATCTGTCCGTCGGATATATCCTCCCGGACTAGGGATGGGAAAAACCCACCGGTTATAACCTAAAACCGGTTTTTTTACTCCGCAATAACCGGTTTTGCCGGTTGTTTTTTGTCACGGTTATAACCGGTTTTTTCTTTTTAATGTAATAATCGGTGAAAAACCGGATAAGTTACCTTAGATAATAAAACCTTAATAGTTACCGGATAATAAATAAATAATGAATTCCGAGAAAAAATATTGTTTGTTTAAATTCATCAATAATTCTTGATTTGTTTAATGTTTAATATTCGTTCATGACTCTCACGCTCACTGAAATAATATGGTTAAGAAATGCGATAAGCTGTACTAGCTATTTTGACGAATTCGAGAATAAGCATGTCATGTTTGCTGAATTGAAACATGTTATAATATTAGTATCAATATCAATCAGCTGTGTGCTGTGCAGAATGTGAAGTCATAGTTGTATTATTTATAATAATTATAATATATATACTATAATACTATACTATACTATAATAATATATTATAGTATACCTACACAAACGACCCTGTGGAATCCCTTAAAAAAATGAAAAAATTAAATAGTTTGGTGTATCTTGTATAAAATGTGATTTTTTTTTCGGAAATGTAACGTAAAAACATTTAACACAATAATAATACATCCAGATCAGAATTTTAACAATGATTCATTATTTGTTTTTACTAGTTGTTACTCTCTCGGAGAATCACAAACTATTTATTTTTATTAACCAAAACTATAAAATTCATATTAATCTCAATTAAAAATATAAAAAAAAACCCAAAAGAAAGAAGTAAAAAGCTTAAATAAGTTTTATGTTTGCCTCTAAGAATATTCTTTTCAGCGTACACACATATTAAAATTCTTAAAACCATGTAATATTATATTTAGGTACTATTTACAAGAAAAAAAACAAAACCAAGATATTTGTCAGACTGCTGTATGGTGTGGTGGCTTAGACAGGCAAAACAACGTTCTTTTAAAAGAAGTATTGGTTTAATCCTACCTTATGTTTTCTTTTGTCGATGTTATACACGTGGACAATGTCGTACGGCATTTACATACTTGGATACTTCACAGTTATACAGGTTATATAATATATCGACCCTGGACAAGGGTGTTTCAAAAAACTCACAACATCAAAATGAATTGGAGAGAAAGAAAAATTGCTGGCCTGAAATGAATAGATACATCAGCATGCAAGAAGAGCAGAAGGTATAAATTAAAATTACTAAAGGTTTCCCTTTAGACCACGAATCAGGTGTTAAAAAACAAAGCTTACCTTAAAGATAGCGTGTGGCCAAAAAGAAAGGTCTTGAGGACCTAAATATCCAGATATTTTAAATCCTTGCTGAGCAAGACAATCTTCAACTTCATCAAATTGAATATTTGTTAATTAGTTATCTGGATTATTTCTGATTAAATATCCTCAAGGAGTTTCATAGGACAACACTAACTTGTCCTCATGAAGTGTAAATCAAAAGTGAGCAAGATATGACACTAGACAGGTAAAGACAAAGAGATGACACTTACTAGACAGGTAGCAATGTTAGCTAGATGACACTTACTAGCCTACTTTATGCCTGATTTCTATATGATTTCGGACTTAAAAATGGCTTGATAGCAGCTAATATTCAAGACAATATAAATGCTTGATTTTTATAATTATTTAGGCCAGTACTTGTGACATAAACCAAAATTTATGACAATCTGATTTATAAAAATCGTTTCTAGTTGCTTAGCGACTTTTAACCCGTCACAATCCCACTCTTACTTGCAAAAAGTTTCAAAGAAACTTTTAAGTCCTAACGGTATAAAACAAAATAAAAATAAAACAAAAAAAAATAAAAAAAAGCAAAACCAATAAAAATAAAACATATACTTGTAAAGATAACATAAAATTTTACAATAAAATTTTCAACACATTGTAACTCTATACTTCCACATCAGGAGGTTTAGACTTAATGTCCTTAACCTCACTGTCCTGAGTAACCGGTTTCAAATCTTTTGCATTCCAGGTTTCTACATGAGAGCCATTTTCATCAACAAGTTCATAATTCCATGGGGAGACCATTTTATTAATACTAAATGGTCCTACAAACTTTTGGGCCAATTTTGCGCTGAAATACCTTGTAGCATCAGACTGAACGAAATTTCTTCTCCAAACCATGTCCCCCACTTTATATGTTTCTGTCCTTCTTCGCAGATTATATGGAACTTTACTTTTTTCATACGCTGACTTAAGTTTCTTCCGAACATCAGAAAACAGTTTATCCAGAGATTCCTTCCTTGTTCCGATATTATACTGACCTTGTTCAGACTCATGTCTATTTTTATTGCCATTCACATTGATTTCCCTACCGAAATTAATAAGGTTCGGTGACACTCCAGTGACTTCATGAACCGAACATCGCAAGGCACGTGTAATCTTCGGCAAAAGAAGATCCCAGTGTCTTTGATTTTGAGAGACATAGGCCGTCAACATAGTTTTTATTACTCTATGAACTCTTTCCACGGGATTAGCTTGTGGATGGTATAGCGCTGTAAACTTTAATTCAATACCATAGTTTGAGACAAGTTGTTGGAATGTATGGCCACGAAATTGTGCTCCATTATCCAACAAAATTCTCTCTGGTACACCATAGACTAGAAACACCTCATTTTCTAGCAACTTAACTATGTTGGCTGATGTCGCTGCTCTAATCGGGAAAGCTAAAATAAATTTGGAAAAGCAATCTAACACGGTGAAAATATACGAAAATCCTGAAGTGGTCCTAGGTAAAGGTCCAACTAAGTCTATACTGATGAGAGTCCATGGATGACTGGCAGTCGGCTGCTGAGATAACAATTGACCTCTAGGACGTTGCTGTTCTGGTTTTATCCGTTGACATGTTGTACAGTTCTTTATATATCGTCCTATATCTGATCGCATCTGTGGCCAAAAATATTTTTGACTAAGTCTTCCAAATGTTTTCGAAACGCCAAGGTGTCCATAAGTTGGAGGATCATGATGATCTCTTATAAGGTTTAGTCTTTGTTCTCTTGGAACTACCGTTACCCACTCTGATGAAGCTAGTCCAGGGTATCGCGGTTTTATATTCTTCAAAAGTTTTTTTCCCTCTACCCTCCAAAGTGGATAGTTTCTAGGAAATTTGTTGACCTTTGAAATCATACCCAAGTTCCATCGGTCTAAACTGACCTGTGTAGAAGTAGAACAGTCTACGTCCGAAGCATTTATGCAAGGAACTGCACGAGATAGTGCGTCAGGCCCTAGATGATCTTTTCCTTTCCGGTGTATGACTTCAAAGTCATATGCCTGCAAACACAGAGCCCAACGAGCAATTCTGCCTATGGGGTCTTTAATGGAAAACAACCACTTTAAACTAAAATGGTCTGTAATAACTACAAATTTAGTAGCTTCTAAGTATGGTCTTAGTTTCTCTACAGCAAATAGAACGGCAAGACATTATTTTTCTGTAGTAGAATACTTCCTTTCGGTTTTTGTCAGTGATCGACTCAAGTAAGCTATAACGTGTTCTTCATCTCCATGTTTTTGAGAAAGAACAGCCCCCAATCCATAGTCACTTGCATCTGTCTCTACTATAAATGGTAAAGAAAAATCTGGACACGCCAAAATGGGTGCCGAAACTAAATATTCTTTAACCTTATTCAGGGCGTCCTCACATGTCTTATTCCAAACGAATTGTACATTTTTTCGAGTTAGTTGAGTGAGCGGTGATACAACAGTACTAAATGATGGAATAAATCTCCTATACCATGATGCCATACCTACAATCCGACGAACATCCTGAACAGTTCTCGGTGTCGGTATTCCCAGTATTGCTTCTACCTTTTCTGGATCGACAAGTAATCCAGATTTATTTACTACATAGCCTAAATACTTCAATTCTGAACGACATATTAAACACTTCTCTCTATTAAGAGTAACACCAGCGTCTCTTAAACGCTGAAACATTGTCTCTAAAACTTTTAAATGCTGCTCAAACGTTGATGTACAAATAATTATATCATCAAGATATACAAAAATATAACTGTCTAATTCGGGACCTAAAATATTGTCAATTGCACGCTGCCATGTAGCAGGAGCTGAATGTAACCCAAAAGGCATACGACGAAACTGAAATAAACCTCTATTAGGCACTGTGAAAGCAGTTAAAGGTCTAGATTCCAGAGCTACACTTATTTGCCAATATGCTGATTTGACATCCAAGGTAGTTAAATATCGTGCATCTCGAAGTTTATCTAGAAAAGATGACACATAAGGAATTGGATATGCATCCGGAACGCTTACCGCATTTAACTTTCTATAGTTAACACAAAATCTCCATTTGTCATTTTTTTGTACCATGACTATGGGCGACGACCAGGGTGAGGATGAAGGTTCTACTATGCCTTTTTCTAACATTTGGTCAAGTTCGGTATTAACTACCTTTTGTAGAGCTGATGATAATGGGTAGTACCTTTGTTTAATGGGTGATGAATTGGTATGTATCACATGTTCCACGCCCTTTATACATCCTGTCTCTTGAGATTTCATTCCTAAAAACGCTTTATCTACAATATTTTGTAGTTGATGACATTGTTCTTTATTTAATGAATCAAAGTCCTGAATTCCAGAAATTAATACACTGTTTAACTCTTCTTCACGGTTAAAAAACCATTCTCCCTTAAAAAGGTCTGGGACTATCCCCATAGCTGACCAAAAGTCAATACCTAAAATAAGTGAAGAAACAAGAGACGGGATAACTAGAATATCCAAAACACGAACCCGATCTCTTAACCGTACTGGTACAGTAATAGATCCTATACTTTCACATGAATCACCTGAAGCAACTATACATGATTTCTTGTCATCTTCATTTAATGGGCAAATGTCTTTAAACACATCCCAACCAGATTTTCCAAGAATGGTTCGTGATGCTCCACTATCCAATAATCCAAGTATATCTTTTCCAAGAATTGAGACACTCAAATATGGTCGTTGATCACCTTCAGCATGAGCTAAAATGTATTCAAGGATCGCTGTATTATCAGCTGTCGGAGTTGATTTACATTCCACTCCACTCGTCCGACTTACCGAGGGAGAGAAGCTGCGTTTTTTGAACATCTGGGACAGTTTTTCGTTGTCACATTGTTGCATCCACATTTATAACAGAAGAACTTCTTAGTCTGGTTACAATTTTTAAACTTGTGTCCCTCAGCTCCACAATTAAAGCATGTACCCTTATTCAAATGTTCAGATTGATCGCTATTTGCAACTTCTTCTGTAAACACAGGTGTTGTAACCGGACTAGTAAAAATAGGAGTTGACGGCTTTCTATAAGCTAATTCAGGTTCTACCAAAAGTCTGGTGCTTGAAGGAGGAGGGCAAAATTGTCGAATCCCTGTTTCCATTGCTTCCATAGCCTTGGCTAATGAACAAAGATCACTGATGTTGCTAATTTTTGTTAAAGCTAAGCCCTGCTGAATATAAGGAAGCATATTCCTACGAATGATATTCACTCTTTCTTCTTCGTTAGGAGGGATCAATAGTTTCTTGAATAGATTTTCCATGACTGAAATATAGTTTATAACTCGTTCCTGTGAGCCCTGTGTTCTTCTTCGGATTTCCTCCCATAAAGAATTCTCATAGTCATGGGGCTGGAAAGCAGACCCAAGTTCCTGGACCAGATTATCCCACGACGTAAAATTTCCCATTCTCTACCAGAGTAAGGCATCTTTGGTAAAAAGTTCTGGAGCCGAACGAAGTAGTCTCTCTTTAGATACTCCTCTTGAAACTCTGAGTTCCTCCACTCTTTCTAGAAAACTAGTAACGCTCGAGATTCCATCATATTGTAATCTCCATCTACTTATATCAACGTTCTGAACATCATGCTTTAAGAAATCTAGCGAATCCATTATTCTACTGTTGAAGTTAGATGAAGGTGTTTCCAGACTTAGTGAATTAAAATTTCGAGCTAAAGTATTATTAATCTCCCTTGTAGGTACTGTTGCACTACTTCCATTATTAAAATTGTGACTTGATAATCTTGTATCAGTTTGTGGTTCCATATGCCTATTGTGATTTTCAGAAGAATTCATTTCTCTATTTGAATTAAGTGGTCTATTTATAGCACTGGACATATACTCTTGATTCCCATCTGACATTCTGCTTAAAACCATCTGAGAACTAGAACGTCTTTGAGAATGTACTTGTGGTTGTATCGTGCTATCATGTTGATTTTCTTCAAAAACCTGCCTTAAGAATGAAACTCTATTGCCTGCAGTTGGTGAACTATTAGTAGCTCCAAACAGTGCAGCTTCAATAGGATGCTCTTCAGCTAAGGATTCTGAATTTACCAAACCACATTCATGAGACCCGGAATGAACAATTTCAGGCAACAATGGAACTGAAGTATCCAAAAGTGAGATGTGCTCTACTTGATTATCTTTCCCAAAGCTCTCATAAATCCTGTTGACTTCTAATAGTAACCGTTTGTGCCAATCTAATAGTTGATTCCTTTGAGCTTCCTGTTTTTCGTTGCATTGAAGTCTGTTAAGTCTAAGTTTAACATGTGTTAGACGAGAACTAATTCTTTTAAATTCATTACTTCTGTTCTGTTCATTAAAATGTTCTATACCTTCTTCCAGATCGCTAAGTTTCCCTGAGCACAACGAAAACTCAAAAGATGGGTCTATATGAACCACCTTAGGAGAATCTCTTTGTCCCTCTCTTTCTGCTTTAAGAGCTTCTCTCAACGTAGCCCTTTTCGTGTGTACATTTGCATCAATTGGTAAACTTCTTATTGATAACTCATAACTGAGTTCATCACCCAAAAGTCTATTAACCTCCATGTTAAGTAAACCAAAAAAGAATAAAATAAAACCCTATCTCGGTTAGAGATAAAAAAAAATAAGACAAAATAAGAGATGAAGTATGAAGTAAAGACAAAAAAATCTCAACAATATATTATAGTATCCTATTCTTAAATATTTTTGCGCAACACGCAACCCTCACCCAATGTTACAAAAAAACAAAAAAAAAATAACTTCAACTATTACTTTAAGCTATACAAGCTAGTAGTAAGTCAATACACAACTATTGGGTTAAATGCGGATACTAAAACCGATAAAATACTATGCAATATATATTTTATGATGTACAAAAATTTTGAGCCACCCTGTATATTGGAAATAAAGGAATAAAAGTAACTATTTATTTGCAAGAAATCTAGAAAGTGTCCACAAAACAAAAAAATCAAAAATATTATGCTTATAATATTTATGTTCAGCAGTGTATATCAAAATATCTGTGAAATATGTAATAGTAATTAATATTATGCCACTATGCCATATCAAAAATCAAAAATTGTATGCCTAATAATAGTTATGTACAGCAGTGTATATCAAAATATCTGTTAAATATGTAATAGTACTCAATGCTTTATAAAATAAAGAAATAATAACAAAAAAAATTTACGTTGGAGCGCCAAATGTTACTCTCCGCCGATGTTACCAGTTTTTATTGAAGGTATGCGAAGGTAAATAACTACTTTTATTTTCTAACAAACAAAGGAAAGAAAAATAATAATAAGAAATCAAAAAAAATCGGAGAATCACAAACTATTTATTTTTATTAACCAAAACTATAAAATTCATATTAATCTCAATTAAAAATATAAAAAAAACCCAAAAGAAAGAAGTAAAAAGCTTAAATAAGGTTTATGTTTGCCTCTAAGAATATTCTTTTCAGCGTACACACATATTAAAATTCTTAAAACCATGTAATATTATATTTAGGTACTATTTACAAGAAAAAAAACAAAACCAAGATATTTGTCAGACTGCTGTATGGTGTGGTGGCTTAGACAGGCAAAACAACGTTCTTTTAAGAGAAGTATTGGTTTAATCCTACCTTATGTTTTCTTTTGTCGATGTTATACACGTGGACGATGTCGTACGGCATTTACATACTTGGATACTTCACAGTTATACAGGTTATAAAATATATCGACCCTGGACAAGGGTGTTTCAAAAAAACTCACAACATCAAAATGAATTGGAGAGAAAGAAAAATTGCTGGCCTGAAATGAATAGATACATCAGCATGCAAGAAGAGCAGAAGGTATAAATTAAAATTACTAAAGGTTTCCCTTTAGACCACCAATCAGGTGTTAAAAAACAAAGCTTACCTTAAAGATAGCGTGTGGCCAAAAAGAAAGGTCTTGAGGACCTAAATATCCAGATATTTTAAATCCTTGCTGAGCAAGACAATCTTCAACTTCATCAAATTGAATATTTGTTAATCAGTTATCTGGATTACTTCTGATTAAATATCCTCAAGGAGTTTCATAGGACAACACTAACTTGTCCTCATGAAGTGTAAATCAAAAGTGAGCAAGATATGACACTAGACAGGTAAAGACAAAGAGATGACACTTACTAGACAGGTAGCAATGTATACCTAAAGCCTACTTCATGCCTGATTTCTATATGATTTCGGACTTAAAAATGGCTTGATAGCAGCTAATATTCAAGACAATATAAAAGCTTGATTTTTATAATTATTTAGGCCAGTACTTGTGACAATAAACCAAAATTTATGACAATCTGATTTATAAAAATCGTTTCTAGTTGCTTAGCGACTTTTAACCCGTAACATAGTTTCACTATTTTTGATGTTACATTTTTGTTTTTATAATTCATATTATACACAGACGTTATAGTCTTATTTACTTTATAGCTCTTTGAAGTTTCCAAATGAAAATTGATTTTTTCTAATATATCGAAAACTGTAAGATTTTATATTGAAATATACATAGTATGTAGTGTCACAAACTAAAGTGCAATGTAAATGTGACGTTGTAAGTTTTTGGGTATTGAATATTGATTCAAAAAACCTAAAACCGGCTTTTGGAATAACCGGTTTTTTGACCGGTTATAACTGCCAGGTTAAACCGTAAGTTAAAAAACCGGTTTAACCGAAAACCGGTGTTTTGTAAAACAACCGTCATCCCTATCCCGGACAGATACGCATATGAATAGAACGCTTAAGGCTATACCTAACATATTAAAAAAATCACTTAATTCCGACAACAGGTTTAGGAAATTCGAGACATCAAATTACCCATTTTTAAAGTGGTGGAGCTTTATTTTCTTGAAGAAGTGTAGTTATAGCCATTTTTCTTCCATCTGTCATTAAGATCATTATTTCTTTTTTGGAAAATGTGGGTAGAATCACTGTTTATGATATAATAGAAAGTCATTCATTTTGTTGTCGTAATCATTAGATTCCATAATAACGGTTGTGTTGGTCGTATTAAGCTTTAGTAGAACTACATTTTCCCTCTGCAGGTAAGTTAACTGTTCCTACCTATCTCTTGGCATGCAGTTTAAACATAAGTGAAAAAAAAATTTAAAGCACTCTTGGGAGTGTTGACAGCAGTGAAAACTTCTTATAGTATATAAATTACGACCGCAATACTTTTTTCCCATCCAAAAAGAAGTGCTATACCTATATTATATACGCGTTGCGTACGATCTATACTATTTATGTATACATACACATAATATATATATATATATATATATATATATATATATATATATATATACGTACGAAATTTAGTTCGGCAAAATGATGACGGTCGCAAACTCAATATTTTTCCCCATCTAAAAATTTCACAACGTCCGTAAATAAGTTTTCACTTCAAAAATTTATTTCGTCGAAGCAATGACGTTCGCTAGTTTAATACTTTTTCCACATCTAAAAAGTGCACAACGTCCCTAAAGAAGTTTTCACTTAAAAAATTTATTTCGTCGAAGCAATGACGGTCACGATGAAGGTCGCTAATTCAATAATTCTTCCCCACCCAAAAGGGGCAAAACGTCCCTAAAGAAGTTTTCACTTCAAAAATTTATGTTGCCGAAGCGATGACGGTCGCTAATTTAATACTTCTCCCCATCTAAAAAGGGCACAACCTCCCTAAAGAAATTTTCACGTCATTAATATTTTTCGTCGAAGCATTGACAGTCGCTAATTTAATATTTTTCCTCATATAAAAAGGGCACAACGTCCCTAAAAAGTTTTCACTTCAAAAATTATTTCGTCGAAGCCATGACGGTCACTAAATCAATACTTTTTCCCCATCTAAAAAAGGCACAACGTTTCTACAGAAGTTTTCATTTCAAAAATTTATTTCGCCGAAGCGATGATGGTCGCTAATTCAATTTTTTCCCCATCTAAAAAGTGCACAACGTCCCTAAAGAAGTTTTCACTTCAAAAATTTATTTCCTCGAAGCAATGACGGTCGCTAATTTAATACTTTTTCCCCGTCTAAAAAATGCACAATGTCCCTAAAAAACTTTTCACTTCAAAAATTTATTTCGCCTAAGCGACGACGCCGACGGTCGCGATGATGGTCGTTAATTCAATATTTTATCCCCATCTAAAAAGTGCACAACGCCCTTAAAGAAGTGTTCTCTTCAAAAATTTATTTCGTCGAAGCAATGACGATCGCGATGACGGTCGCTAATTCAATACTTTTTCACCAGCTAAAAGTTCACAACGTCCCTAAATAACTTTTCACTTCAAAAATTTATTTCGCCGAAGCGATGACGGTCGCTAATTCAATATTTTCTCCCCATCTAAAAAGTGCACAACGTCCTTAAAGAAGTGTTCACTTCAAAAATGTATTTCGTCGAAGCAATGACGGTCGCGATGACGGTCGCTAATTCAATACTTTTTCCCCATCTAAAAATGCACAACGTCCCTAAAGAAGTTTTCACTTTAATAACATTACTATTATTATACGTACATTATAATAATATACGTACAAAAATTTATTTGTCGAAGCAATGACGGTCGCGAAATCAATCCTTTTTCCCCATCCCAAAATAGATTTTACATTTATTTTAAATTTAAATACTTCTATACAATTTATATATACATACATATACATAATAAAAAATATACGTACAAAATTTATTTCGCCGAAGCGACGACGGTCGCGATGATGGTCGTTAATTCAATATTTTATTCCCATCTAAAAAGTGCACAACGTCCTTAAAGAAGTGTTCTCTTCAAAAATTTATTTCGTCGAAGCAATGACGATCGCGATGACGGTCGCTAATTCAATACTTTTTCACCAGCTAAAAAGTGCACAACGTCCCTAAAGAAGTTTTCACTTTAATAACATTACTATTATTATACGTACCGGGTGTCCCAATTAGAATGGCTCTCGGCCATATCTCAGGAACCTTTTATAGTACAGTTTTGGGAAAAAAATTTTTATAACAAAAGTTACCTCGAGAAAAGCCTGGAAATTATTTTCATATTTGTAAGTCCACCGCTAGAGGGCGTAATTGAATGTCAAAAATTTAAAAATCAAAATTTTACAAAATTTACATAATGAAAGGGCACTGAAAATCCAATCATCGTATTCTTCGCAAAATTCTGCGAATATTTGATTTCACAAGTGTAACTCTACTTTTGCAAATAAGAGGTGGGGGTGAGTGGGAACCTTGTTATGAGAAATGGCTGTAAGTCCGGTTCTGCTTAATCGATTTTTGCAAACTTGGTCTCGTTTAAAACAGATCTTTTTCGTTAATGTAAGAGTTATAATTACGAAACAGCCTAATAAGTAATATGCCAGCTAGGGGGCGCTATTTTATGTTTTTCAGAAATCTAGTTTTCTTTGGAAAATATTAAATACAAGTATGCCTTTTTAACCCTGTATTACAAAATTAGATCAAATTATCAACAGAATATCGAAAACCGCATGTCGATACCTTCTTTCTATCTCGAGATATCTTAAGAAACGTGTTAATTTTTAAACATAACTGATGATGTCTCCTGTAAACGAAGTTACGGAAATCAAAGTGGAAACAAGTAGTGTGCTGTGGAAAAAATAAAAGCGTGACACTTGCGGAATGCCGACAGAAGTGAATACTTATTATAGATTCGATTATATTCGTTTGATTCAATTAGATTCCATTCGATTAAATTTAATTTTATTTAATATATATTATATCTATAATTTAATATAAATATATAATATATACTTAATTTAACACATAATATTATATACTAGTGATTTCACCCGTTAAAATTAGGATTAATAAGATATAAAGATACATAAAACTTTAATTTATTATTTTTCTTAATACTGTAACCGATATTTTTTAATTTAAAAATTTAATTACTGATCAAGTATAGTAAATACTTCGTGTACATTTTAATCGTAAATAATGCATGGAAGAGTTCATTTATTTTTAGATACTGTCATTAAAGGGGAGGCCTTTATACAAAAGTGACTTTTTTAAATTTGTTGATTACATTATTCCTTTCAACCTACTTATCCTCAAATTGCATTTTTAAACATCCTATTCATTTTATATAATAATAATTAAATTCACTATCAAATTTGAAGTAAAACTTCTTTTGAAAGTTTGTTAATTCTAAAATTAATGGGTAAAATCACTAGTACAGTTGTTTGTCAAACGTAGCAAAAAGTTTAAAAATTTCGGCGATTGTAAGATTTTCAAACTCTTTCCTACGTTTGACAAACCATATATATTATGTATTAAATTGGGTACATTTTAAATATATTAAATTATAAGCTTAAATATAATAAATAAAATTAAATCCAATTAAATGGAATCGAACCAAATATAATTGAATCTATGAGAAATATTCACTTCTGTCGGCACTCCGCAAGTGTCCCGCTCTAATTTGTTTCCATAGCACACTACCTGTTTTCACTTTGATTTCCTTAACTTCGTTTACCGGTGACATTATCAGTTTGTTTACAATTTATACGTTTCTTAAGATATCTCGAGATATAAAAAAGGTATCGACATGGGGATTTCAATATTCTGTTGATATTTTGGTCTAATTTTGTAATACAGGGTTAAAAGTGCATACTTGTATTTAATATTTTCCAAAGAAAACTAGATTTCTGAAAAACATAAAATAGCGCCCCCTAGCTGGCATATTACTTAATAGGCTGTTTCGTAATTATAACTCTTACATTAAAGAAAAATATCTGCTTTCAACGAGACCAATTTTGCAAAAATCGATTAAGCAGAACCGGACTTACAGCCATTTTTCATAACAAGGTTCCCACTCACCCCCACCTCTTATTTGCAAAGGTAGAGTTACACTTGTGAAATCAAATATTCGCAGAATTTTGCGAAGAATACGATGATCGGATTTTCAGTGCCCTTTTGTTATGTAAATTTTGTAAAATTTCGATTTTTAAATTTTTGATATTCAATTACGCCCTCTAGAGGTGGACTTACAAATATGAAAATAATTTCCAGGCTTTTATCGAGGCAACTTTTGTTATAAAATTTTTTCCCAAAGCTGTACTATAAACGGTTCCTGAGATATGGCCGAGAGCCATTCTTATTGGGACACCCGGTACATTATAATAATATACGTACAAAAATTTATTTTGTCGAAGCAATAACGGTTGCGAAATAAATCCTTTTTCCCCATCCCAAAATAGATTTTACATATATTTTAAATTTAAATACTTCTACACAATTTATATATACATACATATACATAATAAAAAATATACGTACAAAATTTATTTCGCCGAAGCGACGACGGTCGCGATGATGGTCGTTAATTCAATATTTTATCCCCATCTAAAAAGTGCACAACGTCCTTAAAGAAGTGTTCACTTCAAAAATGTATTTCGTCGAAGCAATGACGGTCGCGATGACGGTCGCTAATTCAATACTTTTTCCCCATCTAAAAAGTGCACAACGTCCCTAAAGAAGTTTTCACTTCAATAATATTACTATTATTATACGTACATTATAATAATATACGTACAAAAATTTATTTTGTCGAAGCAATGACGGTCGCGAAATCAATCCTTTTTCCCCATCTCAAAATAGATTTTACATTTATTTTAAATTTAAATACTTCTAAACAATTTATATATACATACATATACATAATAAAACATATACGTACAAAATTTATTTCGCCGAAGAAATGACGGTCGCGATGACGGTCGCGAAATAAATCCTTTTTCCCCATCCAAAAATAGGTTTTACATTTATTTTAAATTTAAATACTTATATACTTTATGTATATATACACATAATATAGATACGTACAAAATTTATTTCGCCGAAGAGATGACGGTCGCGAAATAAATCCTTTTTGCCCATCCTGAAATAGGTTCTACATTTATTTTAAATTCAAATACTTCTATACAATTTATATATACATACGCAGATCAAACCTATATTTATATGTACAAAATTTATTTGGCCGAAGCGATGACGGTCGCGATGATGGTCGCGAAATCAATCCTTTTTCCCCATCCTAAAATAGGTTTTACATTTATTTTAAATTTAAATACCTCTACAAAATTTATATAATATACATACACATAATATATAGCATAAGCGATGACGGTCGCGATGACGGTCGCAATGCCGGTCGCGAATTCAATGCTTTTTCCCCTATCCAAAAATCGTAATGACGGTCGCGATGACGGTCGCGAATTGAATGCTTTTTCTCCTATCCAAAAATCGCACAACGTCCCTAAAGAAGTTTTCACTTCAAAAAATGTTTATTTGTGAAATAAACATGTTTTTATGTTTTCTGGGAGCAATAAAATGTATTTATAATAAGCAAAGCAATAAAATGTTAACAGTAAGAGGTTTATTTTGTATTAAATAAATTGCATGCATTCTTCTTTTTGCGTCAATTAATTTAACCCTTAACCACCGACATGGGGTATGCCGTATGCCATACCCCGCCGAAAATATATTTTGTTGTAAAACTTGTTTTCTAAAAGATTCCTATAAAAACATCTGTGTTCCTTTAAGTGGTGTGTAATTGTATTTTCTTCCAACTGCTACAGCTTTAGTATGGCTTACGCCCGGTAATTTATGTCTCGATTAACAGCCGGTTAGTTAACCGGGGTTTAATCGGGACCTCTTTAGGGTCTCTTGCGTTGTAATAAATGCAATTACAAGTATTATTATAATTATAAATAAGTATAATAATAATTATAATTGCATTTATTACAACGCAAGAGACCCTAAAGAGGTCCCGATTATACCCCGGTTAACTAACCGGCTGTTAATCGAGACATAAAATACCGGGCCTAAGTCTTTCAGCTACGTTGACGTAAAGTTTTCTGGCGCTATCACGTACCTACCGCATGTCAGTGTTTACGTTTCTATAGTTAAAAGCATTCCATTCAGCATTCTTTCAATATTAGAATGGCAGCAAATCCATCTAGTTGTTTTACTTTCAAGAGCTTTCAACATTGTTTTACTATTTTTTAGTTACCAATACTAGTTTGTTTGTAATTCAGTTTATAAAGATTTTTTAAGAACCTCCACTATTTTGCTAATATTATGCTTGCGTTCATAATTTTCTTGAAAAAATAAAGTTTATTTTATTTGGAGCAGTATTTTATTTTACAGCAATGTGAAGAATCATTTCGTAGTTGATGTAAAAAACAAATAAAGTAATATAAAACAAACTCGTATTAAAAACAAAGAAGAATTGGCAACGGTATGACATACCGCATGCCAGTGTCTACGTCCTGAAATATCCACGGCAGTAGTTAAAGGTTAATTCAAAAAATATTTTTTGGTCACCCTGTATAAATAATCATATTAATGTTTTAACTATTAAATAGATAATTGAGTAACCTTTCAAATGAGCTAGCACACGACCCCTATTCTCATTAAAAAAATCATCGATTACGTCATCATGCCCAGGTAGATAACGTCATTAGTATGATATATAAATATGTCAAAAAATCATAATTTAAAAATAAAAATCGAGCTATTTCGGGATATCTCCGAAATCGCCCATTCTCGGTAAAATTCATTTATTCCAACCTAAACGTTCTCACTGTATGTATTAACACAAATTAATAATTCAGAATTAATGCAATTGCTATAGAACATACAATATTAAAAAATAAAAATCAAATTGTAAATTAATTATGTCATTTATTAATGTCAAGATAGGAATTCAAATGTAATATACACAGTATAAAAATATACAGTGTGTCAATTTGAAAAGGTACCAACCTCTATAATTTGGTTCCTATAGAAAATATAAAAATATGCAAAAATACGTCAAATTTATTTGTGAGGATTACATTTTGTAGACCAGTTTTTAATTACCTTAAATCAACCCTCTAGGGAGTGCGGACACAATCCCCAAAAGCTTTATTGGAACAGGGGTTTGAGTAATATCTCATTTTAAAGGTCGTTTAATTAATTTTTCAAAAATACCACATACATTATATTTCTTTTCAGTACTTTTGGAAAAATCTTGGACTCAATACTCCAAAGAATTTTGGAGTTCTGAAAAGTCGATACTTAATATCTTTATGGTTTTACTTGATTTTTCCAAAAATACTCCAAAAGGTACTAAAAATACTCCAATACTCCAAAACAAAGTCAATTTGGAGTTCAACATTCTAAAAAAAAATTTGGAGTTCTGAAGTAGATGCTACTTAATATCTGTACAGTTTCACTTGATTTTTCCAAAAGTACCGAAAATAAATATATAATGTCTATAATGTATGTGTTATTTCTGAAATGGTGGTTGAACGATATTTAAAATAAGGTATCACTCAACCCCTCTTTCCATTAAAGATTTTGGGGATTGTGTCCGCCCCCGCTAAAAGGTTGATGTAATGTAGTTGACAACTGGTCCACAAAAGGTCCCCCAAACAAATAGACTTGGCGTGTTTTTGCATATTTTTAGATTTTCTGTAGGGACCAAATTATAAAGGGTGGTACCTGTTCAAATTGACCGACCCTATAATTATTGATTGGATCCCCCGTCGCATGGCGACGGGTAAAATTACAGTGGAACCCCGATAAGTCGGCCCCCGATAACCCGGAAGTCCGGCTAACCCGGACCGATTTTCATCAAATAAACATTTTGATTTTCAATATTTTGTATTTTGACAACGGGCGTCGCGAAACGGTAATAAAATTATTTTTCAATTTAATTGTGGCTTATTTCCCATCAAAATAGTTAATTATCAGACAAACCTTTCAACAATAAAAATGTATGTAATATAATATTTGAGAGATAATGTGTATGTGTGTAATTTGAACTATACGATATTAAAAATGACTCATAGCACACGCCGCAGAAACAACAGCCACCTGTCTGTAGTACCTATTCCTTTTTATTTCAAACTGTCTTAGCATTGCTTAGGAAAGACTATTTAAAAAATTCTTTTATAAACAATAGTCTGTAGTTTTCACTGTTCTTAAATAACATTACATCGTTGTGACTGTATTGTGTGTCTTGTAGTGTTCGCTTCCGTTTGCTTACGTTTGTGTTTGGTGTTTTTTTTTAGTAATTTTAATGAGTAGGTGCTGTGCATATTTATAAATATATTTCATGTTATTTCAATTCTAACGGAGTTTATCTGTAAGTATACCGTATTTTATTAATTTTTACCATATTCTCCGGCTATCTCGGATTTTCGATAACCCGGATTGGCCGCGGTCCCGATTAATCCGAGTTATCGAGGTTCCACTGTACTTGGATATTTTTATTGTTTATATTAATAATAACACACAATTGAAAAATGCTTTCTTTCGCTTTTTCTATAGACTTCCCTCAGATATTCCAGTTGAAAAAAGTGGCCAGTAATTTTTCGATTTTTAAATACTTCTTTTTCTGTGGTAAAGCACAAAAACTGAATAAATGTATTCTATAAATATACTTTCGAGATTTATTCATTCGAAAAAGTCATAAAAGCTGTTCTAATAAATTAAAATCAGCAGGCGAAATCTCCCCAAGTCTAAAGTTAGCTTCTATTTTGCTATCATCTATAAATTTCTAGGTCGTGTTAAGTTTAGAAATTCCTCCGAAACCCCTTTTAGTTTAGTTCGTAATACTGGAATTTATTGTAGAGGATCTTACGTCACCAAATTTATTTACTATATATGTAAATACAGTCAAATAAATAGCACACAGTCACCTAATTTTGTTTCCAAAACTATGTAATATCGAAATGTTTTGTAGTTACGTTGTTTCTGAAAGATGTTTGTAAAAATTGTAGTTTTTTATATGATATGCCAAAATTCATTATGTAGCCTAATCAATGAACACAAAGTTTTGCCAAAACACAAAAAAATCAAGGATGAAAATTTCGGAAGAGATAGTTCAAATAGTTTATTGTTAAAAAAAAGAGTGTGTGTACTTTGTACGCACGTAAGAAGTTCTACTTCTATTATTATGAGTTCAACGAAATAAATATATTTTAAACAGTTTAATTGTATTTTTATTTAAATATTAAACTAATTTTAATTTACTTATATATAATACTTAAAATAATACCAAAAATTCAAAAATAACGTTAATACGTCATTTCTTATGAATCCTAGCCTCCCCGCAATTACTTTTCCTTTAATGAATCGTAGAAAATCAAAGAAGCGTCAGATTTTCTACACACATTTTTAATTTTTATTTCATCGTATTTTAATACTAATTATCCTATTCCCGACGAAGACAAATCCAAAGACACAAAATTATAATAAATATATTTACTAAAAACACCAATATCCCTTTTTCACACTTTATTTGCATTTTCGCTTTATTTCGCACTTTATTTGCATAATACGTACCTTGAAATATATAGCTAATTTTGTACTGTCGGTATGTGCATAATTCATACTGTCGCTTTTATAAAAATTCACTCTCAACATTTTTCCCAATCGCGCTTAAAGAAGTATAACTTCAAGAAGTTTGCAATCATAAATTACATCCCTTTTTTTCCTTGGAGTTATATGTCTACGGACCCTTTAAGACTCATTCACAGATACACCGATTTTGCTTATTTTTTTTTTACAATATTTTTTATATAACTACTTATTATTGCCTATTCTACTTGCCTACCCTACAATTGTTCTCATTTTTTTATTATTTATTTATTTTTATTTTTTTATACTATACTATAAAATATTTTAAATTTTTCAGACATGTGGCCTTTTACCAAATAGAAAATTTAAAATAATTTTCGTTAAACTGTTTTGACGATTTTAAGAAAAAATGTGACTCAAGCCCCTTTTCCCTGGAACCACAGAATTACCATCTAGACTTACTCCATCCAATTTTTTCTAAATTTTAGAATCACAAAACTTTCAAAAGAATTGAAAATTACATTTTTAGTATATATACATTTTTAATAATAAGAGTCTTGCATGTAAGCCAATTAAATATACATATAGTAACATGATGCTTTTAATTATTTTTCTTAATAAAAATAAAGTAACCAATATTTTTGTAAATTTTGCGAAATATTTAATTCTGTACTGATGAAATAGTAAATACAAAAGCAATATATTTCTACAAACCTTTTTAATGTTAATTATTAATAATTCCTTTCATCAAACTATACTAAAATTTTATTTTTAAACATCTTAGTTATTTTATTTAATAATTAAACTTATATCAAATAAAAAACATAGTTTCAAAAGTTCTGCATAACCTACAATTATGCTCATTTTCATAGTTCATTTCTTCATGAACAGGTTAACGGATTCCGCCAATGTTTTTTTTTTAATATTTTAGATTTTTCTTTGTTTTTCTTATGTCGGGTTTGAGACACCTTGTAGCGAGGCCGAGGTAGATATGTGAATATGCACCAAAATGGAATTTTAGCCTTATGTTTTGTGAATATTTTGTTTTTAAAATGTCCCTGATATCTTTAGAAACAAAGAAAATAGACGGTTTTATTCTTGCAGATGTGTTTTAACTGAAACAAAAGTTTAAGACACCCTGTAGGGAGAAAAAGGTACAACTGTACCTTAACATCAAAATTATGTTATAGTCTCATAATTTGGAAACATTTTGTTTTTTTAATTTCTCTGCTATCTTTAATACCAAAAAACTACACGGTTTTAATCATTAATACGTGTTTTAACTGACGACAGGTGATACGTGACGAGGCCATGTCTTATCAGACATTAAGATGAAATTATTTCCTATATATACTGCGAAAGGAAGAAAGTGTTCACAGAAGGTTCCCTGTGCAATGTACCTCTGGCTCTTTAAAGAGCCTCCACGTAGACACCAAATTCGTACTTACTCTCAAAGAAATTCCACCACAAGACATCACAGAGCCTCCCATAATTAATCTCACCTCTCTTAAGACAGTTTTACATTATGCTTTTTATTTATTATCGTATGGCATAGATACAATAAAAACACATTATTTAAAAAAAGTATATAAAACATTATATGAAGTATAACAAACGAACATCTAATGTATTAATATAATGTAAAACAGTTTCGGTCGCATTCAGGAACTCATCGAAAACTCCAGGGTACCGCCTTCGGGGGCATTCCTCAATAATGTGGCGGACGGTCTGCCGTTGCGCACCACAGTCACTCAGGAGTAAGGGCCTTTCCCCATCTATGCAAGCTATCAGCACATCTACCGGTACCTGTTCTTATTCTGTTCAGCGCCGTCTATTTATTGCGGGGCAGTTCAAAGCCTGGCGGTTTCTGATCGATACAGGCCATTTGGTGTGATTCCTGTGGTGAGTCGCTCTCCCATTGTCTTCTCCAAGCGTAGGTGAGGCCGAAATGTTCCTGATGTAGGGAGGTGGCCCTTAACAATGGGGGATATCTGGAGCGCAGTCTGTTCATTTCGATATCAAGCGTATCATGGTGGATGGGTAGTTGATGGTTAGCCTCGATTTTTCGATATTCTCTGAGAAAAGAATGATTTCTTCTTAGTTTCGGCGGTGGCATGTGACTCAGAATGGGAAGCCAATAGTTTGGTGTTGGTCGAATTGTACCTGAGATCATTCGCATTGTCTGGTTTAATTGGGTGTGAATGATCTTCGTGTGTTTGCTATTGAGCCATACCGGCGAAGCATATTCAGCCACAGAGTATACGAGTCCGAGAGCGGATGATCTGAGTACGGAGGCTGAGGACCCCCATGTGGTGCCACATAGCTTTTGGATTATATTATTTCGCGTCTTCAGTTTTTCTGCCGTTCTTTGTAAGTGTTCCTTAAAACTTAAAGTTCTGTCAAGAGTCACTCCAAGATATTTTGGTGTTGAGTTATGAGTGAGTAGTCTGTTTTCAAAGTGAACGGAGAGTTTTTTTGTTGGCTTGGGCATTATTCAGATGGAAACAGCACACTTCAGTTTTCGTTGCATAGGGCCGTAGCCTCCATTTGCGAAAATATTCACCCATAACAGCAAGGTCATCCGTCAGTATTGTTTCTGTAACATTCATGTTATTATGTCTTGCTGCAATGGCCCAATCGTCAGCGTACCCAAATTTCTGCGAAGTTGTCCTAGGTAGGTCCGCGATGTATAAATTAAAGAGTAAGGGTGCCAAAACAGATCCTTGTGGCAGTCCATTGCTGAGCTTCATTTGGACACTTCTTAAGTTGCCCATTGTGACGTGAAAAGGTCTGTCGGTGAGCATGCTATCAATGAGTTTGTTTACCTTTTGGCACAGGATGGCACGGATCATTTTGCAGATTAGTCCTTGTCTCCAGACGGTGTCGTATGCAGCTGATAGGTCAATGAAAGCAACGGATGTTTTTTGCTTTCTTTAAAAACCTGCTTCAATATGTGTTGCTAGGGATAGGATCTGATCTGTGCAGCTGCGGTTAGGTCTGAACCCTGCTTGCTCAATAGGTATCACCCCCCATATGTTGTTACTAATTCTGTTGTGGATTAAGCTTTCCAACAGTTTATAGACACAGCTCAGCAGTGCAATCGGTCGGTAGTTTTGGGGTTGATCATTTGCTTTTCCTGGTTTCAATATGGCTATAATGGAGGCCTTTTTAAGGGAATGGGGGATTTCTCCTGATTTTAATATATCTGTATAGAAATCAGCCAGCCATTTACTAGGATATTTGCCACAATGGAGTAAAAATTCTGGATGTATTTTATCGGGGCCGGGTGCCTTTCCAGACTTAATTTCTAATATTGCTGAGGTAATTTCTTTTGGAGTGAACTCGTCAAAGTATTCAGATGTGGGCGGGCATGCAGACTTTAGTATTTTTAGTTCTTGTTTTACTTTGGTGGTGTGGTCACGATCTCTAGGTGCCCTTGAGTTTGCTACAATATGGGAGGCCACTCTGTTGGGAACTATTGGTACTTTGTCTCTAGTTGAGTGTCTGCTACTACCAACTTTTCTAAGTAAGGACCACGCTTTTCTGCTTGATTTACTAAAGTCTAGTTTTTCCACAGTTTCCATCCATTTTTGCCACCTGGCTGCATCCAAACTGCGCAGCAGTCCGTCCGCAATTTCTCTGTCTTGGCTTTCGTTGTATTCTTGATACAATTTTTCGCATTTTTCATCCCATCCTGGGACATAATTTCTACGACATCCTCTGGGTATAGTTGTCTTCGCTGTAGATATAACCGCGCCAAGAAATCTTATATAGTTTGTACGTGTTGGGGTTATCCATCCGAGACATTTGTCCAATCTCGCAGTAAAAGTCGCCCAGTCTGCTTTTTTAAAGTTCCACCTAGGTCGAGGGAAAGATGTTATTATTGGTATTTTGATGCCAACTTCTATTACAACTGGTCTATGTTGGCTATGTGGAAAATCTGGTATCACTGTACGTGAAGCTGCCAGGGGTTGATTGTTTTCGTTTGTGGAGACAAAGCATAGGTCTGGGTTGTAATCTCGCCTCCAGGCTGCAGATCGAAAAGTTCCCCTATCTTTAGCGTCAAAGACTAAATACGTGCCAGCTCCTTCGCTCCAGTCTATCAAAGCCTCGCCGTTTTGATCACTTTGTCTATACTTCCAGAGTTCGTGATGGCTGTTGAAATCTCCAACATACACTGAGGGGTGTGGGTGGGCGTGAATAACATGCGGAGGCCACAGGACTGCCGGGGGTTTATAAATATTGCTGACAGTAATTTCGCCAATTTGTATGGTAACCGTATGAATGTTATTTATGTCTGATGTAGAACATATGCGTGCATTTTCCATTTTGTT
Organism: Diabrotica virgifera virgifera; assembly: GCF_917563875.1. Taxonomy (NCBI): domain Eukaryota; kingdom Metazoa; phylum Arthropoda; class Insecta; order Coleoptera; family Chrysomelidae; genus Diabrotica; species Diabrotica virgifera. Next base: position 23,451,071 of record NC_065452.1, read on the forward strand.
TCGGACATAGGTTGCTACTCCATAAGCTGGATGGTAAGTTGCACCCAGTAAATCGCAACCATGAATTCTTCCTCTAGCGAGAATTTGTTCCTCGTGTTCTACATGGGTTTCCTGAATTGCGACTACGTCGATATTATTGTCAATGAGTACCTTTTGAAGGTACTCACATTTACTTCTACATTATGCTATTTTCATGCTAGGCAAGAGACATGCAAGACAGATCACGCTACTGCGCATGCCCACGCGCTATTTCCATGCAATTCCTGTGCTAGACGAAAAATTAAAACATGTTCTATTTTTCATGCTATTTTGATGCAAGTCCTGTCAAAATTCATGTTGCCAATATGACAAAATTTATAGTTTAGAAAAAAACTTAACTTTATTGTAAAAGTTTAAATGGTATTTATTGGATGTAATAATTTGTGATTTATATTTGAATATATTTACTTATGGACTGAAGTTTCCAAGTGAAATATCCAAAGTTAATATTTTGATATATTTCTTCTATTGGCAACAATGAAAGTGGTATCTAAAATTGCACAGAAATAGCTCCGATGTAAAAAGGTCAGGCTAGGCAAGAGATATGCCATGCAAGACGGACTTGCATAGCATGAGACTTGCATAACCTTAATGTAAAGCTGCTTTTATGGTGCGTTGTGCATACCGGTCACTTGGTCAATAACTAAACTCTTACGGTGTCAACCAGAGTTGTTACCGTTATGTGCGTTTCTGTTTTAAAGGTTTATTAACTATTTAGTTTTGTTTCATTTTAAACACGTCATGTTAAAGAATAAAACCGTCTATTTTCTTTGTTTCTAAGGATATCAGGGACATTCAAAAAACAAAATAATCATAAAACATAAGTCTATAATAAGATTTCGATGTATCCCCACAATTATAGCTCGTCTTCCCTACAGGGTGTCTCAAACTTAACATCAGAAAAACATATCTTTTCTTCCACCCGGTATAAATTCAAAAGAGAAGTGTAAGTTAACCTTTGTCCACCTGTGTAAATACTACAAAGACAAAATCTAAAATAATAAAAGAATGTGTGTGTACTTTGTACGCACGTAAGAAGATATTCTTTTATTATATAGGTAATTTCAACGAAGTAAATATACGTAACAGGTTATTTGTATTTTATTTAAAAATTAAAGTAACTTTCTTATCTACCACTTTCAAAAAAATTTTATTAAAACAACCAAAAATAAAAAAAAATATGAATCGCCCGGGACTAGAACCCGCGTCATTCCAATCACGTAGCTAACGCCTTACCAACTACACCAACGGGGTACTCCTAATTGATATAGACTAGATGGCGTTCTAATAGCAAAACACGTGTCGAGGTTGCTAGGAAAGTTTTGCAGAATTATAAACAAGCCAGATTACGGAAAATTAAATTTTTTGTGCTAAAAAGTGCCTTGTGGTGCCCACTGTGGATTGACGTATTGGTTAGTGCCATTCACCTCTGTGTTTTCCTGTTGTAGAAAAGTAAAGTGATTTGGTTGTGATTTGTAGCCATTTGCAATGGGCCTGTCATCAACTGACTTGCGCGAAATTAAAACAACAATCATCAATATTTTCAATGAAAAATTTCTTCAGGAAATCGTCGAAAAGGTAGCCGCAGCGGTCGAAGCAAAATTTGAAGAACGGCTTTCTGCTCAAAGAAATGAAATTGAATCACTTCGTTGCATATCTCAGGAACTGCAGAAGGATAACCTAGTTTTGCGCAAAATATTAGACTCACAGGAACAGTCACTGCGCAATATGAACGTGCGCATATTGGGAATAAAAGCTGAAAATGGTGAAGATCTTCGTTCTAAAGTAATTAACTTATTTAATAGTAAATTAATAATAAACATTCAAAATAGCGATCTAAAAAAGTGCTATCGTGTTAATGATAAGAATCCAGGTAATAAGCCGACTGCAGTGATGGTGAGGTTCGCTTCGGACACAGCTCGTCTATCTGTGTTAAAGAACAAAAAACATCTGAAAAACTCGGGCATATCTATTAAAGAAGATTTGACAAAATCGAGGTTGTTACTACTTAATCAAGCCATTAAGGCTTTTTCATTTAAAAGTGCGTGGGTGATTAATGGAAATGTTTATGTTAATTGTGAAAATGTCGTTCATAGAATTTCGGATGAATCCGATATTAATCGATTAAAAAAATAGTTCTGGTGATATATATATCAATATTGTATACTGGTCAAAACTGTAAGTAATACCTAATGAATTTTCCTTTTTATATAGACCATGTTTTGATAACTTACTACTAATGTGGTTTAACATCCAGTTATTTATCTTTTTGTTTGTTTATAATCTTATTTAATTTTCATTATAAGCTGTTCTAGCAATGTGACACATGTGTTTCATATTAGCTAATAAAAAGCATATTTAGAGCCAATATAGTTAAACGTAGGTTTTAAGCTATTTTTGTCACTTATAAAATAAATAACATCATAGTAATTAGTATATAATGGCAATAAATAATTTCAGAATTGGTCATCTGAATGTTCGCTCTTTATTTTCCAATTTTAATGAATTTAAAAACTTAATTGAAGAGAAAGATTTTGATATTATATTGTTATCGGAGACTTGGTTAAATTCTATGGATAATACAGCTGTTTTTAATATTCCTAACTATCACTTTATTAGAAAAGATCGTCTAGGTAGGGGCGGAGGTGTGGCGGCTTACATTAAAACACAGTATTCCGTGGAAATTCTAAATTTCGATTTTTCTATTAATGCGCAACTTGAGTTTTTGGTATTTAAATTAAAAATATTGAATAAAACTTATGGAATATGTGTGTTTTACAAGCCACCTAAGCTTAATTTTAATAGTTTAATTCCTGATTTTGACAACATTTTTTCATATCTTTATCCAGTTGTTGACGACATTTTTTGTTCAGGTGATTTCAATATTAATCTCTTCAATCTTCAAAATTCATTGATACCTCTTTTTGAAAATTATAATTTTGAGCAGATCATTGATGAACCTACACGCATCTCTGGAAAAGTGAGCACACTGTTAGATTCAATTTTCTTAACCAATAAATCGTTAGTCGTTAAATCTGGAGTATTTTCGGCAGATACTATTTCTGATCATAAACTAACCTATTCTGACCTAAGCTTGCATAAAATAACTAAAACACCCAAAATTATAAAACATCGTTCTTTTAAGTACTTTAGACTGGACAACTTTTTACTCGATTTACAACAATTGCCATGGGATGATATAACTTATGAAAATAATATTGAAAAGAAAGTTGAAATTTTTAACAATTTAATTATAAGTTTATTTGATGTTCATGCACCTTTTAAAGACTCATTAGTAACCAAACCCAAAGCTCTATGGCTAACGGAAAACATAAAAATGATTTTAAAACAAAAAGAACGAGCACTGCAAAAATTTAAAAACTCCAAACTTCAATTGGACTGGATAGAGTACAAGCGTTTGAGAAATTTGGCGGTTGCCGCAGTCAGACGAGAAAAGAAGAAGTACATAGACTCTTTTACGGGTAATACAAAGCAGCAGTGGAAAGCTTTAAAAAATCTTAGCATATGTCCCAATAAAAATAATGAAATACCTTCTAGTTTATCTGAACCTAATGACATCAACCAGTTTTTTGCGACGTTCTTACAACAAAAATCCAACTGTACTGAAAAAATTAACTTTTATGACAATAATACTTATGAAGAAAATTTAAAATTTTCATTTAAAATGGTGACTGTAGATAAAGTTAATAAAGTTCTTAATTCAATACAAAGCAATGCAACCGGTATGGATGAAATTTCACCTCTTATGTTAAAATACTGTAGTCCGTTCATTGATAAATACATAACACATATTATAAACTGTTGCATCGAGATAAGCTATTTTCCAGACCAATGGAAAATTTCTGTAGGAAGGCCACTCCCAAAGTCATCTAACCCAACAAGTTATAATGACATTAGAGTTATAAGTATTCTCCCTGCTCTGTCAAAAATATTTGAGAAGGTACTTTATGAACAAATGTATGACTATTTTACTATGAACAACATAATTCCAAACTCACAATGTGGTTTTCGTAAAGGTTTTGGAACATCAGTAGCACTAACGAATGTTTTGGATGATATCTTTAGAGCATATGACAATAAAATGTGTTCTGCTTTGGTACTTTTGGATTTTTCTAAAGCGTTTGATACTATTAACCATGAGTTGCTGGTAGCTAAACTTAAATACTATGGATTTTGCGAAGAATAATTTTTGCTCATTGCATCTTATTTAAGCAATAGATTTCAGTCAATTTTCTCTAATAATAAGTATTCTAATAGAGCAGAAATACTTGCTGGCGTTCCTCAGGGTTCGATATTGGGTCCTTTGCTATTTCTTATTTACACGTCTGATATATTGAAATCTATAAAATATTGCAAACTGCAAGCGTTTGCTGACGATACCCAGATTTATGTATGTTTTGAATTAGAGCACTATAAAGAATTTCAGGAGTGCCTTAATCAGGATCTTCAGATGATTTATAAACTTTCTTTGGATCATAATTTAAAGCTAAACCCTGACAAATCGTGTGTTATGATTTTTGGTAATCAAAGTAAAACAGAGTTTCTTAAAAAAAATTTAAGTATTTTAATTAATAATTCCAAACTAAACTTTGTAGAGAAAAACAAAAACCTGGGCGTTATTTTAGATGAACAGCTTAGATTTAAAGAACATGTAAAAAAATTAGTTCAAAAATCATTTTGTTCTCTAAAAATATTATATAATAATAGACATGTCCTAAACAAAAAATTAAGAAAAAATTTATGTGAAGCTCTCGTCTTATCTAATTTTAATTACTGTGATTTTATTTATGGTTTTTGTTTAGACAGTGACAGTAAAAACCGTATACAGAAAGTCCAGAATGCGTGTATCAGGCTTGTTTATGGTTTGCGCAAATTTGATCATATATCACATTTATATAAGGATGTTAATTGGCTTAAAATAAATGACCGAAGAACTCTTCATTTTGCTACCTTTTTATTAAATATAATAAATAATCCTACTTCACCAACTACGCTTAGGGAACGCCTTATATTTCGTAACGATATACATAACCTTAACATCAGAAACAGGATTAAACTAACAATGCCTCAACATAGCACCGCTATATTTCAGAGATCTTTCTCATATAATGCTGTTAAAATTTTTAATTCCATTCCTAATGATTTCCTCCCATTAAATATAAATACCTTTAAAGTCAAATATAAAAAATACCTGTTAAATATGTCATAATAAGTAATCTTAAATCTTAAAAAACCAACTAAATTATTAAATTTTAATTTATTAGATAATTTGTAGACCAAATAAAATATTTATTCAATGTTATTATTAATTGTCAATCCGTAATTTTCTTTTATCAGTATAAATTAACATAAAAGCCTTTGTGTAACTTATCATGTAAGTGACAAAAAATATAAATGTATTAGGGTTCTGGTTTGGTTCAGTTGAGTAGCCTTGAGCTAGACTTGCGCCAAACCAGAACATGATAGGGAACATTTTTTTTTATTATTGTAACTGACTGTAATTTTTTCCCCTTAAATAAAGTCCTTTATTATTATTATTATTATAATTATTATATGTAAGTTTCGGATATAATTACACAACACCGCGACATATAGTGTAAAAATGAATGTTATGTCTATATAATATTTTATTATTTTACTACAGAGAAACACAAATCCAAAAACACAAGAATTATAATAAATAATACCTTTACTAAAAACACTAATATATTCTTTTAATGACTTATTTGCACAGATACAGATAGATAAATAACTATCTTGAAAGGTTAGCAAGGAACTACATACTGTCTGTGTGCACAGGCGCGCAGATTTATGTACAATTTTACCCTCAATCGAATCGCCGCCAAAGAAGAATATCTTCAAAAAAAAATTAGCTGCATCCGCTAATCCGTTCACGAAAAAATCAACTCTTAAAATGAGCATAGTTTATTAAGTGATGCTTTATCTGCTTTATCTGCTTTATCTGCTTTATCTATTAAGTGATGCTTTAGCTAAGTTTTATAAGTGATGCATAACTTTTGAAACTATGTGTATTTATGTTTCATCTCACAATAAAACACTGAAAAACGTTTGTTTTCTATACTTCCACAAAATGTATTACAACTATGTTATTACTACAGCTGTTTCGGCAAAGTGCCTTTCTTAAGTCTCAAACTTGAGAGTCTCAAACTTGAGAAAGGCACTTTGCCGAAACAGCTGTAGTAATAACATAGTTGTAATAAATTTTGTGGAAGTATAGAAAACAAACGTTTTTCAGTGTTTTATTGTGAGATAAAATGAACTTCCATCAAGTAACGGTCGAATCCATCAATTATTTATGTTTCATTAAATATAACTCAAAATATTTCAATCAACTCCTATCTGTTCACGTATGAATAAAGCATATTTTAGTTAATTTTAAAAATATTATTTTAATATAATTTGTTTTAAAATTTAAATAATAAAATTATTATCCGGGATACAAAATAATAAAATGACGTTTATTAAACGTCATTAAATGTTTACATATCGAAACCGGACTGGAAAAACTGTGTGACTTGTCACATTAGGATTTCATAAGATTAGATATTAACTTCGGTAAGCGATGGTCTGTCATTATCTGTACATGTCCGTACCAAATAAACTATTTTTGCTGTATTTCTATAATTGTTAAATATAATTGTTTCTATAATATTAAAGCCATGGTTTGTCTTATTCTTTCGTTGCTTACGTGCATTATTCTGGATATACCTGCTGATCTGCGCCCAAAATTTATTTCCAGAACAAGAAGATTTTGTTCGATCCTTTTAGTGAGTTACCAGGTTTTGCATCCATAAAGTACAACATAAATAAATTATTACAATCAAATCAATCAATCAAAAGTAAATTTTAATTTTTATATGCTTATCAAATTTATTTGCTATTTATCTTTGCCATTTTCATTAATTATTCCTATTTTAAATGATAGAAGTTTCTTACTAATATTTCCATTCAGACTTGTCCATTTCTATATGCATTTGATATTTCGAGGTAAAATATTGATTCATCCCTTTTTACTCTTATCTAACCCGTCTATGGCTATAATTACCTTACACCTATAGGAATGCAGCTAAAAATGTAGACGAGCAGACGTGCCATTCCCAAAGTGGCTCGCTGAACAGGGTAAAACAAAGGCCCTCGTGGTATGCCACAGACACGTCGGTATGCGGCCACCGAAACAACTTGGTTGTTACAACAAGAAGAAGCAACAATAAAACTTCATTTCCGGAATTATAGATGAGGCTGATAGGTAGTATAGCTCGATCAATAAACGCCAAATTTTGCCAAAATCTAAAATATATATATATATATATATATATATATATATATATATATATATATATATATATATATATATATATATATATATATAGGAATAAATAGAAGGATGAAAACTTGGGACTAGATAGTTGAAAGTGTCTATTATAAAAAAAGTTTACAATTTTGGTAAATTTTTTCATTTTAATAATTTAAGTTACTTAACTATTTTTAAAAATTATCTCCTTCAAATATACACTCACCGGCACAAAATTCCGCCACCCAAAATTTTTGATTGCTTGACAATTTATAAATTTATTATTTGTACTTCGATTCTAAAGATTCTTGCATCAGTTTGTAGGTACATGTATTAGTATCGTTTGTTATTATTCCGGTAACAAAAATTTTTTGATTAGATGGCATTATACGGGGGGTGAATGGAAGCATTGTATTTTCTCCGAACTTTAAAAAATTCTGTGGAAAAATTGGAGGGCTCATTTTGTTACTCTTTTTATTTTATCCTGGAAGTGTCCCTAAGATTTTGTTTTTTGAAGTATCCGAAAACACTGCTTTGCAGGTTTACTCATTTAAAAAATATCAAACGCACTAAAATTAACACCACAAAACAAAATTAACAACAAAACAAAACAATTCACTAGCGGGTATGTCCACCTTTCGCAGCAAATACTGCTGGCAATAGGGCTTTTCATCGATTGTCATTTGTTTCGAGCTTCTGTCATGTGTCACATAATATTAATATATCTACGTCATACGTCTTTGGTTTGTATCATGGGTAAATACCAATAACGTACGACGTAGATATATTAATATTATGTGACACATGACAGAAGCTCGAAACAAATGACTGTGAATGAAAAGCCCTATAGGGAACATGCACTAAAAAAAAATTTTTTGCATAAAATTGTTAATTTATGTTTTAAAATGTTATATTCAAAATATTACGCCTTAACAAGGAATAGTGTACGTACAACTTCTGATCAAAGTTCCGCGCCTAAAATTTCCGTTTCAAACAACTTCAAAAGCGAGAGCTGGGGTCTGACGTCATAGGCCACTCGTATCGTTTGCCCGTTCGGTGGGCTATTGCATTTAATGCAGTTTGCCCATAGATAAATAATATAGTTGAAATATCTTGTTTTACTCTGTGGCAAAAATGATTTTTTCTGTGACAGGCAAAATATTAACATTTTATCTCTGTTGACATGTATCAAAAAGTTCTTTTTTATGAAATTACTTTTGCCGTTTCTTGTGTTGAAGAACAAAGAAGAAACAATTAACTTAAAAATAAACAAAACTTTTAGTAATAAAAGCAAGAGTAACTAAAAAGTATTGGTGCTACTATAGTATGCGGTCTACAGTCGGCTTTCTACTATAGCTTGCGGTCTACCGAGGGATGCGGTGTAAGTATAAGCTGATATGATAAAGATATTAACTTGTAAAATTACAATAATGATTCTTCTTATTTATGCGTATTATTAACTTTGTAAAGAAGGATTTTGTTGGCTATTTACACGTTCTATCGGTACGTCTGCTAATCACCATAATCTTATCTCAGAATGCTTTGAACACAATAATGTAAGGCTCCAGTAGGTACTAATAAACATTACAATAAAATATAATCTTTATTATAATGGAAATTACACCGTAATCTTTTCCAGGATATACGAAATCCTTCGATGAGAGGTAGGTAGATCAAACTCACGGGGTAAACCGTATACTATAATTAATGGTACCAAACTATTGTTATAAACGGTTTAAACATGCTTATTAATAACTCTTACTTATTTGCCTTGACACCTCGCATTTCTCCAATATAATAGCTTTCACTACTTTTTATAAAAGTTGCCACCACGAAGACATCAACGGTAGGTAAGTTGTCAGACTTAGCCTCGTCCGTCATATTATGCGTTTTAAACTCTTTACAAAGTAGCACTCAACTTTATCAATTTCAGTTTAAAACTAAGCTGATTGGGGAACTATTTATTACAATATATAAGATGAACATAAATAATACCTAGGAATTTTCCATTAAAGACGATTAAAATGTAATATGCCCGTGATACCTACCCTAATCGCGTTGTTTCCGACTGCTAGCCCGGTTGACCGTGGCCCGTGACGTCGGACCAATAGAAGGACGTTCAAGAGCCTCCTAAGATATTTGAATTTTATAGCATTTTCAAAGCGTCGTAATTAGCGTACGGGTTAAAAATATTTGTTTTTTTCGCATGCAAGCGTTTTAAGATCATGTTACCTTATGTTTTTTAATATCATTTTAATATTTAAAAATTTATGCAAGTTCCCTAATAGGGAACTTGCATAAATTTTAGCATCGAATAAAGATGTGTTATCCTTGCCTGGGGAATAGTCCGATATTCCTCTACTAGGGCCATAACTGTACCAAATTTTCTGGAGGCCTAGGAGACGGCGAAAAGCTATTTGTAATTCATCCCATAAATGTTCAATAGGATTGAGATCTGGGCTGCACGCCGGCCATTCTAATCTTATCAATCCAAGCTATATTTAAGATATTTATGTTTATGAGTCAATCAGTGTTTTTATTTACAAAAATTTTACAGCTCTTATAAGAAAAGAGAGTTCAAAAACAGTTGCCAAATATTTAGCATAAAGTTACGCCAATAAAGGCTTTCTAAAAAAATTATTGTTTTTCACTATTTTACAAAATACAGCTCAAGATGAAAAGGCAATCCTTTTGCAAAGTTTTTGCAAAATTTTTGAAAAACGGCGATACTTTAGAAATGTTAACTCATTTTTATTTAATAATAGACACTTTCATATACGTATTCCCCTTCCATCCTTGATTTATTTTTTTTTGGTCAGTGTTCTTTGATCTTTGGGTTAGTAATACATTTTGAAATACATAAATATGACAAATAAGATTGGTCCTGTTCTTAACCATTGTTGTAAATTGACGGTTTACTATAATAATAAATAAATAATTATTAACAAAATAATAAATAATAAAATATCAATTAATAAAATATATCTAATAAAAATACAATTAAATGAAAACAACCAACTAGATCAACAAAAATTGGTGTTTTTGTGATCAGTTCAAAAATAGTTATTTATGTACCAAGTCAGTAAAGTGACTCTTTACCAAACGAGTCTGATATTATGAGCCGAGCGAGCGTAGCGAGCAAGGCGAATAACAGACGAGTTCGATCAAGAGTCTTTACTGACGTGGTGCATACAAAATTTTATCGCCAATCATAAAAAACATTAAGCCCGTCCAGGGCCGGCGATAACGGGCCTGCAAGGGATGCATTGCAGGCGGGCGCCCCTGTTTGGGGGGCGCCAGAATGAGCATTTTTTCTGCTGGTATTATGTAAAATACTAAAATAAAAAAATTCTTTTTTCTTAAATGTGGTTTAATTTCGTCATAATACCCTAATCTGTGTTTGTTAGTTTTGCATATCAAATAATATACAAAAATATGCAACACCGCATAGAATTCTTACCATGTAGTAATATAATTTATTGGTCAAAGATATCATATTTCAACCAAACAACTTTGCTATGAGAATGCTTTGTTCATGTTCTTCAAATTTCTTGCAAGTTGTTAGTGTTGTATCATCAGTATGAGAGGAAATGAATAATTTCTAGTAAAGTAAACAAGATTGTGATACTCTTTTCTTGCCGCCCGCGCCTGTCTAATTTAATGTAGGTACCTATTAATAGGTATCAAGTTAAGTATTAATCCCATAAAAACATAATATTTAAAATAAAGATTTTACTTTAAATTTAGTTTAGAGCTCTTTAGATTTAGTATTACATATTTCATGTGATTATAATACAGAATAGTTTGTAAGTTGTACTCTGCAGTTAAAGAATCTATTAGCATTCAATTAATATAAAATTATATTTGTTAAGTACTCAGTAGGTAGGTACATACTAATATTAATCTACGCTTAAGTTATTATTTTTATTTAGTTAAATAAAAATGGATTAAAAAAATTATCTAGGAAGCTAGGGCACAAATCGAAAAAGAAAAAGCCGAAAAAGAAAAAATGACACAAAAAAACAATATCAGCTCTCTTACGCCCGGTTTCATAATCAACTTTTTTTTTATGGCATAGACTTGGAAAGTGAACATTAACTAAAGTTCATTTTACAGTTGACATTTACCCATATGAATTGCAATGATAAAGGTACCAACTAAAAATTTAAAGTCCACTTTAACTGATTATGAAACCGACCGTTAGCCAATTTCTTAAAAAAGTTAAAGTGAAGTTGTTGCGTCAGATGATGGGTCCAATAAAACTGTAACCGAAATGTATTTACCGGGTACATTTGCGAATAGCAGGACACCGACTTAAGTCGCTGCCCGGAACACACATTTTTAGGACACAAGTCCAAAATCAAGTCATTAATAGGGAGAAAAGCTCTTCTAGCTACCCCTAAAATCAGGGGGTTTAACACATAAAGTAATACAGAGGATGTTCCATTACCCAGGGCATCAAAGGTAACGTTCAGTACAAAGCCTCCTTATTCGTTATGTACTGCGATGGGGAGGGGTGGTGGTACAGCTTGGGGGTCAGATAGATACGGGGTCAGGTTACACAGTGTAACCGGTTTGATATTCGGACATGTGGGTCTCACTGTTCCATTTGAACACACATAATGTTCCCGAGGCTGGGGTTGTACGAGTATCTGTGTGTGGGGTGGGGGGGGCGCCTGTGCTAGTTTTGCAGGCGGGCACCTTATACCCTAGCGCCGGCACTGAGCCCGTCCGCACATGGAGCGACGCTCGAAGCACTCGGCTCGATTCAAATCGCGTAGATTTCTCCCTGCCACTCAAGTTCCTTCGTTGTGGCATTGGGCTCCGTACACTAGGCGTTTACGATTGCAAAAGCTCCTCGTCTTGTACGACTCTCGTCTCTTGCGATCCGTAGTGCACGAGAAAGTTCGAGTGAGACGCACGTTTTTAGTCATAATAGGTAGTTTATTTTATTTGTTTCCTTCGTTTTTTGTTGTTTTTTTGCGCTGAATGAAATTTAACTTTTATTTAAAGATTGGTGCATGTTATGTTCATTGATTGTAGTACTACCTACTAACTTTGTGAAAATATATTGTTTGTAATATAAAATTCTGAAAACATTGAACTTTTGTTTCTAGGTGTTAATTATAAAATTCGTTGTGAAAATAGAACCCTCAATTGTATAATGCTCATTGTATACAAATTATACTAAAAATGTAACAGAATAGAATAGAACAGAAATATGCTTTATTGTCATGAAAAATTTAACAATTTTATAGACAAAGCTTACAAGAATCATAAATAAAAACAATAACAAATACAATTTACTAAAATTATACAAATCGTCAATATAAATAAAACATAATAAAGTCAAATAAGAATCAGTAACAATCTATTGCAAAATTAAAAAAAAAATGCAAATTGCGTAATCTACCTTAAGAAATTTAATAAGTAATTTAATAAGTTATGCTGCTGCATATGACACTCAAATATAGATTAAGATTCTACTTATACATAACAATACTGTAATTTCTTAGTTATTGGTTAAGAAACTCTGCTATTGAATAATATGGTCTTTCAGATAAATAGGCTTTAGTCATTTTACGGAACTTGGGGAAAGATGTTGCAGATTTAAGTTGTAGAGGGAGATGGTTGTATAGTTTTTTTGCAGAATATAATATAGATTTCTTTATTAACTCACTGGACGGGATCGGTAAATAGATGTCAAAAGTAGAATTTCTGGTGGAATAGTCATGTCTAGGTCTTTCTGGAAAAACATGTAGATGTTTACGAATTAAGCAAACAGTTTCTAAAATATATAAAGAAGGTAATGTTAGAATTCTGTGATCTTTGAAGTAGCTTCTGCAATGTGTTGTTCTTCTGAGGCCAAACAGATATCTGATTGCTCTTTTTTGCAATTTAAAAATAACATCGGATTGGGCAGCTGTACCAAAACCCCAAAAAGGCAGACCATATCGAAGATGGGACTCGAACAATGAAAAGTATGTTATTTTGGAAGAGGCTAAATCCATTTCCTTAGAGACAGATCTTATTGCAAAGCAAGCTGAGGATAGTTTCTTGCTTAACACATCGATATGAAGGGACCATTTAAGGTTGCTATCTAAAAAAATACCAAGAAACTTTACAGAATCAACGATACTGATCTGGCTGTTATGAAGAGGTAAGGGTTGAAGAGTTCCTTTATAGGGTAATGCTACTGTTTTATCTACGTTAAAAGAGAGTAAATTAGAATCTGACCAGGATTTTATTGTGAGTAGATCAGAAGTTATAGTAGCATGAAGAGTTGCGATATTTGAGTTGCTCCAAGTGATACTGGTATCGTCAGCAAAAAGAAAAACTTTTCCATCGATTTTTAAACTAGTGATGTCATTAATAAAGATAAGGAAAAGTAGAGGACCCAATACTGAACCTTGCGGTACCCCACATACAACATTTTTGAGACTAGAGTCTGTATCATTTGCTCTAACCAGTTGTTTCCTATTTTCCAAGTAAGATTGAAACCAGTTCAAAGAAATACCTCGAATTCCATAGAAATCTAGTTTTTTTATCAAAATGTCGTGATTTACACAATCAAAAGCTTTGGCATAATCACAAAAAACAGTGGCAGTGTGGAGATTATTGTTTAATGCTTGATAAACCTCATGTAGTACAGAAAACATGGCATCGGTGGTACATTTTTATTATTTAAAAATCCAAACTGATTTTGTGATAAAATCTTGTTATCAACGAGAAAGGACATAAGTCGGGCTTTTAGGAGTCTTTCAATAATTTTGGAGAGTACCGGTAGTAATGCAATAGGTCTGTAATTGCAGGCAATAGATTTTTCACCACCCTTATGAAGAGGAATAATGATGGCCAACAATACGGTACTTTTTACAGATCTAAATAGTCGTTTGGGTTGATAAATAAAAAAGATGTGAGCAAACTGAATCGACAAGTGTGCGGAGAGCAATCGCTTGTGCCGCAGGGTTCGTACAAGACGAGCAAAACGCGCGAACCTCGAGACCTGTTTTCGATCGACTCATGTGCGGAGGGCCTAACACTTACTTAACACTTACTTAATTACATCCTTCTAATGAAAAAAGAGTGTGTACTTTGTACGCACGAAAGAAGTTATATTTCTCTTATCATGATTTCAACGAAATAAATATGTTTTAAACAATTTTATCGTATTTATATTTAAATAATATACTAATTTTAATACTTAACCTTTAACTACTCGCGCATCAAGTTATAACATAACTACATGCGTGGCGTACTTTATACGCGACAAGAAAATATACTTAAAAACAGAGGATTTGTTAATTTTTTTTGAAAAAATACACTTAGTTGTTTGTTATAAACCTTATTCGGCATCAGTGAATACTTGGAGTTCCTTCTCAGTAAGCCAATTGGAATTTATAACTGGAATTATGGAATAACTGGATTCCTTGATAAATAAAATAACTAATAAATTTTTTTTAAAATGTGACTTTTTACATGAGAAAAAGTATTGTTTATAAAGAAAAATATATTTTGTGCCATAATGACTAAAAAACAATTACAATATGTACTTATATTACGACTTATACTAATATAATCGTGGCGTATATTGTCCACCACCGGAAACAACAAATAATAAACTGCAAATTACGATCTTCCCAGAACGCCGATTATAACAAAACTAAAACCAAATTGTAAATCACATTCCAGTGATAGGTTAGAGAGATAGACAAGGTCAAAAATTAAATTTTTACATATATTTGCAGTAGAATTCTTATATCAGGCGTACAAAATACGCCAGCGCGTGTAGTTAAAGGTTAAAGTAAAATACCAAAAATTAAAAATACCGTTAATAGTTACGTCATTGTTTATGAAGTGTAGTGTAGCCTGCCGCAGCGAAGTTGATTTGCCGTGATGAATACATAGTAGACAATCTAAATAAATATATTTGCTAAGAAATTATCAGTACCTACATATCTATCACCGTCCTATATATAATGGAATTAACAAAAACACCATTTCATACTATATTCGCATTAATACGAAACTTAAAAGATTTAAGAATTCTTTTACCTTTACACAAAATAAAAATTTCGTATGACAGTAATGACAGAAGGCTCTTGCTTGCATGATGGGCGATTTCGATTTTTAATCGATAGTTGTTAGGTATCAATATTGAATACCTAATTACTAAATCTGTAAAGTTGTGATTTATGTTTTATAAATATAATTGCAAAATACTACAGAATTTCATTTTCTGGCATAAATTTAATTAATAATAACGTAAAATTTGTACAATATTTTTAATAATTAAAGTAAATAAATTTTAAGGTCACTCAAATAAATAATCGATTACTGCCATCGACCACTTACATTCAATCTCAGTTGATTTGATGAATCGCGGCAGGTAAAGTAAAATTCTTCTTTCAGTGCAATAAAGTGTTACTTTACTGCCGCAAATGAGTACAATAATGAATGACTTTAGTAACGGTTGGCGATAAAAGTAATTTTTATACGTAGGTAAGTGAAGCGTATGAATGAAATTTCTTATTGAAATAAATCATTTCTTGAAATAATTGAGAATATTGATAGTTCTGAAGAAATAAAGATACAAACTTTAAAAACCCATAATACATTTTTATGAAACAAACGAAAAGGTCCAAAAGAGTGGGAAGACTACTAAAAAACTACTCACAGAAAACCGCCCAGATTTCATAGGAGCAGACATAGAACATGAACAACAACGAAATCAGAATAAAGAACAGATTGACATTAATCGAAGTAAAGAATGCCATAAGAACTTTGAAGAAAAAAAATCAAAGGAACCAGTAGGAATCGTTAATGAACTAATTAAGTACGGAACAGACAAACTACACAGAATTATACACGAAATGTTCAGTAACGCTATAAACCTGAACGAAATACCAGATGAATGGTCCAAAGCACATATTATAACCTTGATACATAAAAAGAGAGATAAGAAAAAATGCGAGAACTACAGAAGCATCAGTGTGATAGTATGTATGGACAGGTTATATGGAAAAATACTGAAGGAAAAACTGGAAAAATCTATACAGTTGAAAAACTAGCGTACAGTCGTGAAATGCCATGCATTGACTAGTATTACCGGTGCTAATATATTTTTCTATTTGTGATGTCTTAATTTTATATTATTCATATTGTGGTTTTCCTGCTTATATCAACTAATAATAACTTTTTAATCATGTAACGACAAGTGCAAACGACTGTTAGTGACTGTGATATTTTTGGCTAATGGAGACACATACAGAAAAAAAAGATTAAATTTTTGGTTTTTATCAAGTTTTCTCATGCTACTTTCACCTACATGTTGATATAATCTTTTTACACACCTGTTATGGTCTAAGTGCATTTATTGCACACTTTCTGTGAACAGTTGCCGTTCTTATTTTTTTTTTTATATTATGTCAGATCTTACAATGACAAAAAACTTTTCGTGCTGTCTACTATTTACCACTTTCACCTTAATGTAATTTTTAATTGGAGGACCATTTTTTCTGGATCCGTTGCCTTTACCAACTTTGACCTTTAACTACCCGCGCATCAGATTGTAACATAACTACACGCGTGGCGTACTTTATATGCCCCAGGAAAATACCCTTAAAATCAGTGAATTTATTTTTTTTTTTTTGAAAAAATACACTTAGTTGTTTGCTATAAACCTTATTCGGCATCAGCGAATACCTGGAGTTCCTTCTCAGTGGAATTTATAACTGGAATTTAATTCCATGAGAAATAAAATTACTAATAAAAAAATTTTTGAAATGATTTTTTAAATGAGAAAATGTATTGTTTATAAAGAAAAATATATTTTGTGCCATAATGACTAAAAAACAATTGAAAGATGTACAGGGTTATTCACTATATTTTGTCCCCCCTGTAAACTGCTTTATTTACAGAATTAGAAAAAAATGTTAAATACAAAAGTTATTCGATTTTTAAATTATGATTTTTTGACAAATATATCGTACTAGTGACGTCATTAATTTGGGCGTGATGACGTAATCTCCTATTTTTTTAAATAGGAATAGGGGTCGAGTGCTAGCTCATTTGAAAGGTTATTCAATTCCCTATTCAGTAATATAAACATTAACATGATTACTTATACAGGGTGTCCAAAATATTTTTTTTAATGAAATTAATTGACACAAAAAGAAGAATGTATGTAATTTATTTAATTCAAAATACATTCTACTGTTGTCAGAAAACAGAAATAAATGTATATTAAACAGATAAACATTACTTTTCACTTAAATTCAATGTTCAAGCCGCCACCCATCTGCCTCTTGGCAGTTTGAACATTGAATTTAAATGAAAAGTAATGTTTATTTGTTCAATAAACATTTATTTCTGTTTTCTGACAGCAGTAGAATGTATTTTAAATAAAATAAATTACATACATTCTTCTTTTTGTGTCAATTAATTTAATTAAAGAAATTTTTTTTGGGCACTCTGTATAAATAATTATCTTAAATAAAATAAAAATTTTATTTTTATATCATTATCTTAAAGTTTATATTACTGAATACAGAATTTTATTACCTTTCAAATGAGCTAGCACACGACCCCTATTCTCATTTAAAGAAATAGTCGATTACGTCATCACGCCCAGATGGATGACGTCACTAGTATGTTATATATGTCAAAAAATCATATTTTAAAATTCGAATAATTTTTATATTTACCATTTTTTTCTAATTCTGTAAATAAAGCAGTTTACAAGGGGGTCAACATATAGTGAATAACCCTGTACTTATATTACTACTTATATTACTATAATCGTGGCGTATATTGTCCACCACCGGACAGAACTGTAAATTACGATCTTCCCAGAACGCCGATTATAACGAAACTAAAACCAATTGTAAAGCACATTCCAGTGATAGGTTAGATAAATAAACAAGATCAAAAATTAAATT
Organism: Diabrotica virgifera virgifera; assembly: GCF_917563875.1. Classification (NCBI taxonomy): domain Eukaryota; kingdom Metazoa; phylum Arthropoda; class Insecta; order Coleoptera; family Chrysomelidae; genus Diabrotica; species Diabrotica virgifera. The sequence goes on from NC_065452.1 coordinate 23,469,383, forward strand.
TTTAAATATATTTGCAGTAGAATTCTTATATCTGGCGTACAAAATACGCCAGCGCGTGTAGTTAAAGGATAATGAATACTTCACATATAATGGACTGATAATTTTTTGAAAAAAACAAAACGAAACGTTTCCTAAATATATGGATTAGTAGAAAAACGAGCCTTTCTTTCTCCTCTTCTCTGGATGACATATTCAAGCGTCACAGTGTAAAGGGTTTCTTGTCCTTTTCATTATCCACTTCATCATTATTTAGGTTGAAAGTCGTTTACTCCTCATATATACACACATACACATACACACACCCAAACTTATATGGAATCACCATGTATTTCAAAGTAATATTTATTTCTTTTGAAAAAACTTGTTATTGTTGCGAAGAATAAAAGTTTTTTTTGAAAATAAACAAATATATAACACAATCGGATAGTACAGCTCGGTACGGTATAGTTTATTTGCTTGAGTTACACGCAAATTGCGCGTTTTGCAAATTGCAAATTTGCGTTATAGCAAATTGAACGAAAATAAATAAACTAACTTTTGCGTCCAAAAGAAAATATGCCTCATGTGGGGTTATAGAACTTACAACGAGGAAAGATTATTGGTCTTGTGGAGAAAGTAATGTTCTCAGAGGGAAATAGCTGTAGAGCTAGGCGTAATACAGGGCGTTCTGTCCAAAACCTATGCTAGGTAACAGGAACTCGGAAAGCTCAAAAATAAAGCAAGGGAAAGTCGCCAAAAGTAATAACGGCTCTCCACGATCGTTTAATTGCCCAATCAGCTTGCATCCAACTGTACACAATATGGAGCTGGAGAGGCCAACCATACGAGAAATGGTAGACGTCGGCAGGAACAGCTTTGGAGACATGGGACCACGCCCAGCGTCAAGGAAAATGGACCATAGTGGTCAATAATTGTGTGTGAATTCGTGAGTAACTTTTAATAAGCTATTTTTTTTTATATTGCATACAGTCTCACAGATTAATCTCACAGATAAGAATAATTTTTTTTGATTAAGTAAATAAAACGTAAAAATATAGGTAATCTTTTTGAGAAGTATTAACTTTTTAATTGAATACAATAATTATCAAACTAGGTGAAGTTTTCATAATTTTTATTAATTTTTAAGTATATAATATAAAGAATCTAATATATTCAATAAGTTAGTTGATATCTATTTTTGACTATAGTATCGATATTAAGTTTTATTTTTAAGGAAAGATACGAATTTTTGCAATTTTTAATAGATTATATTTTTAACTATGATTATCAATTTTTTTGCTATTTAAACACTTTTATTTTGCGTAAGGTAAGGTATATTTACCTATTCTCAAATGTTGATATTGACCGTGAACAGAAACAAAAGAATGTGCTGAGACGTCATAATATACGATTTAAATGGACTATTTATAGTACTATATGTACACTAAGAAATTATGTAATAGGAAGATTTTATGGAATTACGAGGAATTAGAATATTTTTGAGAATATAATGGAAGAAATATTATTATTATTTGAATTATATAATATAAGATAAGAAAAGAAATAGTTTGAGACGTTGGAACAAAATACAGGACTTACGAGACGGAAATGTCTAAATAATTAATATGGAAATTTTTGTTGAAAATAATGCACTCAACATTTTTAAAGAACTTTTATGATAAATATGATAATTACAAAGAAATTAATCCTAAAAAGGGAAAATAAAAAATGAATATGGAAGAGAAGTTTGATTTTTTTTATATACAAGGACTATCCCATATATAGGGACTAACGATGAAGAATTCTTTTATACGAAAAGAGGATACAGGCTAAGGAAATATGTCCTGGAAACTAATCTGATACAAGAATAAAGACAAAACAAGTCATAATGAAAATGAAGTGACAATGAAGAATAAGTTATCTGAAAAATAGAATATTTAAAGAGAATATTTTATACTGCTACAAACAGTATATATTGAGTATGATATAAATATACTTTTAAATTTCTATAATATAATATAATATAATATAACTTTAAATTCTTATAATATAAATATGTTTTGATTAAAAACATAAGACAAGTCATGTAAGACTGTATCTCAATTAGAGAAATAGAGACTATTTTTTATGACGTAAAAGTGACTATTCGTGCGAAGAAACTGAACTTATATTTAATTAGTGTCAAAAAAAAAAGATAAACTATTTTTAGCTATTGTAAGTTTTTCTCGTTCGTAATTTTTATGTAAATATTTTGTGGGTACCCGGGCCCAGAAACAGATTTAGAATTAGGATTTAAATTTTTCCTTATGGTCAGGAGATTTTAATCGATTTTTTTGTAACAGAATATAGTCTATTTTTATTAACACTTTCTTTCGGATTTTTTTTCTCATAATTGAATGCTTGAAGTTTTTGATACCGATAAAGATCGTTTGATACGATTAAGATCGTTGATTTTAACTTTTTTTTAATATCGGTCGAATTCTAATATAAATATGGTTTTTAAATGTTTTATGATGATTAATTAATGAGATAACTGATTTTTTAATATATTAAAAGCATAATTAATATGAGACAATCTAGACAAGACAAAAAAAAACACACTCTTGTCAAGAAAACTGGTACAAAATGAAGATCAGAAGATTTTAGCATACCCAATTTTTGTTTTGAAGTAATCCTATTCTCAACTAAGGGTGAGCAGTAGGTTCAAATAGGAATTTAGGGATGCGAGACGTAGAAGAAGATTTTTAAGCGCACAACTATCCATTTTGTCTTTTTGGAACAAACCTTCTCACGACTAAGGACGTGCAAAAGGACCGGAAGCAAATTCAAGGGTTAAAAGCTGCGGAAAAACTACCCACCGAGTAGGTAAGGGTAAGAGAAGAAGAATTTATGAAGTAAATGATATATAAATGAAGAATTATGAAAAATGATGAATATATATGAAAAAAGATATATATGAAATATAAAGTAAATGAAAAATGAAATAATGAAGAAATATGAAGAAGAAGAAGATTTATGTTTAATAGTACACTATGAAGAAAGTACTAAGTATAAAGAAAATCTAGAAGAATAAAAAAGAGAGAATTTCTAATAGAAGAATATGTAAAAATTTGAGAACAGCAAAATATTTGTCTTGTAAATGTCTAGTAACAGAGTAATTTAAATTTTAAGAGTTTAACTTGTAAATTTCTTTTTAAACCTTTGAGTTAAAGTAAAATATACATTACAATTTCTGAGTGTAGAATTTCGCGAGATATAAGGAAGTAATAAGTAAGAATAGACGATGTTTGAGGATTAATTTTTTTTATAGGGTAATAAGTTGTATATTTGTATATATCATATTTGTATTTTATATTTGTATATATTTGGATAAATCTTTAACACAGTAATGAGTTGGTGACGTTGTTTAGAAAAATTTTCTTCTTTGTCGGAAAGGCAGAGAAAATAAGGTACATCTCTCAGAAAATTTTTCTTGTAAGGGTAGGGGATGTACAGGACTTATATTATCATTCCAAAATAAAAGCAACTCATATTCATTTAATTTTTAAATATCTTAAAACAAACATTGCCTGTTGTTGTAAATAACTAGGTGACACAAATTTCCCAATATAATGCACTTGTGTCAAGATCACCTTAGTCAGCTATTTTAATATAATTATTTCATTAGGTCGAATCGTGTCAACAATCATAATAAACAATTGGGATTGATTCTAGATACGTAACAAGTACAGAAAGAGATCATTCATTATTCAGCATTCAGTATTCAACCATCAAGGTAGTTATAATATAGACTTTTGTCCACCAACTTGTAACTGATAATAGTTAGTAGTGTTCAATAAATAAAGTATGAACAAATAGTGTCTTCCAGTTAATCACCCCATCGTTAGGGTAGCAAAAAACGCGTTACCACCATACAACCATTTCTCACCTGCAGCTCCAAAGGCAGCTTTTGGAAGCTACAGGTGTAACTCTTTCAGTTGAAACGGTAAGAAGAAGGGTTCGTACCAAGAAGTATACAGCAGGAGACAGTTGTGGGTTCCCGAGTTATCCAGGCAGCATAAGATTGATCGCCTAAATTAGTGTCTTCACCACCAAAACTGGAACATTGGGAATTGACAAAATGTGCTATTTTCAAAAAAAGTCAGGATTTGTGTAAAATCAGATGACCCATGAAATCGTGTACTTAGAGGTCGAGGAAGACAAGCAAGAACGAAAACTGTCAGATCTGTTCACAAATATACAAGGGGAAGTGTAATGTTCTGGAGCGGAATAATTGTGATCCGTAAAAAAACTCCTTTAATTTTCATTCAATCAACTTTAACTGCTTACAGGTATGTTGATAAGATGTAGTCAGGCTCTGGAGAGGTGCAACAGGGGAAAATTTAATGTTATTGCATGATAATGGACCTCTACATACCATTAGAGTGACTACAGACATTATTGAAGCAGAAGGTATCCCTTGTTTGGAGTGGCCTGCTTGCTCACCTGAGCTTAATCCTATAGAGTATTTGTGGGATATGCTTAAAATAAAAATGAGAGCTCGCCGGGATAATCCACAAAACACCGCACAGCTGGTACAAGCTGCTCTTAAAAGATGGAGCAACCTACCACAACAAAATGTTGATAATTTGATTAGGAGCGTGCCCACGCAAACTGAAGCTTGCACAAGGACTAGTGGTGATAACACTGACTACCACAAAATATAAAAAAAAATAAATAAAAACAATTTCATCATTATTCGTTTTACATTGAAATTTTGTATGCTATTGACTTTAAAACAATTACTTACAATTTGTTTGTTAAATACTTTATTGTTTTATTTAATTGTTATTTATTTGTTATTAAATTGCTTTAAAATAAAAATTGTTTGACTTGGTGTGTTCGTTTTTTAAATTCGCACAAAATAGGAACATCAGATGATTCCATATAAGTTTGGGTGTGTGTATATATATGATGGTAACCAACGTTCTGAAAGGAGATGGTAAACGAAGAAGAAGTAAATATGCAATATTTGTGCAATTATGATTTGGTTCATAAATATTCTGATTTTCCGGAAACTAGAAGTCGTTTCAGTTTAATATAATAAATACGGCGATGCTTGGATGGTTAATACAGATTAGTTTGACTTTTTAATTAAAGCAAACAATACCCAATAGAATATTCGACACAAAGGATGTCTAAATAATAAACAGTATGTATAGTATACCAAAGGAGACTACAAACAAAGATTAGCCGGCTAAAACTTTATCAGTTTCAAAGCGCGTATAATTACCCAGTACTCATTAAAACTTAACAATTTTATTTGTCAGTTGAAGTCTTCAAATAAATTGGCCAACATGTATAATATAGTTGTTCATGAATTTGTGACTATCTTGGATTAGAGATGAAAGCTGTGACTTAAATGGTTCGCTGTGCGAGAAAGTTTATATAGGGTTATTCATTAAAAATGTCCAATCACTGAGTTGTATATTCTAGACCTTAAAATATTAAGATTTAACCCAAATCACTTAAATAAAATATGGGTCCTTACTGAGTTACAGGGTGTTTTATTTAAAAATGTAATAACTATTTTTACCCAGTGCTTTAAAACCATTTGACATATCCTTGTCACATATATAGCGGGGGTCCAACAGCTTTTGCTGCTTCCCGCACTTTAATCTACATTTTTGTCTATCCTGCCAATCCACTTCTTCTATTTCTCTTCTTCGCATAGCATCTATTATTCCTTGTTTCCAAGATTTACGGGGTCTGCGTCTTCTTCTAGTTGTTAGAGTATAGTCTAAAATCTTTCTTTGTCATCGTTCATTGTTCATGCGTGTTACATGTCCATAGGAAATCAGTTGACGGAATTCAATTCTGTTGTCAATGCTACTCTTACCTTTGCTCGTTATCTAACTACTTCGTTTCTTATGTGGTCTAATCGAGAGATGCTGCACAATCTTTGTAGAAAGTCCATTTCTACTGCTGTCAGTTTGTCTCTTTCTTTGTGTTATCTGCCAACATTCTGCGCCATAATACGTTGTAATTGGTTCTACTATACTGTGATAGAGGTTTATTTCTCTTGTCATCCTAATACTTGGCATACTATCCATACTTGGCAAAATATGTAGGTATACTGTACGTCCTATTAAATTATGATAAATAAACGTTTCTGGCTACTACCAGAGGCGTACGACAGGTGTCAGTGAATGGTTTACCCTTTTCACAATCCATGCCACTGGCGAAATTGCTATTTTAGCGCAATATTTCGATTCTCCAATCATTTATATGTAAATAATACACTCTCCATTCGTAATGTTAAAGTGATTCGTTTTCGATAAGTTGAAAATGAAACGGCACAGCTATTTTGATTAATGTATTGTGCCACTTCACTTTTAACTTCAAATATAGGGTAGAAAGGTATATTATTTACAAAGGAACTACTGAAAAATCGAAAATTGCACTAAAATAGTAATTTCGCCAGTGGCGTAGAATATGGGAAGAGTCAACCATTCACTTTCCCCTGTCGTAAACCTCTGGTAGGAGCCAGAAAGGTTTATTTACCATATTTTGGTAGGGTGTACAGTTCCTACACTTTTTGCCAAGTATGATAAGAATATGTCAAATACTTTTAAATCAATGGATACAAATAGTTAATATTTATGTAATAGGGATGTTTGATGTAATAATTAAAAAGAAATTGTAAACAATGTTTTAAAAGTATTTGGAATATCCTTATCATACTTGCCAAAAGTGTACGTACTGTAGACTCTACTAATTTAGGTTAAATAAACGTTTTTGGCTACTACCAGAGGCGTACAGGGGAAGGTGAATGGTTGACTCTTCTCAAATTCTACGCCACTGATAGAATCGCTATTTTAGCATAATTTTTACATTCTCCAATACTTTCTATGTAACTACATAATATACTCTTCATTCGTATCGATAAAATTATTAGTTTTCGAGCATTTCATTTTTAAAGTATTTATTGTTCAAAAGTAAAAATAATTTGTGGTAATCACTTTTATAAAGGTAAGAAAACCCAAAATTTTAATTTATTGATGTTTCAAAAAGTTTTGTTTCCTTTTCTGGACATGAAAAAGTATACAGAATGCAGTTTCATGATAGTCCATTCACTCACGGTAAAATATAATATGATACATCTCAGTTCAGTACGACCCTGTTAGCTTCCATGTGCGTTTGTTGACAGTTGAGAATCTGTAAAATACAGTTTAGTTGTCTCCTAAATTGTGTTGATTTTCATTAGTATAGAGTTTGCCCACAAAACGTTCGCGTATTCGGTTAATATTCGTTTATGCGGACTGACGGTCCGCGTGCGAGCATTTGTGTACCAAGCTTATGGGGCGAAGATTACTTTTATATACGAGTTTTATAACATTTTATAAAAAAATAAAAACATACTATGTCTTCTTCGAAAAAGCAACAAGAATATTTAGAAAAGCTTATATTGGAAGTCTTGGTTGAAGATGATTTTCAAGAACCAATTGATATCGATGATAAAGAAGAAGATTTAAATGAAGTTTAAGTCGACATTTATGATTGTAAGGAGCAGAAAATTTCTGATTAGAAGAAAATAATATGCCTGAATTTTCTACTTCTACATGTATTGGCAAAGACAGCAACACTATGGGCCAAACATCCTATACCCAGGCACAGTAGAACTAGGGCAGAGAACTTAATAAAACATCTGCTTGGTGTAAAAATGTCATTAAAGAATTTGAAAACGGAGTTAAAAATTTGGAACTACTTCTTCTGATACCATGTTGAATAGATATGGGTGGAATGCATAAAACGTAGTAGCTGCTAATGCTTCAAGTACGTACTACATTTTTGAAGAATTTGCTACACTTACAAAGCATTTGCTTTCCTCCGTAGCATCTGCTACTATTTACCAGGTACATAGAAGGATGTACTACGCTTCTGAAGTATTTGCTAGTTTAGTAGAATTTGCTTCAGTTTAGGTGAAGTTGGTGGATGAACGACTTCGGCGTATGTGTTTTTTATTAAAAAATTGCAGCATTTATGAATGTATTTAGGTAATTATCATGAATCGTGCAGTTTTATTCATACAGTGCGCTAGAATATTAATTATTACCTCCCATATTAAATAATTTATTTTTAGTATATAAGCAAAACGCTCGTAGAGGTCAATTTTTAAAATAATATATCATAGTATATTATAGCATCAATGTTTCGAACTTTATGCAATCCCTCTTCAGGTGACAGTCATAACTATGATTTTTTAAATGGGAAAGTACATCATGTGACACCCCATTTAAAAGCTTCTGAAATACTGATTCCTAAAATGTATAATACTTGGGCAAAATTTCGGTCAAATGCTTTTTAAATGTATTAATTTTTTTCAAATCCTGAGAAAACTAATTTAGTACTTTTGAAAAATTTAAACGCAGAATGAAAGATTACATTATTACCGAGGGCCAAAAGTCCCTTAGACTTAGAATAAACAAAAAGTTTCTTTTGAATGATATATTTGAAATTAATAATCATACTAAATTTTCTCTTCGTTTTCACCCCTCTAACTTATTTAAATAAACAATATAGAAGTTTTTAGAGACTTTCGGCCCTCGGTAATAATGTAATCTTTCATTCTGCGTGTAACATTTTAAAAATTATTATTAGTTTTCTCAGGATTAAAAAAATGAGAGCATTTAAAAATCAGTGGACCGAAATTTTGCAGAAGTATTATAAACTTTTGTAATCAGTATTTCAAAATCTTTTAAATAAGGTGTCACATGATGTACCTACTTTCCCATTTAAAAAAATCAAAGTTATGACTGTTACCTGAAGAGGGATCGGGTAAAGTTAGAAACATTGATGCTATAATATACTATAATTATTTTAAAAATCGACATGTCCAAGCGTTTTGATTATGCCGAAGCTTCTGCCGAAGACTGTTGAGCTCCAGCACAAGAAATTTGAGCTTCGGTTGCTTCAATTTGTTTTCGTAAGCATATCTTCTGTAGTTCAATCAGCGACTCCTCCTTCGCACTAGGATATTTAGGAGCTCTGCCTGTTAGTTTTTGGTAACCAGAATTGTAGCTAAAAAGAACGTTTTCATCATTATTTTTTTTGTGATGAAACCCCAATCTCCTCTTTTACACGGACCTGGTACCCTGTGCAAAACTGGATTTTCTCCAATGTTCCACAACTCATAGAATTTTCTTTGCCAGTCAGTTAGTCTGATTTTTTTGTTACCAGTTTTTTTTAAGTCAACAATTTTTTTAACTTTTGTTTTCATGTTGTTGAATTTCTTCAAAATCTGTTTTGAATCTAGGTTTTTTTTTTCGATTATTTGATTAACGGCAACAGTTAATTTAATCAATGCAGCTTCTTTTTCAGTTTTAATTTTTGGGATCATTCTTTTATCAAATAAAATTTGATAATTTTCAAGAAGATTAACAAACAATAGGGCACTACGGCTGACGCTATGTTTAGTAGTAGATCCTTCAGGTCAGTAGCAGGTACTTCGGTTGTGTAGTACGGTCTTCTCAACAAAGCACCTACTTTTATGTAAAAGAAAATGCTACAAATTAGATACTATTTGCTGAAGCAATAGCATCTACTACGTTTTATGCATTCCACCCATTGTCGAGTGCACAAATAAACAACACATTCAAGTAAACCGGGAACACTATTAACGTGAAAGATATGCCAAAAACGCAGATTTAATAGAAATCAAGGCCTTTATGGGGTTATTACATCTAGCAGGAGTTCTCCAATCTAGCCGATTAAACTGTGAGGAAATATGGGACAAACAAACAGGCGTTTTGTACGTGCGGACTCTCAGTCTCACACGAGCAATTTTGTTTTAAAATTGGACGCGAGCAGCCAAAGGTTAAATTTTATTGTTTCTAAATTGCAGTAGTAAGTATTGGCTGATAAAATCATAAAAGTAGCACTCAAAATTTTTTAAATAAATGGTACCTTGTACCTTGATGAAATATTAAGTGTAGCAGAGCATCCTCAAATTAATTCGAGGCAAAGGCTGTAGCGGGATAAGATGGTCAAAAATGCCCCCGCATCGATCAGCCCAGCTACTTATGTTTTCGATAAAGGATATAAAATTATGCCCTTATGCAAATTTTTTAGCTACCCAGAGGTCCTAAAACCTCTTAAATCAAGAAAAGAAGAATTTTTAGGTTTTATTTTTTGTGAGCGCAATTTTAACTTAAAAAATCTGAAAAAATTCAAGAGGATATATATTTTGCATACAAAACAGCCTGATTTTTTTCAGATTTTTGTAATAAAAAATGAGCCCAGGAAATTTTTTTGAAATTTTCAAAAATATTTTAGGTTATGTAAATATGATTTGGCCAACTTTTAAATAGTATTTGTTTGTGTATTTTTTATCGTTATTTTGAATGGCAGAGGCAGAATTTTTAATATCTGAGCGGAAAGAACGAGAAATTGAAAAAACCGTTTTTGGCTGTCTCGAGATGCATCTCGGGACAGCCAATTTTAGGATTTAGGATCCTGACTACAACAACTGAAAAAACACTAAAAGTGTGAATTTTGTCATAAAATTTGGTATGTGGGCTTATAATAATATTTGGAACAACTTTTTTTTCTTCGATATCTCTAACGCGAAGCAAATTCAATCGCATATCGAAAACTCACCCAGTTTGTGGATTCGCAGTAGATTGCGTTTAAAATTTAAATTTCAGTTGACTATTTTAAAAATTGTGAACCATCAACCTGTATGACTGTGCCAAATGTCAAATCTGTATATATTTTGATAGCCGAAATATAGGGGTGTCTTCATCTTAAATGCGACACACTGTATATTATCAATTTGATAATTTATTGCAACTAATATAGTCGTATTTGTTATACCTTGATTCAAAATATACATTCGAAATACTGACTAATTCACTAATTTTATCATAAAAAGTTCAAATTGATTGCATTGAAATATTGAACCAATTAATGCGTATTAATATATTATTATTATAGAATGTAATTATAATATACAGAGTGAGTTTTATGTATAAAAACCCTCAATTATCTCGGAAACGTCTTGCACGATTTTTATAGGTTTTGATGGGTAGGGGTTTTCTAATGCAGCCGATATTATAGTGATAATTACATTGTTGTCAGATCTTCCGTTTTTTCTGGAAATCTAATGAACTTTCTTATTTCAAATGGAACACCCTGTATGTATTTTGCGTTTTGAAGTCCTTAAGAAATACCGATTATTTTTCATGTTATATTTTCATATTATAGACCCAAAAAAGGTCTTTTGTAATTTTTCTCTAATGTTAATGGTTTTCGAGCTCTAAACAATTTAAAACTGAAAAAAAATCGAATACTGACGATTTTATAAAAATCGAAAAATAAAATGTTATTTTTTAAACTGCTGAGTAGCCAAATTCAAGCTAAGCCCTTCTTGTAGGCGCTCGATATAAACTTTTTTGGCCCGTTTTATTCTAAAACATTGCTTTTTAATAATTCTTAGTGAAGCGCATATGAGAGGACGGGCGATCGGGCTGCATTAACAACTAAAAAACAATATTTTAGAATGAAACAAGCTTAAATTACTTATTGGTAACTGATAAAATAAGGCTTGAACTTGAATTTGTATACTGGGTAGTAACAAACATAATATTTTTGATTTGTATTTTTGAACCTTGAAAATCGTCATTATTCGATTTTTTTTCAGTTTTAAATTGGTTATAACTCGAAAACGATTAACTTTAGGGAAAAATTACAAAAAAAACTTTTTTGTTCCCAATGGTCCAAAGAACGTAAAATAATGTCTACCCGGGCCGAAAAAATTGATTTTTATAATTTGTTTAAATCTTTTTTAAATAAATGTAGCAATAACTCCGAAAGTATGACCTTTAGGTATGGGGAATATTACATGAAAAATAATTAGTATTTTTTAAGGACTTCAAAACGCAAAAAATATAGAAGGTATTCCAATTGAAGTAAAAATTTTTATTAGATTTTTAGAAAAACGGAAGATCTGACAACAATGTAATTATCACTATTATATCGGTCGCATTAGAAAACCCCTACCCACCAAAATTTATAAACATCGTGCAAACCGTTTTCGAGATAATTGAGAGTTTCCGTACATAAACCTCACTCTGTATAAATTATTATTACACATTAATTGGTTCAATACTTCAATGCAATCAATTTGAACTTTTTATGATAAAATTAGTGAATTAGTCAGTATTTTAAATGTATATTTTGAATCAAGGTATAAAAAATACGACTATATCAGTTGCAATAAATTATCAAATTGATAATATTATATCCACAAACAGGGTGAATTTTCGATATGCGTTTCGATTTGCTTCGCGTTAGAGATATCGAAAAAAGTTATTTGGAAGAGCTGTTCCAAATATTATTATAAGCCCACATACCAAATTTTATGACAAAATTCACACTTTTAGCGTTTTTTCTGTTGTTGTAGTTAGGATCCTAAATCCTAAAATTGGCTGCCCCGAGATGCATCTCGAGACAACCAAAAACGGTTTTTTCAATTTTTTCGTTCTTTCCGCTCAGATATTAAAAATTTTGCCTCTGCCATTCAAAAGAACGATAAAAAACACACAAAAAAATACTATTTAAAAGTTGGCCAAATCATATTTACATAACCTAAAAATGTTTTGAAAATTTAAAAAAAATTTCCTGGGCTCATTTTTTATTACAAAAATCTTAAAAAAATCAGGCTGTTTTGTATTCAAAATATACATCCTCTTGAATTTTTTCAGATTTTTTAAATTAAAATTGCGCTTACAAAAAAATAAAACCTAAAAATTCTTCTTTTCTCGATTTAAGAGGTTTTGAGACCTCTGGGAAGATAAAAATTTGCATGAGGGCATAATTTTATATCCTTTATCGAAAACATAAGTAGCGGCGCTAATCGGCGCGGGGGCATTTTTGACCATCTTATCCCGCTATAGCCTTTCTGCTGATACAAGCATTTTTAAAAGGTCATTTTTACGTGTTTAGCAGAAATAGCCCGATCAAGGAACACAAAAATTTACGAAAACCTCCAAAAAAATAAAGGAAGGGTGAAAATTTGGGAATAGGTAGTTGAAATTGTCTATTATTATATAAGAGAAAGTTTACAATTCTACATCACCTCCATTTTACAAAAATGGAGGGGACTACCCCCTTCTCGGGGGTGAAAATATACATTCAAAATAAGTCCGGAATTGGATAAAATGATTAATTCTAAGCAACTTTTATTCTATAGAGTTTTTTCACTAAGTCAATACTTTTCGACTTATTTGCGAGTGAATATGTTCATTTTTAACAACAACAAAAAACATGTTTTTGGGCGGTTTTTCGCAAATAACTGAAAAAGTAAGTATTTAATCGATGTTTTTCATAAATAAATCCTCATTTCCTGCTTAGTTTAATAAACAAGCCTAAAGTAGGCTATGAGAAATTAAAAAATTTAATGGATGTCAAATTGTTAACAGTCAAAAAGTGTCTGGTTTGTTGTAAAAATTAGTAGATTTGAAACAAAATAAGCGATGGACTACCCCAGGTAATTGAAATAATATTCGAAAATATTACCTCAATCATCCAAGATAGCCATCGTTACACCCTTAGCTTAGCTCAGTCTCTCGAGGTGTGTGTTCGTCTTGTCCTAATCTTAGAAATGAACTCTGAAAATTTAGAATGGAAGCAAACAAAATATTATTTTCAACTAATCATGTTTATTGTTCAATAAAGATGTAACAAAAATATGATTTAGTAAATTGCATTAACAAATATATTCATATATTTGCCAAAAACTAACAATTCTGGATTATACTTATAGCTTTTGGTAGCTGGTATTTGATGGTAACTTCTTGATGTCGAATGGTACTGCTGTGGACTTCTCTTAACCTGGGCAGATGTTGTGGCCCTATGTCAGTGCAGCTACGGTCTTGGTGGTGTCGTACTTGGATGTTGGGTGCAGCTGTCTAGATATCATGGTCCCATTGTCATTAGCCTTAGTGTCATCGCCGGCGATAGGCTTTTCTGAAGCTCCCAGAGGGAGGAAGGTGATCTTATCCAAAAACTGTAACAGTAAAACACATATCAACAATCAAGAAGTTAATAACCAAACTGTACCTTCGCCAAATAGTATCCAAAAATAGTAAATGGCAAGGGTAAATTAAATGGAATTTAGATGAGGAGAATAGTTAAAATTTGATTACTAAACGTGCATATATGTAAATTATTAAAAAGATAATATATTTAAAACTAAAATATCAGAACACATAGTCTGACATTGGAGGTTGGGTTAGATATAAAAAAAAACATTAGAAAGACTAAAATACCAAGTTTTTTGTAAAAGGTATATATTAAAATACCCTAAATAAGGGTCACAATACAAAACGTTTTCGGATTAAGGAATCCATCATCAGTGTTTAAAAGGCCAAAATTTGCATGCCTGAGCCACCAAAATGTATAGGGTAAAAACCCTTTAAATGTAAATCAAAAAGTTATTTTACATATTTATATAAAATGCATCGGATGTTATAGATAAACCTGGATGTTACCCAGGGCAACACAGGACTCTCCCCACGTGATTGGAACTTTTTTTGGAGAAAACCTCACATATTGGATTTCCATGGCCAACTCTAAACAACTGTTAGAAAGACTGTTAGATGGAGAAATGTAATTAAAATATGATACGTAATATTCTTACCCCAAGAGAGTGAAAGTCTGGAAATAGATAAGGCCTTATGGGCTCATCTCATTAAATAGATTTATTTTCCCTGTCCCTTCCATTTTCATTTTGTGTCAGCTGGTAGGGATGAAGTGACACTTTCATGACAATGCGACATAGGCAGTGGCGGGCATGTTCCGTATTGAAAAGCAGATACTTACAGAGTAAGAATGTATGGGGTACGTTCAGTATGTTCAATCGATGATTTAGATTTTAGATGAAAAGAGATATAGTAAATAGAAGATAATAAAAGAGGATATTAAAAGGGCATCATCAAAAGGATAATAAAATAGGGCAATCAAAGAGGATAATCAAAGAGGGCGCCAACGAGTTTTTAACGAAGAAAACTGGTAAAACAAATAGAAGAAAATAATAACTAGTGAAATATTAAAGAAAATAAAATAAAATAATTATTTAAAAATAAAATATCAAACATGTGACGTTTGTAACGTTACAAATTTATTATTTAAAGTTTTAATTACGTCCGTATCTTTTTATTTGTTTGGTGGAAATGAAACGCACTACAAGGAATTTTATCCGCGAGGAGTGTGTTCAAGCTAGATAGCGAAGGACTTAGCTACGATGCTATCGGCTACTTATATTGGTAACAATTTTTTGCTAATGCACAATAGTGCAACACCTCACGTTCACGAACTGTAATCGAATATTTACAACAGGTAAATCTTAGGACTTTGAACTGGCCATCGCATAGTCCAGATTTTAACTGGATCGAACATTTGTGGGGCATAATTATTAGCAGAAGACTACGACAGCGTGTGCCACCACCTAATAGAACCTTATAAGAAGTAGAATCATTAACTCTCGAGATTTGGAATGATAGTGATCAAGACCAAGTAGCATATCTCATTTGTAATATAAAAGTACATATATCTTTTGTTATCTAACATAAGCAAATGAATAAAAAAACCTAATGTTAAGAAAGTCTAAGGCTACAATTGAGTTTTAATATAAATATTTTATATATGCTAGACAGCGGTTCTCAAACTTTTTGAGTCATGTACCACCTACAGTTCTTTTTATTATTTTTGGTACCACATATGTATACAGGGTGTAACCAGAACCACAGGTCATAAATTAAATCACATATTCCGGAACCAAAACTAGTTCGATTGAACCTAACTTACCCTAGTACAAATATGCACACAAAAAAAGTTACAGCCCTCTGAAGTTACAAAATGAAACTCGATTTTTTCCGATATATCGAAAACTATTGGAGATTTTTTAATGAAAATGGACATGCGACATTACTATGGCAGGAAATTATAGTGAAATTTGTGCACCCATAAAAATTTGATGGGGGTTTTGTTCCCTTAAACCCCCCCCCCCAAACTTTTATGTACATTCCAATTAAATTATTATTGTGGTACCGTTAGTTAAACACAATGTTTTTGAAACTTTTTTGCCTCTTAGTATTTTTTCGATAAACCAGTTTTAATCGAGGTTAATCTTAGTATTTTTTCGATAAACCAGTTTTAATCGAGATGCGGCTTCTTTTTTAATATGTTTACATAACATTTTTATGGAGGTTTTGTGCCTTTAAACCCCCCAAATGTTTTTGTACGTTCCAATCAAACTATTATTGCGGTACCACTAGTTGAATACAGCGTTTTAAAACTTTTTTGTTAAATAATGATTCCGTTAAAAATATACCTCAATCTGTAATTTATAAATAAATTGTCATATTATTATCGGGTCTCTATATAATAATCGTACTTAACAGTATACAAATATGCGGTGGTTTTGACAAATATTCAAAATATCTCGATAAAAATTAGCTTTTCGAAAAATTACTAAGAGGCAAAAAAGTTTTAAAAACATTGTGTTTAACTAATGGTGCCACAATGATAATTTACCTGAAACCTACACAAAAGTTTGGGGGGGGGGGAGAGGTTTAAAGGAACAAAACCCCCATCAAATTTTTATGGGGTGCACAAATTTCACTATTATTTTTTTTTAAGATTTTAATATATCCGTTTTCAATAAGAAAACTCAAATAGTTTTCGATATATTGAAAAAAATCGATTTTTATTTTGTAACTTCAAAGGGCTGTAACTTTTTTTATGTGCCCATTTGTACAAAGGTAAAATCGAACTATTTTTGGTCCCAGAATATGTGATTTAATTTATGACCTGTATTTTTGTTACACCCTGTATTTTTATAGTGTATTATGAAGACTTACTAAGTACTACTATTTTAATTTTTTTTGTGTTTTGTGTACCACCGCAAGTAATGAAATGTACCACCAGTGGTACATGTACCACAGATTGAGAATCGCTGTGCTAGAATATTCCACAATGTTCCGAACTTTAAGAAAAAAACACAGTATGAGTATTACACCCGGTATAAAATGAGATTTACCTATCTAGCAACAATATTATTAAATCAATTTTCTTAAACAATAAGGCTATAACCAACTAAAAAATCACTGAAATCGGACAACAGGTTTAGGAAATTCGAGACATCTAACGTGTACAATTCAGCGGGTGAGTCGTTTTTTATTTTTCATCCCTTCATTAGGGGGTGAATTACTTAAAAAATATCGTTATACAAGGTGTTTCATTAAGAATGTCCAATCTTTGAGTTATAGATTCTAGACCTCAAAATATTAGAATTTATTCCAAATCACTTAAATAAAATGTGGCTCCTTACAGAGTTACAGGGTGTTTTATTTAAAAATTTAAAAACTATTTTTGCTCAGTGGTTTAAAACTTTTCGACGTATCCTTTTCATACTTCGCACAAAGTGTAGGTACTGTACACCCTATAAAATTATGTTAAACAAACGTTTCTGGCTATTACCAGAGGCGTACGACAGAGGACAATTTTTAGATTCTCTAATTCTTTCTATATAAATAACATACACTTCATTCGCAACGATAAAGTCATTAATTTTCGAGATATTTGAAGTTAAACATGTAACGTCATATATATTTGATTAATGTATTGTGCCGTTTAATTTTAAACTTCAAATATCTCTAAAATCAATTATTTTATCGTTAAGACTGAAGAGTATATTTATCATTCTTTATGATAAAATCATAAGTTTTCGTGATATTTGAAATTAAAAATTCAGCATCACAATACATTAATCAAAATATCTGTGCCGTTACCTACTTGTTTAAGTTCAGATATCTCGAAAATTAATGATTTTATCGTTAGGAGTGAGGAGTATGTTATTTACATAGAGAGTATATTTTCTATTGAGGAATAGCACTACTTCATCAAAACTAAAATCTCTTTTCGTAACCCTAACAAATAACATGTGTTTTACATACATGTAAACAATACGTACGAGTGCAATTATTAATTCAGACCAAATGCGCGCGGCGCTCGATGCAAACTTATGCGCAATGTGTTCAGTTGCGCACCTTTGCGCAGTTTGTCTTATATATGTTTTTATTTCTTACATTGTAATCTTTCATTTAGTGAAGGATTTAATGTGACACAAGAGGGCACAATAAACGTAATACGCTGTCAAACATTATTTTATCAAAAATTGTATAGGTTTTTAGACAGACGATTATATCAAAATTAAAATCACCTTTCCGTGAAGCTAACTATGCTATTTTAATCTTTAAAGTATGTACTTTTATCTCAAATAATTAGTTTTATACTAGCTATCCACATAAATGAAGTAATAATCAAAGTAAAAGGCAGCCTCTGAGGATTTAAATTTGATGTATAAAATTATATTGAATTTTGTACTTTTGATCATTAATACATCTGGCCCTAACAAACATAAAAATAAATTTTTGCTGAGAAGTTGCATCATGAGTAGTACAAACAAACCCCTTCATTTCGGCATTCTCAGATTAATTTTTTTTGTACTTACGATCACCTTTTCTTCAATTTTGAACACTGTGCGTTGGTGCTCGGTGCTCACCCTCTTCGATTCAACCAATTTGCGGTTTATATGTAGAGGAGCGCATGCCGCATCCATTTGAGCAGCTACACCGAGCATGGTGCACCCACGTATGAATACGTACTTTTGAAGGGGAAATAAAATAAACTGTTTAATTTATTATGCCTAGACTGCTGATGTTTAAAAATTCCAAATAAACCGAAATCCGAAAGTGTTTATAAGTTTGGTTTTCCCTGTATAAACTTATAAAGTAGCAGCTCAAATTTGTATTCACAGGTCATTAATTTTCTCAATTAAAAGTGTATTTAAAATTTCTCGCAGTAAAATACAGTACCTGATCGTTAATATTTATTAAGGCGAATAAATATTTATAGTAGAATTAATCGGATAATAAGAAACACTATATTAATCATAATATCTCATAAAAATGTTATCGCCTCACCACAGACGGTAAGAAATTATGTATGCGTTTTACCAAAACATAGATAATATTTTAGTAGTGTTATGATTATGTCTTCTGATATATAGTCTTTCCATTTTATCTTTGCACAAAAGTCATGATTTATTTTCGAACAAGTTAAATCAGAACTAGGGTTTTAACAGTCCGGAAATAAACCGCTTTTTTTTTCGTTTTTTCCTGAAGGTCCGGAAAAACACCAAAACGTGGAAAAATTAAATAATGAATTTAATTATTGGATTACCAATGAAATAAGTTTGTTTTTGAAAGAGTGATGTATAAAATAAAAATTATACAATAACAAAATATATATTCTCTCAAATAATACAAAATAAAGTTATCATTAGAATAAAAATCAACTAAAAAACTGGATATTATTTAAACCACATCTCTACGACTAAACTATCCTAGCAGGATAAATACCACTATCAGAACACAATGTCACTATGTACCTGTCACTATGCTACACTTCAAAAATTCTAAGCTCAAATGAAAATACCTTTCTCACAAGTTTAGTATCGGAAGAACCACCAGAACAATACACAAATGACACCACTAAGGCAGTACCATTTTACGAAGGCATTAAACGATTACCGTATTGCATAAATAAAAACACCTTAGCATCCATAAAAAATATCAAACACCCCCCTGGACAGTTTCTTTACCAACAGTAGACCTCCCCTTACTTAATTCTAACAAAAATTCACACACCAATTCTGAGATCAGGCTTCAATATCATGCAAATTTACTCAAATACTCTTCCTACAAATTTTTCTTTACTGATGCCTCCAAAAGTTGCAACGAAATAGCTGCTGCTACTGTATCAGAAAACGTAATTTTCACCACTAGATTAACTAATGACTGCAGTATTTATACCGCAGAACTTCAAGCAATACTTGACACACTAAATCATTGTAAAAATACAAATGGAAAACAAATACTATTATCAGATTCAGTAAGTTCTTTAAAGGCCATCAAACATGCTTATCCTACCCACATCAATCTGTTTCTAATTAAAGACGCGTTTCATCAGCTCCAATTTTCTGGAAAAACCATCTCGTTTATGGGTTCCATCCCATGAAGGAATAACTGGTAATGAGTTAGCAGACAAAACAGCGTTCGAAGCGATAAACCCTTTTGTCTTGTGCTCTGACAGTAGAATTTATATATTAGTGACCGGTCTAGCATCACTCTATGATATTTGGGCCTATCAGTATGTTCCAAGCGTTGTCCATCCCAAGAAACATTCAGTTTTACATGCGCCAGATGGTTGTTGAGATGGAATGCACATACTTGGGTTTTAGTAAAGTTTGGCTTTAATGAGTTTTGTTTGTAGTAATTTGACATCATGTTTAAAGCCTTTTCCATTGTCAACTCTACTTGTGTTAATGTTTTCCCCTTTAGGGCGATACCAAGGTCGTTATCGTAAAGAAAACTCTCATTCTGGGGGTGCATTGGTTGGTCGTTGGTGTAGATGTTAAATAGGGACGGCGCCAGAACGCTTCCTTGAGGTAGGCCATTCTTTGGGTCCTCCACCTGCTCTTATTTCCATTTAGCACAACGTAGAAGCGTCTATTACACAACAGTGATCTAATAACCTGTACCAGGTCATAGTCAAGCACAGTATTATAGATCCTGCTTAGCAATGTTCTGTGGTTTATCGTATCATAGGCTGCTGTGAGGTC
Organism: Diabrotica virgifera virgifera; assembly: GCF_917563875.1. Taxonomy (NCBI): domain Eukaryota; kingdom Metazoa; phylum Arthropoda; class Insecta; order Coleoptera; family Chrysomelidae; genus Diabrotica; species Diabrotica virgifera. Next base: position 23,490,087 of record NC_065452.1, read on the forward strand.
TATCAAGGCTGCTCCCACTATCTCTTTCTGCTCAAATCCCTCCTCTATGTACTCTGTTAGGTTCAGCACTTGGCCTATGCATGATAGGAAGATTTTTTGAAGATACGTCTGGTTTAATGGTTTTAAGATTTGTGTTTGTTTGATCCCATATTTCTTACCAGATTTTGTTTACAGATGAATCTTGAATAAAGCATAAGTTTCTTCCAGAAACAACCTTCTCCGGAAACTTGTAGGGAGCAAGTGGGGTGCAAACCCCAGGTCTTAAAGTAAACAGCTGAGTCCTTATGCTTCTCAAGAGGGGAATATTCTTGTCCTGTCTGGGGTAGATCTAGACACGCCCAACAAGTCTCCACGGCGTTAAATGAAAGATGTAGAATAACTACCGGTTGTATGAAGCCTACCCTTCTACCCCTACTGTACCGGGCAGCTGGATTCGCATCACCAGACGACCGTAGATGCGACTCACAATATGTGGAGAAGTTCAGGCAAAATTTCGATGAAAGGAACCAATAATACGGGTTTGACGAACCCCAGGAACCAGCCCACTTAAATCAAGGAAAAGGTTTATGAGAAATGTCAGAGTCGAACCACCCGAACTCTTCCCCTACATCCAGAACGACCTAATGGAATGAACCTGGGCTGGAGAACCTGACGGACACTCAACCGCATACGCACAGGTGTTGTCCCTGTAAAACAGAACCTCATTAAATGGGGCATCAAGACAGATAACGACGCACTTTGTGAATGTGGGGAAATACAGAACGTGGAGTACCTGAGAGTATACAGACTTTGCCCATCACAGTGCACCCTCGGTAATTTATGGTTCGCAAATACAAAGGGTGTAGACGTAGCCCGATATTTGGGCTGCGTAAAGTAGGTACGAAAAAGTAAAGTAACACGGCAAGATCGCCGGAAGAAGCGGCCTAGGTCGAAGACGAACATCCTGGCTCTGAAATCTCCGCGAGTGGTATGAAGAGACGTCCGTTAATCTGTTTCAAGTTACCGGAAACAAAATTATTATTGCCAATATTATACTCAACGTTCGATAATCGGACAGGGTACTGAAAGCAGAAGAATTTTTTTTGAGAAAAGAGAACAAAATCCGGAACACAAATCACTTCAAACATTTTTATTTGAAAAGATCTAATTAATATCCTTAATAATTTACTATTCAGCTTATTTTCTGTTGTCCCACATAAAGAATATATCGTTTAATGCTTTATTTTAAAGCTACTGCTTGCAGTGCACGTAGAATATGTTTCTAATAATTATTGAGAGAAGAATTTCCGCTAACTTTGGAAATGCTCAAAACTCTTACTTCCTCTTTACGTTCCTCCCCTACAGATACGAGCGCCACTGAACATGTCTACTGATTCGACGCAAACTGGACGTCGACGTCGTTCTTGGTCGTCGCGGCGCGCACCCTATAGGCCGTCGACTAGCGTGTGGTAGTATGTTCGGAGATTGTACAACGTAAGGTAAATGCGCCGGACAATTTTTTACGGTTAACATATCAGTCGCTGGTTCTTAGATTCTTACCAAAAAAAAAATTATAATAAACACAGTATGTTGGTTCTACACTTAGTGCCTAGAGTTTGGGAACAGAAAAGCTCTACGGGATACGGAAGACTTGCGAAAAACACTAGACATGACTAAAGGTTCGTAAATAACTTATATTTCCTTAATAGATCAGGTAATACCATACATTTTTTTGGAAAACCCTTTTAAATTTAAGATCTATATGTTTCAACACTTATTATTTACATCTCTTACTATTGTTTACCAAAAAGGGGGTGGGACCTTTTCAACCAAATTCCTGCAGCATGATTTTTGCACTTTGTTTGGGAAAAATTTTAAAATCACTATATATATATTTATATATACAAATTCTTTTGATTTTATTTTCCATTGACAGACAGAGCTGTTTTGATATTTTATTACTCTAATGTTTGTATTCGAGTCTACAAATTTAAAGTTTCGCAATTTGCTCAATCACCGAAAAGCTTTAGTTTAATGAAAACATTTTAATTAGATGTATATTTTTAGAAATGTGTATTACTTAAAAGTAAAATACTGACTTACTGGTAGTTGTTGATTGTTATTTGTCAAAATTAAATAGACAAAACTAGATTAATGGCTATCAAAGATATACAGTCTTTTAAATTTTTGTATTCTATAATTTTTAAAGAAGGTTTGATTGCTATAAAGTATTGAAATTATGATCAGAAAAGAAAGATTTTTTATGGATGTTTATAACCAACAGTGTGTTTCTACCAACAACCAAGTAACCAGAAATATTTAAACACAATACAATTAAATAACAAAATATTGTTATGAAAATTACAACTATTTATTAATTTATCTATCTCTCTATATATTTATCTATCCAGATAACCGAATAGATGGAAAGATAGATAAATAGATATATATTTTATCTAAAAATTTACAAGGAAAAGGTTTTCCTGTAGCTGGCTGTATACCATATACTACAAAAAATAAGTAAAATCCTTTATAAAAGGTATGTTTATTATAATTCCCTAAAAAGGGCTACATCACAAAAGCAGAACTAGTTTTAGATCTGATACCCGATCATCATCAGTGCTGACAAGATGCTGACATGCTAAGCCACCAAAATTGAAAATATTTGGGTAAAATCCCTTTAAACTCAAACAGTCATGGAAACATGGACTTTAATTTTAATAATAAACATGGATGTATTAGATATCAAATGGATTAGGCCCCGGGTACCATCTGACCCTCAATTGATTTGAATTCGTTCCTCACATGTTGAACGAATTCAACTCAATTTGAGGGTCAGATGCTATCCGGGGCCTAATTAATGCGATATATAATGTATCCACGTTGATTATTATAATTAAAGTCAATGTTTCCATGACTGTTTAAGTGTTTAGATTTAGTTTTTTTAGATATATATATATATATATATATATATATATATATATATATATATATATATATCTATCTTTTATCTCCACTCGGGTGCTAAAGAATCGATCCACTTAAAAATTTGGTCAATTTTGATGCTTGAATTTCCTAAACCTCTTGTCCGATCTAAGTGATTTTTTTATAATGTTATAGCCTTATTCATTAACAATATCACTGTAATAATATTGTTGTTAGACAGGTAAACTGTCATTGTACTGGGTGTACGAATCAAACTGTGTTTTTTTCTCAAAGTTCGCATCACCCTGTGGACTATTCTAGCATTTATAAAATACTGAAATTAAATCCCAACTAACATTCTGTTTTTAGATTCATTCGCTTATGTTGAATAATAAAAAGTTAAGTCCTTTAACAACTGGCCATGTTAGTCATCAGTACAGGGTGTTTCTAAATAAGTGCGACAAACTTTAAAGGGTAATTTTACATGAGAAAATCATGCATACGTGTAATATGATCGGTCATAATACCCTTTTGTGCGCCAATGGTGAATATTAAATTCTTAATTGTGTGTCAAAAAATATGCAATTACTACGTCTTAAAACCCACCAATTTTTTTTGCATATCTCAAATGGTTCTAAAGCAATAAATAAATCAAGTATATTCAAATGGGAAATAAACCACAATTTTACCTAAAAATGATTTTATTAACGTTTCGACGCCCAAGTCGGGTGTCGTTGTCAAAATACAAAATAATACTAAATAAACAAAAATGGTGTTGCTTAGTAAAAAATTCTTCTAATAATTTATTTAATCTGACTCATTTATATCGGCAATTCAGACACGTATTATACATTTTAAAGTAGACGACTTTAAAATGATATTGCCAATATTGATGAGTTGCGTTCCTGGGACGACTTTACTAAAAGATAGTTCATTCGATTACATGAAATCAATCCCAACTCAAGAATATCCGCCACAAAAAATCATAGCATGTGATCTGTCTTTAAAAAGACAACCAAATGCAACGGTGGCACTGAAATTCTCGCGTTAGAGATTCCATAGTAAATCACGAGGGAAAACCAGGAAAACCATACTATCCCGACATCGTAAGTATTTGGGTTTACATTTAGTTTATTCTCAAAAATAATACCAAATTCTGACTTGATATTTTAAATTTTAAATAATACTAAAATACTAAATATGTACTAACTCGATATGTTACTGATTTACTAATTGTGGTATTTTCTTTCTATTGGCTTCCTCCTTTAATATGAGTAACCACATCCTACTGCATTCTACCGAGGAACTTGCGACACAATTGGTTTCATTTAGCATAATTAGAGCCGCTTCTTTGATTTTTCTCTTTTTACTATCTGCTTCTTTCAGGACTATACTTGAATCTCTCCACTGAACTCTATGTTCATTATCCCATGCGTGTTGACATATTTGAGATCTATCAAATCCTCTATTTTTTATATAGGACTGATGTTCATTTACTCTAACGTCTAATGGTCTTGACGTTTCACCTATATAAAATTGTTCGTATTCACAAATAAAAATAAAAAGAGAAAAATCAAAGAAGCGACTCTAATTATGCTAAATGAAACCAATTGTGTCGCAAATTCCTCGGTAGAATGCAGTAGGATGTGGTTACCCATATTAAAGGAGGAAGTCAATAGAAAGAAAATACCACAATTAGTAAATCAGTAACATATCGAGTTAGTACATATTTAGTATTTTAGTATTATTTAAAATTTAAAATATCAAGTCAGAATTTGGTATTATTTTTGAGAATAAACTAAATGTAAACCCAAATACTTACGATGTCGGGATAGTATGGTTTTCCTGGTTTTCCCTCGTGATTTACTATGGAATCTCTAACGCGAGAATTTCAGTGCCACCGTTACATTTGGTTGTCTTTTTAAAGACAGATCACATGCTATGATTTTTTGTGGCGGATATTCTTGAGTTGGGATTGATTTCATGTAATCCAATGAACTATCTTTTAGTAAAGTCGTCCCAGGAACGCAACTCATCAATATTGGCAATATCATTTTAAAGTCGTCTACTTTAAAATGTATAATACGTGTCTGAATTGCCGATATAAATGAGTCAGATTAAATAAATTATTAGAAGAATTTTTTACTAAGCAACACCATTTTTGTTTATTTAGTATTATTTTGTATTTTGACAACGACACCCGACTTGGGCGTCGAAACGTTAATAAAATCATTTTTAGGTAAAATTGTGGTTTATTTCCCATTTGAATATACTTGATTATAAAAATGCCACAAGAAAATAGCTTCAGAACAACAATAAATAAATCGTCAGTTTGAAAAAAAAAGTTGAACATCCCGTATCTCGGAAACGAAGCGTTTGCGGACATAGGATTATAAAGCAAACTGTCCTTATTTTCTCATGTAAAATTACCTCTTAAAGTTTGTCGCACTTATTTATAAACACCCTGTACTGATGACGAACATGGCCAGTTGTTAAAATACCTAACTTTTATATTATCCAACATAAGCGAATGAATCTAAAAACAGAATGTTAAGGAGACCTGAGGCTGTAGTTGGGTTTTAATTTCAGTATTTTATAAATGTTAGAATAGTCCATAGGGTGATGCGAAATTTGAGAAAAAAACACAGTTTGATTCGTATGCCCAGTATACAACGACAGTTTATCTGTCTGGCAACAATAATATTACAGCGATATTGCTCATGAATAAGGCTATAACATGGTAAAAAAATCACTTAAATCAGACAACGGGTTTAGAAAATTCGTGACATTAAATTGACCAAATTTTTAAGTGGATCGATTTTTTTGCACGTGAGTCTATCTCTCTATAGACCTATCTATACCTCAAATTTGTTTGTGTCAATCGCTGAAATTTACTGATTGGTTTCCGAACGTCGCTATAACGTACGTGAATGTCGTGTTAATGTTAAGTGCTTCACGATGGTTCCCAGTTTTGTGAAAAATTTTTATCGTGGAGTACTTTTTTCGGTAATACGGTTTCAACAATGGTTTCAGCAAGACGGGGCAACGTGTCACACGGCCAGGAAATCTCTTCGAATACTGCGCGATCATTTTGGGGATCACCTTATTTCGCAAGACAGTGATTTTCCATACCCATTACATTCACTAGACCTAACGCCACTTGATGCGTAATGGAAAATGCTGAAGGTGGCAGATCGTCCCTCCGTCTGACATTCCGGAGTTGCTGACTAGATTTATAGATTTTTTCGTGCCAGAGGATATTTTTAACATCTGTTTTATCGGGAACGTCGTCGTGAATAATGTTTGTCGGGATATATTATAATGAATAGTAAATATATAAATAATCATAAACATTTCAATATTCCTTTCAGTACTGTTTATTTTGCCGCATACTGTATAAGACGTCTCTTGATTTCGTTTTACAGCGAATTCTCTTCTTATTTTTTACTTTTATTAACCTTTGTGTAACAATCAATAGAAACTGCACGAATACATTGAAAACAGTGATGTGGGCTTGAACTTAAGGTTCTTTTATAGTGAAAAATCTGTATATCTAAAGCTGTAATGATATTAAGATTCGTCGCTCTTTTTGGGGTCTGAGATAAACAGCTCCGACATACAAAAAACTTTAAATCCTTAATCTGTGAGTTATGAGACTATTTTTTCTTTGTTTATCATCATCCAGCTTCTTCTCTTGTCCACTGCAGGACATAAGCCTCCTCAGCACGTCTCCAGGAAGTTCGATTTTGTGCTAGTTGCATCCATCTACTATCTATTCTTTTTATGTCGTCTGTCCAGAGTGCTGGTAGTCTGCCTCTGCTTCTCTTGTCCATGCGAGGTTTTCATTCTAACAGTCTTTTTGTTCACCTGTCATCTTGCAGTCTCGCTGTATGTCCGGCGAAACTCCGTTTTAATCTGGTAATTCTTTCTATGATATCTTACACACCCGTTCTTTGCATTATTTCTAAATTTTTCACTCGATCCGCAAGTCTTATTCCTATGGTTCATTCCTCAAATATACGATTCTCTTGGATTATCGCGACAACGAATATTTTAGTCTACAACATAGGAAGTACGAAAGTAAATGGCTCTAATAATTATTCCAATAAACAGCAATGTAATTTTCAATTTAATTTCATTCTTCTTATTTTACACAGCAAAATATTCGTTGTCAAGATAATCCAAGAGGGTCGTATATTCGTGGAATAGGGTATAGAATGGGTCTTTCCATTTTTCGCTGTGCTATTCTAAGCTTTGACATCCTTGCTTTGGTTGATGTTAGTGTTTCAACTCCGTACGTAATGACTGGAAAAACACATTGATTGTATACTTTCCTTTCAAGGCTTAAAGTCATTTCACTGCTAAGCATGTCTTTCAATCTGCCATATGTTGCCCAGCCTAGACCAATCCTTCTATCTATCTCTTGGGTCTGATTTTATCTAGAAATTTTGATGTCGTGTCCGATTTTTTTTTATTTTAGAAACATTTTCAATACTTATATATTAAGTTTTATTGTCGCTTTGTTCCATCGATTAATATAGTTGGGTCCTGGGTAACTGCAAAATGTATTAGTTACATAAAATTTTTATTTTAATACAAAAAAAGGATTATTGACTCATGAGAATATTTTGACATTTGTTAATAGCACACTTGATCAAAATGTATCAAATTTTTCCGTCGAGTTTTTATTAAAAAAAAATGATTTCGCCCGCGTAACTGACATTCAAAATCGCCAGTCGTGTCAAGCATTGTTTCTGAGAAAACGGTTTATTCTACATAAAAAGTGCTACTAAATATTTTTGTTCAAAAAAATCTCAGCTACATTTCATGTTTGATCGATGTCACTCCTCTGTAGATTCATACCGAAAGACAGATAGATAATTTTCAGTGTCGGGGTTAAATAAAGAAAATCATACTGCGAATAGTAAGAGAAGGAAAAGCCTAGTTTGAGGTTTATTGAATAGTGTAGAATCTAGTATATACTTAATTATAAAAAATAAGTATCCTCAGTCATCTACATAGACCAGGGAATTTAGCATCGTAAATAAACGATCTTTAAATAAGTACCTAGAGAATTGTAACTTTTTGCATTGTGTTCAGGATGACGCCAGGAAAAAAGTCTACTATACAAAAATGGGTGGAATTGCATAGTTGCATTTTAAAGTGCATAAAAGGCATCCAAAAGTATATAAATAAGTCAAAATTTGTATATTATGGGCCAGATTTTGATATTCAGAAAATTTTTGGAGCCACGGAACACGAATACGCAATCAGAACCCACCCCCGATTCACCTGATGCCAGGGTTACTGCTAAGACACGTCATCTGGAGTTTTGAGGGTTTTCGGCACTAAATTGATGCAAACAGATTACTTGGGGATATTTTGGGGTTGCTGATCTCGAATATGACATCAAAACCGACCGCAGGAGCACCTAGTGCCCAGGGTGACTGATATGCACGTCATCTTCTGGAATTTTGAGGGTTACCGGTTTTCGGAGGTCAGTTCTGATTGCGTATTCGTGTTCAGCAACCCCGAAACCCCCCGAGTAATCTATTTGCATTAATTTAATATCCGAAAGCCTCGAAATTGCAGAGGATGTTGTGCATATCATTCACCCTGGGTACTAGGTGCTCCTAGGGTCGGTTCTGATAACATATTCGTGTTCAGCAACCCCAAAAAACCCCCGACTAATCTGCTCGTATCAACTTAGTGCCGAAAACCCTTGAAACTCGAGAAGATAACGTGCCTTAGCGGAATGGGACGTTTCATCGCCGCCGGTTCATCGCCGCCGGTTCATCGCCGCCGGTTCATCGCCGCCAGTTCATCGCCAGTCCATTTCATCGCCGTCCGTTTCATCGCCAATTAGTCAGTTGATTTTGTATTATGGGAGATGACACGACACGACGTTAAATTCAGTTCAAAAGTTATGACAATTAAAAAGATAAAAAATATTATTATAATAATTTACTGTTCTCTTTCTACTTCTCCTAAATTTGATACTAAATAGTATTAAATTTGTAGTGTTAAATGAACTTGTAGAAATATGTATATATTATGTTCATATTTATGTAGTGTCAGGTTAGGTTAAGTTAGGTCATTTCCTAGAATTCCTAATTAATATTAAAAATAAATAAAAAATATCACTGTAGAAAATTGGTCGGAAATTTGGAAATAAATCAGTTAGCGTTTAATTAACTGGCGATGAATCGGCCGGCGATGAAACGTCCCAGACCGTGCATCAGCAGTCACTCTGGGCAGCAGATGCTACGGTTTCCAGTTTTGATGTATTCGTATTCAGCGATACCAAAAACCTCCGAGTAAACTGTTTGCGTCAATTGAGTGCCGAAAACCCTCGAAACTCCAGATGACGTGCCTTAGCAGTAACCTTGAGCACCAGGTGCTTAGGGTTTGATTACGTATTCGTGTTCAGTGACCCCAAAAACCACCTGAATAAAAAATCTGCCCCTTATAAAAATAATAATATACTTATTTTGACATGTTTATGCACTTTTGGATGCATTTTATGCACTTTAAAATGTAATTCTGCATTTTCACCCATTTTTGTATAGTAGACTTTTTTCATGACGTCATCCTGAATAAATGCAAAAAGTTGCAAGCCTCTAAGTGTTGTATTTAAAAATAGATTTATTTTGTGCTAATTGCCCTGGTCTAACAACACAAGTATCTCAATAAAACCAAGATATGACATATATCAACTCAAATCATCATCATTGTCTGAATAACCCTTCAAATCATCATCATTGTCTTGACAACGCAAAATTTCAGTCAAATCGGACTCGTAGTTTTGTTTTGACCAGGTGTAAAAGCGAGCATGTTCACGGATTTTATAAAAATGAAACAAAGCAATATCGGTGGGTGATTTGATTCATGTTTTTGGAATCAGCGAAATCAAAGAGCTTTTGCACTCTTCTCCTTCAATGACAACTGTCAAAAAATGTTTTAACGAGTTTCAACGAGGTCGCACATCGGCTTTTGATGATCTACGCCTAGGAGCCCCGGAAGTGGAGGAGCCCCGGAAGTGGCTACCACGGGTGATAATGTGACAAAACTCCTTCTTCTTCTCTAAGTGCCATCTCGCGACTAAGGTTGGCAATCATCATGGCTATTTTGACCTTTTAGACAGCTGCTCTGAACAGTTGCCTTAAGCTGCAACCAAACCATTCTCTCAGGTTCCTCAACCAGGAAACGCGTCTCCTTCCTACGCTTCTCCTACCCGCTATTTTCCTTGAATTATGAGTCAAAAGACTCATAATATGTCTTTATATCTTTCGCCTCTTATCACATGTCCGAGATATTGTAATTTCCTTTCTTTTATTGTGTTTTAAATTTCGCTCTCTCTGCCTATTCTCCTTAACACTCTTCTAAATGTCCACATTTCAAACGCGTTAAGTCGATTTATTACATTTCGATTTAATGTCCATGATTCTGCTCCATAGTAAAGCACACTGTGTACATAACATTTAATTAGTCTTAGTCTGAGGGCCAATGTCAAATCTTTGCTGCATAAAATCTTTTTCATTTTCACGAAGTTGGCACGTGCTTTTTTAATTTCTTAATATTTTGTTCATTACTCTTTCTAATTCTTCCTAGTTGCGGCTATTATGACTGTATCGTCGGCATACCTAATGTAATTAATTAAACTTCCATTCCCTTTAATGCCAACTGTCTCGTTTACCAAAGCTTCTTGTATGATTTCTTCAGAATAAGCATTAAACAATAACGGCAACAGTATGCAACCTTGCCTGACCCCTCTCCATATTTACATTTCTTCTGACACTTCTCTTCCAATTTTCACAGTTGATCGTTGGCTGTAGTATAAATTAGATACCAATGTTACATCCTATAACCAGATTCTTGTTTTTGAGTACTTTTAGGAGTCGGTCGTGTTTCACCTTATCGAATGCTTTGTTGTAGTCTATAAAGCATACATAAAGATCTCGGTTAACATCTAAGCATCTTTGGGTCAGCACATTAAAAGAAGATAGTGCCTCTCTTGTGCCCACTTCATTCCGAAATCCAAACTAGGAATCACTAATATACAACTCCAGCTTAGCGTGTATTCTATTATGGATGATTATTTGCAGAGTTTTTAAAGTATGTGACATTAGATTAGAAAGGAAAAAAATAGGCGCAGCAAACTGGAAACGGTTAGAAATGGATAGGTCTGACTGGCGTAATAGACTTGGGAAGGTCGAGGTTCTTTCATAGGGCTGTAGCACCATTGATGATGACATTAGACTGATCGTTTGATAATCACTACATTCTTTAGCATTTACTTTCTTTGGTAAACAAATAAATGTTGATGTCAGCATTTCACGTTGAATGATTCGTGTGGAATATATTGTGTTATATAGTTGGACTAAAAGATCTATATTTGTTCATTGACCAGTTTTAGCAATTCACTTGGTATTGCATCTGGACCAGCAGCTTCATTATTTTTCATGGACTTTACTGCATGCATAACTTCTGACTTTGTTATTTCGGGTCCCTCGTCTTTACTCTGATAATCTTCAAATATATTTTCCTGTCTATGGTCATGGAATAATTCCTCCATACATTCTTTCCATCTTTTTAATTTCTGTTCCGTCTTCATTAAAGTGTTCCGACAAAACAGCACCATCTCGAATTGGCAGACCACCGAATAACGGTGCGCAAAATAGCTGAGACAGTAGACACATCAAAAGACTGCATGGACTTCGGGGCATGGAAAAGCAGTCGGTGCAATGGGTGCAGCGTTTGCTCACTCCGGGAAATATGCGCAATCGTGAGACCAGTTCAGGAGACCACTTTGATGCTGTTTAACCCTTATCCGGGCAAGGTGGGTCCAACAGGCCCGAGACGCCAATTCGTTTATCATAAACTGATAAAAAAAATTTTATTGAATTTTATGCATCACTGAATTTGTTTAGAAGTATGTTTCCTTCAACATAGTCATGAGCTATTCAAAATATTCATTACCATTTTTGAAATTATTGCGTCGAAAGAATTTTGTCACGTAAAGGGACAACACGGGCCCATCGGACCCTATTTGTATTTATACGTAAAGTCTAAATCTTTGTTACAGAAGTTAATCTGGCAGTCAGATAATGTTTGCGTGGATTATCTAAACGTTTTTATGATTCCGGAAATCCAATAATAAAGTATATACCTGTTACAAACAATGTAAACATCTCTTTCGTGTAAACATCAAAGAGATGCTTACAATAGGTGTTATATATATTCCAAATGAATTTTAAAAACTGATAATCATTGTTTGAATGCAATAATATTGTTAGGTAGGTACCTATACATATTTTAAAATAAATAATGCATCTACTATCAATCGTTTGATATCGATGTTAGTGTCGACAACTAAGCTCCTAAAATTAAATTGAATTACAGTGGAAGTAGATAGTGCGAATAAAATGTCCCAAAAACCATTATCAGCTGCAGAACTGCAAGATATCGCTAATAATTTATGGGATTTCGATGATAAAGAATCTGCTGAAGTAGGTGGCATTGAAAGTGACTCTGAAATTCAAGATCATTGTTCGGAAGCAAGTGAAGAGGATGATCAGTAAGTAGTATTGAGTGATAATGAAGAAGAATGTGTAGCTACAAGTTCCCAGATTTCAGAGTGTGTAATTTTTGAAACTAAGCATGGAATTAACTGGAAGAGTCAACCACAACCGACAGGACGTATGCGAGCTCGTGACATAATAAAATGCAAAACGCACAAAGTAATGTTAGCCCCTGGTCAAAGTGTAGATGATCCTATTGATTCATTTTGTTTGTTTATGGACGAAAAAATTGTGAACGAAATAGTGAAGTGTACAAATGAAGAAGCCGAAAAAGTCCTGGGATAGAGAACTGAAAATATTGCGACTCTACAGAGCTATATGCCTTTATTGGACTACTACTATCTGCAGGGCAACTGAGTGTCAATATCCATAATGTAGATATACTTTGGACCTGTGCAGTAAGTTTTATGGACCTACTATATTTAAAGCTACCATGATGTTAAAAATATTCAAAAACTTGCTAAGATTTGTTTGATTTGTCCATAAAGACACGAGGTCTGAACGAAGAAGGAACGGCAAATTAGCAGCAATACGCGATGTGTGGAATCAAGTCAAACAATAATTTCAGAAGTACTATTTACCAGGAAAAAACATAACGGTAGATGAGCAACTTGTAACGTATCGACGTAGGTGTCCTTTCAAGCAGTATATGCCTTCAAGGCCAGACAAGTATGGCATGAAAATATGGCAAATCCTTCAGGTAGATCACGCCCTCAAGGTAGACCGCATACTATAGTAGCACGTTTTATTAATCAAGACAATATAAATATAACTTTAGTAAAAAATGAAAAAAGAATATTAAAAATATATGGGTAAATATGAATAGTACATTCACGAACAGTGGTGGGCCCAACGAACCCGAGTTGTCCGCTTACGTAAGTAAAATGTGTTGCCCGGATAAGGGTTAAGCTTAATCCGAAGGAATTTCTATATCGTTTCGACGAAACATGGATCCACTGGTATACACTAGAGACCAAGGAACAGTCGAAACCCATCGAACGTGGTCCGAAGAAGGCGAAGACTGTCCTATCGACCGGAACAGGGCTACATTGACTCGAGGGGTAGAACGACCACAGGGCTCTACTATGCCGAATTATTAGGCCAATTCGATGCCGGATTACAGAGAAAACGGTCCCATTTATCCAATAAGAAAGTGCTCTTCTACCATGACACCGCACTGGCTCACACCTTTGTCATCATCATTATCTTTGGCTTTTACAACTTTTCGTTAGTTTTTGAAGCGTTTACTATCGTCTTCCATTAGTTCCTATCCTATGCTACTGTTTCCCATGGACTTTGCTTGAAAAATCCCTACAAGAAGCGGTCCATCTGGCACAACATCGCAGCCAATAGAGACAGCAATCTAACAGTATTTAGAGTATGACCACGTCCTGATAAGGGCTCAAGAAATAAAAGGGAAGGGACATTTTATATTTGCAAATAACGTATGTCCCTAAAGTTTTCGTACAAAATTAATATGTATTTTCTAGTTGTAAATTAAGTTTATTTTATTAACTAAATACAGGAAATGAAGTGTACATATTTGAGGTTTATAATGTATTTTTGAGCAGTGCCTATCTCGGCCCAAGAAATAGGTACGTCTTTTAAAAATGTCCCAAGTCGGCGCAAAGATTAAAACTGCCCGATGTAAAATATACCAGCTCGGGCTATGGGATATTAATTGTTACTATCACATAATTTTACATCTTAATGGAAAAATATACACTTATAGAATAACTTTAGTAAATAGATATATAATTATACATAACCCAATAAAAATAAAAACTAATATTAAAAATTATCATAATCTGATATTTTAACATATTGACCAAGCTTTATTTTATGTATCAGTAGCGAAATCGGTTCCACGGCCAACATTTCCAACCAAGAGAAACTATTTCTTAAATTCGCAAAGAACCCAGAATTCCTGTACAATATTGAAGGAAGTGGTATTGAGGGTAGGATGTTTTTGTATGTTAATAATAAATTTTCCCTACCTGTTAATCTACCTGAAATACCTACCTGTTAATCTTTGAGGCGACCTGTGGAGTTTTTAAAATGTACCTGGAGTGGCATAAGGACTAAAGGATTATAGTGAGCCGAGTTGGGAATACCCCATATTTTTATAGAACAGAAAAAGGTCCGTGATCTTCGATGGGACGTAAATTTGGTCTTGTATGTGAAATAAGCCATTGGACTGTTTCTAAATCGATCTCACGATTTTTTTTTCCTTTTTCGCACTCTTTAATTGTCTAGTAAATCGTTGACACACAAATATTTTGAGCATTAAAGATTCTTAAAATAGCGCGTTTTGGTACATGTCCAACTAAACCATAAATACTTTGACGAGTATTAGGTTTGTACGGTATCTTAACGAACCGTATTTGTCAAAGCTGACATTGTTTCTATCGTATAAGTTGTTTGCTAACTTTGGTTTCCAATGGTAACTTGACCAAATGCTTCTTACCAATAATACTTTTAAATCAAAAATTTTCCGAAAACTTTAGGAGCATCCGTTAAACCTACATTACATAAATAAATTTCAAATGGTAATGCACAAAAATCTAACCAGAAAAACCGAGAAAAATCGTCTCTAGGATGGAAAATTTGTAACGACCTTTCTACTACGATTAAAACAGGTTTCACTATACAAGAAAAATAATAATAATTATATACCTTTATCAATTACAGTGTCCTAAGCAATAAAGTAAATTATTCATAAAGAAATAACAATTGCAGTTCATATAATAACCCTTTAAAATATTTACAAGTAACGTATAATTATTAACGTGTTAAGGTTATTTTATGACAAATTGCCGTGACAATAACTACATTGAATATCAGGAGTTAGTATACTAAAATGGCCCAGATATTCGACAATATCATTTTAGAATATGCACATTTAAAAGCTTTTAATTAATTTTATTTACTCACATTCTAGAAACCAATTAAAAAATTTTATAAACTTTTCCAAAATAAATATAAATTTTAGGTACAGTCTAGTAGCCAGGTGAAGTTGAATATTCACTTTTTTGTCGCCACAATAAGGAGGGAAACCGTTGTATAGGGAAATACACAAACTGATAGTAAACATCTGGAAAGAAGAAAAAATGCCAAAAGAATGGCAAACAGTGCAAATCATACATAAAAAGGGAAACCAACAAGAATATCAAAATTACAGGGGCATAACATTGCTGAGTACAGTATAATATAAGGTATTGTCAACCATAATCCAAAGAAGATTGCAGGAATCAACATCGATCAATATCAATGTGGATTCAGTAAAGGAAAATCTACAATATATGCGGTATACCTATCTACTAAAGCAAATCCGAGATGAAAATAATAAAATACTAGTTCACGAAAGGGATGTCAAAAAGAGATGGAGAAAATACTTTGACAGCTTATTAAATGAAGAATTTGACAGACAGACTGTAGAGTCAACGGAGACAGTAGCAGCAATCGTCACCAAAATAACAAACGAGGAAGTGGCTCAAACGCTTCAAAAAATAAAGAAAGGAAAAGCGGTAGGACCAGATGATATTCCTGGGGAAGAATGGAGAGCATTGGGAGAGACAAGAACAAGGTGGCTAGCAGGTCTATTTAATAGAATTATGGAAGTTGGACAAATGCCAGACGAATGGAGAAGCAGTATACTGGTACCTGTTTACAAAAACAAGGGAGATATACAACAATGTACAAACTACAGGACTATAAAACTGCTTAGCCACACCATGAAAATATGGGAAAGAGTAATTGATAGAGGGATACGTGAAGAGACTGAAATATCTGAGAATTAATTTGGCTTTATGCAGGGCAGATCAACAACAGATGCAATTTTCATTATAAGGCAGTTGATGGAAAAATACAAGAGTAAAGAAACAAACGCTCATGTGGTATTCATTGATCTTGAGAAAGCATATGATAGAGTTCCTCGAGATATTCTATGGTGGGCACTCAATAAGAAAGGAGTCCCTGGTGATTATGTAAAGATTGTGAGGGATATATATGAGGGAGTAACGACTAGTGTTAGGACAGGTGTGGGTGAGACTGATAAATTTCATGTAAAAGTAGGATTGCACCAAGACTCTGTTCTTAGTCCGTATTTATTCTCATTAGTTTTGGACCAGGTAACAGCGAAACTACAGGGTAACATTCCATGGTGCTTAATGTATGCTGATGATGTCGTGTTAGTAGGAAATATTGAAGATACTTAGAAAACTGGAACAGTGGAGGCAAGCTCTGGAGGGAAAAGGTTTAAAACTTAGTAGGACAAAAACAGAGTATTTGGAATGTTCATTTAAAGATGGAGTTTCTACAAATAAAATGGTATCTTTAGATGGTGAACTCATTGTAAAAAGCAATAGTTTTAAGTACCTGGGATCGGTATTACAGAGTAATGGAGAAATAGATGGAGATGCATGCAGTAGAATTAGGTCTGGATGGATAAAGTGGAAAGAAGCGAGTGGTGTGTTGTGTGACAGAAAAATTCCAATGAAGCTGAAGGGAAAATTCTATAAAACAGTCATAAGACCGGCTGTAAGGGTTTATCAACATCCAAAATTAAGGTCAAGATATATTCATTTAATTCTTAAATGTCCTAGAAACAAAACCAAAACATACACATTTGGTTACAATTAAGTAGGTCACCTAGATTTGTTAGAAACAGCAGTCGGCAATAATGCATCGTTAACTAATCAATATTTTCGTAAGTCATGGCCAAAGCTGAGTCGACAATATAAACATACTACATGTTACAAGTTTGTTTATATATACAGCAAGGCATCGTGATTCATTCTAATTCATTCGTTTATCAATTATCATTTTTAATTCAGATGCACCAGTAGATGGTTTTACCGTGAGCACATCAACTATTTACTGTGGTCTTTATAGTTGGTAATAAACAAGTAGTTATCAATAGTGTTTAATTGATCAACCCCTATTGGTCGGGGTAACTACCCCCAAACTACTCTAAGATGTTTCCCGAGGGTGGATACCCGCATATGGCGATCTAAGACCAGGGACGAACACAGGAACTAGCAGTCTGGGACGAGTATGGGAAGAAAAACGTCTATGGATGAGGTTTCACACGGACCACCCTATGCAACAGTGTGGTACCTACATAGAAAAAGAATGGAGACATCAGACCCGACATGAAGATGGAATGGAGATGGAACATCATGTGAAAATGGAACATGGTATGGGACGTGCAGCGAGGACTTTTGGTGATACGAACTTAGACGTTTAAAGTAGTAAGTCCATATTATTTATTATTATGGTATTTCCAAGATATTAGTTCTAATTCGTATAAACATATAATAAAGTAATATAACCGTAATGTAAGATACACAAAATCTAATTTTTACTTATTTTTATTTACCTAATCTATTTTTAATTACCTTTATTGGTATTATAGGGAATTTTTTGTTTTTCAAGTATTATGGTTATCTATAGGACGTAATGATACATTTTTACATTTTTATATATTTACTAGCATATATTTTTATTTTTACCGACTTTTTATTCAATTATTATTTTACCTACTGATTTTTATGATGATTTATAATGATTGATATAATGATTTTTATTGCAATTTACTATATTTTTAATATTTTTTGACATAATATTTTATATATATATATATATATATATATATTTTATGTATATATAAAAAACAAGGTTTATTATTGGGGAATTCAGCAAGTTCTCGGTGAAAGAAAACACTTTTTACTTGTCCAAGCTTTCGGAAACTTTAATAAATTGTTCCCATCGTCAGGGTAAACTGCAATATAAAATATATGATGGTAATTTTATGTTACAGGACCTTACAAAATTTATAGTACTTATTAAATAATTACTTACAATTTATTAAAGTTTCCGAAAGCTTGGACAAGTAAAAAGTGTTTTCTTTCACCTAGAACTTGCTGAATTCCCCAATAATAAACCTTGTTTTATAACATTGCCAGCAAAGATTCCTTTTTTCATATCTATATATATATATATATATATATATATATATATATATATATATATATAATATATATATATATATATATATATATATATATATATATATATATATTATACCTCGTAAGACTATCGAATTTATGCTTTCGTTACGAAGTACAGGAATAAAGGATAGAAAAATTATGAATAAATGAGTAGCAACAAACTTACTTGGGAAGACTTCGTCAAAATAGTTAAGGAGATTACGCAAGAAGTAATAAGACAAAACAGAAGAATCTTGAAGAAAAAAGTACCTAAATCTAAGGATATACAAGCAGAGGTAACGACACAGTTAATTAAATTGTATAACAAATTCACACACTTGACAAAGAAAAATTGGGAAGCATTAACAGACAAACAAAGAGAGACGTGCATCAAATATTTTGGAAGAACTAGAGACAAAGTTATATGCTCTTTTCAAGCTGTAAACTTAAGAACAGTAGTTCCAAGTTCAATACATCAGCCAATTGACAAGGAAGTAGAAGAAGAAAAAAGTGACGAGGAGATAGAAGAGGAAAAAATTGACGAAGAAATAGAAGAGGGAAAAAGCGACATAAAACAAGATATAAAAATATTAAACATGGCTCTGACGATCCACGAATTTTTGAATATCGCAAGCAAGGTACTGTCCAACGAGTTCGATGGAAGCGCGGGTAAATTACAACCATTTTTAGACGCATTAGAACTACTTGGGAAAATAGCAGAAGGACATGAAGAAACAGCGATAACATTAATAAAGACAAGATTGACCAATAAGGCTAGAAACCTGATAACTACAGACGATACGATCCCACTTATAGCCGCGGCACTGAAGAAAGAATTAAGAGGCGACAATCCGAAAACGGTAATAGACAAGTTAGCAAAAAAAGGCAAGGAATCAAAGATGCAGCAGTGTACGCATCTGAAGTAGAGGAACTAGCGGAACAGTTAAAGGTACCATACATAGCGGAAGGAATGTCATTGGAATTAGCGAAAAATACACGACGGAAAAAGTTGTAGCAACAATGAAGCGAAACGTTAATACAAATAAAGCTAAGTTAATACTGGAGACAGGTAATTTCACAACACCGCAGGAAGTAGTATCCAAATTTTTATCGATTGATACGACAGAGGAAAACACACACGGAAGAGTGTTCCATTCTATGACGAATTATGAAAATAGGAGAGGACAGCATCAATACAGAAGGGGATACCATAACAAATACGATAGAGGAAGAAGAAATAACTTCGGACAACGGAACGAAGGAGAAGCAACAGAAAACCAACGGAACTATTCGAACGAGGATATAGACAATTTAACAACCAAACGTGCAGAGGAAACCAGAGAGGAGGACGTAACAGAAAGGTAAGGCTCCTGGAGTTAGAGGACAGCCAGGAGGAACCAGAAAACCAGCATTTGGGGTTTTGAATGAACGAGACAAAGGAAGTACATGGTCAGAAGTGGAATATAATATTTACAACTTCGACTTAAACCTAACAAATTTTGTACGAATGAAAACAGGAATCCTAGAACATACAAATAGATTTATCATAGACACAGGAGCTGATATTTCAATACTGAAATGTTCACAAGATTTTATGAAGGAACATGTGAAACCAAACACAAAGGCGAAAATAAAAGGAGTAACTAAAGGAGAATTACAAACAATGGGAGAAGTTGAAACAACACTAGAAGTAAAAGGATCTCGATTTGAGCTTATCTTTCAATTAGTTGAACCTAACTTTCCCATTCCAACAGACGGAATCACTGGGAGAGACTTTATTTCAAACTTTCAATGCATACTGGGCTACGCTAACCTTAAAATGCACATTAAAGAGGACAACGATTGTTACATTAGTACGAACATTTTGGATAATATAGATAATGACACAATAATAATAATACCGCCTAGATGTGAAATTTACAGAATAGTAAAAAATTTTCAAACGCTGAAAAACGACTGGATAGTGGAACAACAGGAAATACAACCAGGAATATTCATAGCGAGAGCAATTATTTCAAGTAATAGTCATATGCGGGTATCCACCCTCGGGAAACATCTTAGGGTAGTTTGGGGGTAGTTACCCCCGACCAATAGGGGTTGATGAATTAAACACTGTTGATAACTACTTGTTTATTACCAACTATAAAGACCACAGTAAATAGTTGAAGTGCTCACGGTAAAACCATCTTCAGGTGCATCTGAATTAAGAATGATAATTGATAAACGAATGAATTAGAATGAATCACGATGCCTTGCTGTATATATAAACAAACTTGTAACATGTAGTATGTTTATATTTTCGACTCAGCTTTTGCCATGACTTACGAAAATATTGATTAGTTGACGATGCATTATTGCCGACTGGTGTTTCTAACAAATCTAGGTGGTGACCTACTTAATTGTAGACAAATGTGTATGTTTTGGTTTTGTTTCTAGGACATTTAAGAATTTAATGAATATGTCTTGATCTTAATTTTGGATGTTGATAAACCCTTACATCCATCCCCTTCGGGAAAATTTTCTGACTACATGCAAGGAAGAACATTTTTGTAGATAGCGCCACCAACTGGTTATTGTGTTTTAATCGATACAAAATTAAATATTTATTTCCTATAACTAATTAGTAAATAAAGTAAGGTACAAAAAATGTTCGACATCAACACTGTTCCCGTTTCACTGCCACTCACTGTGTCCTCGGACAGTAAGCATATAATCTATTCTTATGTATTTCCTTGTTTTTATTGTTTTCTGTTTTGATCTTACAATTAACGTTATTTACCTCTGTTATTGTGAAGGGGCCTACATAAAGACTATCAAACTTACCATTCTCTTCCCTTTTTACAAGGACTAGGTCTCCTATTTTAAAGTGTTGTGGTGTTGTTTTGGGCTTATTCCTTTCCTGCCTCTCCTTTTTGTGCTTCAGTAATAAGGTTCTAGCTCTCTCGTGTGCTCTTTGTAGCTTGTATCGTAATTCATTGTAGTAAGCATCTATATTGTAACATGGTTAAATCTCCCTTGTAAGGTCTTCTAGTAGGTTAACCTTCCTGCCATATAACAGTTCAAACGGTGTGTAACCATGATACGCGTTTGGGGTTGTATTGTAGCAGTATGTGAACATCCTACAACACACATCCCAATTTTCTCTGTCTTCGTGTATGAATGCTCTTACGTACTCGTTTAATGTTCTGTGCAGTTTTTCGCAACTTCCAATGGACTGTGGACGGTATGCCGTTGATAAGTTGTGCTCTATTTTTAGTAGCTTTGTTAGTTCCTGCTTTACTTCATTTTTATATTCTGTGCCTTGATATGTTCTTATTTGTTTCATGAGTCCGTATGTTGGTATAAAATGATCAAAAATTCCTCGGGCTATTGTCTCAGCTTCTTTATTGCACACGGGTATACTGACCGCGTATTTAGTAAGCTCACAGAACATTGTTATACAGTATATAATACCTTCGTTACTTTTAGTGAATGGACCTATCGTATCTATGTATACTATGTCCCATGGTTTTGAAGAAGTGTCCGATATCACGAATTCTTCGACATGTGTTCTTTTCGGTTTGTTAATTTGACATTTATGACATTGTTTAACGTATTTTCTTACGTCTTTTTCCAAATCTTTCCATCTGAATCTTGCTTTTAGCTTCTTTATTAGTCTATTATTTCCTACGTGTCCTCCAAACATCGGGTGATTATGATATTGTTCTATTAATCTGTGTTTTTCTTTGTCATCTTCTATTGTTTCTCATAAGTATATTTCTACATTCTTCAATATGTTGTTTTCTTGTTTAATAAATTCATCAATTGTACACAATTTAAAAATAATATCGTTTACGTATATTTTTACTTTACGTACTGCATTCTCTACCGCCAGCTTATCAAGCTGTGCCAACATTTGGTTTAAATCGAAATGATTGAATTCTGTGGCTATGCTCTTGCTGCATTTTATTTTGTTTTTGACCCTAATGCTCAGTCTTGGTGAGATTAGTTCTGCTCCAAAAGACAAAATTGGTAGTCTATGCGCCTCTAAATTATTTAGTACCTTTCTTACTGTCTGTTTGGTGGCATCAGGCTGTAGTGCAAGTTTACTTTCTGCCTTCGTTTGGCTTGATTCTTTCTCCTTTTCTCTTACTTGAGCTCGTGTTATAGCTAGTATATGGGTATTGTTTATGTATAGGTTCTTTAGTTGATGCAATGTTATTCTTGAAAGACTGTCTGCGTAGTTGTTTTTCCTTGTTATATACTCTATTTCGAAATCGTATTCCTCTAAATCTAATCTGATCCCTTGAAAGTTTCGAGGTTGGTTCCTTCATTGAAAATAAATGCGTTAGTGGTTTATGATCCGTTTTTACTAAAAATGTTGGTGCTCCATACAGATAACATTTGAAATTATTAATTCCCCAATGGATCGCTAGTAATTCCTTAACGATTATAGGTTTATTACATTCTCCTCTATTGAAACTTTTTGATGCGTATGCTATTGGTAGGTCTATTCCGTTATAATCTTGACTTAAAATAGCTGAACCACTCTCGTTGGATGCGTCTGTTGTTAGGATGAATTGTTTATTGAAATCCGGATATTTTAAGATTGGTGGTTTCATCAATGATGATTTAAGCTTATTGAATGCTTCCTCACATTCTTCTGACCAAAAAATTCTACTCCTTTTCTCGATAATCTGTTTAGTGGTCTGCATATTTCAGCAAAATTTTGAATAAAACGTCTATAGTAATTACAAAATGCTACGATTCTTTTTATCTCTTCTGCTGTCTTAGGTGTCGGGTATTGTTCAATCGTTGCATATTTCGCTTTGTCTGGTGATACTCCTTGCTAAGAAAGATCATGTCCTAAATATATGACTTCTCTTCTAAAAAATTGACATTTTCCTGAGTTAAGTTTCAAATTGAATTTTCGACATGTTTCGAATGTCGTTTTCAGGTTGTCTAGGTGATGTTTTTCAGATATTCCTATTACTACTATATCGTCCATGTAAAGAAATGCTTTGTCTGGTGTTAATCCTGAAAACGCTATTGACATCATCCTTGAAAAGCTATTCGGGCTTACGTTTAATCCAAAAGGTAATCTGGTAAATTGAAATGCTCCATTTTCCGTGCTAAACGATGTGTATTTTCTCGATGATTTTTCTAATGGTATCTGGTGAAAACCTGACATTAAGTCTATAACTGAAAACCAATTTGCTCTTCCTAGTTGATCTAATATCGAGTCTATTCTTGGTAATGGAAATTTATCTGTGACTATTTTCTTCTTCAGTTGTCTAAAATCTGTCATAAAAATGTCATAACCTCCATGCTTTATTTCCATCTATAGCTTTTTTCGGTACCAGCACTACTGGGCTGTTGTATTCTGATGTAGACGGTTCTATTATTCCTTGGTCTCTTAGTTTTTGTACTTGTCAGTTTAATTCCTCTGTTTGTGCATGAGTTGTCCTATAGTTTTTAATATATACCGGAGGTTGGTCTTTAACTCTCAGTTTTTGTTCGTAGAAGTTGTTACATGTCAGCATGTCATGCCTTATGGCGAATATATCTGAATATTCTTCGCATAAAGATATTAATTTATCGCATATGTACACTGGAATGTCTAACTACAATGATTCCCGTAATTCCTTTTTCCTATCCTTGCTGTCGTTGATCAGTCTGTATATGTTGAATAATTTAATGTCTAATGTTTTGATTGCGTTTGTCTCTACTTTTACTGTTTCGTAGGTTGTTTTCAAAATTTTGATGTATGGATTATTACTTGAAATAATTGCTCTCGCTATGAATATTCCTGGTTGTATATCCTGTTGTTCCACTATCCTGTCGTTCTTCAGCTTTTGAAAATTTTTTACTATTCTGTAAATTTCACATCTAGACGGTATTATTATTGTGTCATTATCTATATTATCCAAAATGTTCGTACTAATGTAACAATCGTTGTCCTCTTTAATGTGCATTTTAAGGTTAGCGTAGTCCAGTATGCATTGAAAGTTTGAAATAAAGTCTCTCCCAATGAATCCGTCGGTTGGAATGGGAAAGTTAGGTTTAACTAATTGAAAGATATGCTCAAATCGAGATCCTTTTACTTTTAGTGTTGTTTCAACTTCTCCCATTGTTTGTAATTATCCTTTAGTTACTCCTTTTATTTTCGCCTTTGTGTTTGGTTTCACTTGTTCCTTCATAAAATCTTGTGAACATTTCAGTATTGAAGCATCTGCTCCTGTGTCTATGATAAATGTATTTGTATGTTCTAGGATTCCTGTTTTCATTCGTACAAAATTCGTTAGGTTTAAGTCGAAGTTGTAAATATTATATTCCACTTCTGACCGTGTACTTCCTTTGTCTCGTTCATTCAAAACCCCAACTGCTGGTTTTCTGGTTCCTTCTGGATGTCGTCAAACTCCAGTAGCCTTACGTTTCTGTTACGTCCTCCTCTCTGGTTTCCTCTGTACGTTTGGTTGTTAAATTGTCTATATCCTCTGTTCGAATAGTTCCGTTGGTTTTCCGTTGCTTCTCCTTCGTTCCGTTGTCCGAAGTTTTTTCTTCTTCCTCTATCGTATTTGTTATGGTATCTTCTTCTGTATTGATGCTGTCCTCTCCTATTTTCATAATTCGTCCTATAATTGAACACTCTTCCCTGTGTGTTCTCCTCTGTCGTATCAATCGATAAAAATTTGGATACTACTTCCTGCGGTGTTGTGAAAGTACCTGCCTCCAGTATTAACTTAACTTTATCTGTATTAACGTTTCGCTTGATTGTTGCTAATTCCAATGGCATTCCTTCCGCTTTGTATGCTACGTTTAACTGTTCCGCTAGTTCCTCTACTTCAGATGCGTACACTGCTGCACTTTGTTTCCTTGTCTTTTCTTTGCTAACTTGTCTATTACCGTTTTCGGATTGTCGCCTCTTAATTCTTTCTTCAGTGCCGCGGCTATAAGTGGCATCGTATCCTCTGTAGTTATCAGGTTTCTAGCCTTATTGGTCATTCTTGTCTTTATTAATGTTATCGCTGTTTCTTCATGTCCTTCCGCTATTTTTCCAAGTAGTTCTAATGCGTCTAGAAATGGTTGTAGTTTACCCGCACTTCCATCGAACTCGTTGGGCAATACCTTGCTTGCGATATTCAAAAATTCGTTGATCGTCAGAGCCATGTTTAATATTTTTATATCTTGTTTTATGTCGCTTTTCCCTCTTCTATTTCCTCGTCAATTTTTTCCTCTTCTATCTCCTCGTCACTTTTTTCTTCTTCTACTTCCTCGTCGCTTTGTTCTTCTTCTATTTCCTTGTCGATTGGCTGATGTATTGAACTTGGAACTACTGTTCTTAAGTTTACAGCTTGAAATGAGCGTATAACTTTGTCTCTGATTCTTCCAAAATATTTGTTGCACGTCTCTCTTTGTTTGTCTGTTAATGCTTCCCAATTTTTCTTTGTCAAGTGTGTGATTTTGTTATACAATTTAATTAACTGTGTCGTTACTTCTTCTTGTATATCCTTAGATTTAGGTACTTTTTTCTTTAAGACTCTTCTGCTTTGTCTTATTACTTCTTGCGTAATCTCCTCAACTGTTTTGACGAAGTCTTCCCAAGTAACTTTGTGGCTACTCATTTATTCATAATTTTTCTATCCTTTATTCCTGTACTTTGTAACGAAAGCATAAATTTGATAGTCTTATGAGGTAATACTAATTCCTGAAGTAAACTTCAAGCAGCAGCGAGAAGCGGAACCACCTGACTTGACAATGGCAAGTGAGATCTTGCCGAAACGTCGTCAAAATAATGGTTTTTCTCAAAACCAAAATTATTCAACGCGGAGTCAAACCCGGAAAACAACAGAAAGCACATATAGCTCCCGCGGAAACTTCAAGTGTAACATATATATATATATATATATATATATATATATATATATATATATATATATATATTTATTTTTAGCCTCTCATGACGTCCCCCCATGTTAAACTGTAATCTCTCGTGGCGTCCAGGTCTTCGTGGACTCCGATATACGGTTGCCACGAGGATTTTCTCTAAAATTTATCGCAGGTGAAAGGTACCACTTCCTACAATGCCTGAACAAAATATTGGCCGGATGTCCTCAGACACGTTATCTGTATAATAATATACACACTACTTGGAGCAGTTGCCGTCAGGCGCGCCACGTTCGCTTGCTGTATATCTAAAATCACTTTAACGGTTTTTATGACGTCCAAATATATATTTATTCAGTTTAAGGTTGTCGCGGAGTCCGTATATTTCAGTTTATGTCCTCATGGCTTCTACTACGCTGTTGCCACCTCAAATGTTGGTATTTAGACTTCGGATATTATTATAAATGATTATTGGAGTATGTTAAAACAATTATTGTTGTGACAGATTAATGATATTCTTTTTGTATAATTAAAAACGTATTTTTTTACTGCAAACATAAAAAAAATTAAAAAGTATGTTCATTAAAATTGATGAATTTATCATAACCAGTTGCCGAAACTGCTGGTCTAATTGCTCAATTGTAACATATTATAGAAGTGTTAAAATTTAATTCTTAATTCTTTATTAGAAGATCCAATATAAATATCTCGGATCTATAATATCTAAAGAAGACACTACCAAAAGAGACATCGAAAACAGAACACAGCAGGGCAAAATAGCGGTAAACATTCTAAGCTCTCTACTATGGTCTAAAGAGATAAGACAAAAAACGACAATCTATCGTACCTTGGTAGAGCCTATTATGACTTATGGGGCAGAAGTTTGGCAGATCACGAAAAAAGATAGAAAAAGAAAAGTAGGTAGTAGAAATGAATTATCTAAGGAGAGCGTGTGGTGTATCCAAAAAAGATCGCATCAGGAATGAAGATATTAGAAGGAGGACAAAAACTGTATATTCCAGTGTAGATAGAATTGAAACGAGACAACTAGTGTGGTATGGTCACGTCAAGCGAATGAATGAAGATAGATGGCCAAGGAAAGCTTTAAATTACATACCACAACAAAGAAGAAAAAGGGGAAGACCTTCAGTTACCTGGGAAGAAAATGTACAGCACATCATGAGAGATAGAGCGATCAAAGAAGACGAATAAATGGACAGAAAAAGATGGCGGTCGAAATGCGAGAAGCAGCAGAGGCTGTAGGAACCTCGCTTATAGATAGATAGAATTCTTTATTATTACAATATTTTTAATAATATAATTTTACGCAAATCGCCAGGAAATTTTGACATTCCTGTCAAAATTTCTTGAAGAAAAAGTCAGGACTTCCTTACTGTAAGGAAATGTCATTTCCTTACTGTAAGGAAATGATATTTCCGTACAGTTGTTAGTGTTAAATTTATAAGCGTCAAGTTTGACAATTCAACCTCAATTCGTTTCCATAGTAACCCAAGTAATTTTATTAGGAATTTCAAAGCACCATTTATTTGGGAATAAAATTATCGCGTTTTTTTTAAATCAATCAATATCTGTCGAATTTTAAACGATTTGCGGAAAAATAGTATGTTTACCTCGTAGAAAAGCCACATTCCTGGACTCTGTGTTGCTAAGTCTCGGCTTGCGCCTCGACTTAGCAATCTTCACAGTCGTCCAGGAATGTTAAGCTTTTCCTACCCGGTAAACAATGTACTATTTTCTATTCTCATACTATAATATATCATTTATGATGTCACCACCTGTAACATAAATAGAATAAGATAGATCATTAGATAGAACTAAGAAAGCAGGACGACGTTCTCCAGGAAGTACATAAAATAATGCCCTCTATTCGTAACGGAACATCACAAAAAATATGGGAGACTTTTAAACATTGTGTAACAACACAAATTGATCATCCAAAGATAAATAATCCTGTGAAACGTAAACACTGGATAACAGATGAAACCTTTCAAATCATTGAGAATAGAAGAAATCTTTGTCAAAGTGGTGTGCATAGTGAAAGGGAAAAAGCTAGTTTAAGAAACCTCGATAAAGAAATAAAATGAAGATGCAAGGTAGACAAAAAACTGTACTATCAAAATATATGCAAAGAAATTGAAAGACATGATCAGAATAATCAGCCGAGAGATCTATTTAGAAAAATACGCTACTTAACAAGAGACTTCAAAGCCAGAACTTGGGCCATTGAAGACAACACTGGAAGTCTGAGAACAAACAGAAGATATAGCACAGACATGGAAGTCGTATTGCAGGCACCTATATAAAGATGATCAACGCCAAGAACCTGTTAACCAAATCTTTGACAAGGTAGAAGAAGAACCTGATATACTTGAAAATGAAGTAAGACTATTGATCATTAAGCTCAAATATAATAAAGCACCAGGTCCAGATATGATAACAGCAGAAATGCTCAAAGCCACAGAAGAAACTGGCGTAAAATTACTTCATCTGCTCTGTAACCAAATATGGCATTCTAAACAATGGCTTGAAGACTGGACAAAATCTACAATAGCAACAATTCATAAAAAAGGCAGCTTCCATAAATCCGACAATGATAGAATTATTTCTCTTATATCACATGCCAGTAAAATAATGCTACATAATATAATCAATGAGACTAAAAACATTCCTTCAAAAAGAAATTCCACAAGAGCAAACTGGATTTACCAAAGGTAGAAGTACTCGAGAACACCTTTTGAATATAAGACAGATAATCAAAAAATCTAGAGAATTCAATATTCCACTGTACATATGCTTTATAGATTATCGTAAGGCGTTCGACATGGTAAAGTGGAAACACCTTATTTCGCTTATAACTGAACTATACGAACACACTACAGGATCAGTTAAAGTGCTTGACACACTTTCAAATGAATTTCATCCAGAACAGGGTATCAGACAGGGATGTATACTATCTCCACAATTATTCAATATAATATATGGAGATCATATTATGAGAAGAGCACTTGAAGGATGGGAAGAAGGTGTCTCAATAAATGGTCATAAAATAAACAAGAAAAGAAAATAATCGTTTTCGTTTTGATTCAATTCGAGTCTCTTGCCATCCTCTGACACATTGTTTCGGGGTCTCTACCCCTTATCAAAGAGGCTAGCAAGTAGACTAGTAGTATACTTGCATAGTTTCTTTGATAAGGGGTAGAGACCCCGAAACACGGTGTCAGAGGATGGCAAGAGACTCGAATTGAATCAAAACGAAAACGATTATTTTCTTTTCTTTTTCATACCTTACTCGGTTTAGAGTACAAAATGACCACGTTTCGTTAAAGTATTCTGAGACGCATTGTTGGAGTGCTCCTCCTAGCGGCGCCGCTTGGTACTATCGTATCTCGGTTAACAGAATCCTGACTCGTGGTCGAAATTTATTTTTATTTATAAAATAAACAACCTACGTTTCGCAGATGACACAGCCCTTCTTGCAAATAGTCAATCAGAGCTGATTGATCTTATACGACTGGTTGAAAACGAAAGTCAAATATTTGGTCTGCAATTAAACATATCAAAGACATGCGAGTAAGGGCCAAAATAAAGATGAAATTAGCCAAAGACAAAAACCGGAAAGTAAACACAAGAAGAAGATAAAATGTCGAAGCTTAAACAAGAAAACACAAGAATCCAGTTCACAAAAAGACTGAAATTAAACCGAAGAGCAGTGTCCCAACATGAGGAAACAGTGGAAGAAATATGGAAGAACTTCAAGGACATTATGCAAAAACTGCAAACGAAATTATAGGGATGAAAAAAAGAGGAAATAAATGGATAACCGGAGACACATTGTACTCCAGGGAAATAAGGCAAAAATATACGTTCGGGACACTTGACTAGCCAGGTTGCAATAGTTATTTTCCTAACAAGTGCAGCAAGTCATTCTTTTCCGCACGCGACTGCAGTTTGCCGAACGACGCGAAGCGGGAGTTCGGCAAGCAGTCGAGTGCGGAAAAGAGACTTTCTGCAAGAGTTAGGAACAATATTTTTTCTAAGAGTCTTTAAAAAATTACCAAATCTTAATCAATTAATTTAATTAATATGAAAATACATACACAAATTAATTCTTTGACAAGG
The DNA here is from genome assembly GCF_917563875.1 of Diabrotica virgifera virgifera. Classification (NCBI taxonomy): domain Eukaryota; kingdom Metazoa; phylum Arthropoda; class Insecta; order Coleoptera; family Chrysomelidae; genus Diabrotica; species Diabrotica virgifera. Next base: position 23,520,568 of record NC_065452.1, read on the forward strand.
TTGTCAAAACCAAACTTTCAATATAATTAGTTAGCATGACGACGATCTTGGTTTCCATGACGATGATTCAAACGACCGTTATTGTCTACCGATTTGACTTTCGAATATTATGTCAAAATAATTTTATTTCATCGAATTGTCGCGTTAATTTGATTAAAACAGGAATACAATAAGATATATTTGAAATAAATTAGTATATAATGTCTAAATATTAGTTAATTGCATATATTATAATTACTTTAAGGTCATATTAACATAACTAAATTAACACGCGTGTGAAAAAGTAAAAACCGCGTGCGGAAAAGTAACACGCGTGCGGAAAAGTGAAACTTTCTAAACTAAAATGCGTGCGCGAAAGTAGACATTTTTGCACGCTCGTAGAAAAATTGATTTTTTGGTTACTATATACCTAGTACATATCATTATAAATACAAAAATGTCCGTTACAGTTCGGAAGTTAATTTTAGTTATTAACAAATAAGGGTCAAAAATGGCAGTCTTTTCGTTTAAATCGCTACAGGTAAAAATAAGTAATTAAATATCTTATATCAGATAGAGTAGAGTGTAGAGTATTCATTTTTAGTAGATGAACAAAGGTTTAAAATGGCAGTTTTTTAATTTTGGTACGATTATTTGTTGCTTCGGAAATTGCAAAATAAAACTTAAATTTTCGAAAATAAAAAATTTGCTATAACTTTTGCAAAATTAAACTTAAGACTGATATTACATGAAACATTGTGTCAAACAGTCCATGTCCAGTCCAGATAATACACAAAAAATTTCAAGGCGATTCGTCAATTAGTTTACATTTTATTCAATTTGTTTATAAAAAAAAGCCTTTTCTTTGCAATGATAAAGCATGCTGTTCTTCATAAAATAATAATGATACAGCAATTGTGTGGAAACCACATGAAAAAAGAATACTTATGTTTTCAAAGTTTTTAAAAAAATAATAAAAATCATTTTTATCATGCCGAAAATATTTTAGTAAAATAGAGTCATTTTTGGCTTATAGGCAATTTGAATAACTTTGTTAGTATTGACTGCAAACTAAATTAATCGACTTAGGGATGGAAAAAACCTACCGGTTATAACCTAAAACCGGTTTTTCAATTTGAAACAACTGGTTTTACCGGTTGTTTTTTTGTCCCGGTTATAACCGGTTTTTTCTTTTTAAAGTAATAACCATTGAAACACCGAATAAGTTACCTGTGGAAAAAAATTAATTCAGAGAAAAATGAAGAAATTTCTATATATTTTCGATCTCAATCATATATGTATTATAAACAATATGCGAAGTAATTAACCCAAACAACCATAATTCAACTTTTATTTACTAATAGAGAACTGGACGAAAGTGTCACATCAGCTTTTATGAAACAATTTTGGGAATAGTTATTTAGATTAATATATGTTTCAAAGACTGGTGAAATGGTGCATGTGATGATAATATTTACATAAAAAAGTAAGTGATCTGCTTGAAATCGATATTCCAACCGTCATCAGCTAAAAAATTGTTTATACTTGAGTACTTGAGACTTGAGACTCTTGTATGAAATGTGAATACCGAAATACGATTAGGAATCTCCATTATGTAATTTTTAAACAATAAATAATTCTTAGGATATAAAAGGTAGGTATTATACAAACGTATTAAAAAATATTACCTACTGAAATTTTTTGATGGCAATAGAGAAGTAAATAATGAATTGGTTTATCGAGTTTATTTTTAAGTAAAATACCTAGAAGTCATTTGGATATTTTTTTAAACTTGATAGATTCAAGGGACATTTCGGTAGATCGATAGGATCATCACTTTTGGGAATATCCCAATTATTGACAACGCAATATACGCCGACGCCGTCTACAACGTGCGACAAATCAGAGATTGGGGTACTTTTGCCCATTTTTAGGGTAATTTTAAAGTGCCTGGGAAAATTTTTATAGGTTGAATTGGTTGGGGAATTTTTCGGGAGGAAAATTGAGCAAACTAAAGTGCAATATAAATGTAACATTATAACTTATTGAGTATTTGCTTTTGATTAAAAAACCGAAAACCTGTTTTTGGAACAACCGATTTTTTGACCGGTTATAACCGCCAGGTTATACCGTAAGTAAAAGAAAAACGGTATAACCAAAACCGGTTTTTTGTTCAACAACCGCCATCCCTAGACTTTAGGATTTAAAAAGCTGGTACTTTTACATTATTATTATATTATCGGTTTATAACGTTCTCCGTCTTCCGATACCCGCTCGCCATTCCTCTCTGTCCGTACATTGATCTACTTGCAGACCTCTTCCATCCATGGCTTTGTTTATTCCAGCCTGCCAACTTTTCCTCGGTCTACCTCATCTTCTTCTATCTTGCGGTTTCCAGTTTTGCACTTGTTTGGGGATTCTGTCTTCATGCATTCTTTGTACGCGACCAAACCATCGTATTTGTATTTCGTTGATTTCGTCATTTTTTATTGTATGTGTGAGGTTCATTATTTCTCGTATCCGTTCATTGGTGACATGTTCTCTTCTTGATCTTCCTGCAGCACTTCTCCAGAAATCCATTTCGGTGACCTCTAACATTCGTTTTGATTTTTTCTTCATATGCCATACTTCGCAGCTGTATGTTATAATGCTTTTCCCTACAGCGTTATAGATCTTTTTCTTGTTTTGGTTGTTTATCTGCTTGTCCCAGAATACTGAGTTTAGGAGCCTAATTGCTTTCCTGCCCTGAGTATTTCGTTCTTTAATGGCTTCGTCCAGTGTTCCATCATTCGTGATTTTCATACCCAGGTATTTATATTAGTTACATTTACTGATTTTTTCTCCTCCTTCTATAGTCGAGGAAATGAAGCATTTTGGCTCGCAACTTTTTCGTCCAGCATGGATTTACTTGAAACTTTCACAGAAGGTAGGGAATAGTCCAAGGATCATTTTCTATATCATGCCGCTGTACGCTAAAAGCTTGGAGTGGGGTAAATTTTTATTACATTTTAACCATGTAAATCGATGTAAAAAGTAATTCTAAGAAAAAAATGTTATGTTTTTTTCGTAAAACTAATATTTTTCGAGTTATTCGCGCTTGAAAGTAACAGTTTTTCGACGAATAAATCGACTTTTTTAGAGGGTTTTTTGAGAATACCTACTTCGAAAAATATGCATTTAATCAAAAAAACTGTAGATATCAAAAATTTATCTTTTAGTAACACAAATTAAATTAAACTTAAATAATCTTTTTTCAACTACCTATACTGTTTCAAAACCTTTCAAAAAATAATAATATGAATAATAATAATATTTATTCATCCTTTAAGACATACAATGTATAGGACATGTCATTAGTTTTACAAACAAACAAACAATAAAATTAATACATTTATAAATTTTACAAACACTTTAAGGTAGATAGAATTGATAACATTTAGGTAATATTTCTGTCCGAAACAAACTCTTCCACAGTATAATAACATTTGGTAAGCAATAAGCTTTTAATGGATTTCTTAAATAAATATTTATTCATTGTTCTATATTTTTTTGGTAAAACGTTAAACAATCTAATGCTCATATACTTTACTGACATTTCAAATTTACTCGATCTATGACCAGGTACACTCAGCAAGTCGCCACCTCGCGTCGAATAATTGTGGAAACTAGAATTTCTGTCATACATATGAATATTATCAACAGCATATAGTAACATTCTGAAGATATAAATACATGGAAAACTTAAAATATTATTCTTAATAAATATGGGCTTACAGCTCTCAAGAGGTCTAATTCCAAACATTTTTCGTATTATACGTTTTTGTGTTATAAATATTCTGTCACTGTTGACTGCATTCCCCCATAAAACTATGTTGTAACAAAGTCTACTATAAACAAGGCTATAGTATACATTTAACAGCTCAGAGATGGGCATAATATTTTTAATACGAGATAATGCATAGTACGACTTATTAAGGGACTTACTGAGCATGTCTATGTGAACTGACCATTTTAATTTTGAGTCGAGATGGATACCTAAAAATTTTGTATGATTTGAGGAATCCAGTAGTACATTGTTAAAACTTAGATGTAGTACAGGATTTACAGAATTTAAGTTATTAAAATATATTACTTTTGTTTTGTCTACATTTAAAATTAGGTTATTAGATCGACACCAGTCATTAAATCGAGCTAAAAACTATTGCAAGTAGATGCCAATTTCTCATAGGTCTGTGCTGAGACCACAAGAGAAGTATCATCTGCAAATAACGTCAGGTCCAAAATATCAAACTGGTTAGATGCATCGTTAATAAACAACAAAAAAATCAGGGGTCCTAATACAGAGCCCTGTGGAACTCCCAGATTAATAAAACGTTCCTCCGAAATAGCTTCATTGATTTTAACAGAAATTATCCTATCTGATAGATAATTGATTAGCCAATCTAAAAATATGCCTCTAAAACCAATATTGTACAGTTTATTGCTAATAAAACGACTATCAAGACAATCAAAGGCACGGGTTAGATCAAAAAAGAGACCTGCCACATATTCACCTGCATCCAAAGATCTGTAGACCCTTTCACAAAATCTGCAGGCAGCAGACTGAGTGGATCTACCGGTACGGAAGCCATGTTGGCAATCACTTACAATTTTAAATCTACCCAAAAACTCAGACATACGGTTATACACAATTCTCTCAAATACTTTGGAAAGTACACCCAATAAGGAAATAGGTCTATAATTTGAAATGTCTTCCGGATCGTCTTTTTTGTAAATAGGAATAACGATTGCTTTTTTTTAGAATACTTGGAAAGACTCCTTTACCTATTGATAAATTTATCAAATATGCAATGTGGTTTATTATATCAGATGACATAGCCTTTAATACTCGTATCGAGATAGAATCAAGTCCAGTGCTTTTTTTATTTTTTAAATTATTGATCACATTCATTACCTCATTACCAACAACAGGTCTAAAGAAGAAACTGTTTTAAGAATAGTAGAAGATGTGCAACTATTAGATCGAGAATTCCCAAAATGATTTGACAGTTTCTCTTCGGTTACTGTAGCAAAATAATCACAAAAAACTTCAGACAACTGCTTAGAATCAGTACAACTTTCAATCTATATTTAATGCTATGTTTTTTTGGATAGACTTCCTGCCAGTTTCCTTATTAACAAGATTCCATACAGTTTTATTTTTATTACTTGAATTATTTATCAATTGATCATGGAATTTTAATTTAGATTTTTGTAATAGTTCCGCGTGGTCTTTCTTAATTTTGTTATAATTTGCAAGAGAATTAGCATCTTTTAGTTCTTTATTAAGCCAGTAAGCATTTTTTAAATGAACACTAGACTGCTTAACTTCCGGAGTAATCCATTTTTTATTGCAAGTCTGCTTACTGATATTATACCGTTTTACTGGACAGCAATAATCTAATGCATATATTAAACTACTTATAAAATTTTCAAAGGATTTATCAACATTATCGGTTAAATAAATATCGTCAAAGTCAGTTACAGATAGCACAGAAGAAATTTGTTTAAGGTTGTTGTCAGACAAGTCTCTAAAATATTTATAATTAGGCTGGTCATTGGATTTAGTACAGCCACCACTAATGTCTACTACAAATTCCAAACTGATTGCTCTATGGTCACTTAAATGCGCTTCAAAAACATTTGAATTGCATTGAAGTATATTAGCTGTATTGGTTATAATATAGTCAATCTTACTGATAGAAGTTTGGTTCAAACAATTTGTCGCTACCCTTGTGGGAACCATAGAGGTTATGCTAAGATTGTAGCTCATTAGAACATCGTTAAAAAGAATTTTAAATAAACTATTTTCTAAAAAATCAATGTTTAAGTCACCACAAATAAAAATATCGTCAACATACCTATTACAGAGTTCAATCGTATAGGAAAACTGCTTCAAAAACAAATAAAAGTCTCCACTGGGAGGCCTGTAGATACTGATGACTACAACTTTTCTTTCATAAAACATTATTTTTACCGCACTGCACTCATAATGCATCTCCACAGCGAACTGGCACACATTGATGATCTGATATTCATACCCACATTTCACATACAGAACTGATCCGCCATGCTCATGGATAGGTCGACAATAACTGGTTACAAGATCGTAACCCGGAGTTACCATTAGAGATATTTCATCCTGCTTACACCAGTGCTCCGCAATACTGACGACAATGGGATTTTCTTGGTCAAGCAGAATTTCTAACCTTTCAAGTTTGTTTCTAATAGACGCTGTATTTAACTGTATAATTTTAAAAATTGCCGTATGTTTTGTTTCATTGTCGATAGATACTTCTACTCGATTTGCTCTTTCTTTTTCCTCAATTGAAAAAAATTTCGTATACAGGCTTTGTTTGGCCAAATCGAGGCATCCAACGCCTTATTGTAGTTTGCTTTCGAGATTTCCACTTTGAAATAAGAATATATATCAGGACGACGAGATGGAAGAGCTGAGCAGCTGGCTTCTGGCAGGTTTTTTGATAAAAATGATTGAAGGTCTTCTGCAGATGTTTGCGGTTTCAAATTAAATACGTGTAAAGCAACTGTTTGATCCACTCCTTCTACATTAGAATTTCCAGAATAGTTACCCACTAATAAGTTTTTTTTGGTTGTTCTTTTTTTGTAAGTCACTTTCTGCCAATCCGTAGGAATGTTACTACTTATTTTCGTGTTGGCATCTCCAGTCTTTTCGGTTCGACTAGATGCAGGTATTATATTTTGCGCTCGGTTTATGGCTTCGCTGACATCTTTAGCGCTAATTGAATTGTTTTCCTTATATTTCTCCTGGCCTGTTGTTGACTCTGGCGAATTGAAGACTTGTTTATTGTTATCAGCTTTGTGTTTAGATTTTTTAAATAAAGAATAGTCAGTTTTTTCCGGAACTTGTTTTGTCTCTAATTGTTTTAATGAGTCAATTTGGGTATTTAAAAGGAATATTTTTTCCTTTAGTTCTGATATTAAGAGATCTTTTTGTTTGATAATATATTTAAAGATGTGTATATCTACCTTATTTTCTGTCGACGCAGCTAAGTTTTCGATGGCATCGAAAAATTTGTCATCACAGTCGCCGTTTGCTTTATCTTCGGTTTTTTCACAACATTTAGTAAAAACTTTGTCAAAAATTTGTAACTCCAGTTTTTTGGCACAACTGGGATGATAACAGCTATCACATATTATACACTTTACCGGTGAAACAACTTTAGATTTACATTTTCTGCAAACTATATTACTACTGATATCGGCACTGTTATTTGAACGTGCTTCTCCTGCCATGGCTACTGACTGACTGCTAGCATGAAAATTAAGAGACTTATGATTAAAAAAATGTCGGTACCTGCTATTCTCTATGACAAAATCAGTGAAACAACCCCCTAACTACCCTACTAATTAAAAATTGATCTTCACCTTTCTATAATTCCTTTTTATATTGGTATTATCAATACACACAAGAAGTTTGACCTATTTAAAAGGCCTAATTTTAGAAAAAGTGGAGTGTAAAGAAAAATTGATTTTTTGCAATTTCCTATTTGTCACCTTTTACTTCAAAATATCTCCGAAAATGCTGGAGATACGAAAAAAATTATGGACTACTAAATTGTAGCTTATTATTTAATAAGTAAAATTCCCGTGTGCATAGATTTTCATTACAGTGAACAGTTAGCGAGATATAGGTATTTAAAACCTCTATTTACGAGCAAACACTCCCTATTCGAGTCTTTTAAACCCACTCCAATTAAAAACTAAGGGATCTTACAGAATTTAATTTTCACAGTCTTATAACTTCAAAAATCGTACAAAATTATTTTTGAAAAAACTTTTTATCGCCAAAAATGAAGGAGCTATGTTTATAAAACGAATTTTTTTTTTGAAAAATTCGAATAGTCCGCTTATGAATCATTTTCAATGTATGTATAATACCACAGAACCGGTTCGTATACTGGAAGATGACTAAAAAACTATTTGTATTTGTATTTTTACATATTTGTAAATTCGTATTTTTGTGAAAATAAATGTTTTTGTAATTCTTTAATTCTACTTTTTTTCTGTATAGATCTATTAACCCGGCCATGTGGGGTGCTACCAGCACCCCATAACACATTTACATCAAATATTTGGTATATCAAGTTTGTTAACCGTGCTGTGCGTCATATTAGCTTTCTATAATAGTACATAGCTTAGATCTGTTTGTGTTTGAAGTGGATATTTAGTGTCATTCTGAGCTTGTAGCTCTAAAGTCGAATTGGGGGTGTCATCATCTGGCAGTTTAAGTTTTAAATTTTTTTTGTGTTTTTGATAAACATTTCAGATTTACATTTTTATTGTAATAACTGATATAAATTATTAATATAGTCTCTATACTCAATAAATCTTAATTTTTTTTAGATACAGTCGAACCCGCTTATTGGAGTAGCCTTCGTGTCAAGTAAAAATATTCCTATAACCGGGATATTCTAATAACCGATCATAGGTGGCTAATAGAAACGTTTCGGGACCTCAAATTTATATTCCTTAAACCGGGATATTCTTATAACAGGTATTCTAATAAGCGGGTTTGACTGTATTTTACTTCACTTCATTTATTATGGGTTGGTACTTGCTATTTGCTTATAACACTTTTTAATTTAATTCTTTTACTATAGTAATATATTAGTAGCTATTAATAAAACATGTTTTTTTTATATTCTTGTGTAACTCAACACATTACTTTGTTTATAAACAAGTACATCAGAGAAAATTTTTAAGGGGTGCTATGAGCACCCCACGTGGCAGTTGACGTCTTGCAAAGCAACGTGGCAGGTGTCGGGTTAAATTATCTATTTATAAAAATTATGATGATATTAAGGGTGGTTTTTGAAATATTATGAAAAATTTGAAATATTATTTTGGGTTGAAATATTATGAAATTTTATCCTAAAGTATAAAACAATCATTATTTAACCAATCAAAACCAAATTTTACCCGTATTAAAGTTTACAATGTTTTTATATAATTTTTGTCAATAAGGGGTAGGTTACACCCCTAAACTAATCAACGCCCTTAAGCATGATATAGAATATGAAGTACAGGGTGAGATGATCCTAATCCTAAATTTTTATGTACATCGATGCAAGCCGAAATGATTCTTTTAGGATAAGTAAATTTTTTATATATAGCTCCAATAAGGGTGGTTTTAAGGGTTGAAATATTATGGTAGTATATCTTAAAGCACAAAACAATAATTTTGTACCTAATAAAAACCAAATGTTGACAATATTAAAGTCTAAAATGTTGTTTTATAATTTTTTACAATTAGGGGTTGTTGTCACTTTTCACATTTCTCTGTTTATATTTGTATTCTCCATTGCCTCCCATAACTTTACCAAAGGTACACTGTCGTATGCCTTTTTCAGATCAATATAATATACGAAATGAATCTCTTGGTTAATCGCGGTTTTCTTTTCCATGACTTGTGCGTCCATTTCCTTGTATTCGTCTTCTATTCGGTTTTTTAAGATCCTTCCGTATATTTTAATTTTGCTGATTGTTGGTGTAACGAAAATACCCCTGTAGTTATCACATTGTTTTCGATGTGTACTTTTACATAAATGTTAAAAAAACTTTTATCTTGGTTAATTACGGTCAAAGTTAGCCACTTTTTTATTTAATTCACAGCTAGTTTGTTTATAACAATTAAGAAACCTAAGTAGCGCTATTTTGAAGTTCAAGGTATGTATATAGTTTGTGTGTAAAAGTTTGAGTAAACTAGAACAGAGTGGTTAATATATCTTTAAAAATGACGTCCTAACAAAATCGACTCGTGGTCGGTGGAGGGGAATTATTAAAATCGGTGCACTCAAAAGATGAAATTTATTTTTCAAAGATATGTTGCGCTTAATATCTCCGGAGTTTGTTGATAGATTTTGATCATTATTTTTTAAATTTATATATACTTGTAGTCTTGTAGAGTATGTTATGTACACATATACCCACCTATCAATACAAAATGTTATGGGGCCCCCTATTATCGCTCAGGGATATGAAAAATAAATTACGACCGATTCTAAGACCTACCGAGTATACAAATATAATTTCATAAAAATCGTTCAAGCGGTATCGGAGGATTATGGCAACTGACATTACGACAGGAGAATTTTATAGATGTAAATAAATAGATGGTTGTTAAAAAATAATGGTTGGTGATAAAAGGGTGAAAATTAAGGGTTGTAAATATTTTTTAATGGTACATAATATAAAATGAAGGTAGACAATTTTCTCCAAAACAATAAAAAAGTGGCAGGGGGCAACCCCCTTATAACTTATGGGTATAAATAATAGATTACCACCTATTTTCAGTCCTACAGAATATACGTGTAAAATTTCATAACAATCGGTCAAGCCGTTTTGGAGGAATATGATAACTAACACTGTCACAGGAGAATTTTATGTACATAGAAGTAACTGTGAATTAAATAAGTAATAAAAGTGGCTAACTTTGCTCGCAATTAACGTAGGCGAAAAGTTTTTTGTTTGAAAATTCCTGTAAAAATATCAGCTTTTCAAATCTTTTCAATATGTTAATATGGTTATTCAAATTGTTTATAAGTCAAAAATGATTCTACTTTCGTAAAATATTTTCAGAATGGTAAAAATGACTTTTTATTGATTTTTTAAATAAGTTGAAAATATAAGTATTCTTCTTTTCTGTGGTTTCCACAGAATTGCTGTATCATTATTATGTTCTGAACAACAACATTGCAAAGAAAGCTCTTTGTGATAAACAAATCGAATAAAATTTAAACTAATTGACAAATCGTCTTGAAATTTTTGTGCATTATATGGACTGTTCGACTCAACATTTCATGCAATATCAAAGTCTTGAGTTCATTTTTACAAAAGTTATAACAATTTTTTTATTTTCGAAATTTAGTTTTATTTTGCAACTTCCGAAATAACAAATAATCGGATCAAAATTCAAAAATTTTAAACCTTTGCTTATCTACTAAAAGGTGAATAATCTAAATAAGATATTTAATTACCTTATTTTTACCTGTAGCGATTTAAACGAAAAAACTGTCATATTTGACTCTTATTTGTTAATAACTAAAATTCTCGTCCGAACTGTGACGGGCATTGTTTTATTTATAATGTAATATAAAAATGTAATAAATAAATGTAATATAAAAAACCCATTTGCAACCTGGCTGGTCAAGTGTCCCGACAAAACCTTATTTTTGTGGACTATTGCAACTAAGAGAAGAAAGAAAGAAACTTAAAGAAAAAATGTTACACAAAGAAGCAACCGAAGAAGGAAAAGCAGTAGAAAGGAAATACAAAGAAAAAATATAGCAGTTAAAAAGCAAGCCAGGAAAGACAAAAGATACTATGTATTGTATATGATATGGTAAAAATGTCAGAAAAAGCTGCGCAAGAAAACGACCCGAAGATACAGTACAATATCATCCGAAATTTGACAGGGAAAACACTAAACAGTAATAAACAAATCAAATATAAACAAGGAAATATAATTAAATTAGAACATAAAATAATACAAAGATGAAAAGAACACTGCGAGGAAATATACTCCAAACACCAGATATAGACGAAGATAATGTAATACAGGAAATAAACATTAGAACAGTTAAAATTACGAAAGAAGAAATACAAAACACACTGAATCAACTAAAAAAATGGCAAAGCCGCTGAAAGCGACAACCTACCGATAAATTTAATAAAGGCGGACGCAAACAAATTAGTAGAAATGTTACACAAACTCAAGATATGGGCCGACCAGGAGCTCCCACAGAAATGGAACGAGGGTGTAACCATTAAGATACCAAAAAAGGGAGATTTTAATAAATGCGAGAATTGGCGAGCAATAACACTGCTAAGTGCCACATTCAAAATAATGTCAAATATTATATTGAATACACTGAAACCAGAAATAGACAAGAAACTAAGACTAAGAGGCAACCAAGAAGGCTTTCGCGCAAAACGCTCCACTATCGATCACATTTTTACTCTATCACTACCTCTGTATCTTGTACCTGACCGCTGTATCTCTTGTACACTACATATAATTATCTTGGAACAAGCTAGTGAATGGCAAAAAAATATAAACATAATGTTTACTTTGACTTTGACTTTGACTTTGACTTTGAAAAGACCTTCGATAGTATAAACAGAGAACAAATGTGGAAGATTCTAAAACTATATGGACTACCGATAAAATACATCAACTTAATCAGACTATTTTACAAGAAATATAGGGCCAGGGTAGAACATGCGGGAAAAATGGTAGTAGATATAGCTATACAAAGCAGAGTTAAACAAGGATGTGTGCTATCCCCGACATTATTTCTAATAATAACGGACTGGATCATGCAGAAAGTAAGCGATAATAAAACAGGTATTAGATGGAAATTGCATGACTAGTTGGAGGATTTGTAGTTCTCAGATGACATTTGTCCCCTATCCGAACATAGCAGCCATAAGCAAAAAAAGCTTGCAAAATACTTCAAGGTAATGGGCCTGAAGATAAAGACAAAAAAACAAAACTTAAAAAAACAGCAACCAAGAAACTAAAATTAAAATACAAGGAAGACAAATACAGGAGGTAGATAACTTTACATATATGAAATGTTACAAATGATCAATCAAGAAAAAAAGGCGCTAGTAGATCAGATGTAGAAAAATGGATAGTAAAGGCAAAATATGCACTCATTACATAATCATAATACATTAAGGAAAATCTGAAACAAACGCGATATATCAGAATTAACCAAAATCAAAATATTTACAGGAAGAGACAGGAAGAGACAACTAGCGAAAAATTACAAATCTTTATAAATAAATCGTTGAGGAAAATCCTAAAAATATACTGGCCAGGTAAAATAAAAAACATAGATCTACGGAGAAGAACAAAACAAGAGAAAATAACAGTCACGATTAAAAATAGGAAATGGAAATGGATTATACGGACTCTGAGGAAGGGTCGAAATAGTATAACCAAACAAGCACTCGAACACCAACCAGACGAAAGAAGGAGAAGAGGAAGACCTGATAATAGCTGGAGAAGAACTGTAATAAGAGATCATGAAAGAATTTGCCTGAGATGAAGAGAAGTCAAACAGAGAGCGAGAAACAGAGAGCAATGGAAAATACTTGTATAGCAAATTTCGAAAGAATAAAACAGAAAAGGATGCGCTGGGAAGGGATTACAGGAAGAGAGAGAGAGAGAGAGAGAGAGAGAGAGAGAGAGAGAGAGAGAAACAATACCGATTATTTATGAAAATAAAATTTAATAATAAACCTAACCTAACACCTATCGAAAGGCTCATCAAACAATTATTAACTTTAAAAAATAAACATTTGTCAAGGGTATATATTGGTATTGTTAAGTATATTACATTATAACTTATTCCATCGAAATCTTCCGAAATCCATAATCTTCCATCGAAATAAAATAGAAAATTTAAAAGTTTACAAAATACGTCATTCATAACTACACCCAAGAAATAAGTATTTCTAACCTGATTTAAGAGTATAAAAACGAAAACAAACAATTTACAGCAAATCCTTATCGTATATCCGAGCAAAACCACTTAATTGGCAAAAGTTATAAATAGAATTTGTCTGGGTTCTACAACTAAATTTGCACATAAACACGACCAAGGTTAAATATTTTACTTGATACTATAAGTACACTGTTGCCAGTATAACGGATGCCAAAGCGAGCGCTAACTGTATGGAATTATTCTTGTTAATATACACGCTGTATATTGATCGGAAGTCACGAAGAGTCAAAACTATACAGAAGCCACGAGGGACGCAAATGCAATATATATATATATATATATATATATATATATATATATATATATATTGATGTGATCTTGATTATTGATATGAGATAATATTTTTATATGTCATTTAATTTAATCAATGCATTAATAATAATCTAATTAATTTACCAGATCACATATCAATATGTTTTCAATCTCAGGGCTTTATATAAAATTAATTACTTACTTACGTGGCTTCTAAGTATTTCTCAATGGTTCCTAATCGGGATAGGAAAGAAAAGAGTAAAATAATAACACATATGGGTTACAATTGTAATCAAAATATTGTTTATTTTATTTAAATGGCAATCACTGCTTAATATTTGCTATATCTTATTATTCTTAAACATAACATTTACACATGGGAATCTTATTTCCTTTTGGTTTCCAATTGAAAGTTTTTATTAACATTTAACTATTATGATTTATTAGCAACAATTCTATTTAAGTCTGATGAAGCTTTTCTGATATTATTGATTATGTTTCTTCAATTTTAAATGTGATATTTAATACGAAAAACCCATACATTCATGTCCAAGAACTGAGAATGTCTTCACACAAGACCCGTTTCCTGCTATCCTTGGCTGCAATCAAAACCTCGTCCTGGCTTCCAGTAATGTTCTCCTTTGAAACTAGCTCGTATAGCTCTCGTTTCCTGCTTCTGTCGTGATGCTGTGTTCTACCTTTTTCGAAACTGCAATCAGCTACCGGGAACTCTTGGCTCAAGGAGGTTCTTTTACTCTCAACCTGGCCTACCTCTCGTTCCACGATAGATACTCCACACTCACGGAACTACACCGGCTTTCTCACTCTCCGTACACTACCGTCTACTACTGGACTTCACTTCTCGACAGCTCAAAACATTCTGATCTCTATTTGTCATTCATTCCCCTACTTTCTAAATATCCCTTCCAGATTCACAAATCAAACTTCCACCACCAACTCTCATTCGCAGTATTCCTCAAAACCAATTTTTAATCTTTCTAAATATGCTTAATGGATTTCAAAAGAAAAATAGTTAATTCCCATTCTAAAATTACTTTCTACTAATTACAAAATTTAATGATCTATTATCTACTTCCACTAAGTCTTATTTAGCATCGGCTAATGATCGAACCTTCCGCGAACAACGATAATGACCTATTATCGATTTCACTTGAGTCTTATTTAGCATAGGCTAATGATCGAACCTTCCGCGAACAACGACAATGGTACGCGCCATTCACTTTGTTCATTCTAAGCGCATTGTCCCGAGTTTCGTTTAATCACTTCTTAAAATTAAATATAACAATTTGTTGTATACAGGTTGTTCTAAATTTATATGCCCGTGGTTGAGAAAATTGAAAATATTTTATATTAAATTGAATTTTGTCTATAATTATCAAATTTTAATTTTCATATCAAATAGAAATATAACAATATATATATATATATATATATTATATATATATATATATATATATATATATATATATATATATATATATATATATATATACATAACGGAGCTTTGAGGTTTATTGGGATTAGCAGCGGTGAAGTAAGTGTACTCTTTTAACTAAGTTTCAAGCGTTCGAAAATGTTTATTTTCATCATCAGAAAAAAACTGAAATAAAGTGCAACTGTTAGTACAGCATCCTCGAAAACATATAATAGAAGATGTAAAGGTTTATAACTTACGTTAATGTGATTTGTCTTTCGTGGATGTTCTACTTACAGGTGACAAATTTACGCACCACTCATTGATTAAGTCAAATATTAAAAAATACATGGTGTAAAAGACAAAATTGACAAATTATTCTATACACTAACACATAAGAAAAAGACAATTAAAAACAGTTTTAAATGCACGTGTGCCGGCAACCAGTGATGCCACAGTTACCGTTTTTTTGGTAGATCTACCGAATACCTGTCAAATCTACCGATCTACCTAATTCGTCTTTTTTTCTACCGAAAAATCAAAATTCTTAATTTTTAAATTAATAGAATTGGCAACAGAGTTTAGTCAATTTTCAAGAATTATTTTTGAATTGCTTTTGAATTGCTTTTACTAACTTGTGACACAATGTGCGAACCAGCAGATACGGATTTACCGTTACAAATTTTAGGACCAGTCCTTTGTCCTTTTATAGTACGATTTTGGGAGTAAAATGTATCTACCTGAATCTGAATAGTGAATACTAAGGTATTGCGGCTTATTTTGATATAGAAGATAATTCCAAACTAAAAATTGTATTTATATTAAAATCTTAAAACAGGAGAAATTTATTTTGCATTGTTTTGTTTTTAAACGATTATAAAGTGTAAAAAATATATGTTTTTGCCTATAAAACATTCCTTGTAGATTTTCGAGAAAAATGTTTCAAATAATAATATTCTAGATCTTAATAGTTTCTAATTTGAAATACAGGAACAATTGGAGATAATTGTAAAAAACCCTTATTCTTGCAGTACCTGATTTATAAATGTTAATAACTTATAATTATTATTTATTATAAGAAAACTTTTTAACTTGTTTAAACAATTATACAGCTTTCAAATAAGAATATTTGTATTTTGAACGTTAATAGGTACACGTGTTGTAAGTTTTTTTAAAAAGTCTACAACAGGAAAAAATATGCAGTTTTATTTTATTATAAACAAATTAATTCCTTATAACAAAACTAAAGCATACTTGATATTTAGTAAGGCTTTAGTTAGACGGCTCTACTCGAGTTATTTTGGATTAAAAAAAATGAAGAAAATTGTTCTATAATACCTAGAAAGCCGAGAAAATACATTTTTTAAGCTATACCGACTTTGAACTTTGAATGATTTTTATGACGAATGGTGATTATTGATCATTATATGATGATGAATGTAGTTTATTTTTGAATACTGGTACCTAAAGTATAATTTTTTTGCAATGTGATAGCAAAAGAAGCAAAAATGAAATCTACCGAAATTTGACGATTTCTACCGAACAAATAGGAGCAGTCACATATACTAAGGCTAAGGCTCCACGGGCGACAAATCTATGCTAGCAGTAGCCGTAAAACGAACTTAAGGTTCCGCGTAACGGAATAGGAATAGCCGAACTGAACCGACTACAGGACTTGTGCGTAGTCGGTTCAGTTCGGCTATTCCTATTCCGTTCCGCGGAACCTTAAGTTCGTTTTACGGGCATTTAAAACTGTTTTTAGTTGTCTTTTTCTTATGTGTTAGTGTATAGAATAATTTGTCAATTTGGTCTTTTACACCATGTATTTTTTAATATTTGACTCAATCAATGAGTAGTGCGTAAATTTGTCACCTGTGAGTAGAACATCCACGAAAGACAAATCTCATTAACGTAAGTTATAAAACCTTTACACCTTCTATTATTATGGTTTCGGGGATGCTGTACTAACAGTAGCACTTTATTTCAGTTTTTTTCTGATGATGAAAATAAACGTTTTCGAAAGATTGAACCTTAGTTAAAATAGTGCACTTATTTCACCGCTGCTAATCCCAATAAACCTCAAAGCTCCGTTTTCTAACGTTGTCAGCAAAGACTTCTTTTTCCTTGTATACATAACTATATTATATCTATATATACATAAATGTATGTGTATGTTGTGTGTAGGATGAATTATTCTAGTCAATATACTTAGATATATACTTGAATAATGAAAAATTATTTATCCCCAATTTCATTTTCCTCTTTTCTGTCTATCTATATTCAGTCACAAAAAACTAATTGTCAACAACAGACACAAAACATCTGCTCCTAAAATTTCTTTGAATTTCATAGTTTAAAGTGAGTCTTTTATTTTGAAAATAATATCATTTTGTGGACAAAGTTGTGAGTTATACAGTGGCTGTATCCGTTTTTGTCCTATTTTTGAGGTATTTGTGTAATTTGCAATATACTGCTAAAAATAAAATACTAAAAATTTTAATTCTACAAAAAACTAGTTCTGATAAGGTAATTTGAAGATAGGCCAGTTAATGAGTTTGGCTTCTATATGGATTTAATTTAAGCAAGCAGAATTTTACTCATTATAGGCCAGGTGTTAATTTGATTTTGCTTCATTAGTGAACTTACTATCTCCAATTCAACTTTAAAATGGTTAGCAAATGTTCCAGTTGTAATGATGATCTTCTTGACAAGTTTGTCGCATGTGATAGCTGCCATGTTACTGTGCACCAGTCTGAACACTGTACTGGTTTATGCGCCTCTGAACTACGCGCTGTTGTTATCCAAAAAAGAACCTTAATGTATTTTTGTGCTGATTGTAGTTTATCTTTTAAAAGTGTACCCAAACTTATTAGGGAAATTGACAGTTTTAAAAATGAACTTAGTGCTTTGAAACAGGACATGTTAAAACTTAAGGCTGAAAAAGGTGCTAATTCATTTTCTGTTGATGATGTGGTAAACGAGCT
This sequence comes from Diabrotica virgifera virgifera, assembly GCF_917563875.1. Lineage (NCBI taxonomy): Eukaryota > Metazoa > Arthropoda > Insecta > Coleoptera > Chrysomelidae > Diabrotica > Diabrotica virgifera. Next base: position 23,538,813 of record NC_065452.1, read on the forward strand.
TCATGAACGGGAAAAAAGATCTAAAAACATCCTCATTTTTAATCTTCCTGAATTAAGTAACACTTCTGAAGATGCTTCTCAAGTAAAATCTATTTTATCAAAGGCTCATGCCTCCATCAACACAAATGAATTCAAAATCTTACGCTTTGGAAATGTGAACAAGAATGGACATCGTCCCATTAAAGTAATTTTTTCTTCAGCAAGTGATGCTCTTCATGTTATTAAAAACAAACAAACAGTTAGTCGTGAAAAAAAGATATATTTTATTTTAGATCAAACCCCTAACCAAAGAAAGCTTTTAGATAGTCTTAGGTCCGAGCTTTCAGAGAGACAAAATGCTGGAGAGGTTAATCTCACGATTAAGTATTTCAATAACATACCTAAAATCATTCAAAAAAACCTTTAAACTCTACTGACTTGGGCAAGTTTACAGTCTATTACCAAAATGTCCGGGGTCTCAGAACAAAACTTACTGAATTAAGCCTCAATGTTTTTAATTGTACCTATGATATTATCATTCTAACAGAAACTTGGCTCAATAGTGACATTGCTGATGCTGAAATTGGTCTTGTCAATTACAATATCTATAGACAGGATCGTACACCTGCCTCTAGTTCATCTCTTAGAGGGGGTGGAGTATTAATAGCTATTTTAAAGAAATATTCATCATTACGAATCCAATCTGATCCTTCTATTGAACAGCTGTTTGTACGGTTCCACGGCAAACTTATTCTGGGAGCTCTATACATTCCACCTCAATCTCCAGCCTACACCTATCAAGTTCATGCTGACCAACTGATGCTTCTAAGTGAACAGTTTTCATCCCTGAAATTTCACTTATTTGGTGACTATAATCTCCCCTCAGCTAGGTGGAGAGTTGAAGATTATTGCTCTTCTGCAACCTCACAAACTTCATCACCTCTAAATGTAGTTGATGGCATTGAGGTTGTTTCAAATATGTGTGCTTATCATAATCTTTTTCAATGTAATTTTATATTTAATAGCAGGGGTGTTATTCTGGATCTTATCCTGGCCCCAGAAGAGCTTGTCATTTCTGAAGCTGACGATGCTCTGGTTTCACCTGACTCTCATCATCCTCCTCTGTTAACATCATTGCAGCTTAATGTTTTTGATAGGTCAATTTCTGGTAACGAATATTATTATGATTTCCGTAATGCAAACTTTCCAGCAATTCACCAATGTCTAGAATATATAGAATGGGATAACCTGTTTCGTGGTAGAGATCTTTCCGACATGATCGCTATGTTTTATGACATTATTTACTCTCTCATTGAACATTTCACTCCAATTAAATATTTTAGTACTAAGAAATTTCCTTGTTGGTATTCTTCTGAGCTTAAGCAATTGTTAAAGGAAAAAATAAAAGCTCATAAAATTTATAAAACCTTAAAGACTCCTGAAAGCTATGCTGATTTTTGTCATCTGAGAACAAATTGTAAAAATCTATCTAAATGCTGTTATGACAATTACATACGTTTCACCGAATTTTCTATACAAAATAACGCAAGGCATTTTTGGAAATTTGTAGGTAGCAAGCGTGAAAACAATTGTATACCTGACTCAATGTCCCTGAATGACTCTGTAGCTTCATGTGGCAATGATATTGCCAACTTATTTGCAGATCACTTTTCATCAGTTTATAGTGATATTACTTTAAATTGCAATGTTGACCATATTCAGTCTCAACTCAATATCTCATCATATCGTATCCAGATTTCCAAAATTTATGAAAAGCTTTCATCATTAAGTGTCAACAAGGGTCCTGGGCCTGATGGTATACCACCTAATTTTCTTAAGGAATTCAGTTTTGTACTATCGCGACCTTTGTTTCATATATTTAATAAATCTTTGGATGTAGGTCAGTTTCCAGACTTTTGGAAACTTTCATATGTCACACCAATATATAAATCTGGTAATAAATCTAATATTAGTAATTACCGCCCTATATCTATTCTTAGTGTTATACCAAAGGTTTTTGAGAGTATTATAACTGATTTCCTCACCTTCGATAGCTCCGGGATCCTAAACTCTCAGCAATTTGGTTTTACTACAGGTAAGTCTGCTGAACTGAGTTTGTTGACCTATGTTGATTTTCTGTCTGAAGCCTTGGAGGAGGGACTTCAAGTTGATTCAATTTATACTGACTTTTCCAAGGCCTTTGACAGAGTAAATCATGAACTCCTGATTCAAAAGCTTAGCTCCTATGGCATAAGTGGACCTTTGTTGCAGTGGTTACAGAGTTATTTAACCGAA